>NW_023425449.1:44819251-45419251 GCF_014108245.1 Pipistrellus kuhlii | reverse complement strand
GAGAGGTAATACATACAAAGAAAAGAAAAAAAAAAACACCACCACCACAATGTATACAGGGCAACTGAAGACAACTATGCTAATAAAAGGGTAATATGCAAATTGCTCAGGGTGCCCTCACAGTAACGACCGAACTGCAGGCTGTGAGGAGCATCAAGGTTGGCAGAGGGGGTTAGTGAGGGATGACCAAACAATTGAACAGCAGGCTGCATGGGAAGACCAGGCCAAAGGGAATTAGTGAGGGATGATCAAACAACTAAACAAGAGGCTGCATGGGGCCACCAGCCAGGCACAGGGTGGGAAGAAGTTGGGGGTAACCAGGCCGACAGGGTGGACAGTAAGGGGTGACCAGGCCAGCGGGGGGTGGGGGAGTTAGAGATGATCAGGCCAGCAGGCAGAGGCCTTTAGGGGTAATCAGACTGGCGGGGGAGGGGGGGCAATCAGGCAGGCAGGCAGGTGAATAGTTAGGAGTCAGTGGCCCAGGATTGTGTGAAGGATGTCTGACTCCCGGCTTAGGCCCAATCCCCAGAATCAGACCTAAACCAGCAGTCAGACATCCCCCGAGGGGTCCCAGATTGTAGAGGGTGCAGGCTGGGCTGAGGGGACCTCCCCCCAACCCATGCATGAATTTCATGCACTGGGCCTCTAGGTACTATGATATTAAAATGCCATATTTTCTCTGCCATTTCTTTCTAGTTTGTAGGAAAAAATTGTAAATTAGAAAAAAAAAAAGTAATTATAATCTACATACCAAGTGCCACTATCATTTGAACACTTTTTATTTTGTTCTGAAGAAATTTTATTAGACATAACTTAGTGGCATCAGAATAAAACTATGGCATTGCTTTCTTCATTCTCTTGATGAGTGTTTAGCTTGTTTTCAATTTTTTTCAGATTGCAAATGTATCCCCAATGAACATTTTAACAAACCTGTGAGGATACATTTCTGGTCCTGAAATTTCTTTGGGGGAAACCCTCTCATTTAACTAAGGATCCTCAGCTATTTCCAGGAAGCTCCAACCCTTCCAGTCCCACCAGCAGAGGGGGTTCCAAACACCGGTGGTGGTGGCTCCTCCCTAATGTACAATCAGTGCTTTCTGATCCATCAGGCTGAATAGGAGAGATGGGCAGACCTTAAACTCCATGGGAGAGGGAGCAGGGATCTATAGTCCTGAGTGGAGTTTGTTTACAAGGTCAGCCAGGCTGGTGTAATAACAGAAATAGCACAATTCCCTTGTATTCAGAGAAAAATGAATTTGTGTTGGGAGCTTCCCAGGCATAGCTCCAAAGTCATTATTATTTAAAAGTTTAATAAAAACGATTCTAGTTTCCTTTGTTAAATGCACTTTGCTATATCTACAGATTCTATTTTAATATGTTGGGGTGCTACAACAGTATGTGGCCAATGTTATTAAAAATGTAATGGTTGATTAAAAAGAAATTAAAAACAGCACATTAAAATTATTGCCTTTCCGCAGCCTTTCTGTCTCAAAATTCAGTTACTACAACTATAAATAACATGCAGAGCAAAGGTGAAAGTTCTTACACATAAAGTTCTTGAAAATATATGAATCAAATCATTCTTTATATGTTTATAGCACTATGAGCTCAGACACCGAGTATAGGGTTGACTTAACAGCACCAACAACCTAAAAACTAAATTTCCATTTTCTTTTTAAATTAACTAACTCATTTGTATGTAAAAAAAATGTAAAGGTATAAAATAATTTGCTATAAATAAGGACCCACTGATAATAAAGCAACATGATAAATTTTACAGAAAATGAATGAGTGATTTTAGAAAGAAAAGTGATTTAAAATACCACTTCATAGGATATAGAGAGATTTAAAATTAGAGAAATGATAGTATCTTATTCAGTAGCTCCAGGTAGAACATAAATGTGAAATAAAATTAGTTAGACAATAGAAAAATAAAATTCCATATAAAAATATGAATATCATTCATTTTGTAAAGCAAACAATGCTGGCTAAAATGTCTTAAAATAGTAGTTAATAAAATCATTAGCTACAAAGAAATAAGTATTTTCTATCAGAAGATTAAGATTACATTTTTGAAGAGCAAAAGTACATAAATATAAATACATAGGTATAGACAATGGAACAACTATGGTAGCAAAATGTTAATGATTTTTGTATTGATTATTATAAACATAAAATTGAAAATCAATGGATATTGGTCAGTCAACATTTCAAATTTAATTAAGAATTTGAGCTATTTATCAACTTCTGTGTTAAAATCTCTTTGGAAAATGTAAATTAGTAAATGAAATTTTGTAAACAGTGTTAAAACACTCTTGGGAAATGTTTAAGCACTATCTGGCAAAGATTTATGGCCTCCAAAGGACCACCACCTGCATTTGTGAGGGCCAGACATGTCCATGTGGAAACTGTGGACAATTGGAGGATGCTGCTACAGTCCAAGCTTCAAGAGTAGAGAAGGAAACAAATAAACAGCAAATCCTTTCTTTGTTCGTGCATTAGTCAACTCAAGCTGTTGTAACAAAACTAGAGACCTGGTGCATGAAAATTCATGCACTGGAGCTAGGGGGGTGGGTCCCTGAGCCCAGCTGGCCTCCTCTCACAGTTTGCTAGCTCTCAGAGGATGTCCTACTGATGGCTTAGGCCTGCTCTCCATGGGAGGTGACCAGCAGATCAGGGAAAGATGTGGCCCCCATCACCCCACTCCTGCTGCTGCCACTGCTGTGGCTAATGACTGCCGGAGCCCATTGCTGCCTGAGTCCCAGCCCTCGCAGCCACTGAGCTGCTGTGGCTTTGTCCAGAAGGGTGTCTTGTCTAATTAGCATATTACCCTTTTATTAGTATAGATATCCCAGCCTGAGTGACTTCAACAGTGACAGTTACTTCTCAAAGTTCTGGAGGCTGGACATTCACCATCCAGGTACCACCCAATAGAGTTCCTGGGAAAGCTTTCTTCTGGCTTACAGATGGCCTCCCTCTCATTGTGTCCTTCAGGCGTTATCAGGAGAGAGAGAGACAGAGCCCAGACCTCTCTTCCTTTCTTATAGGACACTGATGTCATCCTGGGAGGTGTCATCCTCCCATGACCTCAGCTAACCCCAATTACTTCCCTGAGACCTGCTGGGAGTTAGGGACTCAACATATACACTTAGAGGGGACATAACATGGTCCACAAGCCCAGATCATCCTCTTGGGCTTGGAGTTTGGGGACATGAAAGGAGCTTCCCCTGAGCCCTTAGACTCTGATATGAAATCTATTCCATCCAGATCTTGTAACCATTGTCGGATCAATAAGTTCAATTCAAAAGGTTTAAAAATGACATTGTTTCAAATAAGGAATAGTGATCAACTTTAAATTAAAAATGAGAAGATTTTAAGAGATAAAAACATACGGTGGTAAAACTCAAAAGAGGACTTCATGGGATGATCCTAAAGTTTACTTATAGAATATGAGCAAACTGATATAATCCTAGTAAAATTAGTGAACGTGGAATTCTTAAAAAACTTTTCCTTTGCAAAATAGAATGGTGAGTCACAGGAGTTGTCCTAAGATGTTGGCCGTAATTATGCTTCCAAGATAACTTTCCACTGGTCAACATGACTCAGAAGAAGATTGTTTTGAACTACACAGAGCAGTCAAATAAACAAAAAATACTCTTCCTACTTGACTTGAGGAGATTGGTTAATCAGGTTTGTTCCCATTTGTGTCTTGGAAAATGGAACAATTAAGGCATGTGCTTCCTCTGAGGCACTGGAGACACTGTGGTTGGTGCTCTCAGGGGTTGGGCATTGACAGCAGACACAACCCTGCGCCACTGACTGCACTGGGACTGTTATTTACGGAGGCCCTGGACAATGGGGCAACATTATCTTGAGCTATAACTGGCCAGATACACCCTACAGATTCCGAAACCTATTGGGAAAGAGCCCTTCTTGGGACCAGCATCAGAATGAAGCAGAAACAAATAGTTTGTGCCACCCCATCCTTCATCACCTGATCCTGTGTGTGTATATCTTACCTAATATTAGACAAACATGTAAATTGACCGTACCTCTGTGATGCCCACAGCCAATCAGGAATGTGTATGCAAATTAACCCAACAAAGATGGCAGGCCTGTAGACAGCTTAAATGCACGCAGGCATTTGGAGTGGCTGGGGGTGGGGCAGGATGCTGGCATCCTTGCTTGGGCAACAAGGTCCAATAGTTTGCTTGCTCTATCAGCCTCCCAGGGGTATGCCTGAGCCAGTGGGCCTTCCCCGTAAGGTATGCACAGCTCTGACGGGCACTGCACTGCTGGGAAGCATGGAGCAGATGCATGAGACCCACAGCCAGGAACAAGCCAGTCTCAGCAGCTGGTTATGAACTGGCCACTGCAGGGATGGCCCTGCTGGCCTCCCTGCACTCAATTCCCTGCTGAGGTCCTGACCCTACGGTTTGGTTCACTCCTTTTCCTCCCCAGTCCTCTTTAGAGACCTGAAAAAAAAAAAAAAAAATATATATATATATATATATATATATATATATATATATACACATTTAAAGAAAGAATGATTCAAACAATTCCAAATTTAGCAAAATAGAGTAAAAAATATAAACCCACAGATCAAAGAAGCTCAGTACATAGCAAGCACAAGACATAAAGAAAGCTACATCAAGACACATAAAAATTACTTTGCTCAACACCAATAATGAAAAGAAAAATCTCTGAAGCAGTTAGAAGAAAAGAGACACACAATTCACAGGAATAAACATAGGATTATAAAAATTTCTCATCAGAAACAGTGAGGGGGAGAAGATAGAAGAGCAGCATCATTAGAGTACTAACAACGGGGAAATCCTCTCAATTTATAACTCTAGACTGAGTGAAAATATTTTTAAAATAGTTAAAATGCATTTTTCATATATAAAAAATTGATTTTTTTTATCACCAGCAGATTTTTAGTGTAAGAAATGCTAAAAAGAAGTCCTGCAAGTTGGAATAAAATTTTTCTAGATACAAATAATGATCTATTCCAAGAAATGGAAAACACCAAAGACAGTAAATGCATAGAAAGAAATATAATAGAAGTTTCTTATTATTTAAATATATTTAAAGATGATTAACTATTTAAACAAATAATAATGTACTGTCAGTTTTATAGCATATGTGAAAGTAAAATACATGACAACAAAGATTGCCCGGAAAAATGAAATTTTGTTTCAGTAAAGTTTCTATACAGGATGTGAAGTGGTATAATATCCACTTGAAGATAGACCATGACAAGTTAAAATCCTATATAATAAAGAGCTAATATGCAAAAAGTCATCATGCCCTCATGCCGTCACACCATAACAGCTCAGACACTCAACACTGGGGAGAGAGGAATGGGAACCAGCCAGGCAGCAGCCTGGGAGAGGGATAAGCCACCTGCCCCAGGGTCCTGGGTGCCAGCAGCTGCACCTGCGTCTCTGGCCCAGGAGAGGGACAAGCCGCCTCGCCTGCTCTGCAGTCCTGGGCACCAGCAGCTGTGCCTGCACTGGTGGCCCAGGAGTGGTACAAGCAGCACACCCTGTGGCTCCTGGTGCCTACAGCTGCATGTGGGCGAAGCCACCCACCAATGGTCCCATGTGGTTGAGGTGGACCTGGTGAAGCTGGCCCGGGTCCTGGGTGCCTGTGGTTGGCCAGAGGGAGGAAAGTCACAGGTGCAGGGTGAGGCAGAGGCAGTTAGGGGCAATTAGGCCAGCAGGGGAGCAGTTAGGGGTGATCAGGCAGGCAGACAGAGGAGTTAGTGGCAAGTAGGCAAGCAGACAGAGGTAGTTAGGGGCAAGCAGGCAGGCAGGCCAGTGAGTGGTTAGGAACCAGTGGTCCCAGTTTAGCGATCAGGCCTAAACCAGCAGTAGGACATTCCTGAAGGGGTTCTCGATTGGAAAGAGTGCAGGATGGGCTGAAGGAACCCCTCCCTCTGTGCAAGAATTTCATGTACTGAGTCATTAGTATATGTATATATAATTTTAAATTTTATTATTGATTTCAGAGTGCAAGGGAGAGGCAGAGAGAGATAGAAACATCAATGATGAGAGAGAACCATTGATCGGCTGCCTCCTACGTGCCCCACACTGGGGATTGAGCCTGCAACCCAGGCATGTGCCCTGACCGGAAATTGAACCGTGATCTGGTTCATAGGTGATGCTCAACCACTGAGCCATGCTGGTCAGGCTGATCTTTCTGTTTTTAATGCCTGTTGTAAACATCACTTTTAAAAGGAGCTCCATTTAGGATATTTGAATTTTAAAAGGCAGTCTATAAATTATTAAAATGATCTCAAAAGCAGTTCTGCAACTTTATATTTAATAAGCATGGTGCACTTCTCCTGCCTGCCATTAATTTAAGTGCTTATTAAATATTCATTCACTTATAGTATGAAGATAGTGCCTCTTTTTTTTTTTTTTTTAATTTCCTCTTGGATTGGGAATATTTACAGAAATGTGTTCCAAATCACTTACAGAAGACAGCACCCCCTAGTGCCCAGCCGTCTTCACTGAAAAACTGCCATGTGACCCTGAAGGGAGAGGGAACAAGCTGCTAGACCTTGGTTCTATGAAAAGAAGTTGTCCTGGGAACGCCTGAGACCCTGCCTCAGAGATTATAAGATCCACCCACTGACCAGCTCCAGCTCGTGTCCCTGAAATCCTATAACATGGAGCAGAAAGCATCTAACTTTGCATGTGTCTCCTCTGTGAGCCACACAGGTATTAGAACCAGCGGTTCATGTTAATGAAGTTTAATAAGGTTACAGCAGAGCCAGCACAGTCATCACCACACTCCCTTCTTTTTTTCCATTGCACTTACCAGTGGTGTTTACCATACTATTAGGTTACAGGCAATGATAGCTAAAGTAAAACCCTGACGTAGGAATCATTTCTATTCCAGGAGGGAAAGTTCCATCAAGACATTTCATCTGGGGAAAGGGAGAGGAGGTAAAACTGTAATTGCATTAGGAAACCAAAATTACGTTGTTTAATTCGGCCATTTAGAACTTCCATAAAGTACACCAAGACCCTCTCTTGTCAGATGGGTACAGAGACAACGTATTCAAGTCACAGCTTCTGTGTCAGCTGTCATGGGAGTAGGACTGCCCAGGCCTCCTGGGCCCTGCAGGCTCTTCCCAGAAACGGGGTCTACCCCCACAGGTGTGAGGCATGAGGTCATTTTGAGGCTGTTTTTGTTTTGTCAACTCTCCCGTCCCTTATAAAGAATGTGCTGAATAAGCATAAGCATTTTAAAAATGTATCTTTATTGTTGAAAGTATTACAGATGCCCCTCCCCATGGACCCCGGCCCCCTGCGCCTCCCAGGCCTTCAGTGCACCGTGGCCAGGACACTCCCTCTCACTGAGGCCGCGAGGCCGGCCGCGAAGGAGTGCCCAGAGGGTTCTCCGCTGCGTTCACCAGTGGCCTCCGGAACTCGCTCTGGCCTCCACATCCTCTACTGAAGAAAGCACTTGTCCCCACAGTTAAAGGCTCAGGTCGCTTAGAGCTAAAGTGCAGGAGCAAAGCTGCGGTGCCCACAGGGAAGTCCTCTCACGCCCAGCAAAGGGTCCCCTCCACTCTGGTCTTCTTTGTTCCAACTGTCAGTCAGGGCTGTTCCCCAGGAGGTCTTTTCCCACCACTGAGTGGTTTCAGGAGGCTACTGAGCTGTCTGTAGAGGTGAGCAACCTTCAGGCATTAATCATGTGGCTTTGAGAAGCCCTATTGTCAAAGGTCTAAAATCCCACAGCCACGCCCTGGAAGACATGTCCTCTCCTATCTTACCTAATAATAGACAAGTATGTAAATTGAACATATCTCTGCTACACCATCAGCCAATCAGAAGTGATAAGCAAATTAACCCAACAAAGGTGGAAGTTAATTTGCATACACAGGTGCCAAGTGATGGGGTGGGTGGGACACTTGTGTCATTGCCATGGTAACGACACAGATGTTCTGTCCCACCCCCTGTCTCTCAGGGCCTCTGGGCAGTGTGGGGAGGTGAGGATGGAGCAGAAAGAGGTGGCTCTGGGCCTGAGTGGAAAGGGGCTGGGTCAGAGTGGGAAGGCAGTGCCAGCCACCAGGGAAAGGAGAGCCCATTCTAACACGAATCTTTGTGCACCTGGTTTCTAGTAATGTACATAAGTGCCTCCCCCTTGGGGGAGGGGGAGTGCTGAATGTCTTGTCATCCACTGGGATGTCCAGGTTGTATTAAGTAGCAATAAAAATGATATAATGAAAATGCCTATTGTATGTCTGTATCAGATAAAAGTCCTATTTGCCAATTCCTCAAGCTCCACCCATGAACAAAAATGCATGCTATAAAGGAGCGCCTCTGCAATCTGTGTTTTGCTAACAGCAGACTCAGACCACAGCACACAGCTTCCTTTTGGTGGAACATATCCTGTCTCTGTTGACACAATAGGCTCTGATGATACCCAAGACTTCCTAATTCTCCCCTCCCCTTTGTATGGAAGGCAGAATCTCCACAAAAGATGAGAAAACTCAGACAACGGAGAAATGTCAAATTATGGGTGCCCCTTTCTGAATAAGAGCAATGTGGCTACTATTAATGCTCATCCTTAAGTTAAGATTTGTTACAATCTTACCCCAGAAATAACAGTACGAACAGGGCTGACTGTCGGTGTGAGATAACGATGCCACTCAGATGTGTGGATTCACTGGGCACCTGTGTCCTCCACAGACGTGGTCCTAGGCCTTCACTGTGGCACCTCCAGCAGGACCCCTCAGATTGGGAGGAAGCTCCCGTGGTTTCCAGAATGCTGTCCCTCCATGAGACCATCCTGCCTCGGCTCTGCCCGTTTCTAGATCAGTCACCGAGCAGCTGCTTAACCTCTCGGCTACTCAGTTTCCTATCAGCACTTTAGGAACACTGACAGAAATCGCTGATATATGACTCTTAAGAGGCTCAAATGAGATGCAGCAAAGAACCAAGCTCTATTTGGCTCAGAAACTGTTAGCGTTGCTGTTACTCGGGGTCACAGAAAGGTTAGAAGTGCTGCCCCCGCCGGTTTTCTCCAGGAAGATTACAGCTATCTCCTTGCAGGCACATGGAGATGACCCCAGGGGCTCAGGCATCTCTCCATAATCTGATGACCTCTGCACTGGATCTGGACACTGATTCCTGCTGTTACAGCAGGTCCTTCCCAGAACGCTTTGCAGGGAGATGGAGCACAGCGTCTGTAATGCTATATGGGATGTCTTTGTAGCTGGCTAGCAGGGTTCTAGTGAGCCAGCCCAGAGAGGCTGTGATGAGCAAGTGTCAGATCACAGCCATGGCTGGTACTGCTTATCTTGACCCAGGAACGACCGGGATTCTCCAGGCATCTTGTCTTTGATGTTCTGACCCAGCCCCTGAGCATCACTGGTGTGTACGTTGTAAGAAGCAATGGTGCAGAAGCCAGGTGTCTGACTCACCACGTACAAGCTTAGAAATGACCCTCCTGCTTTATGCTTCTTCTCTGGGTCTTGGTTTTACAAGCAGAGCTGTAGTGTCGTTGGGCCTGTGGGATGAGGCGGAGCTAAGTCACTGCTCTGCACATTCACCCCCGCGGGGACAGTGGTGGCCGGGCTCCTTGTGAACATCTGTGTCATAAATGTCTCTCACAACCTGACACACTGGTACAGAAGACGCTGAGATTGCTGCTGCGGGTCATGAGGGGTCTTGGGGCGGCACCGGGAAGGGGAAATGACAGAGATGGGCCACTCGATGTAGACACTGCGAAAGGCTCCTCGCTGAGACAGAGCACATTCACATGGGCAACTGCCCAGGCACTGGTGGAAATGGATTGTAAGCTACCAATGCCCGCACTGACCCTCCTGGCAGGATGCACTCAGAGCAGATCTGGGTCTCAGGGTGACATGAAACCTGCATGGACAGCCAGAGGGACGTCCCCGCAGCCAGGCCAGGGCCCAGCCAAACGTGCTGCTGTGGGCTTGGTCACAGGGCCGCTGGCCCCCGGAAGAGCAGGTGGTGTTGAGTCCCTTGGCCAGCAGCCTGCCGTGCAGTTCAGTCCTCTATCCTCTCTTCCTATTAGAGAGGCTCTTGCCCTTCACTGGGTTACTGATGTCACTTGTTTTAATGGGGTTGTCACCGCAGGTTTCAAAGTGAACGTCACGTGTGACTCTGCAGAGCGTACTATTATTTAACATGTTTGGAAGGGCAGTGCTGAGCTAGCCCAAGGCACCCCAAACATGGCAACACAGAGCCTCTTCGGGTAGCCCTCATTTCCGATGTCTGAATCCTGGTCAATGAGTTATGTACCACGTGGCAAGCAGGGGTAAACTGCGTTTCCATTTGAATTCTGTAGATCATGTTAGGAAACATGTAGGAGCAGAGTGAGCTCTGTATGGCCTATATCTCTCCTTTCAGACTTCTCTTATTTGCATTATTTTTCTTACTAAGTTAAATGCAGGGATAACACTTAGTATACCTTATATGTATGCACGGTTGTAGTGTAGATGTTTTTGTCCCTCATCACCATTTACCCCCCCCCCCCCCATGCCCTCTTTCACCTCCATGCCCTCCCACCAAATTTTTTTATTTTAGAGAGAGGAAGGCAGAAGAAGAGAAAGCAACATCAGTGTGAGAGGGAAACCTCAATTGGCTGCCCCCTGCATGACCCCTATTGGGGATCCAGTCAACAACCAAGGCATGTGCCCTGATCAGGAATCAAACAAATGACTTCTTGGTGCATGGGTCCACGTTCAACCACCCGAACCATACCAGCCAGGGTTGTAATATATGTTTTAGTTCCTCAGGGTTTTGAACAAATTAGGTGCTTAACTCATTCTAATGAATTCATTTATTTGTTGTAACCATTAAAAAATGAATGACTAGATAAATAGATGTCTAGCAATCTTTTTAGCTCTCATCAATAATACTATTTGAATTAAATATATACATCTATATCAACACTACCCCCTTCCCAACTCCCCAAAAAGGCAAACTGCAACTAAATTGTTTTCTTTGGATAATATATATATATATATATATATATATATATATATATATATATACACACACACACACACACACACACACTAATATGCAAAGTGTCTCCTCAGGAGTTGAATCAACAGGGAGTTCGATCACTTGCTATGATGTGTGCTGACCACCAGGGGGTGGCATGGAATGAAGGGAGGCCCCAGCAGGCAGCTGGCAGCCAGCAGCTGATAGGGACCCTACTGTGCATGAATTTCATACACTGGGCCTCTAGTTTTGAAATAATATAAGACTCTGTTCATTGGTAAATCCATTGTTTTCAAGGATGATAGGATGAATTTTACTGGGAGTCAAAGTTTCCAACAGAAGCAGCGATTCTGTGGGAGAAGACCTTTCTGATTTGCTAACATTTGCAATAGGCTTTGTCATGGCTCAAGGGCAAAAATAAGTGTTTCCATGTTGTGTCAACAAAAAATTTATACTCCATATGTAAATTAACTCCATATGTAAATTAAATAGGTTAACTCACAGAGATTATCATACTTCTGGAAAGGGCAGAAACACCATTTTAAGAAGGAGAGAGGTAAGGAATTCTGTTGGCTACTGTTGTTAATGGTACAATTTTCAACCTCTCACAATCCCTGTGAACAGTGTTGAAAAGAATATATGCTCAGCACAGCATTAAGAACAGGCTATTCCATATTTGGAATAGATCTCATTATTTTAAAATGGTTTATAAAAATACTTCTCTCTAAGAAAACATTTTAGCACCCGCAGTGCACAACAGATTCAGATAAAAAGAAGAGCTATTTAAAAAACGTTCAGGATTGTTTCCCTCCGTTTATAAAAAAAAGCTAGTATTTTACTAACGTATACTTAGAAATAATACCTCTCACTATGCAGCTATTGTTTAGTGAGTAGCTGTGGAGTTTATTCGGTGAAATAAAACTGAGTATTGCGTAGGGTCATAAACACAAACAGTAATGACCACAATAGTGCAAAGACTTTTACAGAAAATAATAGGTTGTTGCAACTACCTAAATAGGCTTTTTAGGCTTAAGCATCCAGAAGCCAGAATGATTTTTGAAAGAGTGCCAACAGGTTCTTACCTGCTGTTTATTCTGCTGGCATTGATTGTAGTGTTATCTGATTATCTCTAAGTTTCCATAAAACACTTTACATATAACAGCCACTTTAAGGGGGCCATCTGCCAGAACTCAGCCTTTCCAAGGACTTCCTCCTCTATGGTAACATCAGCACTTACATGGTCCTTCCCAGGGAAGCCCACACATGTAACCCCCACTTGTAGCCCCTGTCTGTAGACCCCACCTGTAGCTCACACCTGTAGCCCACACCTATAGCCCACAGCTGTAGTCCACACCTGTAGCCCACACCTATAGCCCACAGCTGTAGCCCACACCTGTAGCCCACACCTATAGCTCACAGCTGTAGCCCACACCTATAGCCCACAGCTGTAGCCCACACCTGTAGCCCACACCTATAGCCCACAGCTGTAGTCCACACCTGTAGCCCACACCTGCAGCCCACACCTATAGCTCACAGCTGTAGCCCACACCTATAGCCCACAGCTGTAGCCAACAGCTGTAGCCCACACCTATAGCCCACAGCTGTAGCCCACAGCTGTAGCCCACACCTGTAGCCCACACTTGTAGCCCACACCTATAGCCCACAGCTGTAGCCCACACTTGTTGCCCACATCTATAGCCCACATCTGTAGCCCACACCTGTAGCCCACACCTGTAGTCTATTTTCCACACCCAACACCAATGTTAGATTCCTGGATGAGGACACTGTCTCCTGTCAGTTCTCCCGAGGGTTTGCCAATAGCTGTGCCAACACTTGTCAAAGTTTGTGCTACATAATTCATAAGTTATCACTGAACTCAAAACCCCTGACAGTAAACAGCATCATTCACGTTGCACGAGATGCTGCCTATGGGGGAATCTGGTCCGAGATGACAGTGAAACAGCGTAGTCTGGACTTGGACTAAGGTCTGCTCATGGCATCCCACTGCCCTCTGATGACTCGGGCTGTAGCAGAACCCCCTTCAACGTTTCGATGCTGGGGAATCTGCCAAGGAGCGGAGCATCTCAAATGCACCTAATCTTATTCCTTCTCATCCTGGGACAATCCCTCCTTCAAAGCATTGATGTGCCGGCATCGCCACAGTGACCTGTCCATCAGAAGATGATCTGTCCAGATGGTCTCTTCATAAACTAGCAGACACACACTGTATTGATTTTAGGAATGTCTCTCTCTACAACCAAACACTTTTTATGATAGAATATATCTGTAATCAACATACTAGGTATAAATTTTTTTTCTAAAGCAATTAGGCAAGCAGATGTATAAGTATAAAATATTTTTAGAATCCCAAAAATTAGTTACTTAAGAGATAGTCATTATCATGTTCATGGATATTTACCCTACTTGAAAAATCTAGTTGTAATTAATTCTTGAATTCTATAAAGATGTGTACCCAAGTTGAATGGATTTGTTTGAACTGCTTTACTATTAGAATTTTTATGATGTGCTAGAGCCAGGAATTAACAGCACTAGCAGTCAACAGAATCACAGGGCAAAATGCTTAGTCCTTGCATTCTTGATTTCCTCTAAGCAGAATGGGTTCTACTTTTTATAGGCTAAAACCCCAGCACAAGTTTTTCAAAACTGCAAAACTCAGCTTTAAACAATATATCGATATTACAGATAATGTGCTGTCTTACCATACAGTACTATTTAGTTTAGTAAGAGCTAATGGTCATCATATCTGTCATACTGAAGTTCTTTTCAAAAGTTTTTTATTTTAATTGTTTTAAATTTGTACATCAATTGGAAGGTCACAAAAGGCTTACCTGTTATTGTTTGGAGTTGTGCAGTGACAGACAGCACCATCCTTTCCTCCAAAGTCAAATGATACTGACCCTGAAGTTATAAGCTGAGAACCAGGCCAGCCACACCCAACTCATCACTTATATGATCCTACATGCCTCGTTGTGATGCAATTAGTATAACCCTTGCATTATCAATCCTGCTTGTCTTCTTAAAGGCTGAGAGGACTTGGGAAGTGTTTACCGTGTTCATAAATTAGAGGATCTTATGTTCTCAAGATGTGCAAACAAGGACATTTCCATTGTATGAAGATTCTGCTATGAGGGATGGTAATCTTAAAACTCGTGTCTCTTATAGGAACAGCACTAGAAGATCCATCCATAGGTTTAACACACTCCCATTATTATTATTATTTTTCTGAATCGCTTTCCTTTCCAACCCAAGCAACAGTAAGACACTACTCTAATGTATCAAATCAACAAGTGGATTTAAATTTTCGGTGCAGACAAGAGAGTCTTAGAAATGTCAGTCATTCATCTATGGCCAGGTGTCGACTCATGAAATGTGTCCTTAATTTTCCTCCTCAAGAAAGGATCCACGCTGTATGAAGGCTGCCAATTCCACATTGTACTTACCATATTTTTCGGACCATAAGACGCACTTTCCCCCCCCCCCCCAGAAGTGGGGGGGAAAAGTCCCTGCGTCTTATGGTCCAAATATAGCCTACACATATACTTTAAAAAAAAAGTTTTTTTACTTGCCCGGCTCTGTGTGGTCTCTGTGTGCTTGCCCGGCTCTAAAATGGTTCTAAATGCTGCTGTTTACTTTACAGGGTTGATTATATGTGTTTATGACTGTGATGTTGGGTTTTAATGCACATAAAATATTTTAGGACACTATTTGTTTCAGAATCTTTTTTTCTTCATTTCCCTTCTCTAAAAATTGGTGCGTCTTATGGTCCGAAAAATACGGTAATAATTACTCTACACTAGAAACTCAAGCCAATGGCTTGTCATCATCTACAACTGTCCCAAGTCAGCGGCCAGAGCTCACCTCTGCCAATGCAGAGAGACCTCGGTGCCAAGCGCCTGCCCGCCACCAGCAGGAACAACAAACCTCCACTAGCTGCAGTCTCTGGGCCTTCCCTCCTGTGTCACAGAGCAAGAAGAGGCCAAGAAAAGCCCCAGGTGCTCAGTGAGACTCCACAATCCTTCCTCGATCGCAGATGGCTATCCTCTGTACTTCAATAGGCCTTTCTTTCCCCTCCTGATTGCAAGATCCTACAGATGCCACAGCCTGCACCTCTGCCTGGCAGCCAGGGAGTCTCTCTAGCAGCCCATTTCTGCACATCGCCCCTTAGGGAACAGCACACCTCAGGAATCACAACTACATTCTGTACCTGATAATTAAAGAATTAATCAGAAAAACGCGAGTCACGCGCGGACCAGTGATATCTCTACCTTCTGATCTTAGAATTATTCTGAATTCAATTTCACACACCTGCATCAACACAGATCAATCAAAGCAAAATCTCACCTGCAAGTAATTCTATTTCCATGTCTGAGGGGTAAAGGGGTTTTGGGGACAGTGTGCTAGTAACTGTAGAAGGTCTCTGCTTTTCTTTGGGAAGAGGAGGTGGGGCAGGGGAGGTAGGAAAATTGGGGAACTATGCAAAACCCACCAGCTGGTCAGTGAAAACCCAGCTCACGAGCCTGTTCTAGACATTCTTGTCAAATAGAGTGGTTTCCAGCTAAATACCACCTAGATGACAGCTTTTCTGTGGTTACGAAAATATGGACAATTTTTGGTTAAATTGGGTGCTGCTTTGTGAGGAGTTTCAGATGTAGAAATTTATATTATCACTGTTATCTTCAGGAGAGAGCAAAATGTTGGGTATCATGAAAATTTAAAGAGCCCATTAATTTAGGCTGACAGCAATCAATATAAAAATGATATTCCCCCCAGGTAAAATTTAACTTGTATTCTAGCTCAATTAAACTTATTAAAAGTCACACACAATATGGGTACTTATAGATGTAGATTATTTTTTATCTGCTGAATAATCAAAACCACATTTTGGGATAAAATACAAAGTAACTGGAAATTAATCCACTGTGACCTAATATATTATTTTACTTAAATTTTAAAACCATCTTTAATCCTAGAGATTTAGAAAAATGAAATACTTACCTTTCTTTTCACAAGAAAAGTCATTATTTCATTTAGTATAACTAAATATATTTCCAAACATAAAAAAATCAACCTAATACTTCACAAAACAGTTTCATTATTAGTGTTTTAGAAAAAACAATAATTAGAATTATAAACTTTGTAATAATTACTGACAGAGCTAGAATTTGGAAAAATCTAATTTTCTATTTAATTACATTAGAGAGATGGAAGCAATAACAGAATACTGAAAGCATAGAACCTGGAGTTGGGCAGCCTTGGTTTGAATGGCACCATTTCCTCTGAGTTGTATGGCTTTGAGAAAGTTATTTAATTCCCTTCATCTTCATTTGCTCTACCTGTAAAACCAGAACAATGCTCCCACTTTTCTCACAGGCTGGCATGGAGACCAACGCAATATTTCAATAGCTAGGTACGCAGTAAGCACTGAAAATATCAGCTGACAGCACAGTGATCTAGTTGGAACAGTTGGTGATTAAGGAAAAGTCTCGATGGTGAATGGAAACAGTCGAGAAGCTCAGCAAAACCCAATGTCATGGTCATGATTACCAGTGTTAACTCTGTCACTGCTGCCACTGAACTAGCAATTACGAATTCTGGTCACAGTATGCTAACAAATTCTCCTAAGATACACACAAAAGAAAAACAAATTTCAACACATAATGATAGTATACCTGAGTAAAAATGACAGCATGTTTGCAAATAAAAATAGCCACCATATACATACATACAAGTATCTATACTATCGATAATAAAAGGGTAATATGCTAATTAGAGTGGTCATTTTCCAGACAAAACTGCAGCAGCCTTGAAGGGCTGAGGCTCAGGCCGGCAGTGGCAGTAGCAACAGGGTAATGGGGCCGGTGCCTTCCCCTGATCTGCCAGGTTGCCTCCCGAAGAGGGAGGCCAGACTGGGGGCCAAGGCAGAAGCAGTTAGAGGTGATCAGGCTGGCAAGGTAGGGGCAATCAGGCTGGCAGGCAGAGGGGTTAGGGGCGATTAAGCAGGCAGGCAAGAGTTTAGGAGCCAGCAGTCCCGGAGTGCAAGAGGGATGTCCAACTGCCAGTTTAGGCTCGATCCCACAGGGTTCCCAGATTGGAGAGGGTTCAGGCCAAGCTTAGGAATTCCTCACCATGCACAAATTTCATGTACCAGGCCTCTAGTATATAGAAACTGGCAGTTGGATATCCCTCTCATAATCCAGGACCATGGCTCATAACTGCTCTCTTGCCTGCCTGCCTGATTGCCCCAACTGCTCCACCTATTAGCCTGATCACCCATAACCACCTCTGCCTGCCAGCCTTATCACTCCTAACTTCCGCCCCTGCCAGCCTGGTCTCCCCCAACTGCCCCCAACCCCTTCAGCCTGTTCACTCCCAACTGCCACCACTGCCAGCCTGGTTTCTCACAACTGCTCCCCCAACCAGCCTGGTTGCCCCCAACTGCCTCCCCCACTGGCCTAGTCACCCCCAACTGCCCCCCCCCCTCCAGCCTGGTTGCCCCTCACTTCCCCCCCTGCTAGTCTGGTTGCCCCTCACTGTTCCCCCTACTGGCCTGGTTGCCCTGAATTGCTCCTCTTGCTGACCTGGTCACCCTTCACTGTCCCCCTCTGCTGGTCTGATCACTTCTCACTGCCACCTCTGCCAGCCTATTTGCCCCCAACTGCCACCCCTGCTGGCCTGGTTGCCCCTCACTGCCCCTCTCTGCTGGCCTGGTTGTCCCTCACTACCACCCTCTGCCAGCCTTGTCTCCCCATGCAGCCTGCTGTTCAGTTGTTACTGTGAGGGCGTTATAACCAATTTGCATATTACCCTTCTATTAGTATAGATATATATGAATGCCCGCATATACAATGGATTCTGCCTACATTTTTATGAATCTTATCCATTTAACCCTACCACCTAGTAATAATTATTAAAAATTAAACAAATTTCCCTTATAGCTTTTTATTTCTTCTATTTTAAGGTTACCACATTAAAACTATTGCAATGATATTTAATTTTAGATCATTTTTGTTTGTTTTCCATAAAAAACCTATGGTGGTACCAATTTTTTCCATTCCCACAAGAGCATTACATGTTATTATATGCTTAATATTAATTTAAAGTTCAATCTTAAAACACCATTTACTGAACAATGGCTTTTATCTAAGGATGTGCAACCCTTTGTGTTCTTATAGACATAGAGGTTATGCTAACTACTGGTTGCCCAGTTGTGTGTGCGTGTAGTTGCTCTGCTCACCATATTCCCTTTCTAATGGCACACACACGTCACCATCTAAGCTTAGAGAACTCCTAAAGCACTTGGCATCTGCCAAATTGTTGAAAAAAAAAATGTCTGTTTTGATAGGTTTGCTATAAAACTATAAATTAATATGGAAAAATATTCTACATCTTCACAATAGTCAATCTTGCTTTCTATAAATGTGGATGATAGATTTCCATTTGCTTAAAACTTTAAAAGCAGTTCTTAAGATTCTAATATATTTTTAAAATATAGGTGAACATGCTGGCTGTACTAAAGAACTGCCTAAGAAGTTTTGTTTTGTTGTTTCGTTTTTAATGACACCTCAGAGTCATCCCCAAAGATTTTTATTTTATGAGAGAGAATAAAAACAGACACAGATCAATATAACCTAACTTTCTTGAACATTTTTTCCAGTGATTTTTCAGTTTGTATATCGGTTTTTATGTGACCTGTAAGAAATAATCATTCTGAAAAGTATTATGTTTTATTACGTTGACCATGGACTTACAGGATAATGTTAAATGGAAGTATTTTCATAATTTTAATTGAAATATCATCAAAGTTTCACCAATTTATAGAGAATTTTGTTGGCTAATAAAGGACACGTGTGTATGTGTGTATGTTAAGATATTCTAGTGTCCTAGAACATCCATGAAGAAAGTTAAATTGGATGTGCAATGACATCTGCAGGACAAAGGGCATTTTTTAAATGTTATCTGACTTTGGAGAGCAAATAAAGACATAACTGCACCATTTTAAAGAGCTTCAGGAAATAGTATATTAAAATTTGAATACTGGCTTTCAACTAAGCTCCTGGTTCAGTGAGGTGTTTTGTAAACACTAACACTTCCTGCATGCCCACCCCTACACACACACACACACACACACACACACACACACACACACACACGGCACATTCAGAGACTACAATAAATATTCCATACATGAGTGCCATTATATGTGATGACTTACATGCTACCTTCAAGGTTATCCACACGAATCTCAAAAGCACAGGAAGAAATGATCTGATCAAGTTTGACAGCCAGAATGGAAGGTTATTGTTTGATATCATCTTGTCATTCTAAATAATTATAATATATGTGAGCTAGGTTGCATTTTCTCAATTTAGTCCTGTCAACAAAATTAATTTTTTGACAGAACTAATTATTTTGAGAATCAAAGTCTGCTCGGCGGGAACAGAAATGGCACTTGTACATGCACACCCAGCTCCCCGGCCACACCGCTGAGCGCCAGCATCACATTTGGTTTCCATTAGTAAAGCCAGTCATTGTTTTAATATAATTACACAGCATTGTAAAATGTCCCCTTTTTATGAAAAGCAATTAATTTTCACTTAGCAACATTGTGGATGCCAAGAATTTAGAAGTGGCTTCTCAGAATGTATTATAGTTTTTCCTACAGATATCGGTATTAACCCTCAAATGTGTATTAGATGCGAGATAAGGGGCAAAAAATGAGCATAAAGCCCTCAATTTTAATTGCCTTCATTAATAGCACAATAATTTTGAATATTCCCATTAATGTCAGGACATCAATAGAAAAAGCACTTTTTTTTAGTTCCAAAGCTACATAGTTCATTAAAATATATGTAGAGAAATGAAATAAGCATGTGTAAATGTATTTTCATCAGACTTGATTATAGACTGATTGTAGATGCTATAAGTTATTCAGACTTGATTATCAGTAAGTTCACTAGATGTCTAGAGAGAAGGCCAGGAGAAGATTGTAGAATAAACATGGCAACTCCTCAAGACACTGAAAAGCAACCATCTGCAACGTTTTGAAAATTAAGTTTTTTAAGTCATCGTATTTCAGTTTTACCGGAAGTTGTTTACGTATTCTGAATGTAGTGATACATTTATACAGTTCATATCATCCTGCATGTAGAAAAAGAGAAATTAGTTACACATCGTCTTATCTATACTCTCCTCAAATCAGGAGGAGTAGCCGTTTCTCAAGAAATACCTTCAGAGAAGTCCAAGGTTAGATCTTTATCCTGGAAATGTGAGGAAATACTGCTCTTTCTTCTGGATTGGCATTGTCTCTCTGTGAACTTCTGAAATCACATACCTGGTGCCCCCTCCACAGCAGGTCTCTGCTGTCTGTGTTCAATGTTTAGAATACATAACTGCTTACTGCTTGAAAGATGATAGGATGGGTAAATAAATTTTAAATAAAACAATAATTCTCCAATCTTAGTAATGATTTCCAATGTCTTCCTTTTTTTTTTTTTTTCTTGTTTCTTTTTCTTTATAGAGGTACTAGAGGCCCAGTGCACAAAGTTCATGCATGGGGGTGGGCAGGGACAGGGGTTCCTCAGCCCTGCCTGTACCCTTTCACAATTCAGGACAGCAGACTTCTAACCACTAGCCTGCCTGCATGATCACCCCTAACCACTTCTGCCTCGGCCACTGCTGTGGCAGCTTCATCCCAAAGGTAGTCTGGAAGGATGTCCGGAATGACATCTGGAAGGTCATTCAGCTGTCTGGTCTAATTAGCATGCAATGCTTTTATTGTTACAGATAACTGATAAGTAAAAATAGAATATATTTAAAGTGTGAAACTTGGCATTTTGATAGTGTATACTTTGTGATTCTCACTTATACTTGGAGTCTTAAATAGTCATGCTCAGAGAAGTGGAAGGGTGGTTGCCAGAGACTGGGGGGAGGGGAAGGGAGAGATGCTGGTCAGCGGGTACGAAGTTGCAGCTATGAGGATGAGTAAGTTCTGAAGAGCAAAAGAACAGCATGGCAACTATAGTTAATAGCATCGTGTTTATACTTGAGATTTGCTAAGCTTCTCAAGAGTGGCAGGATGGTAACTATGGGAGGTGATGCATATATTAAATTTCTTTGTAGTGATGATCATTTTGTTTAAGATTTGCTAATAAACCTCACAATTTACTAAGATTTCCTCTAAATCAGTATTCTTTTGGGGTTATATAAAGATTTAGGGGAAATGTTTATAAATTGAAGAAGAAATTAAAAAAAAATTATTATAAGCTCCTTCACCACAGTGTAGCTACTGAGAAAAGCTGGCTGCATGTTCTTCAAATTGTACTGTATTTCTAGCTTTTACTCATAAGTGTTCCCACAATAATACCAATACAATTTTGCCTAATAAAGCATTCATTAGTTTGCATGAAAGAGGAAAAACATTAGCAAAAATCCTTTTATCTCCTGAATAAATAATAGTTCATTAATGATAGATAAATAAAAGAGAAAAAAGTTATAATATAATTAGATAATTTTTGGCCTTGTTCTTTTGGAATTATATGAAGTCTTTCCTGTCCTCTTAGGAAATATAGCAATTCTACTTTCTTGGGGTTGTGACTGTGCTTTTCTTTCACATCTTTGTATGTAATAGTCTATTGAAAAATGCCATCATCACTGTTCCTCTTGAAATAATATACAGGATTCCTCAGATTTTCAAAAACTTTTGTAAAAGTTTTCAAAATTTTACTTTCACAAAAGCCCAATTTTCACTAACTGAAAAAAAAAATCCATAGGAGATTTTGCTTTTATAAAAACAATAACAAAACAAAAACCAAAAGTCATACTCTGAGCAAAAGAGCCTAAGAGAGCTGATAAGGGTGAAAGTTAGTGCAAAATTGCATGTAATGAACTGTTTCTGCTGTGGCAGATAAAGTGAACACACACAAATGCATTGAGTTTGGGGTCTGGAAATGCTAAAAAAAATTATTTCATGTGAATTACGGAATGTCATTTTGGCTTTTGAACAGTTTTATGGGATCACTCTACAGAAGCTTTGATGATGCAACTTAAATGGACAGCAGTTCCAGCATCTCATCCTTTCCTCATGTGAGGCAGGAGCGCTGCTGCCGGACACCTGCACACCGGGAGCTCAGGGTGCGTCTTCCATCAGACACAGAGAGCTTCAGTGGAGGTGCTGTGTCAACACCCTCTGGGACGTCCACAGCAGCTGCAATGAGACTTTTTAGTCAGTCAGTCATAATGGAATTATGAATAATGGATATTATTCCACCCAATCACAGAAAATGATACTGAATATGAAAGGAAGGGCCTGATGCTGCTCATAAAGTAGCTGGAATTGTGAAGAGCTAATCAGATAATGGATATAATCTCCTGGGGTGATGATACTCTGTCCAAAGATGCAAACTCAAGAGCTTATTCCTGTGGAGCACAGAGCTCCTTCATGAATCTCTAATGTACAAATCTGGCTGTTAAATGATACTAGCCCTTACAGGGCACATGGAAATCACATGTCTCTTGATTAATAATTACAACAAAGGCATGGGAGATTTCTTTAAGAGTCAAAAGTAAAAGTAAACTTAAAAATCATTCATTTCCTTTTCTGAAATTGTATGCTATAGATCAGTGTTTTTCAACCTTTTTTGGGCAAAGGCACACTTGTTTCATGAAAAAAATCACGAGGCACACCACCATTAGAAAATGTTAAAAAATTTAACTCTGTGCCTATATTGACTATATATAAAGTAATTCTCTTGAATAGGAATCAAATAAACACAAAGAAAGTATTTTATAATTACTTTATTATGAAATATTAAGTAAACAAAATAGTGAAAAATTATAAAATTCTTGTCTTGTCTGCACCTACGGCACACCAGGCAACATCTCGCGGCACACTAGTGTGCCGCAGAACAGCGGTTGAAAAACGCTGCTATAGATGAAGAAAATGTCAGTAACCTGGACATTGGTAACTCTACATATATGAGAGTTTAGTCTATTTTGAAAGGGTAGCAGGTTAATGCCTTTACCCAACCTCCACTCTTTCCACTCTTCACATATGCACAAGTCAAGAAAGAACGTGAAAAGTCAATTCTGAGTCCGCAGATAAGCCCCTGTTACCAGCAGCCCCCACTGGGAACAGGACAAACTCAGGCTTGGCTCCCCGTTTGTGGACCTTAGCGAGGAAGTTGATTCAAGCCTTACATGGATCCTGCCGGTTCCCTCTGCCCTGTGCTGTCTCCACATACATGGTGAGCACAGTGATCACAGGGGCAAGTTCCTATACGCTGCTGCAGCACACGCCAGTTCTTTACCACTGCCACGGGGCAGTAAGCTCCCAAGTCCTGGACACAGGTCCTAGTGGGTGTTCAGAAGTTCCATCTTAGACCACCAGACAAAGTGGAACCATGCCCCACGTTTCCCCAGAGCTTTGACTTTGAATACTGAACACTCAGCAGCTATTGAGAAGGCATGCCTGGGTTCTTTACCGTTTTCTTCATGTGCTTAGCTCCTTTGGGAATTCCAATGGGAGTGAGAGAAAGACTTCTTTTTTCTTATTTTTTCCTCTTTTCTCTCTATGTATGCATGTATGTATGTATTTATTTTTGTTTCAAAGCCATAATACTATGGGAAAAATATCAGAACTGTCCTGACACTACACTGATTGCTTATAATAAATGCTAAAAAGCAGGAAACGTTTAAAGATGAAACTGCAATTACATTACTTTATATGTGATTGGAGCTATAAGTGTTCTTGGAAGTCTAGGTCAGGTCTGGATGTGTGTGTGTGTGTGTGTGTGTGTGTGTGTGTATTATATATACTTAAATATGTGTATTGTATATATATTTAGATACACATTTACAGGTATTTATATATAAGAATATGCTCATTTTTCATGGATATAGATAATCTAATATTTGCTTCCTTAGGAGGGTTCATTCTGAGAATGATAATTATATCTTGACATGAATTAAGCATATACTAAATAGCATAATTTGCTTGGTTAGATAATTGAGCCAATCAACTAAGTCATGGTGATGAGTTGATTGTTATTAAACCAACAATCAATCCAGAAAGACAAGATCCTGTCAATCTGTCCAGCTTCCTTTTTAAGGTGGTTCTACAGCATTCCAGATGTAGCCATCCAACCCAAATGGACACCTGCTGCTACTACGACCTGGTCTGAAAACTCTGGACTGTGACTTTATAGTTTGCATATACCCAGCTCTTCACTACCTTGCTTGTTTTCATAGAAAAGAGACTAGAGTCTCAATGGTTCAATAGTAGCTAATGTGATGACTAAACTTGAAATAAATAATGTAATAAAAGCAATGAATTCAACCTAGTTTTCTTGTTTTGCTGCATTTAATAATCTCACTAATGGAAATAAGCAGAAGTAAGCTCAGAGAAGTTCATGACATTTTAGAAAGCATGGAGCTCGAGAGTGGTGGCATGGTCTGTTTGTATATCTTCAAAGTCAACTTTCTTTCCTCTAAAAGTAACTGATAGTAACTAGTAACTGGCAACCCAATGGCTTCCCATCTCTGCTTCTGAGGATGCCTTATGTTTGTTTCTATTCCTACTGTTGAAGAGAGCTGAAGGTTACAGAGAGAAGAGGGATGTGAAGTTTTGCTTGACTTTTTTTAAGTTTGTAAAAAGTAAGACAATAAAAAGATGAGTGCTTAAAGTTTTCAGAGTGAAGATAAGTAGAAATAATAGCTTAACGAAATAATTAAAACAACCTCCAAATGACATCTACTTTGTGTGCGTGAATTTTGTGACCTGTTCCTAAAAGCATCCATGTGCCACATAAATGTGAAAAATTATAAAATAGTATATTTTTGTTTTAAGGTATATTTCTTTAAAATATTATTGTTTGATGTATATTTTTAAAATATAAATAATAGTGAGTGGTAAATAGAGAAAATATTTTTTAAATCAACAGAACCTTTAATAAGTGAACACAAAATCAAAATGACACTTTCAAATTGATAGCTTCACATATTTTATTCTCTGCAGTCACCCAGGAAGAGGCGGGACTGTACTCCTTTAGGGACATCTACCAAAGGCCTGGGAAGGAGGCACCCTTTGCTAATTCACAGGTCGGATTTTTAACAAAGATCTGTTCCTAGAGGAAGAGCTAGGTCTTCATTGCATTCATCAAGGGTGAATGTATGCTGTCTCCACTCTAAGCCCGTGCTCTGGTGTGGAAAATAAATACTAATCAGGACCCTCTGACAGCTTGGAACCTATTGAGGGGCAAATAGAACCATAAACATGAATGTAACTATAACACAAACAACTCTATTATGTGACTGCCTTGTTAGAGATATCCACAAAGAGATATAATGTGTATCCATTGGTATATTATGAGTATTCATAGTGAGAAAATCACCATGTGTAGGGTATCCAATGCACTTATGGAGATAGAGCCATTTGAATGGTAAGTTTGGAGAAAGGGTTTCAACAGATTAAAGAAACATGAGCGGATTCACAGAATATTCCATTTGATGACTGCCCTACATTCATATAAAGGAGCAATGTGGGGAGCAACTAAAGAAATAAACTGAGGTCAGACTTGAGATTTTTCAGTGCTGGCAAGAGGGTTTAACTGTAACTCAGAGAACTAGGGGGATGTATTGAAATTTTTGTTTGCTTTTGGAGCACAGATCTCGCATTACACCTAAATATTTGCAACAGTATTTTGTAATCTGATCTTGCACAGCTCTGCTGTGGTTACACAATTGGATGATAGCTGTAAGCCAGGCTTCAAGAGTTGCCTCTTGCAAGGTCAGGGGTATTTTTCTGGGCTTGGAATGGAAAGCTATCTCTCATTATACATAATTTATCTTTAAAATATGTTTTATTGATTTGAGAGAGAGAAAGGGAGAGGGATAAAGAGAGGGGAACATTGATGAGAGAGAAACATTGATCAGCTGCCTCCTGTACACCCCCAAGTTCACAACCTGGGCATGTGCCCTGACTGGGAATTGAACTTGTGACCTCTTGGTTCACAGGTTGATGCCCAACCACTAAGCTTAATGGACTGGGCTATTTTTATTTTTTTAAACTGTATAGCTTTTACAATAAAAGAAGCAAAAGGGGAGAAGCCTTATTACAATACACAATGTATACTTGAATAACTCATGATCTCACTCATTTGTGGAATATAATGAAAACATAAACTGATGAACAAAAATAAAACCAAAGTCATAGAAGCATTGAACAACCTGTCCAACTTGTGAGGGAAGTCAGCGGGTGAGGGGGTAAGAGAAACCAGAGGACTTGTATACATGCATATGAGCATAACCAATGCACACAGGCAGGGGGTCGGGGTGAGGTGAGTGCTGGGGGGATGGGTGAGGCTGGGGAGAGGTCAATGGGGGTGGTAGGAGATTTATGTAATACCTTAAACATAAAGAATTAAAAAAAAAAAAAGAATGAGACTCTGGGAATAATGTCCAGATAATCTCTTCCAATTGCCACCTACAATTTCTTCAAACACTCTTTCCAGGAGATTCCGAGCCCTCTGTGCATGTGCCTATCAATTAATAAAATACATGTTATGCTGGGCAGTAACTTGTTACTTGTCAGGTTCTCCAATGGGGCTGCACACTCCTGAGGGACTTGGGTGTTATATGTTTGACTCCAAAGCACTTTGCCACAAGCACTCACTGCCCCATGAATGTTTGCTGACTCTAGGATATGAATGTCAGACACTGAAGCACTGAGAACTTCACTGATGAAATTTCAAATCTAAACATAACCTGTCATGTCAGAACTAAGTTCCTTTTTCAGACAATTAATGGCCTAGTCTTCACTGGATATCATTCTTCGTAGCATTAGTAAAACATGAGTTTCTGAATGGGTTTCCAGATTCCTAAAATCAGGCATGTGAAGGAATAGATAGATCCTTTCTACAATAATGCAAAAGCTACAGAAAAAAAGGACAAAAGCCAATAGTTGCTCACACTGCTTAAGCTTACACGGTAAAGATGGAGGTTACTTATACTAGTGTTTGATAGGAGTTTTCCTATTAGACTTTGTATAGAGAGCGTGGTTGTACAAACAATAGAACTCTGCTATATACATATAGGCAGCAAGTGGAAACAGTGAGCACATACTGGAGATTTGTTAAACAAATATATCTTCTTACTCAGCCTGTGCATACCTTCCTTTATTTTGATAATTGGACTTACTATCAGTGTTTTGCTCCAAATTACTGAAGTCATTCTTCTTAAATGTTTTGGTGGTGTTGTACACAAAAAAATCAGGTGGTATTTACAATTACACTTCTGATTAATATCATTTAAAAAATGTACTAGGATAGCGTGAGGGAGGTGGTCAATATCATTCTATATAATAAAAGGTTAATATGCAAATAGAAGGACAGAACAACTGAACAACTGGTTACTATAACATGTGCTGACCACCAGGGGGTGTGCACAGAACATGGTGGGTGTTGGCAGCGGTGGGATGGTGGAGCAGGTGAGCAGGGGCACCAGACCAAGGCAGGGCACCTGTCACTGTCATCAGTGCAAGCCTCTGTTGATTACTGAAAATTCTTTGCTCTCGCGTGCCATGGTCCTGCCCAGTGCTCCCATCTACTGCCAGTGCTGGCCCCACTTGGACCTGCTGCTGGTGCCAGGCACTGGCCCTGATCGCTCATCACTGTTTGTGGGTGTGAGCTGCAGCTGCCAGCTCTGATCACCCCTGAGGGCTTTTCTACCTTCCCATGCTCCTGACGGGGGATCAGAGTAACAGCTGCTGCTCACACCCACTGCTGGCGCTGGTAGCAATGTCGCACCATCTGCGGGTGCAAGGGGAGACAGCACCCTCAGCGTGTGGGAGCAGCGGTGGCAGGAGTGAGGCTGCTTGCAGACAGGGGACCAGGGCTGTGGTGGGAGGAGCTGGGCAGGGGCCTGAAGGATGGGCCAAGACCTGCTCCTGTTCCCACTGCAGCCTAACGGCCCACAGCTCCTTTCAAGGTGCACAAATTCATGCACTGGGCCCTTAGTTTTAGAAACAAGAAGCTATTGCCCATGTCTTGCCAAGGTGGGCCCTGTGTGAGCTTGGAAATGTCCTTTATCCAACTCATGTGCCTGGCAAGTATCATTGTTCTGAGAACAGGGACAGGGGAAACTTGACCTACTGTGTTTGACCAAAGCTGCCCCAACTGATTGCCCTTGGTAATGAAATATTTTAAAGGAGAAAATAGGTCATTTTAAAGAGTCCAAGGAGCCTCTTGAGAATAAAGGGAGCAAAGCTCTGAGGCCCGGAGAAGAAGGAAGTTTAGTTCTCAGGGGCAGCTGGTGGTGGTGAGCAGGGGCAGCGCTAGGAGCCAGGAATCCTCTGGGGTACTTTCTGGGCTCTCCAACTACCCAATCTCTGTGTGTTTTGTTTTTATTATATTTTATTGATTTTTTACAGAGAGGAAGGGAGAGAGATAGAGAGCCAGAAATGTCGATGAGAGAGAAACATCGACCAGCCGCCTCTTGCACATCCCCTACTGGGGATGTGCCCTCAGCCAACGTACATGCCCCTGACGGGAATCGAACCCGGGACCTATCAGTCCGCAGACCGACTCTCTACCACTGAGCCAAACCGGTTTCGGCAAATCTCTGTGTGCTTTAGACTGAGAATGCCACTGAGTCCAGAGTGGTCCAGAGGGTGAGGAGGCCCAAAATACCTGACTGTAAGCTTTTACAAAATGGATAGGTGATAACTCATGCAATTAATTGGACAAGTACAATATTCAGCCATATTTCTACCACTGAGCTTGTGAAGCAGTGATATGACTTATGCTGAGGGGAAAGGAGAACATTTGTTACAATCATTTCCAGATATGAAGTATTTGTACCATGAAAATATCTGTCTCTACAAAGTGAAGTTATAAATCATCTCACGAGAAGTTATTTCATGTTACTCTACCTCATACGGATGCTAACACTTCAATCATTCTTCCTCCATAAATGCTATTTTCGCTCCAGTATTAATGCAAACACAGAGTCACTATTTCATAGTCTCATGTCTGGAATATAAACATTTTTCATGGGTTGACGTCCCAGTCAAGCTGGAAACACCATTGCCTCAGCAACCCTTTCCTCCCGAAGTAAATCGCTCACTGCACACACCCTGCAGACCAAGCCCTTCGCATCTCTCATTAACACAGTGCCCTAGAGAAACTCATTACAGAATAAACCCAAACACCCAAGTCTTTGTATAAAATGTAATAAGTAAAATGTTTGCAACCATTTTTTTTCTGCAACAGGTTAGATAGTAAAAATGTTAGGCTTAGAGATCATTTGGTATATGTTTTTCTAAATTTATGTTAATTGTTGATATCAGTTTTAATGATTCACTTTTACCCCAAAGCTTCAAAGCAGCCACAGACAACATGTAAGCTAATGGTCTGGACTTTACTCCAATAAACTCGACTTATAAACACTGCTGGAAGGCCAAATGTGACCTGTGGGCCATAGTTTGTTGACTCCTGCCTTATATTAATTGGTGAGGGAATAATTTCAGACTTTAAAGGACTTTCTCCATTAAACCACCATGGGTCCAGAGTGTGTATATTATACATCAATCTTTCAACAAGACAGAAGTGCACCGAAGCAGAATGTGATTTCTGCCATTGTATCTAAAGAATTCCGATAAATAAATATTTATCTAGTTTCCTTATTATTCAATGATCCAGTCAACTCCCAAAAGTAGAGCAGTTGGCATAGCCCACCAGAGTACTGGCAGTTCTAACCAGTGTCCATGGAAAATCCTTTCCTAAAAAATTCTTTTTGGTTTAATTTTAAACAATTGCTTTGGTTACTTTTAAATTGTAATGCTTTATTTGTAAGTTTCTAATTGTCCTGTTTTATTACTTAAAAGAAAAAAAAATATGACAAAAACAAAGGCAACAAAAGCAAAAATAAACAAGGAGACTATAGCAAACTAAAAAGGAAACCATCAACAAATGAAAAGGCAATCCACGAACAGAAGATATCTGGAAATCATATAACTGGTTTGGGGCTATTATTCAAAATGTATAAAAGATTTCTACAACTCAACAGAAAAAAATCTCATTAAAAATAGACTTTTTATTTTTTCAAAGAATACAGGGGTGGAGGCAGGCTAGAAGAGGTCAATGGGGGGATAGGGAATAACTTTCAACAAGAAATATTTTTAAAAAAAGAAGACATAGGAGTGGCTGACAGGTACATGAAAAGGTGTTCAACATCACTCATCATCAGGGAAATGCTAATCAAAATAAACACCACAGTGAGATTCCACCTCACATTGCTTAGAATGGCTGTTAGCAGAAAGACAAGAGCTAACAAGTGCTGATTAATTAGGATTTGGAGCAAAGAGAATCCTACCTTCCCCACTACCCCCAACCCCACCCTGCACAACTGCTGGGAAGTGAAACAGTGCAGCCACTACGGAAACTATGCGGTTTTCAAAAATTAAATAAAACTACCTTGTGATCCAGCAATTCCACTCTGGGTATTTATCTGAAGGACATGAAAATATCTAAAAAAAAAAAAATCTGTATCCCATTCATTTCAGCATTATTTACGACAACCACGACAGGAGCAATGTAAGTGTCCACCGGCAAATGAATGTATAAAGAAGAGGTGGCATATATACACAATGAATATCATTCAGCCATAAAAAGAGGGAAAACCTGCCATTTGCAACAACATGAAAGAAACTTGAAGGCATTATGTTTAGTGAAATCAGTCAGATGGAGACAGACAAATACTGTATAATCTTATATGTAGGGTCTAAAAAAATGAACAAATAGATACAGAGAAAAAAGCACTCACAGATGGAAGGTTGCCATAGATGGTGGTGGTGGTAGGGGGTGTGATACATGAAATGGGGAAGGTGGTCAAAAAAGAAAAAAGAAAAACCATTGTGCTCTACATGGACAGTAATTCAGAAACTTCGTTATTCAGTCAGTGCAGGATACATGTCCCAGCATCCCTTTCAAGAGTCAGTGAGTGATGTGCTGGGTCATGGAACCCCCAGGAGGCTCAGTGTGGTCCCTCAAATCCCGCACTTACAGCAGGACAGATGCAAACAAGAATGAGGCTGGGATCACCAAGAGGCAGAAACCAGATCTGTTACTTCATGCCTGTCATTGGATGTAATTACTTGATATTTTTTATATTTGAAAAAGTTAGAGTTTATTATGCATTTCTTTCAAATTTAGTCTGATGTTAAAATTTTTTTCTAAGTTGGTGTATATGTCTTTTTTCATGTGAAAGAAACTTTTTGAAATTAAAACTAACAAAACATGTTCAACAACTATATTGTCTACTGACCTGAATACACAAATAAATTAATTTGGACAAAGTCACTGACAATTTACAAATTAAAGCTGGAAACAGAATGTTACTAATTAGTGGTGCAACCACTAAACTGTAGGTAGAAAATTTTCTCTTTAAAATAATGTAATAATATAATTTAGAAATGTTAAGCATCATGTCTTGCTTTTTTGAACTAAACAATTGTTTTATATTTAAAACTTCTTTATTTATATTTACTATCATGAATATGTATACAAAGTTCAATATAAGGAAATTCTCCTTGGCTTTCTTTTCTGGCTGTTAGGATTGTTTCATTTAGTGATTGTCACTAAATATACTTTGTGTGCAGAAGGGGGTCTGATCCACTCCACTGCATGTGTCTAACCTACTAGACACAGGCTGCCATTTCCATCATATGGAGAGTCTGGGCAGGTCATGGGGGTGGTCCCACGAGCTGTTGTCAGAGTTTTGACTGTTACTCAGAAATAAACAAACAAAAAAGCTTTTTTAAAAAATCTTTTAAATTAGAGGAGAGACATAACATAACATGGATATTAATTAAGAAACTTTGTTATTCAGTCTGTGCAGGAAACACGTCCCAGCATGACACATGACACAATCACCACTCAGGTCTTTATTGAGAATATATTGTAAGAGATTAGAGAGAGCACCTGTAGAACCATGAACCCTGCCTCCCAGGCTCCTGAAAAACACAGGCAAGTCGTGACTGCGCCAGGGTGAAACTGACATGAGAAGAACCTGCGAGAGCAGGCTGCCTTTTGGATTCATTCTGGAGGATTCCGGATTCGAGAGGAGTTAAAAAAAATAAGTCAATACCCCTCCCCCCAAGGTTTTTGCCCCAAATAACTGTAAGAATAGAATTGTCATCAATTGGGTGATGAAGGCTGCCAAAGAACAGGTTTGGTGAGAAGACCAGGAGTTTCAAATTTGGGTTTGTGAGTACATGTCTATTCACCCTCCCCCACACCAAGTGTGATGTCCAGTAGGTAGTTTAATATAGAACTTCAGAGTTTTGGAGCGAAGGTGGGTTGGACATAGATGTAACGGTTTCTAGGATACAGAGGGACATGGAATTTGTGGTCCTCATGAAGTAAATCACCACTGCCTGGAAATACAGAAGCAAGAATGTGTTCCTCAGCTCCCCCCATCAGCAAGCTAGCAATGAGGATAACTGAGCTAAGGTCCTGGGTGGCAGTGCAGTGACTAGGATGTGTGGGCAGCAGTTTGAAAGCATCTCTGCAAGCATGATAAGATAGTGCCTGAGAACAAGCCAGTACTAGGTGTGGAATGTAATTAGAGCTCACTAATAGCCATTGTGAGTCATAACTATCCTGCTATCAGATTTTGAGATATACTTCAATTGATGGGCCCATCCAATTCACACATCATTGAGAAGCTAGTTAAAAAGAATTCACCATGTTCCAAAAATACTTCCATATCACCTCAAATTAATGCTGATAATCAGATTTGAATGGGTTTTGCAATTCTGGTCCTTTTTAATGAATCAATATGCTGTGGACTGTTGTCAAATAAAAGAAATATTACATCTATAAAAACAACAACGGGAATCATTTGTGTTAACACTACCTATCAGTAGGCCAGTTCTTCCCTTTGGAAGCTGTGTAGTTCTCCTGGGAAGGACTGTCTCTCCCCCCCCCCCCCCCCCCCCCCCCCCCCCCCCCACGCCTGCAGCCGAGGACTCAGCCCTGCACACACCTGGAGTTCACTCTCCCGGCCTCTGTCTACATCTATCCTCCTGGTACTCCTGGTGAGACCTTCCCCCTCTGACCACATCCAGAATGATCCAGGCCCTCTTCCATTACCCTAGCAAGCATGTCAAACTCGCGGCCTATGGGCCGCATGCATGGTGTATTTGGCCCATGTTAGCCTTTGAGTTTGACATGCTTGCCCAACAGCATTTTAAATACACCTGCATGAGGCTCCCAGGACGCTTCCTGGGTTGTACTCAATTTCATTGTTTTTATATTTATTTTGCCGTTAAGAACTGGAGAGGATTGAAACCTCCTCTGTCCTTACTGTGGTTTCTGAGCAGCTGGCCTCACCCGGCACAGCACGTGCCCATACATAGCTCCTAAATGAGTGCGTTCACCGAATAAACATTTTTTCTTGATTTCTAAGATGCTGTCTATTTCAAGAAAACCTGCCAACTCCATGACAGTATCTTGGGAAAGAAAGCTGCATTAAGCATGTACCAATTTAAAAACATATCTCAATTCAGAAACATTAAAATGGAACAGCGAGCTACATCGTCAAATTGATGTAACTCAGTGATGTCTATCCACAAGGAAACCGAGCCGGCAAAGCAGGAAGAGAAAACAAAATGAATAAATGAGAGAACATAGGAAGTATTTAAAAATAAAACTGTATATTCTTCCCTAGAAAATGATATTGCATTTAAAATCGGCAGGTTTTTGTTCAGAAATGACTTTCAATTCCAGTCCAGACTGCCTTGTCTCTTAACGACTTTGTAAGAATATACCAGCTCCTGGTTTGATCTTTCCTGATGATGACACCCTCCCAATTAATCATCCCTTCTCTATCAGCGCCTCCCATTTCCGGCCCTCGAGTGGATGATGTCCCTCCTCAGCTGCACAGAGGCCAAATTAGCCTGAAGGACAATGGCACATGATCTAAATGATCCACAACCACCGGTGCTATTACTACATGGAGAGCAGATGACTGTTAAGGTGATGTTGAGATGTTCAGAGTATTAGCATCCTAAGAAAGTTAAACCAGCTCCAGGAGCGTGGCCTGAAGCACCTCACATGCTCAACAGCCTGTGGTGACGTCAGAGTCTGCACTGCAGCCCAGCTACACCTGCATCACCAGGAGGAGAGGAGAAGTTGCGCTCCCACTCCAGTGTTTGAGGACCTAATGTCCAGTCTCCGAGGGAAAATAGTTCAGCTCTACCTTTCCAAACAATTAGCAGATGCTGTCTAGGCATGAAACTAGAGGAAACTAACACCGCATTTATAAGAGACATGAAAATTTACAATTAGAAGCTGCAAGAAATAATTTGCCTTTATTTTAAATGCAATTCTCCATGAACACCGAATTTATGTTATTTCATTCTAATTCTCTTTTCATATTTTTGGGCTCTTTAAAAATTATCTTCTACAGGAAAGAATCACCAAATTATTACCTCTTATAGAAGGAGGTTTATGTAGACACAACACAGAAAAATAATTTCAAGTATAATTCTTATATTAGGTGTCTTACAATCTAGGCGCCAAATCAGAAGTGCGATGGTTTTTCACTGTGTTTCTCCCTAGGACTTTGTTTTATCAACAGTGAACCTTCAGGGGACCTTCAAGGGTTATTTCTGATAAAAGTGAGAACACCATCACAGCTCTGCCCTGCACACCAAATCACCTGCTCTAACGAGGGCATGCGGGCGGGCGGTCACATCGTGTCTGTGAGATGGAGATGACACAGATGCACTGCTCCCTGTCACGCCTTAAAAACACAAGCCAGTGCTGTGGGCACCGCTGAGCCACATGCACCTGACATGCAGCTCCGGGTGTGCGTGCTGTGCTCGCTGGGCTCTTTCCAGGAGCATCTTCAGAAATGGAGGCAGGCAGTGGCAGTGGATGGGATCTCTGAGATTGTGAACTGTGGAATGGAGTTTAAAAGCTACTTGCCCATAAGTACAGATAAACAGCTTAATTGTTAAATAGTAAAACAAAAGAAAACAAAATTACTCTTGGAGCATAAGTGCGCACACAAAGAAGTCACAGACAAAACAAAGCTGATAGTGCTGAGTACTCGTTATAACCAGGCCAGCAAGGCACTGGGACTGCAGACCGCAGGATTCGAGGTGGAAGGTGGGTTCAACCTTCGGGCAGGGATCTTCTCAAAGAAGCTCTCTAATCTGGGACACGACCTTTCCTCATCCCGAACACAAGGACAAGAGGTGATTTCTCTGTTCTCAATAATGTGCTTCTACTCACTGCTTTTGAATTTCTGTTTTTGTCAGATACTAAAGTATAAGCATATGACAACCAGAGAAAACCCACTCTGGAATAAACTTACCAGTTTTCCTTATGGAGTTGTGGACATGTCTATAGAACAAGATTAGAACACACGTCCTTTTTAAATGTTCAGGCTTTTGTTTTCTTAATTAGGTATTATTCATATACATTAAAATTAGCACATATATTTAATGTTATGAGGGCTGACAACTGAATACATTTACACAAGATACAGGGCATTTCCTTTTTAAAAAATATATTTTATTGATTTTTTACAGAGAGGAAGAGAGAGGGATAGAGAGCTATTGTAGAAACATCGATGAGAGAGAATCATCGACCAGCTGCCTCTTGCACACACACCCCTCCCCACCACTGGGGATGTGCCCACAACTAAGGTACATGCCCTTGACCAGAATCGAATCTGGGACCTTTCAGAGCACAGACTGATACTTTACCCATTGAGCCAAACCGGTTTCGGCAATACAGGGCATTTTCACCATCCAGAATATTCTCTTGTCTTTTTGTGAGTTTTAATGGAAACCTCCAAGGGCCTAGATGGTGCCCAGTGTCTGGACTGTCAGTGGGGAATGGAGCTTCTTCATGGGGTGCGTCCTCAACATCCTAGGACGGCCAGACGCTAGTCCTTCCCACCTTTGCTGCATTTCAGCCAGAATTAAATGTTTGTTTCAAACAAAGCAGTTTGAGGAGGCCACTGCCCTTTTGAATCAAAGGAACTGTTTACTTAATTGGTCATCTTGGTATTATATATTCACAGCAAATATTTTAAGTTGTAGAGTCAAACTTCATTTTGGCTAATGCTCAAGAATTACTATAAGTTTAAAAGAAATAAAATAGAGATTATCTGAGGATATATATAATTGTATTAGTTCCAATTCAAACATTGGAACTAATACAATTATATATTGAGCAATTGAACTCATAAAATAGTGGCAAAATCAGGTTCTTAATTTTTTTTCTTAAGAAAGTAAGCATATTTGTGCTTGGAACCTCACAATTTGCAAATGTATCCAATATTAGTTCTGAGAATTAGGGCCCAACATGAAAATCACTGTACGTCTCTTCTCTTGTCAATTCCCAGTCAAGCCCTACTTCTGGCCTTAGGAAATAATCTTTTTAACTTCTAATTCCAAAAATCAGATTTACTTTTCTAGGTCACCATACAAGTGGAATGTGACATGAACTCTTTTGTGTCAAACTTTTTATGCTTTGCATGATTCTGTAAAATTTATCCATGTGAGTACATATTATCGGTGGTTCCTTTTTTATGGTAAAATATTCTGTTATATGAATATATGACATGCTTTTATCTATTCACTTTTTTACACCCATTCTTTTCTAGATGAATATTTGAATTGTTTCCAGGTTTTAATGATTAAAATAGGACTTCTATGAACACTGATGAAGGTATGTTTTTGATAAAATTCAAAATGGGAAGAGAGGAGAACTTCCTCAATCTCATAAAGGGCACATTGGAACCTATAGTATACATCATACAAAATGGTAATATATCAGCTCTCATGTCCACCAGAGGAGGATCTAGAAAAATACATCTGATATTGCCATTTCTATTTCAACACTGAAATCACTAGCCAATGTAATACTCTTAAGAAAAACAAATCAGAAGCATAAAGATTAGAAAGCAAGAAGTGTAATGGTTATTATTTGTACATACCATCATTATTTATGGAAAATATTCTATAAATTTTACAAAAACATAGAAAACTAATACTTTAATTTTATAATGATAGAGGATGGAAGGTCAACATGCAAAAAAATAGTATATTTTTACATAATTTAGTGAACAATTGGAAACTGAGATTTAGAAAAATACAATTTATAATAGCCATATATCTCTTTTTTTTAATATATATATTAAATATATATATATATATATATATATATATATATATATATATATATTATTGATTTTTTATAGAGAGGAAGAGAGAGGGATAGAGAGTTAGATACATAGATGAGAGAGAATCATTGATCAGCTGCCTCTTGAACACCTCCCAGTGGGGATGTACCTGCAACTAAGGTACATGCCCTTGACCGGAATTGAACCTGGGACCTTTCAGTCCACAGGCCAATGCTCTATCCACTGAGCCAAACCGGTTTCGGCCATATATCTCTTTTTTAAAACCACCTTTTCTGAGGTATGATTGACACAAAATGCTGTACATATTTAATGTACATAACATAATGAGTTTTAGAGATAAGTATAACAAATTAGGAGAGTAGGAGGAAACTTTTAGATCTGATAGATATGTTTATGGCACAAATAATCTAAAAATGTTCTGTTCTCAAATTCTAATTGTCCTTACATGTTGCTCTGGCCAAGCCTTCTATACTTTCTTCTGCTAGCACACAGGACTCCATTTCTGCTCTTCCTAATCCTGGGCTATGTTGACAAAGCGTCTATTCTATAGGAAATACATTTGGAGATGTATTACATTTGTCAACTCAAAGGATATTAAACATTATCCTAACACTAGAGGCTCAGTGCATGGTTTCATGTACCAGTGGGGTCCCTTGGCCTGGCCTGTGAGGATTGGGCCAAAACCAACTCTCCCCCAATGGGTCCAGATTGCCCGAGGGCAGTTCTTGGGTGATGCACCCTTGAATGGAACACCCTTCTCTCTGGTTCTGGGTGTGTCACCCAAGAACCACAGCTGCCAAGTCACCACAGTTCAGCAGCTCTTGTGTTGAGCATCTGCCCCCTGGTGGTCAGTGTGCATCATAGCTACCAGTCAGATGGTCAAATGATCAGACAGTTGCTTAGGCTTGTGTATATAGAGATAAAAAATTAAAGAAATATAGAAATATTCAATTATCTTTAAGCATTTCCACTATGCACCCCTATTTTACTAGCTCCTCACTTTATAAGGTCATCTGTCAGCTTCAGAGGAAACTAATTACAACCAAGATTATTAAATCTACCTTGGGCCACTTTCTCGGTTGTGCTTCAATGCTCAGAGTCAGCAGTGTGTAGGGACATAAAAGTCATTACTGCAATCACTGGTCCTCTGCCTCCTGGTAAGATCTCCAGAAAATGATTCTCATATTGGACCAAAAAGAATTCCAACACTGTCCTTTATTCTAAACTCTAGCCTAGAACTACATTTCTCAATTTTCTTCCCCCCATCTTCTCTTAACTTGCCTCCATCCTACAAAAGTCCCTGTATATTTTTCTCCATAAAGCTTTGAAGCCACCTGTTTTTCTTCTTTATCCAACAGAAGTCCTTAATTACAAAGCCAAAGGCATTCATTAAGGTGCATTTGTAAACAAAGGCCGTTGTTTTCCTAAGGGAATCCAGTCAACAGTTCTTAAAGTTAAGCAATGTTTTGCCTTCACAGAGGCAAGATCATTAGCAGCACAAATGTGCAGTCAGACTCATCACTAACTCATTTTAGTTTCCTTTTGGTAATGATTATGAGTCATAGTCAGGATACAATTAAAACACACCTCTCTCTTACTTTTTCCAATTACTCTTCATAATGTTGCACATTTGGAATATGCATTAGATGGATATCTCCTGGATAGTTCAGAATATCATTATTGTTTACAGTTAGCTTTAAATATATTGACTTAGTAATCAAAGTCTATTTATTTTAAAACAATAAAAACAAGGGGTCAACAGTAGGGTCCCTCTGATCTATTAGTTTAAAGTATTATATGATTAATTGAAAAACACTATTAACTATTTCAGATGGGACGTATCCTAAGTGCTCAGTAAATATCTGTGATTTAATTGATCATTTCTTTGGAAACAAAAATAGTTCCTAGCATGCTCTCTTTCTCTCTTCTCAGTAAGATTTGGCTATCATCTATAATAATAAAAATGTAATATGCTAATTAGACCGGACAGCCAAACAACCTTCCAGATGTTCTTTCAGACAACCTTCTGGATGAAGCTGGGGCTGCGAAGGCTGAGGCAAGCCACTGTGACTGTGAGGGCCAAGCTCCATGCATGGATTTTGTGTACCAGGCCTCTAGTACTGTTATAAAATAGAATCCACTTGCTCAAGACAGCTTTGAATTCCAAATTCTAAATGTTTCTCAGTTCTCCACAGATTCAGTAATCTACTCTGGGAGAGTGACAAACAGAAAACAGCTGGATTTTTTTTCTTAAGAGAATGCTTGAGGATCATGACAAACACAGTTCTTAATGTTCAGACACTCAGGGGTGGGGCAGGATTGTAGCCAGGTAATCTGAAAAAGAGTAAGTGCTGCGTTACATTTTCCTCCCCTCTAAGAATAATCATTAATGGTAACAACACAGCACACGTTTCCAGACAAAAACACCCAACATTCTCAACCGATTGACCACCTTAAAGATAAAAAATAAAGTGATTTGAAAACAACTACACACTCGTTGCTTCTCCAGATGAAACTGATCCTTAGTTTGGAATGTCAGTCCTGAATCCTAAATGTGTGCCATTTTTGAGGTTAACAAAAAGGCTGGCCCAAACTTTCCTTTTGATTGGTGCTATGTGGCCCACGTTTGATGGCAATGTCCAAGGGCAGGAGCAGAAGAGAGTGATTTCTGTATAGAAAACAGGAGTTTATTTTAAGCATCCAGTCCTCATGTAGTGTGTGTGTGTGTGTGTGTGTGTGTGTGTGTGTGTGTGTGTGTGACGATAATAAGCATTCCTGATGCCTGGGAAAAGGAAGGTGTGCTTAACATGGGGTAATTTAGGAGACTTAAGTAGCGGGATTGTTCACAAAGAGACATGAGATTAAGAGGAATCTGTGAGGGACTCTTCTCAGCCTACTTAAAGCTCTTGGTTTTTAAATAACATTATAATTCATAGCATCAATATACAGTCTCTCTCACAAAGGTTCTGGGTTCATCTTTCCCAAGACGATGCTGGAAAGACATGAAAAGGGTGTTAAAATAAGAAAAAAATGTTAATTTATCTGTGAAATTTTTTCAAACTTCATTTTTCAGCAATACAATATACAGATGATATATTATAGAATTTTATACCTGAAACCTATTTACTTTTATTAATCAATGTCATTCAATAAATTCAATATTATATAAATAATGAAAAATTAATGAAAACTATTCCTCACTTATGAAAAAAGGAGTTTCTATTCTGATATTCTTTTGCTTTTCTTGGGCAGAAGCAATTACTATTTTGGCCTGACAGGTCGTACATCTTCCTCTGAATCCTGAAGGGTGTTAGTCATTTCATAATAAATAATGCCAGACATCTTATTGTCTTGGTTCTGAGAATCAAGATGAAATGTTAAAAATCACTTTCTGGGAAGCAGCAATCTAATGGTTTTCACTGAAATTCAACTTTCAAACACTGCTGGGTACTTTTGTCCTGGATAAAGTATGAGAGGGAACTGGATGTCACAGGATAGAATGGAGCAGAGAGAGAGCACTTGTGGTGAAAAGACACAGGGCTGGGTACTAAACCAGGAGAACACTGTCACCCAAACTTAACAATTCAGTTAATAAAAATCAGATGCGGAGGCACGGAGGACACAGGAGCCAGGAGGCCGTCTGTGAGTTAGGACAACTTGACTAATGGAGCCTGATGCAGACATGGAACAGAAAGGGGCGAGATCTGGAAAACAAAGCATGGCTAAGATCTGTGCTTGACAGAGAGATCTTTTGTTAGGTAGGATGCTTTGGTGTCATGCAGTTGGCTCAAGAAGAGGGACTTAGCCCATTTTCTGGTTATATCAATAGCTTATAATCAATGAGCTCACATTTCTAATAGGGAAAAGTAGACATTGAAATTTAAATTTCTAATTATTTTTCCCTAAAAGATTCTTACTACTTTTATTAAAAACATTATTTACTTATTGATTTAGTACTCAAGCCATTCCAAAGATTTCCAAAAATTGGGGCAAATAAAAAAAAGCACAAAAAACCTTTTACAGGCAGAAGCATGGAACTGCTGAAGGGAAAGGCTGCACTGCTTTAGCCTTTCTACTTTGAAATAATCGTTAGTTGACACTTCATTTCACTATTAACCTCCACTTCTTTCCCATTCTAAATGTAGTTCAGACGTTGCCTTCAGTGGTGGAACTGGACTAAATCAATGATCGAAACAGCAAAGAAACCCACCATCTTTCACTCCATTCCCTACCTCTCAGCAAGTTACTTGATGCCTCAGCAACCATAACTCTCTGAGTCAGGAGTCACTTTAAATAATAGAAACAAAAATTTCATCCTTTGAAGCAGAGGTTTTAAAAATCAACCTTATTATACTTAACATTATTTATAATATTATGCTAATTATATTTATAGCTAGAGGCCTGGCGCATGAATTTCCTGCATGGGTAGGGTCCCTAGGCTTGGCCAGCGATCAGGGCTGATCTGTGGGGTGATGAGTGGGACAATCAGGGGGCCCCACTGGCACCCGCCTTGTTGGGCCTGGTGCCACCCGCTCACAGTTTCCTGAAGAAAATGCTTGTGGAGCTGTTAGAAGAACAAAGGGAGATTTTTGGAAAAGTGAGAATAAGTTAAAACATAGTTTTTATCCTCTTCAGTCTCTGAACAGTGATCAGCCTGATTTTGCTGAGTTCTACACGCACCTCTTTCTTTTGGAGTTGAGGCACCCTCCAGGAACCTGTGCCCACAGATGGGTGCTTCCCCACCCAGGCTGCCTGTGCTTCCTTCTCACTGTCTCCAATCCCACTCCCCAGACTTTCTCTATGTACTTCACCAATTCCCATCAAATGGTCCAGGTCCCCAAACACTGGGCTTTCCATCACCTATCAGTTCTCAGAGTTCTCTTTGCCTGAGATTTTCTCCCAAACCTACCTTTCCTCCAGCCCCATCACAGCCACTCACATCTCCCCCGGGAAACCACTGGCTCGCTCTCCTGGGCTCCTTTGAGTATAAATAAGTAAACTATGTCTTCATCTTCCTTCTGCCCTCAGACATCATTTTTATTTTATTTTTTTAGAGAGAGTGCAAAGGGAGGATGAGGAGGAAGAGGAGAGAGATAGAGAGAGAGAGAGAGAGAGAGAGAGAGAGAGAGAGAGAGAGAGAGAGAGAGAGAGAAACATTGATGTGAGAGAGACATATCAACTGGTCATCTCCCACATACATCCCAACCAGGGCTGTAGATCAATCCAGGTATGTGCCAGGGCTTTTAAAAAAAAATAAAAATGTGTGCCTTTATCTCCTTCAAAAGCAGACATGAGAGGGAGCACTCCTTACACATCAGAAAGGTAGGACCATATTGGTTTTGAAGACTGAGTACCTGATGAATGAATGAATGAATGAATGATCAAATGAATTGGGAAAAGCTATTTTTAAGGCATATGTGAATGTTTGGCTACTGGATAACAAGAAGCAGATGAAAAATTAGCCAAACTTGGGTAAACTATGGTAATATTTGTATAAAAGATAAAGATTGAAGTACCAATCAAAAAAGACTGTTTCTACAGAGATGTTTGCCACGGTGTCTAATGACTAATACAGCCTCTGCTTTCTACTGTTAAGTCATGTCCACCTTGTAATTCAATTTACTACCAAGATTATCAGATTTATCTCCTTCATGAAGCAAATACTCCAGAGTGATTTTACCCGCCAAGTAAATACCCCAATAACTTTCACCCTTTTATTGTCATGAATCCCATGAGAAGGGAACACATCTCCACTGTATTGAAGCAGCCTGATGCTCCGAGAGCGTAAGAACTTCTCCAAGGTCACAGTCAGGACATACACCGTCCAGGTGGCACGTACGAATGAAGTTCACTAAACAATGCTTATTTGTTTAATCCCTTAGAAGTTTGGCCGATTTACAATCCTACATGTCCTAATTTGTGTGACCTTGGGAGGCTAGGGAATATCTAATCCTGTTACTACCATATTTCCTGTCTTTCCTCCAAAACCTCAAATCAAAACTTTACTTAAAAAAATCCATTTTCCCATGTTTCCTTTTATAGCAATACTTTTGTAATAGACTAATTCCACATATTTTGCATGGGTGTAGTGTAACTTGATTTTCTATGTAATAAACCACTGGAAATTTAACACTTAATTTTGAAAAGACATCATCCTTCTGATAGGAAGCCCTTGAGTTTATCTGTTCTAATTGCCTGATAATACAAGAAATGTCAGCGGTGGGTGAGGCACCCAAAGGCACTTTCTGTCGTGTCCCTGGGGGGTCTGGATGGAGGGAGAGAAAGGGGCAGGAAGGAGGCAACTGCATTTTGGGGGAGCCTCCTAACTGATGGCCATTAGCAACCAAAGCTTCCCAGGCTGCCACGCCCGGTTCATTGTAATTCACTGCTGTAACCATCCTTCCAGCATCTAATCATGCACAAGGACTAGTGAATGAGGAACAAACAGAAAAGGATGGAATAACTTCTGGACTTAGAGAGGGCTCTGGAGCAGGCTGGCTTCCTGTGGTCCTGAGGCTCTGGGGGCCACTCGGGGAGCCCCTGGGAAAGCACAGAAGCATCACACCCAGCTGCCCTGCCAGCCCCACAGGCCCCGGCCTCAGAAAACATCAGCTGCCAGCAGATTTCATGTCGAAGTGTGCAATTACTTTAATTTTATACCTTTCTTGTTCAGCTCATAAAGGCTTTTTTTGGCAACAGGAAAATAAAAAACCTACACAATCAATCACACGGTGGCCTTTCAATCCCACATGTTTCAAGAAAACTACCTCCTATCGGACTGTGAACATTACAAAGTTAGATTTCTTGAAAACTATGCCGCTGGAAATTCACTTTTCACTGGAAGGAAATAAATCATGGTGCAATGCTTAAAAGAAATATTAAAAACGTTCTTGTCTATATTCTGTGCTAATAGGTGTATATCTTCATTCAGTGGAATAATTTAACAATACTTTATTTTTTATTTTTTTATTGTTTTTTTATTTTTTTATTTATTTTTTATTTTTTTTTATAAGTTTTTATTGTTCATATTATTACAAATGTTCCTCCCCCCCCCACCATTGCTTTCCTCCACCAGGTTCCCACCCCACCCTCTGCCCTTTCCCCTCTCCCCATTGTCCTCATCCATAGGTGCACAGTTTATGTTCAGTCTCTTCCCATGCCCCTCTCTCCCCTTTTCCCCAAGAATCGTCAGTTCACTCCCCTTCCATACCTCTGTTTCTATTATATTCAACAGTTAATATTGTTCATCAGATTTTTTAAATTTCCTTGGTTTTTAGATTCACTTGTTGATAGTTACGTATTTGTTGTTCATAATTTTTATCTTTGTTTACTTTCTCTTCTGAAAGAACCCCCTTCAGCAATTCATATAATTCTGGTTTGGCGGTGATGAACTCCTTTAGCTTTTTTTATTTTTTAAAAGCAATAATCTTAATTTTGTTTCAAAGTAGATTAATTGGACTTTAATACAATTTTAAATATTCTCTTAATTTATATCAGTGAATATATTTCATGATACCAAATGAAAGTTCTTAGCAGGTACATATGCCCAAAGACTGGTATGTTATTCAAATGTAAGATTTTATAGAAATGCCCACATTTATCTTTGTTAAATTTTATTGCAAACTATCTAAAACATGGTTTCCATGTCTGTAAGAATTGATCAGGGATTATCTAAAAGTGTGTGTGTGTGTGTGTGTGTGTGTGTGTGTGTGTGTTTTCAAATGCTTTACCTTTAATAATAAAATTCATAGTACACTGGTCCAATTTACCAAAATATAAATAATGCCCGTACACTGAGATGTATTCAAAGTACACTTTAAGAACAAGAAGAGAATAAAATTGCTTGCAATCAAAACCAAACACCAGTTATATCCACTATTGATATTTTAAGGAATGCTGTCTTACAATTTTCCTACTCCTGTATCATATTGGAGTTACATAATATTCTTTCCTAAGATTTTCTCCCCTGTCCTAGGCTCATTACTTAAATAGCAAATGATTTCCAAATGAAGGCCTAGGGCAGAAAGCAGGGCGGGAATATGTAATACTTTCAGCAATAAATATTTGAAAAAATTAAAAATATGAAATTTACAATAACTTTTACTCTTGTTACATCAATAAATTGAGTGTTTTAAATTGTTAAATGGTAATAATATGCTCGTACAATTAAAAATCATAAAGAGCCGGGACCGGTTTGGCTCAGTGGATAGAGCGTCGGCCTGTGGACTGAAAGGTCCCGGGTTCGATTCTGGTCAAGGGTATGTATCTTGGTTGCGGGCACATCCCCAGTGGGGGGTGTGCAAGAGGCAGCTGGTGGATGTTTCTCTCTCATCGATGTTTCTAACTCTCTGTCCCTCTCAATTCCTCTCTGTGTGAAATCAATAAGAATATATTAAAATAAATAAATAAATAAATATCATAAAGAAAAGATATGTGATGAAATGGCTATGAAAGTTCCTTCCCCATTTCTGTCCCCCTGCAAATTCTCTTCTCAGCAGCAACTAATGCTATTATTTTCTGATAAATTATCTGAAAATAATTTAAACATACACACGTGAAGTCACATAGAAACTGTCTTTCTTTTTATATGGATGACCTTCTGCCTCACACTCTGCTATGAATCTTGTATTTCTTTTCAAGTTAACAATGTATCCTGGGGACCCTTTCACGTCTGTAAGGAGTTTTCACATTAGTTTTCACAACTGTAATGGTCCACTCCACAGATGCCCCGCACTGTGCCCAGGCAGTTCCCCATGGATGGGCATTTCACTCTAGCAAGCAACAAAGTAACTGTACGTTCTTTATGTTGCATATGAATAAGTACATCTGGAGACCAAGTGTTTAGAAATGGAATTCCTGATTGAATGGCATTTGCATTTAAAATTGGTGGATAGGGACAAGTTGCTTCCATAAAGGGTCTACCAATTTAGACTTCCAGAGATATTTTGATTTATCATAATTCACTTAAGCTCTCATCTGTTAGTGCACTTCTGAGCTGTTTGAAATCATTTGCTATTACTTATGAGGCTCTAAGGAACATCCTAGTGATAATATTTGTGCCACCCTAAATTAATTGGTGGTGAATAAATCCTAGAAGTGAAAATAATGAGCTTCTCTGAGACTTGATTATTTTCATTTTATAAAATTACTAGTGGCCCAATGCACAAAATTCATGTACAAGGGGAGGGGAGTATTTCCTCAGCTCAGCCTACATTATCTCCAATAGGGGGCCCCTTAAGGGGTGTTCAACTGCCAGTTAGGCCCAATCAGATCAGACCTCAACTGACAGTCGTACATCCCCCTTACAATCTGGGACTCCTATCTCCTAAACATTCACCTGCCTGCCTGCCAGATGCCCCTAATTGCCTCTGCCTGCTTGCTTGATTTCCTTTAAACTCTCTACCTGCCTGCCTGATCACCCCTAACAGCCCTCCCCTGTTGGCCTGGTTGCCCAAAATTGCCCTACTTTTCTGGCCTCCTCTGCCAGCCAATTTGGTTCTGATTGGTCAGTTTCTATGCCAGTCAGTGTCAAAAGCTCCACCTCCTAGGCAGCCATTGGCTCCTCACAGTTCACCCAGATTTGGTTCTGATTGGTCAGTTTCTATGCCAATCAGCATCAAAAGCTCCATTTCCTAGACAGCCATTGGCTCCTCATAGTTGACCCAGATTTGATCCTTTTCTATGCCAGTCAACGATTCTGGGCCTATCAACGGCACCAGCCCAGAGAGAGAGAGGCAAGTGCTGATCAACAGCTGCCACACAGGCTACAGATCAGACACTGCTTCTCTCGCAGGGCCTGATTCACAGCTTCCTCAGCAGTCAGTGCTGGGTCACCACACCTGCTGCCATAGCAGTCAGTGCTGGTTTGCCATGGCAACCCAACACTGACTGCAGGACTGACTTCTGGTTGGTTGGGCCTCTAGTCATGATGGACCCAGGATTTTTATATATTAGGATATTATTGTTTCTAGTCGTTTTTCAGATGAATCATTGGACTTTTCAAGAATTTCTCTACCTTAGAATTTTAAGCTCTAATATTCTACATTTTCAACACACTCCCTACCTTTCCAAGGTTCTCAAAGCCTTGTTTCTTCTGCATGTGTCTGAACACCTCAGCTTTAAATATCTAATGTTGATTATGCTCCATCCTATCCCCACCCCTGTATCCAGTCAGGACCCTGGGACTCATCACTTGGGCTGCTCTCCAACCTCCTTCACCCCGTTCCTTTTCCTGTATTTCAGGTCCACCACACCATCTAGATTTCTGTGCAGGGGGCATGTCTAGTCACTTCCCCATGAGTTCTCTGTCCCATTTTCCCACAGGTGATATTTAAGTCTTTGACCACCATGACCCCTCCCCTTTCTCACTCACAGGGATGATCTCAATTTATTTACAGAGAAAACAGATGCCATGAGGGTCCTCTTCAGGATCCCCTGCCCTGAGTCACCAGCACCTTTGTCTCGGTCCCTCCAGTGACAGGGTTGGGAGGGGGACACTGTCCTTTTGCTTGCCCTCACTCAATGACTCCCCACTGCTTTTAGGATGAACTCCTTATCATAAGCTACATGCCTGTGGGGTTTGAGCCATCATTTTCATGTGTCTTCACTTCCACTCACAGCTTATTCTCCCAGCCAGTCATTGATTGCCAGCTGGCTTTGTCTCCTCACTACTGGTTTGGAACACATGACCCTTTCCCCTTCTTCACCTAGGTATGCCTCCTACTTTTTCAGGACTCCACTCAGATGCAGCATTTTCTAGAACATTTTCCTAGACCCTCAGTCTTGGTTATGGGTCCCTTCATTAGGGGTCCCTTTGTTAGGTATCCCTTGGGTAGGACCCTTTAGTGGACTTTCCTCTGCATTTATCACACCACATATAATCACCTTTATGGAGACTTTATCCCATTAAAGTTTACATGCAAAGTTGAAAAACGTCAATATGTTATAAACTATTTATAACATATTGATTTGAATTGTTTTGGCTTATTACCTGTTCTTGTTTTGTTCTTTTACTTTTTACTCTTACCACATCTCAACAATTTCTAACACCAGATCTTTCAATTTGAAAACAATCCAATTAACTTATCATTCTTTATGTTATACATCACACTTCTATTCACTTACAAATTTAAGGTAGCATTATAAAGACAAAGAGTTTCCAACTTTGTCCCATTCCCCCCCCCCTTTTTTTTATAACATTGTGAAACATAATTTATATTTTAAAGCTGTTTTCCTCAAAAGAAACTATAATGGAGCAACTCTATGTTAGGAGGAAGCATATAACAGTGTCATGTGAACACAAATCTTAAAAGAAAAATGAATTATTGTTTTAAGGTTGAAGATTCATTACAATAAAAAAATAAACATATAATAAATTTAGATATAGCATAGAAATTTAGCAGCATCCTTTGGAATGAGAGGTGAAAGCCACTTTGAGTCATGGTCAGAAACCTAGAATTGTACTTTTGTGACCTCGCAATCTTATCTGTAGAGAAACCTCTGCATCTCTCCGTTCTTGACAGGACATGACAAGGCAGGCTCTACACTCATATCCCCTTCCTCCCCCGACATTTCAACAGCAAAAATGGAATTGCCACATGCAAAAAACTATTGGAGAAAAGAATAGTTTAAGCCAATTATTTCAAACTATCCAAATGTAATTTCCCCACAAACGAAAGGAATAAGTTGAGGTTAACCAACTATTAATTTATTTGGCTATAAAAATATATTTTTGAGCCCATACCTTTTATACTATTTATAATTCAACAGTTAAAAAAATACTTATGGAGGATCTGCTGTGTGCCAGACACTAAGTTTGGCACTGAGGCTAAAGCATAAATAAGAGAAAGTTTGATATTTTGTCAGCAAGTAATTCAGAAGATAGTGACCTAAATGAGTGCAATACAACATGGTATATAGCCATAATATAAGAAAGCAAAAGAGTTCTAGAAACACCAGGAAGGTCATCTGCCATTTTCTGACTTAAGAGTGAGTTCAGAAGAAGGAGTAATTTATTAGTTCAAGGTGAGAAGAATGGAGAGAGGCACATGCAGATAATGGAGAGGATTAAAAGAGCAACATCTGGTGACCACAGCACTGGAAACCAGACATGGTTTTGGTATTCTGTGTGCATTTAATATGGACAATAAACCAGCCATCACTCATTGATTCTGGAGTGCCAGGAACCGTGATACATATCTTACCCAACTAACTATGTTACTCACAGCAGGAAAGTGAGATAATAGATGGATGGACCGATAGACAGATAGATCTGAGAAGTGAGTCAAGCAACTTCTCAGCAACAATACAAATGCACACATCAATTACATTTTAAGAGTAAAAATCTGAGCACAGTATTAAGTCCTTTGCCTCGTTAGTTGCCACTCAAAATCTCAAAATATAAGCCCTTGGTCATTATTAATAAGTTTCAATCAATGATTTAAAAGAGAATGCAGACACAGCCAAGGGTCTTTGTTTTTTTTTTTTTTTTTTTTTTTTAGAAGATTTACTTAAAAAATGATCAAACAAACAAAAAACACATTTTTTTTTCTTAAATATTGAATAACAAGTAAATTATGAAAGAATTGTAATTGTACTTTGGCATAAAATAGTTATTCTAAACAATAACGGGATGGATGGCCCTGGCTAGGTAGCTCAGTTTGCACGGGGGTGTTGTCCCAACACTCCCACGTTGCAGGTTTGGTCCCTGGTCCGGCACATAAAGAATCAGCGAGGAATGCACACATAAGTGGGACAAAAATCTCTCTCTCTCTCCTTTTCTATCTCTAAAAACCAATAAAAAGAAAATGTTAAAAAATAAAGGAATAGGATTAATGTAGAGATAAAAAGACATTAGGAACAAGAAGTAGCTGCACAGCTGGGCAATGAGACAAGACCAGGCACAGAATATAAGGAAATGCGCTAAATGCAGGAAGGCTGAAAAGTTCTGTAGACCAACAAGGATGCCACCCACAGCATACGTGACTCAGGTCTTGTGAAGAATGTTTCTAAACATGGATGTGTTAATGCATCTGTTGTCTGGCACAATGTAAAATAACGCATTATAAATAGTGATACTTCAGGACACTCGGTAAAGAGTGAAATGGATATAAGATTAAAGTTAACTTAAGGAAGGAAAATGCTATCAATGAAAGCAAATATGAAAGCCACTCCTGGTCACCAAGGATCATGAAAAATTTAAACATATATTCCAATGTGTAATTATCCAAAGGTGGGTTTAGAAAAGCAGTGTCAGATGACATCATGTACCATCCCTTTTTGTTCTGTGAGTCATTGCTACATCATTTAGGAATGGGGAAAAACAGCTTTGGTTAACACAGAGCAAATACAACTTCCGAACCTACATTTTATTCATCTTTAGAATGACTATTGCAAAGAAAACTAAGATTCTAGAAGTGCCATATTGTACTTCTCTATGAAAAGAGAATAAAATAAGTACTTTTCAGATAAACATTTGAATTGTCAGCAATAAAAAATGAAAGAAATTCTTAACTTTAGATTAGTCCTTTTATTTTCTGATAGTTTTATAAACTCTCTATATAACAGAGAGATGCATGAATGTTCAAAGCAACTCCTAAAACTGAGCATCTATGGAGAACAACTATGCTAATTCACCACAATATATAACTTAATATCTTTGTCAGAGTCAAATGCCTAAACCAGTGGTTCTCAACCTTTCTGCAACCATTTAATACAGTTCCTCATGTTGTGGTGACCCCCCCAATCATAAAATTATTTTAATTTCTACTTCATAACTGTAATTTTGCTACTGTTATGAATCATAATGTAAATGTCTGTGTTTTCTGATGGTCTTAGGCGACCCTGCTAGTGGTTCTCAATCTGTGGGTCGCATCAGAAATAGGAATGAAAATAATTTTATGGTTGGAGTCACCACAACATGAGTAACTGTATTAAAAGGTTGCGGCATTAGAAAGGTTGAGAACCACTGGCCTAAACAATAGAGAATTGCTCTTTAAAAACTTATTTGAGTACTGTAACTATAATAGTAGTTCTTCCAAAATGAACTAATGTAGATACAATATTTATATGTTTCTAAGTTAACACAATGCAGGATGCTAATAATATGATTTTCTCTAAGAATCTCAGTCAGCTGTAGTTGGTGTTATTTTATTCATTTAAATATTCCCAGTGCCTGGCTCATAGTAGGGGTGCAATAAATATTTATTGAATTAATGAGTAGAAATTGGTTAATATTCAGAGCATGCACAATAACCAATAAGCCATTCATTCAGTGTGCACTTTGGAATGAGGTCACTAATTCAGAACGAGGTTACACCTTCAAAACTGTAATCAGGTCACAGAATGGGACACAGCAAATGCCCAGGGTCAGTATTGTCATTGCGCCCCTGAGGAGCTGTCTGAGCTTAGGAAAGCAGCATAATCCACTAAACTACATGAAGTGCATATGGATACTGTCTTACCTGAGCGATAAATGTAAAGGGATCAGAACAGGCATTAGATGGGAACTTGTACTGAAAACCCTCTGAGAATTTGCAATGGCTCAACTTCTGAGCCAGACACAGGGAATAAGCCATTACAGTCTTTGTCTCAAGGGGACAAAATGGTCAGACAGGCACCTGCATTTTGGGACAAAATGTTCAGACAGGCACCTGTATTTTTTGCTCAAAAACAGAGAGGAAACATCCAACTTAGACTGAGAGAGGAGAGAAGTTCTGCAGAGCTGACTGGAATAAATGAGTAAGGGAGATAGTTATCAAAGTCGAGGTTGAGGGCTGAGGTTGGGGTTCGGGCACCCAGAAGTAGCACAGAGGGATGCTGGCTGGGTCACCAACAGATGTTAAGCAATGCGATCAGTTGAATTGAGCATGTGTAAAGTGTCACATAAATTGTTTGGGGGCAAATAAATGTCTATGCTCACAAGTATGACAATAAACAGATGTGGAGATTTATGTGGAAATTTAAATTTATAGCTCGTAAAAGCAAGCGAGTGAATAACTGAACTAACTTATTAAAGTTTAAAAAAATAAGCAAATATAATTAAGCCTTTGACATTTGATTTTCATGTTTTTTTGTTTGTTTTTTTGCAACCAATTTCATTTTCTTTTAGTTTAGGTTAAATCTAGTTCTTTTGTACTTAAATACTAAATGGAATTAATTATTCTTTGATATGGAGGGAAATGGTTCAGAATCCTATAAAACACAGGGTGTTATAGCCACAAATACCAAGACCTGAGCAACTCTGGAGCTACTGAGAGCAGCAGCAGTACTTGTGGAAAATGGCTACATCACACGTTTATTCTATTTGGAATTGTCTGTCCTTACTCGATAGGAAATGAAGACATTTCTTTCCCAGGACACTCCTTTTCCCTGTCAGAAGAAAATAATCCAATTTTTGTGGTTTCACAACCCAGACTCCAGGTGCACCTCAGCCAGTTCTCACAACCTCACTATGGAAGGAGGGGAAAAGGGGAAAAAGGCACCGCTGGATGGAGGGATGGAAGCAGGAACAACCAGGGTGTGCTGATAAACTCGCCTGAGATTTTCTCACATAGCAGACCTCCAGGTGAGGGTGGCTCCCAGACTCTGCACAAGCCTGCCTCATCTTTGTCTCCCTCTGTAGGGGCCTTTGGCACCACACTCCCTATCCTCACCCCAGTGAGTCCCTGGGAGACAGGCTGCTTCTGCCAAGGAACCTCTATGTATTGCTTTATTCTCTCTGAAGCTGTGGAATCTATTAGTTTCTAGCCCAGAGTGAACCCTGTTGGACACAACAGTTGGCTTTGATTTATTCATAACTTGATTTCCCAAGTACCTCCCAGGGGCCAGGCACTGTGTGGGAACAGGGAATCAGAAATGAGCCAGTCCTTTCTCCAAAACTGCTGTGACTCCATTGGGGAGAGGAGGATGGGGAGAAAGGTGCCTGGCACTGGAGGTTAAGAAAGACTTGCCTGGGTGCTTGGAGGACATTTCTCCAATCTCTGCCTCTTCTTGCTTGTTTGTTTGTTTAGACTGATTGAGAGAAAGAGAGAGAGAGAGAGAGAGAGAGAGAGAGAGAGAGAGAGAGAGAGAGAGAGAAAGGGAGAGAGAGAGAGGGAGAGAGAGAGAGAGAGGGAGAGAGAGAGGAGAGAGAGAGAGAGAGGAGAGAGAGAGAGAGAGGGAGAGAGAGAGAGAGAGAGAGAGGGAGAGAGAGAGGGAGAGAGAGAGAGGGAGAGAGAGAGAGATTTGTTGTTCCACCTATCTGTGGATTGACCCTCCCTTGGCTGATTCTCGTATATGTCCTGCTTGACCCAGCAGAGGTCCTGCAACCTTGGCAGCTGGGGACGACGCTCTAAGTAGCTGAGCTGCCAGCCAGGCTCAGCCTCCTGTTTGGACACGTATGCTGAGGTGTGTTCATCCGTCTCTCTCATTAGAGTCTAACCTCTGAGGGCACAGACTCTGGCCCACTCTCCTTATATGCCTTACCCCTAAAGTGCATACTGGTCTCTAGCTTGAAAAACTGAGCAGGACAATAAATAAATTCTAGGATAAGATGGTCCTTCTTCACCACTCACCCCCCTCTCTCTAGGCACTTCCCACCGAGCGTGTTAGCCGTGGCTCAATTAGGAAACTGGTAATAAACATCCCTTGTTGTTGAACTTTTAAACATCCAAGAACTCTAATTGTACATGTATTGTACACACAAACAACATGAACACATTGACATATGTGTACCTATATGAGTGTATGTATAAAACAATACCTACTCATGTAATGTAATATAATATCACATTTCAAAAAACTGAGTAGAATTCATTGCAGTAGCAGTCAGAGCATCACATTCTGACAGTCTGTGTAGACAGTGTGGGGTCCTCACTGCACCTGTTTTAGGCAGCATGTCAAATAAAATAAAGGTGGTCCATAGAGCAAGTGCATAAGACCAGGAAATGGACTAAATTTTGTTGCACAGAAAAATGTCCAATGATCTATATCTTAATTACAGACATATACATATACAAAGATACAAAGATTTTTTTCTTTCTCTTAGATATTTTAATGCAATGATCTATGCAATTTTGTATATAGAAAAATAAAAGTCAAAATAAAGTGGAGAAAAATACTTAAAAATTTTAACACCCAATCCAATAATGTCTGAAAACAATGCAATTGTTAGAGCTGTGACAAGATTCCTTCAACTCTTTTAAAAAATATATATATTTTATTAATTTTTTTACAGAGAGAAAGGGAGAGGGATAGAGAGTTAGAAACATCGATGAGAGAGGAACATCGATCAGCCATCTCCTGCACACCCCGTACTGGGGATGTGCCTGCAACCAAGGTACATGCCCTTGACTGGAATCGAACCTGGGACCTTCAGTCCCCAGGCTGATGCTCTATCCACTGAGCCAAGTTAGTTTTGGCAGATTCCTTCAACTATTGAAAACCATTTCTGCTGGATAAGATTATACTGGAAATCCAAGGTCTATAGTGTCTTCTAAGAAGATCTATTAACAACTGATTCACTTATCAGCACATCGTGTCTAGACTGATAATACATGTTTTCTTTATTTTCTACAGACAAAATAATTTAACAATATAGACAAAAAGATATGGGGCTTTATAATCTTGGCCAAACTCTAACCACCTGTGCCTTTTACCTCTTGCTGATGCATTTCTTCACTTCCACATGGTGTGTTTGCTCTAGGACAATCAGTACTGACGTGAGTAGTGAGGAGTGAACCACAACCCTGCAGACTGCTAGGGGCCCAGAGGGCGGCACGGCTTCTGTCCGCACTCTCCTTAGCACCTTGGAAAAAGCAGTGCCAACACCAGCCACTGTCACCGTCAACAACCAGCCACTGTCACCGGGACAAAGTTGGAAAGGTCACTGTGACGCGTTGAGGGTCAGACAGAATGCCTTATGGGTAAGGCCCTTTTTAAAGAGCATCTGCAGGCAAAGGAGCTCTGCACCTCCCTGTCCGAGGGAACCGTTTCTTCAGGGATCAGAGACCACCTATTTCAGGGGCCACTGTTGACGAACAAGGGCGGCGACTCCCTCTGTAATAAACACAGCCTGGCATTTGCTGAAATAACAGTCAGGGATGCCCTTTGGAATATTGATCCGGCTACAAGGACAGTACAACAAGAACACACCGGGGCGCTCTGCAATTCTGTTACAGTGATCAGCAAAGTACCACGTAGAAAGCCGGAGTGACAGGGCAAATATTCTTTGTTTTGAGACACTAGCTAAAATCTCTTAGCTGAGGCAAATGAGTCTGGTGATGGCCACTAATATTATAAACACCCATTTTCTTATATTGACATGTGAGAACCAAATACTTAATGAGACTTTTACAATTTGTTATCTTGAGCATTTTGTGGCTTCCTCTCATTGTGAAAACAACCTAGTTTTCTTTGCATCCATCACAACGCCATCACTTTTCTATTGGCCACTCAGAATCCATGATCCCAAAGGTAAATAAGGCATATCTTTAAATCAAATCTTCACTCATAATGCCACTCAACCTTTTGGCAAATCTGTCCACAGAATTAGCCCCAAATTATTTAGCATATCATAATATCAGCTTCCTCTCCCTGACTTACTTTCTTACCACTATCTCAAAGTAAATATAAGTGTTTATGAAAAATGACAAATACGTTAAGGCAACAGCCACTATCCCATGGCAAACCCAGCAAGGTAACTGGGACGTGGGGAGAGTCAGTGGACTCCAGAAGGCTGTTCCAGGGACAAAAGGTACCTGTAGCAAAGCAACTCTCCTTTCACAGCCCAGAGTCAACCGGATCTGCTCAGACAGGAAGAGGAGACACACAGAACCTTCCTCCAGTCTGACAGCTGTCGCTGGCTGGCAGCGGGCAGCAGGACGGGGCAGGTATCCAGCTGGCTCCTCTGGCTGTTGAGAAAAGCCGCCCAGGCCACACAGACTGCACGGAGTAGGGCTGCAGGAGGAGTGGACAGACAGGAAGGTGGATGGTCAGCGCCCAGTGTCTTTCTGGAATGTGAAATTCCACAGCTGTTAACTTGAGTCACTTGATAGACTCTTTAGAAGTTTAACCCTTTTGCCCACAAAATTTTTGAAAAAAATAATCATAATGAAACGGGATTAACATGTTATTTTCCTGCACTTTTAAAGTTAAATAGAATTTCAGAAAGGGCCAAACTTTTGCATGAAATACATGTGGGGGAGAGAAAAGCAAGGATTTTAGCTCTTCGGTAAGTCTTCGCAAAAGCAATTTAAAACTGAGGAAAGGAGAAAGATGTTATCTGAATGGTAAGTATTGTGAAAATGGGGCTGTGAAAATTAAAACACTAGTTTGTGCCGAAGCTATAAATTACTAAACTAATTATCCAGTCACAGCATAAGGGAATCATTCAGAGGGGTAATTAGCAATCAGACACGATGAGTCCCGCTGCTATGGCGTGTCATCTGCATTTCGCTCTCAGGAGCCGCTCGCTTCCCTGCCCTTCTCAGAGGGCAGACAGATGGGAGGCGTCAGCCCATCCCATCGGGCCAGGAGCTGAGGTCCCCTGGCCCAGGCTTCCCGGTTCCCAGGCCCTTGAAAAGCCGTCACTTCTTAGTCATTACTCCTTAATGAAATGTAAACTGGGCCTCAACCAAATTACATACATCCTGGAGTAATACCTGAAGTTTTACTTATCTGTATACATTAAAATACTTCTAGCATTTTCCACAGGCATGCGAACTCATCCTTTCACTCTTCTCTCCCCCCACCCCCTCCCTGCCCCCCTCTACTGAACGCCTTGTACAAGTTCAGACAGAAGCCTGTGTCCTGAGGCATCCGAATGAGAAGACTCTGTCCCTGTGTCCAGGCTCAGAGCCTCCGGATTGGGGCAGCGGTGCAGGTGGTAGGTACTTAAGCATTCGCACTGCAATGTGGCAAAAGCAAGAATGAGGCGAGTAGGAGGGCGTGCATGTCCACACCCCACCCTACATCTCTTCCTTCCGCCTCCTCCTACTATGAGCAGAGCCAAAGGATTAGATGGGAGAATCATTTTAATAATGCAAATCAGTTAGGGGAGAGAGTAGATTCTGGAGAAAATTCAGTCCATTTTTAAAATTCAGTTGAGATTTATTAAACATCCACTTTATGTAAATGCAGCTACAGGCTGATGCTCTGAGAAATCCTGAGGTGGAGCGGCCTGGGGACCAGGTAGGGACCTGAGAACGAAGCACAGAAGCCCTAATGCAGCAAATCCCTTGCTGGGCCCCAGCTTGAGCTAGAGAGCATGGAGGGCATTCACCCTGGACACAGAACACGACTCTGAAGAGGGCCAAGTGGTGCCGGAGCTGTGCAGGCAGCGCTCAAGGCTCAGGTCTTTTCCTTTCTCAAATCCACCAGGAGCGGGGATGCCCCTTCCCCCTGCTCAGGGGTGCCCAGTGCAGCAGAGCATCCTGAGAGAGGAAGCACATCCTGCCATCCTGCTCTGGCCTGAACCGAACAGCAACTGATAAAAGCAGATGCGTATATCTTAGGACAGGCAGAGTGCTGCTGTGTGGACTTGTTATTTATTTATTTCTAACTTTACCTTTATTGTTGAAAGTATTACAGATTTTCCCCTTTCCCCCCTATTGATTTCCTCCATCCGCATCCCCTCACCCCTGGCCTTTGCCTCCTATTCTGGTCCATGGGTTATGCACTGATGGGTTCTTTGGGTGGGTAATCTTCCCCCCACCCCTCACCTCTGAGATCTGTCCTTCTGTTCCATGCTCCCATGTCTCTGGATCTATTTTGTCCGTCAGTTTATTTTATTCATTAGAGTCCACATATAAGTGAGATCATATACATTTTTAAACACAAATTAAAATCATATACTGGTATTTTTTTAAAGGAAGAATTAATTATCAGAAAAATAGTAATATTAAATGATTAGATAATTTTATATGTAATGTTATTTTAAAACTAATAAAGGAGCATAGACAGATGATGTTATTTGGCATCAATTTTTTAAATCATTGGTTTTGTCACAAGAGGGAGCCCATGCTTTCCAATGAATGCAAACACATTCTTAATAACTGAAATAAAGGAAAGATGACATGGACTATATATGAAGCTGTGAATTTTATAGTGTAATCCACTACTGATAAGAAAACATAAGTTAGTATTAAATATCAGCAGTTACCTCCCTCTATTTCAGTGTATCTGACTAGAAGAGAAAAGGCATTTTCAAATGATTCATTTCCCAAACAGAAGCAGAAATGTGAAATGATGGAAGCAAACACACATGCATTAGAATACAGTCAAATATATTGATCTACTAACATGATACACAAAAAAGAGCAGAGGCTAGTGTCTTCTGCTTCGTAATAATGTACTAAATATTTTCTACATTATCTTCAGTCTGTCAGAACAGCTGTTGGGTGGATAAAAACACAAGGAAAATACTGATTATAAAGTCATGGAGCTTCCTGGAAAAGCAAGGTTTCCCACGTCTATTACAGAGGGGCGTTTGGCTGTCTTTGGGAGAATTGATGAGATAAAGGCACTTAGAAATGGCATTTGGTAATGATTAATAAAAAGCGGTTTCCTCTGTCTTTGAGTAAACATTACATAAACATCTCTAGTAATAAATATTCCCAAGTCTCCTTCATAAAGACACACCCTTTCCTGATGTGTAATTCCTCTTCCACTCCCAACTTCCCACTCTGCCTCTCCTGAGTAACCCAGCTTTATACATGCCACTCCAAGTCCTCCACTCAGCCACATACCGCCTGTTCACTGTGCAATAAAGACAGGCGACAAAAGCAAATGCCTTCCTGGTCTTTCTGAAGTCTTTGCTGCTGTTTCCTCCTGACTGGTCTCCATGTCTGATCAATCCTGTGTCTTCCATGGTCTCTCCTAGAATGACGGTTATGGCCAGGGTTCCACCAGGGACCCCTGTGCTCCACTGTGCCCTCGTCTCTGGAAGCCCCACTTCTTTCCTGGCTTCATGACAGCCTCTGGCTGAGGCTGGGGTAATGGGCCCATCCAGAGTGCAAACCATATCCCTTTTCTTCTGAAAATCCTCCTGCTCTCCTCCTACCTGGACAGAGGTCAGCCTGGGAGGCTGATAATGTGTCCCTCAGGCTGGCTCCCACAGGGCTGGCCCATGCAATGCCTTACTTTCTATTTTAGTTACTTAACTGCAAAAGGAAATGTGAATAAAACACAAGTTCCACTCCTCTAGCTTCTGCCAGAGAACTGAGGAAATGGAAACATTAGGTCCTCAGCCATCAGCCATGAGGCAAAGTACATAGTGAGTGGGGTGATGAGGCGCCCACTGCTGCATACAGCCCGGGCATCACTGCCCTCTTCTCCCTGGCCCTGGCTCCTCAGGACTTCCCGCCTCTCCATGGGCTCCTGGTGAGGAGAGCCATCTCTCCTTGAGTTCCGTGTCACCAGCTCCACAGGGGTGGGGTCAGAGAATGGTGTTTTGGGAGAAATAAGGGAGGGATAAGAGAAGCCCTGTGCAGGCTGAGATGCCCAGGAAACGGGTTCTGCAGGCACCTTTAAATGGGAACCTTAATCAGACCCAGACTGCAAGCTGCCTGTCTGGAGCACGGTCCTGGCTCAGGTTCCTCCCCCGTGGGTGGCCTGGGCATCACAGGATGCAGGCTCAGGCTTCCTTCCATCTGCACCGGACAGCATGGCCAGGAGATACACATGCAGACCTTTAAAACGTAAAGCCATGTGAGAGAGCAAGGACCATGAACGCATTTCACAGCTTCCCTAGTTTCCTTCCTTTCCCGTCTCCAGCTTCGGCCTCTGTCCCAGCATTCAGTGACGTCTCCTGGGGTTAAAAGGAGCATATTGAGCAAGCATTCCACTTTCCCCCACAGTTTTGCTCTGAGTTATGGCATCAACTTGTTGTTAGGTGTGGACAGAGCCTGCAACTGCCTCTGGAGTCTGGCCCAGCAGGGTCTTCAGAGCAGGAAGGTGGACTGTGCCTGAGCCCTCAGGTAGGGCCAGCGGAGAGGGATACTGCAGAGGGGAAGGACAAGGGGCTCAGGTCACAGTGAAGCCATGGTCCCCAAGAGGGGGATCCATCCAGCTGTGTTTAAGGAAGAGCTCAAACCGCAAAAGAAGAAACCTTATCACAGCCCAAAACTGCAGGTGATAGGGCTCTCAGCCTGGTCTTTCAAAGCTCTCCTCAGCTCTGTCCTCATTCATCAGTGTTGACCAATAAACTCTACTGCCCTCCCTTTGGCTGCTGGACCAACCACATATGCTTTGTCCTATGCTCAGGGCCCCACCGCAGAAACCCTAATACAATGGAGCAACTTGAAGACGGCTATTTCTTGTGAAATGTTGAATCTTCAGATATCACACAGCACCTTGTAAAATGCCTAGAAATGAAACTGGCCACAGTTCTTTCCCCTGAATGTGTGAAGTAAAGCAGTAAATGTGAAATGCTCTTTATAAGAAAACTAGAGGATGGGGGGTTTCCTTCAGCCCAGCCTGCACTCTCTCTAATTGGGGACCCCTTGAGGGATGTCCAACTGCCAGTGTAGGCCCAATCCTACAGGCCTAAAGCAGCAGTTGGGCATCCTTCTCTCAATCTGGGACTGCTGGTTCCTAATTGCTCACCTGCCTGCCTGCCTGATTGCCTCTAACTGCCTCTGCCTGCTTGCCTATTCACCCCCAACTGCCCTCCCCACCTGGCCTGGTTGCCCCCAACTGCCCACCCCTGCTGGCCTGATTTTGTCCCCAAATGTCCTCCTCTGTTGGCCAATTTGGTTCTGATTGGTCAGTTTCTATGCCAGTCAATGTCAAAAACTCTGCTTCCTAGGCAGCTATTGGCTCCCCACAGCACCCAGATTTGGTTCTGATTGGTCGATTTCCATACCAGTCAGCATCAGAAGTTCTGCCTTCTCAGCAGCCATTGGTTCTACACAGCACCCACATTTGGTTCTGATTGGTCAGTTCTTATTCCAACCAATGCAAAAAGCTCCACCTCCTAGGCAGCCATTGGTTCTTCACAGCACCCACATTTGGTTCTGATTGGTCAGTTCCTATGCTAGTCAGCATCTCCGGGCCTATCAATAGGGCCTGATCAGAAAGGTGAGGCTGGTCAACAACCCCTGTGGAGGCCTGGAGAAAAATGGAGGTGCAGCTGCTGGCCAGACTGTGAGAGAAAGAGAGAAGTAATAAGGAGAGAAGTAAATGGAGGTGCAGCTGCTGGCCCTTATTCACAGCCCCCTCAGCAGTCAGTACTGCAACACGGTGCCTCCAGTGGAAGCAGTCAGCGCTGGATTGCCACGGCAACCCAGCACTGAATGCCGGATTGACTTCCCGTTGGTGGAGTCTTGATCCTTACTGGTAGTTACAACCCAGGGTTTTTATGTAATTCCATGTCCATTTGAAGTCTGTTTTCTACTGTGATATACTTGAAGAGATATTATCCTGCACCAGAAATATATATACTGCACAAATATTGGGATTGCAAAACACAAAATTGTAAAACTACTTCACATAATCTTTTTCTTAGACTCTTAAACACCTACCACACCACCCGGTATTCCCATTCCTAGAGCTTTAACCAAGGTAAATGGGAAACAATGGTTGGTGAAACCTGTCCAAAGATATTTACAGTGGCTTTGTTCAGAATCTCCCTAAACCGGGTACAAGTCAAATATCCCTCCACTGGGAACTGACAGACAAGCTGTGGCATGTCCGTGCAACAGAATACTATACAGTGTTCCCGATGCCAGGAAGACAATGGCAAGTCTGCACTGCCAAGGACTTAAAGGCCGACATGCAGTCCATCAGTTTATGTAGCATTCCTGCAAAAGGAACACTATAGGGCGGGGTCTGCCTGCAGCGGAGTCTGAGAGCACTGGCCAGCTTCCACTGCCTTGTTCAACACCAGCACTAACTCCTTTGCTCAGGAGATACTGATGGTTTTAAAAAAGCCAGAATTTGAATTCAGGCTCCTGTTAGTCAATTTACTACTGTCTCCTATCAAAGTTTGTGACACATCAACATTTCAGATGTCACCATGACTATTAACAAAATCAATATTTTTTCCCAATCCTTGAAGAAAGCATGCATGCTATGTTATGAAGATAAGCATCAGTAGTATTGGCCAATGAAGACTCCAAATTGTTTGTTACCTACCGAAAACTCTGAAGTCACTCATATATAAAATGTTGTAAGCATTTTCTCTCTCTCATAAAATTTCACAGTGAGTTCCTATATTCTGCCTTAATTATAATTATTTACAAATGTGAAAAACATAGTTTAGAGATATTATAAGTTAACAGCAATTCTATTATATTCCTTTACTGATTTAAAATTTGTTTCTGAAAGTACTTATGACTGCATGTAACATTATGCATTATATTACTTTAAAATGTTTGAAATTTAGGCTACACAGTGAAGGCCATTGGTATGCATGATTAACGGATCAACAAGCATAAATCCAGCACAGCTGAGCAAATGACTTTTTTAATTGCAAAGAAATCCAAATATTAACACATTTTCAAACATATTTATCCTAAGTGTGACCATAAGAATCTGACAAGTTATGAAATTTGGTTGAAAAAATGCTTGAATAGTCATCTGTGTTTATTAAAATCAGGAACAGAAATCAGAAGGAAAATATTACCAAAATAAGATTACAATGTATGAAAACAATGGCATATCAACCCCAGTCAATCTAGCCTCCATGATGCAGAAACATGGGAAAAACAGAAGTACAGGGACAGAATAGCTTGGGAACGCGGCCCTCGTGAGGATGGAGGGGAAACAAGCTTTCGCCTGGCCAGTAGCCCAGTTGGTCAGCTCCCCACACGCCCAAGACAGGTTCCATCAGGGCACACGCAAGAGTCAGCCCTGAACGCAGACACAGTGGGGCAGCAAGTTAATATTTCCTTTTCCTGCTCTCTCTCTCTAACTAATAAAAAAGAATAATAAAAAAAAAACACAACACATTACTTTGTAAAGTATTGAAATATCTAACCACTATCCTATGTACCTGAAACTTATACAATATTAAATACTAACTGTAATTGAAAAATAAGAAAAAATAAAGAAAAATTAAGCATCAGAAGTAAAAATGAACAAAAGCAAGTCAAGAAAAAGCAAACAAACAAAAATGCAAACCAAAGCAAAGTGTCCTCAGAGCACACAGAGAGAAAGCGCCTGCAACAGGGCCATCCCATGGGGAGCGCCCCAGGTTTGAAGGGACCCTTCAGTGGAGTTGGGGACCTCTAGACAGACCTCTGGGGTCATGCAAAACAGGGTCATAGGTGCCAGGACAGAGGGGGAGGGGGAACGCCAGAGCAGAGGGAGGAGCTGGAGCACAAACAGCTCCTGTGAATGAGGGGTAGGGGTTGGGGTGAGGATGGGGTTGAGGGTGGGGGTGAGGAAGTTGGGGGGGGGCATAGTTGCCCACAGAGGCGGTTTCAGAGAAGAAAACATCCTGTCCTTCACTCTCTGCATCTCCATTCAAGGACAGGTCTCAGAGTGTGGGCAGGGGAAAACAGGCCTGGGGGACAGGGACCACAAAGGCGACCCAGACTTAAACCCAGCTGGGCCTGGTCTCTCGGAGTGACAGGAAAGCTGCTCCACAGCTAAGCTAATGGACCTCAGGGCGGCTGGCCTGCCTCCCTGGGGAGTGTGGCAGCCACTGCCCCATGTATCCCGCTCTTGGGAACAGGGCAAATGCCGGCTTGGCCTGTAACACATTGAGATCAAAATGACATCTCAGCAGAGCTCCTCCCTGATGTCAGCCTGTGATTCTGTGGTTGTTACCAAACCACTGAGGCAAGGGACTAATTTTGTCATATTAATCGGTGTATCTGGAGCCAATGCAAAATCCCTTCTGAATAAGATACTTCCTTTGAAAATTCTGAAAACTACAAATGTTCATTTAACAGTCTTCTTTCAGATCGTGTCTCACATGAGTTGATACACTCAGCACCATAAATTTGCACTTTGAGAACAAAATTTTCACCCAAGGTTTGTAACATCTCAACCAATAAAAAGGTGATAATGCTGTGTTCACACGAGGTGTTTTTTTAAAGTGAGAATGCTGTTTCCGCTCACGTGCAGAAATAAGCTGGAGTCACATGGAGCCCTGGGTTCTCATATTTGTGTGGGCTTGGGCCCTGGGGCAGCGGCAGATCCAGCCTCCCGGGGTCACAGCTCTGCTGCTCAGAGGCCTGAGCGCTTTCTGTCCCACACTCTGCCTTTCTCCACCGGAAGCTCCTCAGGCAGAGGGAGAGCACCTCTAAGGGACTAAGGCAGCTTTGGCAAACTCATTGGTCAACAGAGCCAAATATCAACAGAACAATGAGTGAAATTTCTTTTGAGAGCCAAATTTTTAAAACTTAAACTTCTTCTAACTCCACTTCTTCAAAATAGACTAGCCCAGGCCATGGTATTTTGTGGAAGAGCCAAACTCAAGGGGCCAAAGAGCCGCATGTGGCTCGTGAGCCGCAGTTTGCTGGCCATGGGACTAACACATTGGGTGCCACCTGAAGCCCCACTGAAGACCTCCCATCGTTTTCCTGGAGGAGTCCTGCTAGTGCCTTCAGAGCATCGGGTATCTCCTCCTCGTCCATTACCTGTGGCTGTTAGCCTGTGGGACAACAGAGGTCACTGCAGTGAAATCAAAACGTTCACGGCCTGTTTGGGTCAGCATTTCACCAGAATGAAGCCAAGAAAAGCAAAGCCCAAATCTCTCCAAACAGGTAACCACAGTCTTTTCTTGCCTCAAAAAGTGACCACGTGGACACGATACTACATTTGCCTTTAAAGAAAATGCCAGCTGCCGTGTGGATTCCACATTTGAATACTGCGCAGGGTTTCTGTTAGCAGGCCCTGGAGGGGCTCTTCCATGCCTGCTGCTTGGGGCTGAATCGTGTCCCCCAATTCATTGTATGTGTCCCCTATACATTGAGGTCCCTCCCTAGGACATCAGGCTCTGACTGCCTTTGGAAACGACCTTCAGGAGGCGGGGACGGTAAATCGAGGTCATTGGAGTGGAGCCTCCCCCAGGCTGGTGAGTGTCCTCCTGAGAGGGGAGGTCGGACTCTGCTGTGCACAGAAGCACGTCCATGCGGAACAGCAAGGAGGCGGCTCTGGAGGCCCAGGAGAGGCCGCCCCACACCCAGCGCCCAGCCCTCACAGCGGCCCAGGCTGCCGGCCTCCAGCACGGGAAGCCATGAACTTCTCCTCGGTGTCGGCCGCAGCCCGTGGGGCTTTCCTACAGCAGCGAGCAGACTCTCTGAGGGTGGAAGACACCGTTAAACCCAACAAGAGCTGCGCTCTTCCAATTCCACGGGTGAAATAATAGTTCTTGTGATGGTATGACAGTTAAAAATACATATATTTTACATCTTGTATAAACACCACCTTTCCAGCTGCTACATATTTTCCAAACATATAAAGTGTAACCTCTTGCCCTTTAAGAATATTCAAGGTAAATGCAGAAAGAAAATGATGTAATGAGATAAAAGCAGCACCACAGGAGGGGAGACTGGGAACCACAGGTGCTGCAGGAATGACCTGGGCGCCGGGGCATCTGCTGCTTGGTGAGGAGAGAAGACTCCCTGGTGTCTGGGGAGACACATTGTTTGTCTCCTGGTGGAGTGGACAGGGACCCCAAGGTGTACAGACTATTTTTAACTTCAGAAAGCGATATGTAGGAAGAGTATTTTTAAAGATTTCCATAGCATAGATCCCGATACTACTGACTTATAAAAGGGTAGGAACACACATTTACTGAGCGATTATAATGTCTGACACTCTGCTCATCACTATGGTCTCTGAACGAATAATAATCTGGCCACTCAGTGTATATCCTATAGAATAAAAGGCTAATATGCGAATTGTCCCCTTGACCAGGATTTCGACCAGCAGGCAGGTTGACTAACTGCTCATGTCCCCTCCCGCTGGCCAGGCTGGCTGGACCCAACCCATGCAAGAATTCATGCACTGGGCCCAGTCTTCCCACAAGGACAGCTGTCACCCAGGCGAGGGCCCAGCCTGCTCTGGTGTAACCGCACCTTACCCTCAATCTGCAATGACCACGGTCCCAGCATGGCCATAAGCGGAGTCCTGGGGTTGGGGTTTCAACCTTGTTTGGGGAGAAAACTGCCACACATACTGCTGTACCACTACACAAACACCCATACAGAGATTCTCTAAAGCAGGTGAGTGTGTCATAGGCAGATGGAGCGAGCTCTTTGGTTTATGGAGTCACACTGGTGTCCAATGCTGGTCCTGGCATTTCTCCGTGGTATGACTCCCCTCTGCCTATAGTGAGGGGTGGGGGGCACAGACATGCCTGCTCAGTGAGGGCCAGCTGTGCTAATGCATGAAGAGACAGGACGTTGGACACACGCTAAGCACATAGCATGCCAGCCGTACATCAGTCACATCCCTCCCCGTCCTGTTCTGTGAGCTGAGCATGGGCACCTCCCCCACAGAGAGGGCCTGCAGGCACTCACACGCGGTTTGCTCTGTCCGCTGCCTGCAGCGGGCAGGCGCTGGCCCCGCTTGGGGAACAGTGAGCAGTGAGCGGATTAACCCCAGTTGTAATAGGTTACACGAGAGGCACATTTTCCTCATCACCAGAATCTGCTCTGAAAGTTAGTAGCTGCCATCTTTTAAATATATATGTTTTTATTGATTTTAAAGGAAGAGATAGAAACACCAAATGAGAGAGAATCATTGATAGGCTGCCTCCTGCACACCCCCTACTGGGGATCAGCCCACAACCTGGGATTATGCCCTGACCTGGAATTGAACCTCCTGGTTCCTGGGTAGATACTCAACCCCTGAGCCACATCATTGGGCATCACTGACATATTTTTACTCATATATTCTCAACCTACCAGTGAGGAGAGTTTTAAATACATATTGCTCCCATTATTTAAAAAAGTGAAACTATTATTATCATTTTATTTTAAAAAGCAAATCTATATCCTGCGCTGTGTAATAAGTAACATGGCTTCCTCCATAGCCAAATGACTGATTTTATAGCCCTGGGTATGTTTTGATACGTAAGGAAGCACAGACATATTTGAGAAAGAGCTCACTGTGTTTGCTGTTGGCTTTGAATGGGTGAGTGTGAGTACGGCTGGTGCCAATGCTCCTGAACCCGGGCCTGGGGGCAGTTCAGAACAGAGTGTAGGTTTCCACATCTGGCAGTTCCTCCCAGAGATCCCCAGCATGGCACAGTTTGGAGTTTTGCGGGAGGACATGGGGTGGCCCAGGGGTGCCCCACGCTTCTCACTGTGTGCCAGCCAGGAGAGTGCTTGTCCTCCCACCTCTCCACCGGAGACCTTCTTTCCTCTCTTTGAACAAAAGGAGGGCATTTGCGTTTCAGTGTCAGGGCAAAGCACGGAAGTCAAACATCCAGAGCATGAATATTCCCCCAGACAAAATCTCCTCAAGATAGAACTCCTGCTTAAGCAGATGACTGCCTGAGCAGAGACAAGCCTTGAGTGGGAAGGACTGGATTGGGCCCTGGCACACACGGTGTCCCTGCGAGATTCCATCACCATCTGGGGTTCCGCTCCCTCCCTGAGGAAGGATAAGACGGGTCCTTGTGGAAAGCCTTCGGTGCAGGAGAGGATGTCTCAGGAATGGCCCAGCACAGGGCGGAGGCGCAGCCATGCCTTCTGAGGCCAATCTCACAAGGAGAAATAAAATCGGTCAAGTGTCCCCATGAAAATAAAGGGATTTGTTTAGCCAGCTCTCCCAGAAACCTCATTTTACATCCTATGTTCTGTTGTTTTCTGCTTCTGTTAGAGAAAATGCTAAAATCTGGGGCAAGAGCAACTCAATGCAGTTCTTGGAACAGATGTTACCCATGCTCATGGCATGTGCACTCTGCACGTGAGCCCAGGAAAATGGGTAAAAAGGAAACTGGTAATTTCCCCTTAAAATAGTGCCTAGCTTCCCTTTAAAGAGGCCTATGAATTATGAATCAGAAAGGTGTTTTTGTTGTTAATGCTTACCAGAGGATATTTTACATTTTTCCATTGATTTTTAGAGAGAGTGTAAGGGGAAGGGGTTTGGAGAGGGAGAGAGAAGAGAGGAGAAAGAGAGAGAGAGAGAGAGAGAGAGAGAGAGAGAGAGAGAGAGAGAGAGAGAGAGAGAGAGAGAGAGAGAGAGAGAAGGAGAGAGAGAGAGAGAGAGAGAGAGAGAGAGAGAGAGAGAGAGAGAGAGAGAGAGAGAGAGAGAGAGAGAGAAAGGACAGAGAGAGAGAGAGAGAGAAGAGAGAGAGACAGACAGGATGCCCAGACCTGGACCAGGGATCAAACCTGCAATCAGGTGCTGCCCTTGACCAGGAATTGAACCCATGACCCTGCAGCGGGGTGCGAGGGCCGGCACACTGAGCTCATGGCCAGGGCCCATTCACACTCACTTCTCATTCAGCTTCCAGTGTGTTGGACACATTCGGAGATTCCAAATCGAGGTGCCACGGAGCTCATGTCATTAAAGGGAACTTCCCGTTTACATACGCTCTGTTCTGAGTTCCTTCATGGGATGTATGTAGCGTGTGACTGTTTATATGCATCGGTGTGCATGCGAGCCTTTGTGTGTGAGAAAATAAGAAAAGGATGAGTGAGGTTCACACATGAAGGACACTGTTGTTGAAAAGCGGGCTGGGATGTGCCTTCAACTCCATCTGCACTAAAGGAAGTGCTTTCCTTACGATTGCTGAGGGAAATTTAATTAGAGTTTTTAGGGCCAGTATCCATCCTTCCCTTCCCAAACAGGCCTCGGCTCTCCTGGTGCCACTGAGTTGTTTTAAATGCTGCCTGTCTGGCCGGCCCCTCTGCCTACACGAAGGCTCGGGGACACAGGGACCTTCACCGCCTCAGCAGAAACCTGCGAAAGAGACTAAAAATAGAGACGCACACCTGTCCACATCTATTTTTCATACGGAGTATAATGTAGCTTTTGGGGGAAATGCTGTGTTTTCGCTCTGAAAGCATTTAGCAGGTCTCATTTATTTCAGGCTCTTTGAAGGTATGGGTCCAAAATGCACTGGGACTTTATTCAACAAAGGAATAAAGATCAAAACTACAGCTACAATGTCAAGTTTGTAAAGATGTCAAACCTCAACAGCTCCAAAGCAGGCCTCCATTGTTCCTGATGTTATTCTTATTTTGTAAGTACTCAGCCAGCCCGTGTGATTCTTCCCTGCTTCTTTGCGGCAATGATTTCCTTTTCAATGATTTAAGCAGGCTATTCTCCGAAGCCACGCTCAGAAATCCAATTACCGTGCCAACACCGCGCTTTTGTAAGCCCGGAGCACTAAACCTGAGAACGCTTCTTCTCGCCCCTCCTTACCGCTCACTCAGGCACTCTGCGCTTTCTGTCAAAAAGGGTTTTGGCTTTGTTATGCTTTGCTTGGCTCTCCTTGATACAGAAAAGTGGCCATAAATTACCTTAAAACAAATGTGAAGAAAGCCTGTTGTAAATGTCTCATGTGGAAAGGAGTCCACGAGAAAAGAAGGAAAATTGACATTAGGCAATTCCTCACTTAAAACAGTTTGTGTAACCTGTTTAAGGTGATTTGGGGATTATGAATCATAATGTTTTAGCAGGCATAACCAACACTTAACATTTAATTTCTAGTGTGCTAGGTAAATTAGCAGATTTAAAAAGAGGGTCCCGTGGTAATTTTGTCATAAAAAGGTAACTTCCCACTTGTATGTGTCTTTTTTGGAGTTCCTGCATTTCCTGAACATATTATATGTGTGTGCCTTTATTTCATTTGTGTACATATTAGCATGTACAGGGCAAGGAACAGTAGGTTTACAGGTGTTTGTATGGGTAGTAAAACAATAATCAAATCTAATAATGGAGTAATATGCAAATTAACCATCACTCCACTACACAAGCCACATCCACAAGCCAATCAGAGTGACCATGCAAATTAACCCAACAAAGATGGTGATTAATTTGCATACATGGAGGGAGGGAGGAGTGAAGACTGAAGGAAGAGAGAGGAAGAGTGGAAAGCAAGGCAGCTGTGGCTGCTGGAAGGAAAGCACTGGCAGGGTGGGGTGGGATGAGGTGTGCAGCAGCAGTGTGAGCATGGTCCCGGAGGTGGTGGCAGTGGGTGAGACGGCAGTGTGTGAAACTGTGGAGGCCCAGGCAGCGGTGGGCACCGTGGGTCGGGTATACGGGGTGAGGCATGCAGCAGTGGTGGCAGCACATGAGGCCGCAAGGACAGTGGCGACAGTGGCCACCTCAGCAGGAGAAGTGGCAGGAGTGAAGTCCACTGGAAGTCTTACAGGAATATTCCCGCAACAGGTGCTTAGTCTACATAATAACAACCTAAGCGACCCTTACAGCAGAACAACCAGAGTGACTGGTCACTATGATGTACACTGACCATCAGGAGACAGATGCTCAATGCAGGAGCTGTTCCCTGGTGGTCAGTGTGCTTCTGACAGGGGGTGCGCTGCTCAGCCAGAAGCCAGCCTCACGGCTGGTGAGTACAGCAGCAGTGGGCAGTGGTGGGAGCCTCTCCCACCTCCGCAGCAATGCTAAAGAACAGCAAGCCGAGCAGTAAGGAGCAGGGAGCAGGTGGGCAGTAAGGAGCGAGGGGTCCTGGACACCCCCAAGGGTTCCCAGACAAACACCAAGGGTCCTGGGCTGCGAGAGGACACAGACTGGTCTGAGAGACCATCTCTCCTTATTGCACGAATTCTGTGCTCTGGACTCTAGTTAATAGATAATAATGGAAGAATAAATCTTTGTGTATCACATGTTCATGGTGACACAGTATGTCTACTTTTGCCCCACCTTGACAGTGTGAGCAAATAAAATAAAGGATAGGAACTGATGGAAATATTAGAGAAAAACATAAAATTTAATTTTTGAAGCAGTAGACAAATACTGACAAAAGGGATAAGGAAAGAATCTTTAATTGGATTAAGTCTGACTAAATCTATTTAGAACAAGAACTCTGCCTTTAAGATTTTCTTTAATCAGGAGCCATTCCTGACCTGCTGTACTCTAAGAAATGACAAATTAATTTAAATCATGTAAACCCAAAATCTGAATTGAAACCAACTACTCATAGCCATGTTAGAGTGAAGCCAAGGTACAGAGGGAGTCCTTAGAAATGATGGGAATTTTAGGAATGCAGAATCAAAAGCCCTCATGAGCCACGGCTGTCTTGTTAGTCTGACATGAGCTTTGGGAAAGACAAAAGATGTTAAAGAACTTATATACTTTTATGCATAGCCCATGGACATGGGGCAATAGGGTAGTGAAGACCTGGGCGTGGGTGAGGAAGCGGCTGGGAAGAGAGGAGTAAAGGGAAAAAATGGAAGACATCTGTAATATTATCAACAATAGAAACAAAACAAAACAAAAAAAAGCCTGGCCAGTGTTGTCCAGGGGTTGAATATTGACCTATGAGCCAGGAGGTCATGGTTCGATTCTTAGGGCACATGCCCAGGTTGTGGGCTCAATCCACAGTAGGTGGTCTGTAGGCGGCAGCCATTAGATGTTTCTCTCTCATCAATGTTTTGTTTTGTTTTTCCCCTCTCCCTTCCTTTTTCTTTAAAATCAATTAAAAAATCTACATATAAAAGGCTAATATGCAAAGTGTCCCCTCAGGAGTTTGATCACTCACTATGACATGTATTGACCACCAGTGGGCAGCAGAGAATGAAGGAAAGCCCTAGCCATCAGCTGGCAGCTGGTGAAGAGAGGTCCTGGGCAGCAGCTGGAAGGCCTCAATGGGCTCTGATCACCGGCCAGGCCTAGGGACCCTTCCCATGCACAAATTTTGTGCACTGGCCCTCTAATATATATATGGTATATATATATATATATATATATATATATATATATATATATATATATATATGGGATATATATATATATATATATATCAAAACAACAGGAAACTATTACTATTAAAGGAAAAATTTACATGTTCTACAGAAATCTCCATTTCAATATAAACAAAATATATGAAAACAATGTGTGTATGTATGCCTATGTAAGTATATACATTTGTGTAGAGATCTATGCAGAGTTGGGGGAGAACATGGGAGGATAAGTCATGCATGAGGCTGGGATGTCTCCTTTTATGCGAATACTAGAGGCCTGGTGCACAAGGTCCCTCAGCCTGGCCTGTACCCTCTCACAATCCTTTACCCCTTGAGGAATGTCGAACTACCAGTTTCAGCCTGTTAGCTGAGTGGTCTCCTGCTGTGGGAGTGCACTGATCACCACAGGAGGCAGCTCCTTCATTGAGCATCTGTCCCTGGTGGTCAGTGTGTATCATAGCAATCAGTCAAACCACAGTTCAGTCATTTGGTCATTAGATTGGTTAGGCTTTTATATAAAAGAGTAGAGGCCTGGTGCATGAAATCCACTCATGGGGGTTGTCTCTCAGCCCAGCCGGCACCCTCTCCAATATGGGACCCCTCAAGGGATGTTCAACTGCCCATTTAGGCCTGATGGGACATCCCTCTCACAATCCAAGACTGCTGGCTCCCAACTACTTGCTTGCCTGCCTGCTTGATTTCCTCTAGCCACTTCTGCCTGCCAGCCTGGTCACTCTTTAACTGTCCTCCCCTGCCAGCCAAATACCCTACCCTGCAAATCCGTCCTGTCTGGCCTTGCAATGTGGCCCGCACCGCGCTGTCATCACTGCACTCCGCTGCGTTTCCATCACAATGACAGTTTATGACTGTTCAGTAAACCATTCGGCCCGCGATTTAGGCTGGATTTTAGATTTTGGCCCCTTCTCTGATTGAGTTCGACACCCCTACTCTACAGCATGTGGTGGGACATCATCATTTGCACATTCTCAGACGCTTCCAGGGAGGTCTGAATGTGAGAGCCACTCCTAGGTCCAGTGTGATGCAGACATGGCATCATCAGTTTTATTTGTACAAAGAAGGTTCTAGAGTCAGTGTTGGGCCGAGTGAAGGCCAGCATCTGGCAGAAAGGCCAGTCCTGCTCTGAGGCAATGGAGATGCACTGTCTCGTGGAGAGGTAACGCTCAGTCCTCACCCCAACGCCATCCACTGTTTTCCTTTCTGAACACTCAGGGGAACTCCCTCTGGGTTTTCCTCTTAGCAAACAGGCCTTTAAACTTGCTAAGATGCCCTTAGATCTATTTTGAGAAGATTTCAGCCGAGTTTGAAGTGCAAGGACACACTGCTACATAGATTTATTTATACTTTGCAGAGCATACTTGTCCTTAGTCTAATTCTGTGTCAAGGCCCATGAGAGGCTGCACAGATGGAGCGGCAGCAGCAACCAACCCAGATCTGCCTGTTACCCTGAGGTCTGTCACTTGCCACACACACACACACACACACACACACACACACACACTCAGATAAACCCCCCTCCCCTTGTTCCTAACAGCTGATGCTACAGAGGATCCCAAGGCTGACAGCCTTCCCCTGGAGCCAGACAAAAATCAGTGTGGTATCCGCTGGAGAGAAAAGTTTGGAATCAGTTTTGCCCATGTGGTCAGGACAATGCTGGAGAGAATGTGAAAGTTGGGATCACGCATTAGTCTGAGCGTTCTCAGCGGCCTCACCCCGCAGGCAGAGAAGAGGAAGCAGGGAGGAGGCAGGTCTGAAGGATGATGGTGCAGGTGCAGGTGCAGGTGCAGCACAGGGCGAGGAGCGGGAACAGATGCCCAGACACTGAACTGCAGGCAGGACAGAGGAAGCAATGCTGAGTCTCCTGGAGCAGAATGGACTTAATAGACATGGACACCAAGGGGCCCAGGAAGCTCCAGGTGCCCTGGTGATGGCACACACATGGTGCTGTCCCACTGAATCTCTTAGGGCCATGGAGGAAACAGACACGGTGGGGCGGGGCTGGATGCAGCAGGTGGGATGGAGCAGAGGGGAGATGGGGTAGGATACTTTCTGAGCCCTCACATCCCTCCCATGGAGCTGGGGAAGCAAAGACGCCCTGAGAGGACAGCCATACCGAGCCAGGAACTGATTCCACTTGCGAGGAGAGCACTGGGAATTGTCAAGAGGGCATGAAGGCGGTGCAGGGGAGGCCCACGGACGGCAAGAGGAGGGTAGACGCCCAAAGCTGCCAGTGCCAAGCAAGGCATGGGGACTGAGAGGTGGGTCTCGGGGAGACAGACCTGCTCTCATGGGATTCAGGGCCTCCATGGAACTGGGTTCAAACGAGGCTGTGGTCGGGGTCCCACAGCCATACTGTGTCATATGACTGACGTCCCATGTTTCACCAGAAGTCTCAGAGAGGCTTGCTCATTCCCTCTGGCTTACAGAGGCCCAAACAAATGTACAGCAAGTAAAACCGGGCACCCCAAGTCCGGAATGGATGACAGCCCTGACTCGCCCCCAGGCTGGAGGGCCGGTGCCGAACAGACACCTCGGGTCTCAGCCAAGGGAGGGCCTGGGCCTCTATCGGAATGTGACGATGTCAGTAACTTCTCTGACCAGAGACCCCGATGCACTGTGGCCTGACCTCCTGCTCCCCTGTTTCCTCTGAGCCCCTCGGTCCTCCCCTCCCTCGTGCAGCTTCATAGCAGGAAGAAAGAGGGCCCTGCGGCCCTATGTCTTTAAGAAACTTCTTTTAGAGAGAGAGAGAGAGAGAGAGAGAGAGAGAGAGAGAGAGAGAGAGAGAGAGATATTAGTTGCCTGGACTAGGGATTGAACCAGAAACCAGTTATGTCCCTGACCTGGAATTGAACCAGCAATCCCTCAGTGCAAGGGAGGGACTACACTCCAACCCACCAAGCTCCTCCAGCCCCCCGCCCATGCCCTGAATCTCCTCTGAAGAGTCATTGTCTAATGTCTCCTCACTTATTTGGAGGCTGCTCACATGCCACCTGCTGTCCTCCCTGCCTTGGTGCTTTGTGCCCCCTGCTACCCACACTGGGTTGGCTCCCTGGGCTCTCGCACCCACCACAGGTTGGTTCTACACTGATCTGCCTAACATTTAACATCCGCTGTCACCAGTGGCCTTCAGTGTAATGAGGACCGGCAGGAGGTGTAATTTTGCTTATCTTTGTATTTCCAGCCCTTAGGTTGCATTAGGCTTTAAATAAATGCCCAGTAAATGCTGAGAGAATAAAAAGTGAGTGGACATAGGAAGAAGAGAGGTCTCTTTTATTGCCAAAGGGGGATTATAAGGTATGAAATCAGGAAATGCTAATGAGCAGCAAATGTATGATTCAAAGATTTCTACAAACTTTAACTCATCCTCAAATGGTCCTTAATCACTCACTTTTGTTGGCATGGACCAAGCCTGATGTTGGTACCTGAGACTATTAACAGGTGTGTTTTGGGCTTTTTTCTTCTTAACAGAATGAATGAGAATGAAATGTGTTAATAACAGATTCAGTGCATTTCCTATGAAAACAACCTATACACAAAAATGCTATATACCATGTACTCCTTCGGACTAAGTAATTAAGCAATACTCCTAAGGCAGCTCAGGGATGCATTTTTGTTAACCATGTGAAAGACATCTTTTCTTGGTGCGGTGAGCACACGGCCTCAGGGCCTCCGGGCCTCAGGCCTTGTCCTAACTCAGGCTCCGTTTCAGAAGGGCTGGCGGAGGCAGGAGACACAACCATCCAGGCCTCAGGTTTAACTGAAAATGTGTCCACAGACAGAAGACTTCTTCTGAAAACAGAGACAGTGTGTTACAGCGAAGGGAGCATGGAGAGGCCTCACTCTAACCACAGTTCCTCTAGGAAGACACCGTGAGTCCTGGCAGCCTGTTCTGGAAGCCAAATGCAGCAGGGTACAAGCGATTGTTTAAGCTGTTAGACTTTTAATTACAATGTAAATATTGGTAGTTGAAGCTGAAATATGCCTGCACATCAAATATGTCCAGAATCACATATCTTAGATGCAATAAAATCATAACAAAAGGGACAAAAACTTGGGAGTAATGGTAGGTGACCTAACTATCTACCCACCAGCCTGCTACAACATGTGGCCCAGCTTCCTTCCCTCCTCGCACCTGCCCTCGTGGAAAGCAATGGTGTTTAGTCCTGGGAGACACAGATGCAAAGAAATGCTCGGAGCCACAGTCACAGATGGCAACATGGGTGGTTTTAGCAGGCTTCCTCCTGGGAAATTCCTTCAGTGACTGTGAATATAATGGAAGCATGACCATCAGAAAGAGACCAAACGTGGTTGAAATTGGAGACTATTAACTTTCCTTGAAAATGGCCATTGATGTAGAATTTACATGAATAGGTTAATATGATTTTCAGAAAATTCACAAATTAGAAAAGTGTTATGAGATTATGAGAAAATGATAACACTCAAGGAGGGGTCATGCGAAAAGAAGGTAAGACATTTTTTTTTTTTAACACACCAGATGCTATGTTAAAGTATATACTTTTATTAACCCATATTTATTAGTTTATTTTTATTAACTGATTTTTAGAGAGAGGGATGGAGGGTGGTGGGAGGGACGAAGAGAGAGGGATTTGTTGTCCCACTTATCTATGCTTTCATTGGTTGATTCTGTATGTGCCCTGACCAGGGATAGAACCTGCCTATAGGGATAATGAACTAAATTACTGAGCTACCCAGCCAGGGCCCTATTCAACACATTTAGATTTCAACAAAGGGTTACACTAAGAAGTGAAAAATCACATGCCATATGAGGTTTCTAACAAATAGAAAGCCCTTCTGACGTATGTGCCACACAAAATAAATCACCATCAGAAATGATGTATTATTATATCAGCTCGCAAAACATGCTGCAGACGTGATGGAGAATTTGGTTCGTGACTTAAAATAGGAAAAATACACCATTGTGGACGGCTTAGAAGGGCCCATTAACAATACTCTTTCTCTAAGCAATCATGCTGCGGTGAAGGTGATTACACACGCGTGTGTCTCTACTTCACTGTGAGGGCCGCATGCTTAGCAGTTGGAACAATTTGCACTTTTGTACATGTTCTTCGTGAAGATGAATTGTGCTTGGCAACCTCCTAAGGCTTTCTACAGGAAACATTCCAGAGAATCATTAAAAATAGGCAAAGTGAGATAATTCTCTCTTTTAACATGCAAAACACATGGTGAAACATGTTGGAATATCTTACTACATTAAGTGGCTCACCGAAAATACATCTAATGTGTACAATTGGAGTATCAATTTGGCTGTATCTCTAAGAGGAGGGACATTTTTTCCCCTCCATCTGTGAGCACAAAGTATCCAGTCAGAATAACTACTTTTCCCTAAAAAAAACCCCTTAATATTCTTAAATAAATATTCCCAGTATTAAATTATAATTATTTATATTACTGAAAATGTTGCACAGATATAAAGATAATTCAAAACCAGATAGCTGAAAAATATTAAAACATTAAAAAGTATCTCAATGTTTTTAACTCACAGAATGTGCTCTCAGTAATGTTAACAGTGGCTTCAGGCTTGGATGGAGACTATCCATTTTAAAAAAATACATATTTTGTTGATTTTCCACAGAGAGAAAGGGAGAGGGATAGAGAGTTAGAAACATCAATGAGACAGAAACATTGATCAGCTTCCTCCTGTACAACCCCTACTGGGGATGTGCCCGCAACCAAGGTACATGCCCTTGACCTGAATCGAACCTGGGACTTTTCAGTCCACAGGCCAACGCTCTATCCACTGAGCCAAACCGGTTTCGGCAAGAGACTATACATTTTGGTGATGTGTTTGAAGAACTAGAAAAATCCATTTCAAATATGTATACAATTCTATAATTTGTATGCATGTATCGAATAATTAGCAGTATTCATAGTTCATACTATAAAATATCAGTGAAAAGAATGGCAGTAAATATTTCCTTAGGAAAACCGTTCTTCCTCTTCTGGCTTTGCTGCTGTTTATTCTCTTTTTTGTCCTTCTCCCTTCCTGTCCCTCTTCTCTCCTTTCCTTTCAGCACACTCACCATATATCCCCCGAGCCTGTGGGGCGTTCCTTTCCTAAGCTTAGGAACATGCACCAATGCCTGCAGACACGTTGGGCCTTGGGGTCAAACACGGTTATTTTTACCCCAGGCCCCTGCTCCAGCCCAGCCCGACCAGCCGCTGCCGGAGGATGGCGGTTCCCGGGCTCAGGGACCGGCTTCCCATGCCTGTCTCAGCCTCCTTTCTCTTAAGGAGCCAAGCAGGCATCTACCTAATTGCTTTTAGCAGAGAAGGCACTGGAGAGAGATGGCAGATGGCTTTTATCATCAGCATAAAGGCTGAAATGAAAGGAAAAGGAATCTCTAATTAGAGGTTATTAAAGGAATAAAAAAGGAACCTTAGCCTGCCAACCGCTAATATCACCTCAAAAATGTACAAAAGCCTTTTGGGACAGCAAGGCTCGTGCGATGCAGAATGTAAGTGAAACCGCAGGAAGAGTTCCCAGGCCCCTCTGTGCCCCTTTCCCCAACGAGGTCTGCCCTCAGGTTCCTGCGTGCACATCCTGGTGAAAACACAGGGAAGCTTGGCTTCATTTTACTTTATTCGGAAAATGAAACACTGCCACGGTCAGGAAACAGAAAGTGAAGTGCAGTCTGGAGCACCTCCTCAGCCATAGTCTCAGACTGGCTTTGTTTTCCAAATTCCACCAGCCACCTCCCCCGTCTATCCACTCAACACCTGCCTTCCTAGCTCTCCACAGAGTCTGCAGTTTTTGTACTTATTAGATTAACATTTGCTCCTCTCTAGGCCATTTGGGATATATTTTTAATTGCTTTCTTACTCTAAAACAAATCCTTAATTAGCCTATTAACCAATCAAAAATTGACAAGCTTTCAATAAAAATTTGCTGAAATAATAAATACCGTGGAAAGAGCAATAACTAGTACTTTTGAGTGCAAAGCAGAGGGCAGAGTTTAGGACCACTTAGGACTCACTCTTGCCCAGATTTAACTTGTGATTTTAACAGATGATTACAGTCATCACTTGTACAAAAGAGAGCTTTTATTCTGGACACATTTTATTTTTATTTTAAAAAAAATTTTAAATGTATTTTGACAGAGAAAGAGAGAGAGAGAGAGAGAGAGAGAGAGAGAGAGAGAGAGAGAGAGAGAGAGAGAGAGAGAGAGAATGAGTCATGGATGTGAGAGTGAAACAGAGAATGAGTCATGGATGTGAGAGTGAAACATTGCCTGGCTGCCTCCTGCAGGGCCCCGACCAGGGAGGGACCAGGGCCTGAGCCCCCAGTGCAGACGGCTTCTTCTCAAAGCCTGTGACGGAGGTGGCTCTCTGGCCTGGGCCCCTGCGGGGCTGGATGGGAGAGAGATGCCCAGGCACCTGCCCATCACCACGCCAGCAGAGCAACTTCAGCACAGCCTTCTCTGTGGCAGGGACTGAGGAAAAGGAGGGACAGCAGGAGGTACAGGAAATGCCCGGAGACTGAGCTTGTGCAGTCTGGAGTCAAAATTGAGAGCAGTCATCCCAAATCCCCAGTATGTGCCTGAATCTGCAGATAGTGGGGAACCTGCAGGGACTGAGGGGCGGGTGGTGGTTGAGCTTTGTGTGCCAGTGCTGCTCTGCAATCTGTAACCCGTTCCCAGGGTGCCTGATATCACTGCACACCAAACCTCTGCCGCACATGCTGCCATGACCCATATTGCACAGAGAAGGAAACGCGGGCAGAGGTTGCAGAGCTGCCCAGGCCACAGAGCTGAATCCCTGGAGCACTAGCCCTGTGTGTCAGGGAGGAGGAGGCGCCGGCCTGTTCCTTTGTTACTGCACAGGCTTTCTTCTCTGCGTCCAGAAGCTGCAAATCTAACAAAGCTCTCTGTCTGCACCAGCACCCCTCTGAGACTCCATCCACAGCCAGTGTAATCTCCCATCAGGCCCTTTCTGTGCCAAAAAGGACAAATTCCAGCAAAATCTGAACACCTGGGGTTCTTGCAGGCTCCTAGAGAGCGCTGGTACTTCATCCACTTCAGCAAGCACAGGATCTTGAGCCCATTGCAGCTGAAAGGTTTCCTGATTAGATGAACTTAATTTAGAAATCTGGTTTGATGTTCCTGGGTAAGACGTTATGTACATATGTTTGCGTAAACAGCTTATTCAAAATGGTGATATTTTATCAAAAGCAAGTGCCCAGAAGTGCCACCTTTTATTTTTCACTTACCCAGGATGTTCTCATACAGAATACATTTGCATATATTTATCTACTAGAGGCCTGGTGCATGGATTTGTGCACTGGTGGGGTCCTTCAGCCTAGCCTGCACCATCTTGCAAACTGGGATCCTTTGGGGGATGTTGAACTGCCGGTTTTGGCCCAGTTCCTGCAAGCTGAGAGTCCGACATCCCCTGAGGGATGTAGTATAGTAATGCATGAAGGGGCAGGTAGCCGGGGAGGAGCCCCAGCCAGGCCAGGTGCCATGCTGCTCCCACTCATCCCAGCCCTGCTACACCTGCCACTGCCACCACTTGCTGCTCAGTAGCTCTGCCTCAGAGGCAGGAGAGGCTCACACTGCCACAGCTGTGCTCACTAGCCATGAGCCTGGTATCTGGTGCCCATCTGTTAGCTGAGAGGCACACTCTGGGAGCACACGGACCCCCAGGGGACAGATCCTATGTTGAGTGTCTGCCCACTGGTGGTCAGTGCACAGCACAGCAGCCAGTCAACCCATTGTTCAGTTGTTCCGTCAACTGATCACTTAGGCTTTTATATATAGAAACTAGAGGCCCAGTGCACAAAATTCGTGCACAGGGATGTGTGTCCCTCAGCCCATCCTGCACCCTCTCCAATTGGGACACCTCGAGGGATTTCCGACTGCCTGTTTAGTTGGACATCCCTCTCATAATCCAGGACTGCTGGCTCCCAACTGCTCACCTGCCTGCCTTCCTGATTGCTCCTAACTGCTTCTGCCTACCAGCCTGATCACTCCTCAAACACTCCCCTGCCAGCCTGTTTTCCCTAACTGCCCTCCCCTGAAGGCCTGGTCACCCCTAACTGCTCTCCCCTATATGACTGATCACCCCTAACTGCCCTTCCCTGCAGGCCTGGGTCCCCCCCAACTTCCCTTCCCTGCAGGCCTGGTTGCCCCCAACTTCCCTCCCATGCAGGTCTGGTTCCTCTCAACTGCCCTACCATGCTGGCCATCTTGTGGCAGCCATCTTGTGTCCACATGGGGGCAGGATCTTTGACCACACAGGGGCAGCCATCTTGTGTGTTGGAGTGATGGCCAATCTGCATATTGCTCTTTTATTAGATAGGATAGAGGCCTGGTACATGGGTGGGAACCAGCTGATTTGCCCTAAAGGGTGTCTCGGATCAGGATGGAGGTTCACTAAGGGCGTGGGGTGGCCTGGGCGAGGGATCTGTGGTGGTTTGCAGGCTGGCCTCCCCTGGCAACCCAAGTGGAGGCTCTGGTGTCTGGGATTTATTTATCTTCTATAACTGAAACTTTGTAGCCTTGAGTGGAGCCAAGCCTCCTGCTTGCTCCATGGCTGCAGCCATTTCTGTTGGGATTTATTTATCTTCTATAATTGAAACTTTGTAGCCTTAATGAAGGCTAGACGGACAGCTTGGCTTCCTCCATTGATGGGGAAACCCAAACTTCCTGTTCTCTCCATGATCGCAGCCATCTTGGTTGGGCTGATTTGCATACTTGCTCCTGATTGGCTGGTGGGCGTGACTTATTGGTGTAGCAGAGGTACAGTCAATTTGCATATTACTCCTTTATTAGATAGTATTATATTCCCAAAGGTAACTCTATAACCCAAGCATAAAGTAACAGAATTTTACTTTATTAAATCATTTATTTATTTGTTTATTTTAATTTTTTTAATTGATTTCAGAGAGGAAGTGAGAGGAAAAGATAGAAACAAAAGTTATAAGAGAGAATCATCAATTGATTGCCTCCTGCCTGCTCTCTACTGAGGAATGAGTCCACAACCCAGATTTATGCCCTTGACTGGAATGCTCTATCCACTGAGCCAAACCAGACAGGCAAGTAACAGAATTTTGAAAAGTTTAAAACTTTATTGTGATGGGAACCCATACCCATATGACCTCATATTACCAGACTAATTTTTTAAAATTTTTATTTATTCATTTTATGCCTAACCGGTTGGCTCAGTGGATAGAGGGTAAGCCTGCAGACTCAAGGGTCCCAAGTTTGATTCTGGTAAAGGGCATATACCTTGGTTCTGGGCACATCCCCAGTAGGGGTGTGCAGGAGGCAGCTGATTGATGTTTCTCTTTCATCGATGTTTCTAACTTTCTCTTCCACTCTGTAAAAAATCAATAAAATACATTAATAAAATAAAAATTTTATTTGCTCATTTTAGAAAGAGAGAGAAAGAGAAAGAGAGAGAGAGAGAGAGATCAATTTGTTGTTCCACTTATTTATGCATTCATTGGTTGATGCTCATATGTGCCTTGACCAGGGATCAAACTTGCAACATTGACCAATCAGGACGATGCTCTAACCAACTGAGATACTGGGCCAGATTGATTTTCAAAGGGGGTTTGCTGTCTGAGGTCTCAAGAAGAAATATAACCGGACTTCCTTAATATAACTTGGAAATTCACACTCTAACTGGATAGAAAAAATAGTAAGCATCTAGATATACACACAGACACAACACTTAGATACACACACAGAATCCCAAAATATTTGTGTAGCCATCTAAGGATGTGGGAGGAAAATTAATGCCTGAAGATTCCTTAAGTAACAAAAATGTATACCCAAGAATCCCTGACTTAAGCAAAACACTGTGACCCAGATTTAGACTATAACAGCTGGCACAGTTAATTGAACTGCTTTTGTTTTCCTTTTCTTCTTCTTTTAGGTCTTAAATAGAAGAGACTTATCTTGCTTCCATCATGTTTAGTACAAGTCTGTGTATTTCTTGCATTGTTTTTCTAGCTTATGTCCATTATCTATTAATAATAAAAATATCACTAGTCATCAGGGAAATGCAGATCAAAACCATAATGACATCTCATCTCACACCTATACTATAAAAAAGACAAGAAATATGTGCTTAATAGAATGTGGAGAAAAGGGAACCCTTGTCACTGCTGATAGGGATATAAATTGGTGCAGCCATTATGGAAAACAGTGTGGAGGTTTCTCAAATGATTAGGAAAAAAGAGTTACCTCATGATCCAGTAGTTCCACCTCTGGTATTTCCCCCAAACCCCAAAACATTCATGTGAAAATATATTTGCTTCCCCATGTTCATTGCAGCATTATTTATAACAGCTAAAATATGAAAGCAGCCTGTGTCCATTGATGTTGAATGAATAAAGAATACACACACATACAAACATATACACAGGGAAATATTATTCATTCCTAAAAAAGGAACATTGCTACATGTGACAATATGTATAAACCTGGAGGGCATTATTCTCAGTATAATAAGTCAGACAAAGACAAATGCCAAATGATCTCACTTACTCAGGGTGGGGCAAAAGTGGTTTTAAAGTTGTGAGTGGGTAAAACACAGTTTATTCTCCCATTAATATTGATGAATTTTTATATCATTTTCCATTACAAATGACTGTAAACCTGCTTTTTACAGGGTAAGTGTATGTGAAATTTGGAAAAAAAAATCAGAAAAACAAGCTCCTGGGTATGGAGAACAGACTGGTGTGGGTGGGGATAAGAAAATGGGTGAATGGGTTTAGAAGTGGGTGCTTCTGGTTGAGAAATAAATACATCCCGAAGATGTGATGTACAGCTTGGTGACTACAGCTCACAATACTGTAGTGTATATTTGAAAGTTGCTAAGAGAGACTTGAAAATTTCTCATCACAAGAAAAATATATGTTGTGAGGTGTTAGGTAGACTTACTGTGGCATTCATTTAATAACATGCACAAGTAACAAAACATTATGGTGTCCACCTGAAACCAATAGAATGTTCCATGTCTATTATATCTCAAAAAAATGAAAACGTGTGAATAATCAAACTAACTTAGAATTTAAAATAGTCTCATTATCATCACTCCTAAAGAGTCTAATTTAAAATATTCATACATTCAATGAAACAATTCTATTCTCTTATTAAATCTTAAATAGTGAAGTCATCTTTTAATGTATAAAGCAAAGAAAATATTAATCTTTGGGGGATAAGTTGAAAATATGAAAGAGCATATGGTTTCCCGATATAAGATTATAAATGATTCCACAACAGCTGCTATGCCTACCAACATCTGGGGGGGTGAGCACTTCCAGTTTCACAAAGCCATGCTCTCACCTGAGGCTGGAGGATCCCGTTGGTTCGTTATTGAGTGCAAACCAAGACAGTGGGTCAGTGACACCTGGTCTTGTTTCAGTCAACTCGTAGGCAGTTGATCACATATTTTTAAATATATATATTTTATTGATTTTGTACAAAGTAGAAGGGAGAGAGATAGAGAGTTAGAAACATCGATGAGAGAGTCATCGATCAGCTGCTTCTTGCACACCCCCTACCAGGGATGTGCCCGCAACCAAGGTACATGCCTTTGACCAGAATCGAACCCGGGACCCTTCAGCCCCCAAGCCGACGCTCTATCCAATGAGCCAAACAGGTTTCGGCATATTTTTTAATTTTTAAGAGAAGAAGCTCTGAAAGCTTCCTTTATTTCTAGAAAAATCTTTATGTCCCTCAGGTACTCTTTCATGCAGTTTTATTCAAGACACAACCCACAGCAGGGGCTGTCAGCGAAAAGGCTCCATGTCCCTTAGAGCTCCTGTCCATGGAGCCTGTCAGTGGAGCTCCTAACCCGAATTCCCCCCAAATAAACCGTCATGCCGAGCTCCCAGGCTGGTTTCTCTGAAGCAGCATGTCTAACGAGATGCTATTTTTCTGGGTGAGGATGTGTCATTATTATTTCATTATTTATTATCTAATTCTCTGTAGGAGCATCAGTTGAGTGTAGATAAAGCAAAACAAAACATATTCCTTGACCATTAACAGGCTCTTTGCCAACCCCGATGTGGAGGGCAGCCCTGGTGATGTGAGCGGCACTGTCATCCAGGTGTCTATATTCCTTCGGAGACTATTCAAGCTGCTAGAGAGAGAGATTCCACGAGGCCCTCAAGAAGGAGAAAGAACCCTGGGGGCAGGTGGGAGAGGAGATCTGAGCTGGGCCTTGGCAAACAAACAGGATCTGACAGGGTAACTGGGCCCAAGTCAGACCGCGTGAACCAGACATGAAGAGCCCTAACCAGAGTGGGTTAGTTCCCTGCCATTTTCTCACACATCCAGGGCATAGCCATTACAATATTTCTCAAAAAGGACACAATTGCCCGTGAGAGAATGTTTTCTCCACTGCGGGGCGCTTAACAACATCCCTGACCTCTGACTACGAAACACTAGTAGTCTGGCCCCTTCATTCTGTTAGTTATGGAGGAAATCCCAAGTTCCCGCAGGTTTCAAATGCCCCAAATGCCGAGTAATATACCCATATTCCACCACTGGGTCAAGAATTCAATGAAATTCCTGTTTCCATAGACGGAAATAGAATGGAAGGGGGGAAGAAAGCGTGTTAGCACACTATCAGTTACCAAGTGAGGAAGAGCCTTGGTGCAGCTATAGCTGATATTTTAGAGTTGAATTTTAGAGTTGATAGTGGCCAGATCAAACAGTGTCCGTGATTTCAGATTTCATTTCATATCAGCACACTGAGTGCAAGGAAACAACTTCCAGGTCACACATCAACTTCATGGAAACTGAAGACCAAAGACCTTAAATAACATCAAATTAAGGTTGTCTGCTGCAACTAAAATGAGAAACTACTAGAGATTTTTGAGAAGTGATAACTTAATTAGATGCATCCAGAAATAGTGTATTAATGTAAATTTATTGCTTAAACAATCCAACAAAATAACAACTGTTTTCCTGCCTTTCTTTGTGAGTTGGCATCTGGGCAATGGAACTCTCCCGCGTGGACGTGCTCCCCAAAGAAACCCAGGCGCCCACCTGCCCCGCCAGAGATCTTACTCAGAGGGCTGAAACACTGTGTGTATTTGAATATTTACAGACACCTCATCCAGTTTCCCTGCAAAATGGCCCATGCCTGCCTCGCACCATGGCCTAGACCAGTGCTTCACCCATATGTGCCTCACACCGGGGTTAGACCAGTGGTCCTCGATCTTCATAATGCCGCAGCCCTTTAATACAGCTCCTCATGTTGTGGTGACCCCAACCATAAAATTATTTTCATTGTTCCTTCATAAATGTAATTTTGCTACTGTTATGAATCATAATGTAAATATCAATGTCATGACCCTGATAGAGGTTCTCAACCTGTCTCGATCCACAGGTTGAGAACCGCTGCTGTAGAGCCTAAGATCATTGGAAAACACAGATACTTATATTATGATTCATAACAATAGCCAAATTGCAGTTATGAAGTAGCAACGAAAATAATGTTATGGTTGGGGGTCACCACATCATGAGAAACTGCATTAAAGGGTCAGCAGCATGAAGGCATAACAAGACCATGCAGTTCTGTTCACAGGAATGTGAACATTCCCTCATGAAGCTTGAAAGAGGTGGAGATAAATAAAGGAAGAATTATGCATATAACTGGATGCTTTTGAAAGCGGGGTGGCTTTGTGTACAGTTTAAAACCAGAGGCCTAAAGCTGATTACAGTTAACAACTATGTATTGGTTGCCCAGGGTGCAGCTTAAATGGGTAAGTATGGAAATTGTGAACAATTTGACGCAGTCCCCACTACTCCATATCGCCTTACAGTAGGCAACTTCAGAAATCTGTATTCCAGGGCATGCTGGAATGTGCCATTGTTAGCAAGTGTTTACATGATGGGTTTTGGTTAAAGACTGCTGTGCAAGCATATTTCTAGCTTCAGGGGAATCCTAGCAGATTAAACCTAGACTTAAGGTGAGTGTGGACTTATATAATCATACACCTCAGCACACTAGTAATTAATAAGTGCTAGTCCTTATTATTCTTTAGCAAAACAACACTTCCTGCTGCTGTGAAAGTGTGTGTGAGCAGAGGACATGAATAAAATGCTTTGGCATGATCTCCTGGATCTAATTTTATGGAGTGTGCTCTAAGAAAAACTGACATTAGGAAAGTGAGTTTCAGCAGATGACTGAGCTATAATAAAACTTCCTTGGATGGTTTTTAAATGTGCTACATTGCACTGAGCCAATCCTGCCCATTAACTCCTGGGCAATGCAGCTTCCAGCCGTGTCCCATTGGCCCCTCCTTCAGGTGTGAACGCCAGAGCTAAGTGCTCCAAAACTTAAACTTAAGATGCAGGATCCCAGAAGAGATGACCAGCATAAGAAGAAATTGGGCTTACCGCGCGTTTTAGGAAAGAATAGCTTTCACATTCCCGTTGAAAGAGGAGCTCGTGACCTCATTTCCTCCAGAAGAAACACGTGGGCTGAAGTGTGTTGTTTGGTATACGAGACCTGGGGAAGCATAGAGCTTAACAATTGACCACGGTAAACTAAACCAGCCGAACGTCACCTTGTAAAACCCAAAGGTGCGCGGCTCCTTGAGAGGAGGGTTGGTGTTGGAAGTGCCTGGGGAGTGAGCCCTGCGCGGTCGGGTTTATACACAGGAATCCCAGGGCCTGCCATTCCCCAGTGACCCAGAGGCCCACGCTCGCTCGGTGCAGCTTCAGTCCCAGAGCATCGCAGATGTCTCCCCCCTTTATAGCTGAGTCGGTGCCTTCTATACACTTACGGTTCTGAGCATTTAGCACATCTTGTTGCATCAAAATTCAGATACAAAAAAACCCTAAATCAAACTGTTTACCTCAACTGAAGTCTGCCTTGAACAGTTCATAAGAAGGGGGAAGATGCAGTGACGAAAGCCAAGGAGATTTTGAATGAACTTGAGTTACTATGGAGTTTCCTCAAGAAATTAAAAATGGAATTTCCAGTTGACCCAGTCATCCCACTTCAAGGAATATATCCTAAGAAACCTGAAACACTCATCAGAAAGAATATATGCACCCCTATGTTCATAGCAGCACAATTTACAATAGCTAAGACTTGGAAACAGCCTAATTGCCCATCAGCAGATGAGTGGATTAGGAAACTGTGATACATCCACACAATGGAATACTACACTGCTATAAAAAGGAAGGAACTTTTATCATTTGCAACAGCATGGATGGACTGGGGAGTATTAGGCTGAGTGAAATAGGCCAGTCAGAGAACGATAAGTAGCACATGGTCTCCCTCATATATGGACTCTAAAGAACCAAACAAATGAATGATAAAAATAGACCCAGAGTCATAGAAGCATGAACAGAGGGAAGGCTGGGGAGGGTGTGTGGGAAGAGATAAACTTGTATGCATGTATGCATCACAGACAATGGCATGGTGAAGGCCTGGATGGGGGGAGGAGAATAGCAGGCTGGAAGAGGTTAATGGGGGGAGGGGTGAAGAGAACCCATGTAATATTTTCAATAATAAAGATTAAAAGATAAGAAATAATGGCATAGACACTCTCTCAGCTTATCTCCCCCACACCGCCACCTGAAAAGAAGAACTGGTCTCCCTGACGAGGAGTGGCCTGGAGCCAGAAGGAGCCATGAGTGACCTGCTTGTCTGCAGGTGAAACCCACAGCCCCACACAGACCTGCCAGGAGTGGCTGATGGCTTGTGTGACCGTCCTGGAGACGTCTCTACTGAACAGTCACATGTTCATCCGTACGCTGTTCCCTCTGATTCTAGGGGAAGTGGAAACTCCCTTGGAAAGAAACTCGGGCCGTCCATGCAAGGAATGGCTCTGGCCAGGCACACCAGCACTGCTCTCCTATGGCATTGAGCCCCAGAAGACTGAGTGCCTGATGGGGAGAGAGCAGCGCCTCCCACCCTTTCCCCTCCACCCCCACTTCTCAGGAAACCAGGAAAAGACACACTTTCTGCTCTGACCCAGCAGCACTGCAGTGATTTGTCTGGTGAAATAGCTGGAATTATTTTAATACTTTCATTGATTTCAGAGAGGAAGGAAGAGGGAGAGAGTGAGAAAAACACCAATGGTGAGAGAGAATCATTGACAGGCTGCCTCCTGCATGCCCCCTACTGGGACTGAGCCTGCAACCCAGGCATGTGCCCTGACCACGAATCTAACCATTGACCTCCTTCCTGGTCATAGGTTGATGCTGAACCCCTGAGCCATGCCACCTGAGCCTGGGGTTTGTCTTAAATTTCCCAAACAGGGGCCATGGGAAGGGTTACTACTGTGTAGCTTTTCATTAGGTTCCTATGGCTGCCCTAACAAGTTACCACAAACAGTGATTTAAAACAACTCCAAAGCATTCTCTCCAGCCTGGTGGGGCTGTCCTGGCCAAGCTGTTTTGGGTGCTGGCGGTGCTGTCCTGACTGAGCTGTCCTGGCAGGGCTGGGAGCAGGAAGGGTAGCAGTTTCTCACTCCTTCAGGCTATGAGGGGACTCGGATTCCTGCCTTTCCTGCCTTCCACAGAGCATCCTGCCCACGTCTGCTTCTTCATCCCGCCTTCTTCTGCCCTTGGTCTTCTCGATTCCCTCTTACAAGAACCTGTGATTACACTGGGCTCAACTAGATAATCCAGGGCCATTTTCCCATCTCAGAATGCTTAATTCTATCCGCCAGCGAAGTCCCGTTTGTTCTAGTTACAGGGCTGGGATGAGGAACTGGACATCACTGAGGGCCACCATTCTGTCTACAAGGCTATGATAACTGAGCCAAGTTTAACAGACATTAGGGAGTAGGCCTCAGATGTCTTATGAACATGACCAGAAAGCAATCTGAATAATTGCAATGTGACCAATATTTTGAAAAATAACATTTATCAAACCATAATTCACAAGACGTTAGAAAGCTTACTGACCACTTTTTAAATATATAAATTTTTGAGTTGCTATTTTCTGTTAATGAACACTAACTGGATATTTCAAATATAGGTAAGATCAAAGTATCCATATCAAAGCCATTTCATTAATTTTCCATGTCTTTTGGCCTGCAAGGGCTTGGATAGCCAGTACCTACAACAAAAGTAAGTGCTTTTCAATGTCTAGTGAATGAATGAGCAAATGAATGAAACCATTTCAGGTGTCTCTATGTTCAAAGACAAAAATTCACTTTTATCTTTCCAGATTTTCAAAGCAAAGTACAGTAACATTGCTGGTTGAAATATTAAGTGCAGACCTGAGCTTCCATCAACTGCTGAAAACTCTGGAATTTTTACACAGTCCTCATTTCAAATACATGCTGGTCCTCTCCACATTGTCCTTAATAAAACACACCATCATCAGAAGGAAACACTTTCAGATACAAACGATGCCTGGCTGCCTTTCCGGGTAGCTGGGAAGTGTCCTGATCAGGCCCTGACCAGGTGCATTTGACAAGTACAGACATGCTTCTAACAACTCCTTGTCTGAGAGCTGGTACTACTTTTTGCAGAAATAACTATCAAACATGAGAAATATTGTAATTGGTAAATAAGATATGTGCAACAAATGTATATAAAGTAAAATAAGTATATTGTATGTTAACTTAATATATTAAGATACATGCATTTTATTTATATTTATAAATACTAGATATTTTATTTGTATTATATATTTATATATTAAATAAATATATCTTATAATTATTTAACATATTAAATAAAATGAATAGATGTAAAAATTTAAAAAACATGATGACTTTAAAACTGTCCAATTTCCAAGGGAAATGTGATCATATTAGCGAGCGCCTGCTTCTCTCAGGAGGGGGCGCCCTCACAGTGGCCGGTGCGTCACACTGGGTACAGCAGTCACAGGGAGGATGTAGAAGGAGCCTCCTGGTAAGTACATTTACCTTTTTAAGTATGCCACCCTGATACCTATCACTTTAGAAACTTTTACCAGGGTTTTCATTTTAAAATCAGTTTCAAAAAGGATAGAGCATACATTAAAATAAAATAATTTTATTCTCCTTCTTGGAAAGTCCTGCCACTAGGCTGGACCTCAGGATTCCACTGTGCCTTCCACTGTGAGGCAGTAAGGCAAGCAAGTGAGCATGTCAATCTCTGTCACATGTTCAGTGCTGTTCAGCAGAAACATGGTAAGATGTCATTGATTCTAATTTCCCGTGTTCTCTGGAGGAACATGCACTTGCTAAGGGTGCTCGGTTTCACATGCAGATGACACTGGAGTTTTGTTAGAACACATTCTCCTGGCATTTCTTCTTCCAAAAAAAAAAAAAAAACAGTACACGTGTTTGATCACAGGGACCCTCACTTTAAAAAAAAAATATATATATATATATTTTATTGATTTTCCACAGAGAGGAAGGGAGAGGGATAGAGAGCTAGAAACGTCGATGAGAGAGAAACATTGACCAGCTGCCTCCTGCACACCCCCCACCAGAAATATGCCTGCAACCAAGGTACATGCCCTTGTCCAGAATCGAACCTGGCACCCTTAAGTTCGTAGACCGACGCTCTGTCCACTGAGCCAAACCTGTTTTGGCAACCTCCACTTTTTAAGTAAGAATCAATCACTTAAGTAAAAAGTCTTTAGATGTACTTTTACCTTTTTTTGTGAAAATCCTTTGCACAAAATAGTAAATTATCAAATAAAGCATCTTTTATTAAGTCAAAACATTTCTAGGTCTTTCTTCAGTAAATAAGGATCATATTTATACCTGGTAAAGATTTCATTGTAACATATTGATAAGCATTGCATACTTATAACAATAAGAAAAGTCCTGTCTGAAACAAGATGTTAAACACTTTTATTCAGTGACATATTTTATTCCATAGATAAGAAATACCAGTATATTTTTCTTTATAGAAGGGAAAAAATTACAATTCAACACCCGGAGTTGCTTTTAGATTCTTATTCATATTGAGCAATGATAGAAAGTAGGATTTTTACTCTACGTGTCCTGATTTTATTACTGCTGGGTCATGTGACTTAGGTTAAGTGAAATATTCACAAGGAGAACGAGGGGAACTATTCTCCTGTACTTGTTTTCAGCTTCAGTTCATGTCTATTTTGATGTATTTCCATGAAACTAAGGAAAGTTAAATATCAACAACTTAAAACTGTTTGGTAATTATAGAATGTCTTTGCCACAAATAATCTATTTATCTATAATCTGTTTACCTAGTTATTTAGTAACATTCTATTTTGCATGGATTAGACTACTCCTGAAAATATTACTTGGTTTTGTGTGATGACTCACAGATTATAAACTCACAGGCTTGGGAGAAGAGCTCGGTTTGCAGGCTTGAATCACATTCCCTAAGGCCCTTCTGGGGCACAGAAGCCTGGAGTGTGCCAGGAGGGAGAATGGGGCACATGTACCTCATCTTCTGAGGTGACTTAAAGGCAGGGTTGGCATTGGAAGTATGACTTAATCAGTTTTTCAACTCAGTTCAACAGGAAGATGTTCCAGAGATCTAGAGGTCTGGAACTTTCACTTGTAGAACCCAGGAATAAGATTTGTATTGAATATAAGGATAACAACAAAAAACAATTAATACTTGCTGAATGCTTACTGCTCCTCAGATACCATGCTCAGAGCTTTATATTCCTTAGCATATTTAATTGTCATAGCATTTTATCAGGTCTGTGCCATTTTATGGTGAGTGAATTGATGCTTAATGAATCTGTTACTTTCACAGACATTTGGCTCATGAGGAGAAGGTCCCAAACTTGGAAGACTTGATTGTGAAGCCCCTGCTCTTAACCCTGTTCCATACACTGGGAGGATTGCAGTGCTTGAGGCTGGCTTCTTGATGGATGAAGGCTGGATTGTGTTTCCTGTGGTGAGCAGCCTTTAAGATGCGCGCCTCTAAGCTCACTTCCTGGTGTTGTTATCATAATTAGCTATTTTGCATATTAATAGGAATAGAGCAATGGGGAGGCCAAGCATTACAGCATAGTCAGCTGGGCAGCTTCACCAGAAATCTACCACCTCACACTCCCCAGGGAACCACTGGCCCATTCCCTGCAGATCACTGGGAGGAGAGAGCAAATGAAAGCAGAGATGGGTGCACACTCAGTGAAGCTGGAGTGATGCACAGGAGGTGCTTGCATGTCAGTCTAGCTGGGAAACAATCGGTTGGCTAGAAGGGTAGAGCCACCGGAAGTGTGCAAAATCTTGGAAAGTAAAATGCCCAACAAAGAATTCCCTCTCTCTTGCCTGCTCTTGCCTTTTGGTCTCCCCCTTCCCTCTTGCTCCATGACCCATGCACTTGACTGCAATGTGGCTTTAAGCAGCGGCATGTCCTAGGGCCATGCAGACCCACATGCAATGGAATGCAGCTGGGAGCACAAGCTGAGCCAGCCAGATGCTGGACTGGACTGAACTTGAATATGGAGGAGAAATCCTGAGCAGTGACCTTGCTTCTTGTCCTGCTGAAGACAAGACTGTTCTCCTTCCATGCTGGGATGACAGAGATGGGACTTTAGAGGGAGCCTCCCTTCATTTTACATCATCAATAAAATTTCCCATGAAACCTCATACTCCCCTGGAGGTGTCAGGAAATCCTTTTCCCTGAGGCACCCTGAGAAGTCCACTTTCACCAATAATACCAGTGCTGATCTCGTTAACTCCTTTTCTACACTAACTTGTTTCTAACCAGCAGTGCATGGCAATGTTGAGTAGATGGCATTCCTGTGGCTGGTTATAGAAGACTTCATTTTCTTAAGTGGCTCTCTCTACAGCATCCTCTGTCTAATCTGTTTGATGAAGGGGTGGTCTCACATTGGACAGGAGCATATGGCAAGGGTTTGAGAGCAGCTTCAAGCCCACAGCCAGCAAGGAGCAGAAGTTCAGGTCCAATAGCACTCAGGAGCGAATTCTGGCAACAATCCATCAGTGAGCTGGGGAACAGATCCCTCACCTGTTAAGCTTTCAGATGAGACCCCGGAACTGGTCACCATCCTGACTGTAGCCAGGTAAGAGGGCCTGAATTTCTGACATACAGAAATGGCCAGATGATGAATGGGCATTGTCTCACACCACTAAATTTTGGGGTAATTTGTTACACAGAATTACATAACTAGAACTTTTAGTGAGTTATCTATGTTAATCAAGGCAAGGACTACACTTTATTTGATTTCCTGTATCCAGCAACTAGAAAGCAGCTAACTTAGGCCACATGACTAAGTGAAGAGTAAATAGAAGATTAGATAAAATGACCTGTAAGATCATTTGAAACTTAATATTTTATTATTATAACATGTAGAATATTATTAGTTTATCTAACATGGTCCTATACACTTCATCCAAATAAAAGATATTACAAGTAAAATAGCCTGAACTCAATAACAAAGATATCCCCCCTCCCCGCCAATCAGCCTTCCGAGGTGTGTTGAGATAGAATACAGACCCAAAAGATCCACCCATTGCAAATATACCATTTTATAAATATTGGCAACTGGGCAATATTCATGTAATCAACACCAAAATCAACATATAGAGTATTTGCAACTCTGGAAAAGTGTCCTTGTGCCCTTTCAGTCAAGTCTCTTCCTTGCCATTCTAGGCTGTCTCTCACTATAGTTTCACATTTTCTAGAATTCCATATATGAAGATGTGTTTTTATATGCTTGAGCTGTTCTGCAAATGCAGTAGATGTAAAGATATCAGATCACATAAAACAGCTGTAGTAGAATTTAATATTTTTGTTTTTGACTCATAATGTCACATGTAAATATCGTTAGTAGATTCTCGTTATTTTCTAAAACTCCTCATAAATCCCAATTTCTTTTCCCTGTGAACATGGAGAGAAAAATAAGAATAGCTTTTGTACTAAACTCTTCAGCAGTGGCATTTATCTGCATTTTTTTTAAAGCTGAAAGAACCTTGGGGCTATAGAGAAACAGAAAAGGATTTTACATTTAAAGTTAGAATTGTCTAGGTTTTGCTACAACATGGCTCTTTCACATTGGTTCTCGCTGATTAAATTTTCAACTGCAACACAATCAGGCCGCTTTCAAAAGCTTGGTCTTTCTTCCTGTGGCCTGTAAGAGACATGCCGTCTTCCAATAAAAATGTTACACACGTTTCCTTGAATGCAGGACTGATGATGGGTGGATGGACAACACTGTGGACACACTGCATAAAAGCCACAGTCCTCACTCTTCGCTGGGAGTAGTTGCATCAGCCGACTTCGAATTTGGACAGCCTTTCATTTAACAAATACTTACTGAATTCTCACACCCAGTGAGCTAGGTATTGTGGGAGCTCTATCAGATGTTCCTTCCCTGCCTGGGGAAAAAGACTAACAGTTACTAGCACACCTGCAGGAGTCAGCTAAGTTGGATACACCTTGACATGCCCACTGCACAGAGGCTCCACTTTATGTTGATGGTTTCAAAGTAGAGCCCACACAGTGCCTCTGCTGTCCACCCCATATTGTGGATGCCATAACTTACTACTTGCAGTCCCACTCACTCCCCAGTGTGGACAGGGAAATGGAAGAAGCAGTCTCTACTTGCAGGAGCTTACATAAGCACAAAGGTCCATGTGCAGTCAGACTCAGGGAGAGGTAAACTGGGTTAGGACTTGATTAAGTTCAGTGGCCACAGGACAAAAAACCCAACTTCTAGAGTTAGGTTTCTTTTAGATGTAAATGAGTCCTCTATCTATCAGGAGACAGGCAGCAGGACCGCTCCCCTCACTTTAAACATTTCAGCTAATGTTTTTTTTTTAAATTTTAAAAAATATATTTTATTGATTTTTTTACAGAGAGGAAGAGAAAGGGATAGAGAGTTAGAAACATCGATGAGAGAGAATCATCGATCAGCTGCCTCTTGCACACCCCACACTGGGGATGTACCCGCAACCTAGGTACATGCCCTTGACCGGAATCAAACCCGGGACCCTTCAGTCTGCAGACCAATGCTCTATCCACTGAGCCAAACCGGTTTCGGCTCAGCTAATGTCTTAATTGAGAGCAACAACAGAAAGATTGTAAGGAAAAGCTGCTGGCACCACTCCTAGGGTTCCCAACAAGCGGCCAACCTGACTCCACCTCCTCTGGCCTCTCAAAAGCAGACTATAGAGTGAACCAAGAGAGAGAGTTATAGAGGCAACCACATGTCTTCCAAGATGGGTAGGGGGAGATGGCTATGTCCTTACCTCCACACGGGCTCCACACACATACCCAAGAAGCAGCCCTGAGACATGGAAGAGGAGGGAGTTGGGCCCTTTCCAGACAAGACTCTAGTGTCTCACTCTACCCATGACCTTGTGAGCAACAGAAATGTACAGGCCAGTTTTGACCATGACCACAGTGATGAGATTCTGGAACAATCCACCATGTGGCCCCTGGAATTTGGGGAAATATGTGAACACTGAGTTACTGCCCTTTCTATCTCAGAGTGTTTGAAGGCAGGATCCTGGTTGTCACAGCCCCTTCAAGCAGACAGGCACACTGCATTCCCTATGGTTCAGTGCACCCCACAGGAAGCAGCTTGCTGTTTTTTTGGGATCCCACTAAAAAGAACCACCTGACAAAGGAAGAGAGCCCCAGCAGAGAGAGGAAGTATGGGGCTGATGCTGGATAGCTTAAATGCACATGCTCCTTGTCAGACACCTGAAGGCGCAATAGGTGTGGCTTGTGGGGTGTGGGGGTGGGCAGAGCTGTAATGAACCTATCAGGCCCCAGGCAGCTGCTCCCAGACAGGGGAATTCACTGTCAGGCCCAGGAAAACCAGTCAAGTTAAGGGTGATTCCCAAACGCAGGCCCAGAGCTGCAAGTCAGGCCTGAACTGAAGGGAAGGGAGACATTTTGAATTTTATTAGAATTCAGGACAGCGCGGAAATTTTAATAACTGCAAATAAATTTTAATTATTGAAGTTAAATTTTGTTTATAACCGAAGGCCTGAAAATCAATGGTCTCTGCCTAACGTGTATCAAATGACAGGGCCCAGAGGCTGGATGGTGTAACTGAGAAAGAAAAGGAAATGTGTGTTGTGCTTATACTGGCTTTGAGTTCAGGTCAGTGAAAGAAATAATTGCATAAGAATTACAGATAATACACATTAAATGCCTACCATAGTACCTGGCACCCTGGAAATGAGTTTAATAAATATGAGTTATTGTTCATTTTATTACCATGTCTCTGGCACTGTTACTTTCCTGACATGCATTACTTCTAATCCTCCCAATAAATCTACAAGGTGCCTAATACTATACTTAGTTTGCAGAGGAAGAAAAGGAGGAAGGGAAATAGAAGAGGAAGTCTCTACTGCAGAAGCTCATCAAAGGGAACCAGATGGCAGGAGTGTCTCCAGTGGAGATGGCACCAGGTTGCATGGGGCCAGCTTCCCAGCTCAGCCTCCGCACAGGCTCTCCTGAAGGCCCTGGCCCCCAAGAGGAGTCAGCTACCCAGATGCAGAGGTGGGAGCTCTACAAGGAACTCATGTGGCTGATGGAGAGCAAGGGAGGGAGCAGCAAGACCAGGGGAGTGAAACCTTGAAGACAGCATGAGGCTAAGACAACATGGAGCTAAGGGATATAAGCCTGGAAGTGGGCACCACCATGTAGGGATCACAGCCCAGGGCCCGGAAGTGAGGGATAGCAGTCCAGCAGTCCCCAGTGTCTGATCAGGCACACCTGTTAGCTCTCGGACCTCCAGTGTCCTCATCTGTAATGCCCCTGAGCATCCCCACCTTGAACATGGGAAAAAGGTAATGTCTGCCTCATGGAACTACATTCAACTGCCGAGTCACAAAGTGCCACCTGCATCTCCCACTAGGAACCCCAACACTGAATAGGTCAGTCATCTCTGCCCCATGCTTGTGAAAATGAACAACTACTTAAATTATCATCAATCAAATTTCTCCTCTTCACTATGATGTTAGGCATCAAATAAAAAAAAAAAAGTTCTTTGCACTACTTTAAAGACTTTCAACTGGATGTTTAGATTTCTATTTCTGCCCTAGCCAGTTTTGCTCAGTGGACAGAGCCTTGGCCTGTGGACTGAAGGGTCCTGGGCTCGATTCTAGTCAAGGGCACATGCTTGGGTTGCAGGTTCATGCAGGAGGCAGCCAATCAGTGATTCTCTCTCATCGTTGATATTTCTATCTTTTTTTTTCCCCTCTCCCTTACTGAAATCAATCAATATATATATATTTAAAATTTTTTTCCTATTTCCAGTATTCATTCTAACAAAGGCAAAGGTAGGAAGATATAGTAGGGATGTCAGGCTGGAGAGGGAAAAGGATGACTCTGGAGGCTTTATATGAAGTTCCTGGTGACAGTAATTACAGGCTTGGAGCTTCTTGCAATTACAGCTCAAGTGTGGTGTTTCCCTTTCCTCTGTAAATCTGCAGTGACGTGGGGACCTCATCCAAGTATCAGAGATGACCAGTTCTGACAGCATGCCCTCTTCCCCTAAGTGAGTGTTTGCACTTGTTTATATAAATGGCAATAAAACAAGAGGGAGGGAGAGGAAGAGTTAAGGCTATGGGGGAAAGAGAAGGAGGTCTTCTTGAAAGACAGCAGAATGATTCAGCGGGAAGGGTCCCGCTTGACCTACGGTCCATTCCTCACCTGGTCTTCCAGGGATGAGGCGGATGGTCAAGCTCAAGTTCTGATACAGAGAGAGTCCACCTTGAGCAGCAGCCATGGGGAAGGGGAACCAGGAATGAAGATAGTCGCTGGGCAATGGTCCAGGACAATGTGACCATTCTTCCCAGGAGGAGGAAGCCAGAAAGAAGCCCTTCACAATCCAAGACCGAACGATTGTGGATGAATGGGGAATGGGAGTCCTAAGCCTGCCATTCTAAAAGAATCCCTTTGGAGAGGATCTTAAATGTGTCTTTTCCCAAAACCCATTTACATAGCTCTCAGAAGCCAATTGAATTTAAATGCTTGCCTTTAATAATGGAATCAGCAATGCTTTTACTCTCTCTCTTTAAGAGGTTTGGGAAGTAAAATTAGTCCAGTATTATAATAATTTCCCCCAAAATACCAATTTTGAAATATTTCAATGGAGCATTGACTCCTCATATGTGTGTCACTCTAACACACTGTGCACGCAGAGCAGTTCACTGAGTTGTATCCTCTCCTTGCCTGGGTGAGATGGGCAGAAGGAGATGTGTTTACCCATGGGATGTGTCACTCTTGTCATCAAATGCATGGAAGCATTGAGGCAGAACTACATTGATGATGGAGAAGAAAGACAGAGAGAGACACAGTAACATTAGAACTTCGACACAACAGCTTTTGGTTCTGGTTGGTACCAAGCTCCAATTCCAAGCTACACTACATAATGAGGCTGATTGTGCTACCTTCTTCAGGCACCTTTAATATCTGGCTTGAATCATAGGACAGACAGGTGCTAGCAGTAGAGCCATGGGTGGGGTGTATCTGAGAATTCAAACTCACAGACTGGGAAACAATGAAGTCGGTAAAGAGGGTGGAAATGACAGTTACATTTTTCTGTGGTGTTTTACCTGATGAAATAATTTCACAGCATCCATGGAATACAAGGAGAAGGAAGCTATAAAATGAAATTGGAGATAATTCTCAGAAATATAATGGCCCTTGAAATGGGCATCAGTTTGCATCCAGAGTTCAGAGAACATCTATTATAGAAACAATATTATGCTTGCATGGCAATGCATTTGTCATTGATTAAAACAGAGTCCTCTGATAAAATCTTGTGGGACATGGTCTATAGGAATTTGAAGAGTGACATGATCAATGAAAATTGAGAACTGCTTTAGGTTCACACAGAGGGCACCCTATAATCATAATAGTGATGGCTTGCATTTGTAAAGGATTTTAGTTTTCAAAGTGCTTTTCTGCCATCATCTCTTCTGATCCCCACAGACGTCCTCATCCCCATTTGAGAAATATATAAAGGAAAGAAAACTTTATATCTTTCTCAAATAAGTGATGCTGTATTTGAGAGGGTTGTATAACATTTCACTTTTTTTTTTTTTTTTTTTTTTTTACATTTCACTTTTCTTGATACCCACACTAGTCTACTGGCTTACAGCATTTATAAAATTATCTCTAAAAGTGAGAACTAGTGAAAATTAAATAAAATTTAGATGATGAAAATGTTCTAAAAAATAGGCACAGTGAAATAATAAACTGTGGAATATGTATATATTCTTGGTAAGGGAGGAGAGTCAGGGATATTATTTTGCATAATACAGTTTAGGTAGCTTCCTTATTCTTGGAGATATTTTCTTTGAGCTATGTGGCTACCATCTCAAATTGCATGTGTCAAAAATAATCCTCATATCTCAATTTTCTGTCTCTAATGCCAACTTGGTTTGATTTTGGACACCTCTTTTGACTATAGCTATAAAATCAGTCACCTATCTCTTTTTTTAATCCTCACCCGAGGATATTTTTTCCATTGATTTTTAGAGAGAGTGGAAGGGAGAGGGAGAGATAGAGCGAAACATGGATGGTAGAGAGACACATTGATCGGTTGCCTCCCACATGCCCCCAACCAGGGCCAGAAGACTGTCATCAAGGCATGTGCCCTTGACCAGAAGTGACCCCAGAGGTCCCTTCAGTCCACAGGCCAATGCTCTAGCCACTAAGCCAAACCAGGTAGGGCCAGTCACCTATAATTTTTTCCTTTCCCTTACAGCTGTTTCCACCTTAGGGGGCCTTCAAGTAATCAGCCCACACTGTCCTTCAGTCTGTCTGATTTCCAATATATCTCAGCTCTTGTAACACACCATCAGGGGCTCTTTTCCTCACAATATTCATCAGATTTCTGCTTTTTGTCTCCCCAATATAAAAAGAACTTCACCTGCCCTCGGCACCACATAATCACAATGGTGATGGCTTGTATTTGTAAAGGATTTATCATTAAAGTGCAATGCCACCCAAGTTCTGAACAACCTTTTTCTTTATCAATGAGCCTGGTCCTCCAGCCCCTCCGGTGTTTAGTGATCTCTCCTTCCTCAAGCCTGTCTTTCCATTTTGGTCATCTGTTGAAGGCCATCCTTTATGAATACTACATGGCTTGGACTCTGTGATACTAAGCAGAATCTTCATTGTGTAGTATCTCGTACTGATCCACAAACATTAATCGGTATTTTGTTATGTATATTGATGGCCTCTAACCACCCTGGAGTGCCCAGTAGTGATAAAATTGGGTGGGTCACTTTAATTAATAACTGTACCCAAAAAGACAAAAACTGTCAGAAAATAAATGCACTCCTTCATGGGAACCACTCATTATTTCAGTGCTGAGACTATGAAGGTGAATAAGATAAACCCACTGTCTCCCACTGCTGAGCTCATTGTCTAACCCATGGAGAAAAAATAATAGAGACCCTCAATGGAGGGTTCCACCTTTTAAAGTCACAGAGAAAAATGAAGTAGGAGAGTTGATCAGTCTTGATAAGGAAAAACACTCACAAGTGAAGCAATGCCTTTGGCTTCCTGAAAGGGTGGTTGAGTATTTCAGTTTCCCATGTGGTCTCTCAGGAACCAAAAGTGGTCCAGCTTGACATGAACTAGGAAGATCAGGGAAATGCTGGTTTTTCAAGTTGGCAGCTGCAGGCAAGATGATTTATAATTCAATGATATATATTTTTATATTCATCAAACACTGTATGCTTAGCATCACTTGATATTTAAATAAAAACGAATAATTACAATTACCCTAATAAGCATATAAAATAGCTGGAAGAACTTTAAAGTTTTAGTTATTCACTAACAGAACAAAAAATTATGCTAATTTCAGTCAATTCTTTAAATTTATACAGTAATAATGAATTTAACTTGCAAATGTTTGATAATCCAAGCCATCACAGAAGATCTGCTTAGTGGATGCATTTTCTTTATGTGTTAAAATGCATTATGTACAGATTTTTGCAAGATAAAGACTTATTTGGGGATGCTAAACCATAGGAAAAATAAGAGACAACCTTAAAATAATAATTTCAAAAGAGCTATCTCAGTCGCATTTCACTTACAAAAACTTCACTGTAGTATTAATACCAGTTTCATGTTGATAAAGAACAATATTTAACTCCCATCCCAAATGTGAGTATTTTAACCAGCTCATGTTCATTTTTCAACATTCTATGAACCATTTTCCCAATCACTATAGAATCAAAAAAGATGAAAGCATCTCTAATGCAAAAAATGATATTAATTTAATCATATTATTAATTTAGAGGCATTCAAAAGCCACATTAAAAGGAGGCTATATTTCCAATCATCAGTGAAACAGGCAATCAACAGACTTTTAATGTTTCAAAAGATGACTTTTCCTTTTTTCCTGTGCACACATTGATTGACATTTAGAGGGGAGAGAGAGCAAGAAAACCCCCCACTGAAATAACGATCAGGTAGATAGAAATTAAATAAAGTGAAAATAGTCTCACAGAAATGAGTGAAGAAAACTTTATCAAAAAGAAGCAAGCCATGTGAGTGTATTAAGATGATTAAAATGAACAATGTAAACAATAGACTAAGTAATTAGGTTGTGGGTAAATGGTGCAGTTTGAATAGAGTGGGGAGGGAGCTAAGGTTCTAACCACACAGCCTTTTCCATCCCTTCAAAAGACTGGGTGTTAAATAAACAAAATAAGGGACCATCTTGAGGGTAAATGTAGATCAAAGGAGTTGCAGGGAACAGAAGTATAATCTTGTTTGAAGGAAAAATTTAAAAAAAAATAGCAGGAAAAAATGAGTTGTAGATAAAAAATAGAATATAAATGCAGGAAGAGCTTGAAGAAGATTGAAAGATGTGGAAGAGAATGGGTGCAGGGTGAGCATTAGGGGGACACCTCTTACTTTGAGTTCAGAAGGGATTTAGAAGAAGAAAGAGATGCATGTACAAATTCTCAAGTGGGGAAGAAGATGAGGTCAAGATCAAATGCTGAGAAATTGGGGGTGGGGGTTGACAAGTTTAAAAAATCATGGTCCTCTGACCCATGTGGCTTAGTTGGTGGGGCGTCATCCTGTGCAGCCAGAGATCACTGGGTCGATTCCTGGTTGTTGGCTTAGGAAAACCAATTGGCTGCCTCCTGCACATGCCCAGGTTGTTGGCTTAGGGTATGCAGGAGGCAGCCAATTGGTTTTCTCATCAATGTTTCTCTCTCCTGCTCTTTCTCTCTCTAAAATAAACAAAAACATATTTAAAAAATACTATGGCAATACAGAGAATACACATGGGAATGTGAAAGATGAGAAAGTAATCCTGTTACCAGAGTAAGACTCAACATAAGAAAGTTGATGAGGTAACATCTCATTTACAGATTAAAAAAGAAAAACTATGGAACAATCTCAATAGAAGGGAAGAACACTGGATAAAATACAATGTCTATTGAATAAAAATTCCCTTAGAAAAGAGAGGAAGATAAATTCTTTAACTTGATAAAGAATAGCTATCAACATGTAAAGTAAGTACAGAACTTTATGGAGGTATTTAAAAAGTATTAAAGTATTGCCATAAAGTCAGGACTATAATAAAGATCCATCTATTCAAACTTCCATTAATATTAAAATTGCTAAGGAAGAGACAGACTGTATTTGTAAAGTGTACGTTTGCATACACACACTCATGTGAAATAAGTCAGACAGAAAAGGACAAAAATCATATGCTTTCACTCATATGTGGGATATAAAACAGAAAGAAACAACCAAACTAACTAAACAAACCCATAGCAACAGACAACACTGTGGAGGTTATCAGAGGAAAGGGGAGCGGGGCAAGGATGAAGAGGGTAAAGGTGGGGTCATATGTATGTTGATGGAAGGAGACTAGATCTGGGGTGGTTGGCACACAATTTCATAATATAATATATGTGTTATATTATGAAACTATGCACCTGAAACTTATGTAATGTTATTACCCCATGTTACACTAGCAAATTTAATTTAAATAAAAGATTAGAGAGGAAGAAGTAAAAATAATCCCAAAGAATTAGTATGAGAACTACAGAGCTGCTTTGTGTAATATCAACCTACAAAATCAATAACGTGCCCTTATATGACAAATGACTGATTTGAGAAAAAAAGTGGAAAAAACCCCACTCTTTTATAATAGCAAAATACAAATAAAGTACCAGGAATGTTCAACAGAAGACATGCAAGCTGTCCTTCAGAAATACAGAAACAGCTCTGAGGGGCTGTAGCAGACCAGGAAAAACAGAGTGCAAGAGTGTCCTGGGTGCAGGACAGCCGATATCGCAATATGCCCATTGTCCCTGAACCAATCACAAATTGACTTTGATTTCAACCAAAATCTTAGTTTCCCACACAACTAGAGAACTTGACTCTAAAGTTTATAACAGACTAAACTTTGAAGAGTTGAGATATAATTCCATTTAGAAGGAAAGAACAAAGATAAGGCTTACCCCCTACCAGAAACCAAGGTTAATTTAAAACTGTGTCAATTGAGTTATATGGAATTGAACAAAGAGGTCACTGGAATAGATTAGAATCTGTAGATGCATTAGATAGATAGATAGATAGATAGATAGATAGATAGATAGATAGATAGATAGATATAGTTGATAGATAGGTGATAGATGATAAAGATAGGTAGGTAGATAGTCATATCTCAGAAACATCATGCCGCTTATATATTTTAGAGGAAGAAGTTACATGGTTCCATATGGAGTGGATGTGAGGAGTGAGGGCATCTGTGAAGTGAAACAGGCATCATTCTTCTCATTTTAAAGATGAATAAACCAAAGCTGGGGAGAAATTAAGTAAGCCAAACAACATCAAATGGGGCAAAGTCAGAATTCTAACAGAAACTGGACACCAAAATGCACATTCTTTCTACAATAAGAAATAAGCTAATACTTTGAAACACATATAACTACCAGCATTACATTTCTTACCACAGGACAGAGTAATGAATATAATACAATTAGCTAAACATCTTGTGAAATCAGGTTATTCATGAAAATTCTCAATATAAATTTTCTAACAATCAAACAGCAGTTAAAAAAAGGCCTATTTTCCTAGATTTTGAGGAAGAATATAATACAGATAAAAATGTTATTTTATAAGCTGACACCTGTGTGATATTTTAAAAAGTGTCATTAAATTTATTTCCAATCTATTGTTAAAGCTGACATGAGAAATACCTATAAATATGCTGTCAGAGTGATATGAATGCTGGGAAGTATTACTCTTTCATTTACAAATCCTTTGCAAGAGTAGCTTTAATAACTATTGTCCTCACTCTGAGTGGCAACAGGGAAGAGCATTTTAGTCCTAATTGGACCATCTCTCCCCACTGCTATTATCCATAATAATTACAATTAAATAATCATCATTAGCTCATCCATTAGAGGATTACTAACATTTTAAGAATCTGCCCAGAGTCTCCAACAATGAGCTTCCCCACGGTGGCAACTGGAATTGTGTTTCTTTGATTGTACTGCTCAAATGAATGTTTCCTTTGTCCAGGCTGGGCCTGACCTCCATGAGAGAGTGATCTGGGCCATCCCCACAGAACACGGAGGAGTCTGGGACAACTGGCTACACCCAACAGCAGAGCAGCCCCCAGAGTACCACTGAGTGAAATGCACAACCTCCAACAGCAGAGCACTGAGCTATGCACTGCAGGGAGCAGTTCCAGGCATAGAGGGTGCTGTAGGCATAGTGATGACTCAATAAACAAAAAGGACAGGAAGTCACCCAAAGCCTGGAGCAGGATGCAAAGCAGTCCTAGGCCACATCCCAGCAGACTAAGAGCATGACACTGGGCTCGATTTTGCTCTGGAAATCATGAAAAAGACACTGGGGATGTCTCAAGGACAAAAATTACCATCTCAACATGGCACCCCAGCTAGCCTTGTGGGTACCATAATTCTAACTTTGCTCACCATTACAAAAGCTATGAATTTTGAGTAATGCATTTTGCCCATTTTATAAATAAACTAGAGGCCTGGTGCATGAATGTGTGAATGGGTGAGGTCTGGCCCGCCCACCCCAATTGTGGCCCATCGGGCTGGGCGGGTCAGGGAGAGGGGCCCAGGGCAGATTGGCTTGCTGGCCCCACCCTCGTTTAAGGTGTTGGGGGCCGATGGAGGGCCAGGCTGGCTGGGGAGAGAGAGGCAGAGGCTGATCAGGCCCTGGATCAAGCTGGTTGGCTGCCGCAGTGTGTGTCATAGCCATCAGTCGTTCTGACATTCAGGTCGCTGGGCCTAGAGGCCCAGTATATGGATTCATGCACTGGTGCGGTTTCTCAGCCTGGACTGCAGGGATCGGGCTGAAATCAGTTCTCTGACATTTCCTGAGGGGTCCCAGATTGCGAGAGACTGTAGGCCAGGCCGAGGCACCCAGTGGTGCATGATCTGGGCCAGGGAAGCACGAAAGAAGGGCTCCAGGGTGTGTCCGGCTCATCTTGCCCAGTCCTGATTGGCCAGACCCCAGCAGCAAGCTAACCTAGTTGGAAGTTCTACTCCATGAAGTCAGTGTGCGTCTTGGCAACTAGTCGAATGGTCGAATGAATGGATAGGATAATCAGCATTCTAGGCTTTTATTATTGGTCGGCAGCTAAGTAATTGCGGGTTTCACACATATATGGCTTCAGTTGAATTTTTAGGTTTGCAGACGTAGTACAAATGTAAAACACATTTTGTTATTTGATAGTTGGCTATTCAGCTGTTAATCAGTAAAAAAAGTTTTTTGATCTGTTTTGTAGTTTTCGTTTGGCATTCATTGAAAAATGGAAAATCAAAAGGAACATTTTCGTCATATTTTGCTTTTTTATTTCCGCAAAGGGAAAAACGCATCGCAAGCTCATGAAAAGTTATGTGCTGTTTATGGTGACGAAGCCTTAAAAGAACGGCAGTGTCAAAATTGGTTTGCCAAATTTCGTTCTGGTGATTTTTCACTCAAAGATGAAAAACGCTCTGGTTGTTCAGTTTAAATTGATGACGCCCTAATCAAAGCAATAATCAATTCGGACTGTCACAGTACAACACGTGAGATTGCAGAGAAGCTTCATGTATCACATACATGCATTGAAAATCACTTAAAACAACTTGGCTATGTTCAAAAACTCGATACATGGGTTCCTCACGAACTGAAAGAATCACAGTTAATGCAACGCATTAGCAGCTGCGATTTGCTAAAGAAACGTAATGAAAATGATCCATTTTTAAAACGACTGATAACTGGCCATGAAAAATGGGTTGTTTACAACAATATCAAGCGGAATAGATCGTGGAGCAGGCCAGGTGAACCAACTCAAACAACATCAAAAGCTGATATTCATCAAAAGAAGGTTTTGTTATCAGTTTGGTGGGATTACAAAAAAATTGTCTACTTTGAACTCTTACCACCCAACCGAACGATCAATTCTGATGTCTACATTGAACAACTAATGAAATTAAACAATGCAGTTGAAGAAAAGCGGCCCGAATTGACAAATCGAAAAGGTGTTGTATTCCATCATGACAATGCAAGGCCACACACATCTTTGGTCACTTGGCAAAAATTAATGGAGCTTGGTTGGGATGTTTTGCCACATCCACCATATAGTCCTGACCTTGCACCATCTGATTACTTTTTGTTTCGATCTTTACAAAACTCCTTGAATGGTAAAAATTTCAATAATGATGATGATGTCAAATCGTACCTGATTCAGTTTTTTGCTAATAAAAACCAGAAGTTTTTTGAACGTGGGATTATGATGCTGCCTGAAAGATGGCAAAAGGTCATTGATCAAAATGGGCAATACATTATAGAATAAAGTTATTTAGTTCCATGAAAAAATTGTCTTTGATTTTCTTTAAAAAATCCGCAATTACTTAGCTGCCGACCCAATATATAAGATGGCTGGACCTCACCTGCAGGGAGATTTTATCAAGGCCAGTTCCCCAAGCTCCTAGGCTTGTCTATTGTTCTCAGAGGGACAGCAGTGTCTGGGAAACTGAATTTTTAATGTGCATATATTATTTATTCCTGTAGTTATAAAAAGACAAGAAATACTAAATAGAGAAAGGAATAAAACCCTCAAATGTACATTTATATTTTGAAAGAAGACTTTGTCTGATCCACAGGCTAAATGTATTGAAAGAGTTAAATATAACTAGTCATGATCAATGTTATTATCATCCTGTGAATTAAAAGCACCAGAGTTCGGACCAAATGGTTGACTTCATGATATAAATATTTAAACAGCATTTTAAAATGTATGTTGCAGTTTATAGAGAATTAAGAAGGTGTAAAGGGATATAGTGGTAAGCATTGTAGCATTAGCTAGAAAACAAAACTATTAGGTAGAAATCTATTTTTTATTACAGTTGCTTACAGATAATTAAGAACAGAACACAGTTTGTCCTTCTAGGAAGGAGCTACCTCCTAAACATTACCTCAGAGCACCAACAGGCAGCACCATTCAGTCAATGAGGATATTGCTTAGTCGAATTATTTAAGTAAATCATAGGAAAATAGCTCCCATTCTCACATCATATTATTACCTCTTCAAGACAGTATATGCTGACAACCCTATAAAATTGGTGCTTGCAATTCATTTGTACCTTGAAAACTTTGGGAGCTCTGGGCTAAGCCAAGGACCACCAACATGGGTTTTATGGACTTAGAACTTCACATTTACTTGCAAAAAGTTGAAATCACAACTGTTCATAGGAAAATGATCCTAGTCCCCTAGTTCCTAGAAGGAGTGGATGTATCTGAGGCATATACACACTTAGTATGAAAAAATTCCTTATCACCTAAGACTATAAAAGGTGGTATTATCTACAAAGAGACATGCTTTGTTGGAAAACACAGTTGCCCTTAATGATACCACCTCAGAATGTGAAGGTTTTTTGCCAACACCACATCTGCAACTTCCCTGAATATCTATTGTGGATAGAACTATGGAGTCCATTAATTTCCCTAAAGTTTTCAGGATTCTGTTTACTGTTCAGCCTGCACCCCCGTCTGAGGGTATGAGATCCATGCGGTGAACACACACTCTGTATGTCAGCGTGCCCTCAACCTGCCAGCCTCTGGGACTCACTCATGGCATTGGTCCAGGCTCCAGACTCATCAGAACCCAACTTCCTACCCACCACACCTGACACTTAAAATGAGGAGTCTAGGATGCATTATTTTCCACAAATAAATCCAGGGTTTGGAGAATGTGTCTGTGATTAGCCCATCAGCACCAGCCACAAGTTGGTTAACTTTCTCTGCCTCTTCCCCCAATACTACATTTTAGATTATTTTTGCATCCTTTTTGCATTTGAAAACCAAGATCTGTTTTTCATTTCAGTGGTTCCCTTTCAGCTTCACCATATTTTTCTCCAGATCTGAGGTCTGAAGTTGCTGCCTGTTCCAGGCAGTGAGATGTCTTGCATGGAAACTCCTCCCATTATAGTCTGTTCATGGGGCCCATGACGGTAAGTGAATAATTCAGTTGCTCCCCCAGGTCAGACACCAGTGTGAACTTCAATCAGAAATACAGGAAGATGCTTTCAATAAATAAGAAATGAAGAAATTCATGGCCTCTGGGGGAAGAGAATTTGCAGTGAGTTTGGCTCCAATCTTGGTCCATTTCTCCCCTGACTTGGCTATGCCATGTCCAAGTTCCAGTAACTACATTTCTCCTTTTCTGTCACTTGAGGCTCAGTCTTGACAACCCGCCACAGCCCTGGCTTCCTCACGGGGAGGAGTTGCGTCAAATAGGGGCAGCCTCCCCAGCACCTCATTTCTCTCCCTGTCTTGCTATTGTCACAGGCCCATTCTGGACATGCACGTGGCTGGCTTCCCTAGCCTTGCTTTCCATGTGTGGCAGTAAAACTCACATGCCTACTTCTTTTCCTCACTCGGCCCATCTGACATATTCCCAACGTCCCTGGAAACCTCAGTGTCATGTGCCGAGTCACATGTTACCCGAGGCACATGCTCTAGCCAGATCTTAGAAAAACAGAAAATGAAACTCTCCCCAGTGCTCAGCTTCAGTTCACATTTCCCATGAGAAGAAGAGCCCGTTTCCTCCCTTGCCTGTAGGTCCATTCTCTACCAGTGACAAAAGAAGCCATTTTACGGTGACTGCGATCTTAAATGGTCTTTGGCGTGTAGCCTCTAGAAAGGGCCTCTTAAAGCAGAAATACATTATGCACAGCTCATTATCCTTCTAGACATATTTTCCTATCCTTTCAGAGAGTTCCGGACCCTTTCCTCTTTCCAACACTGGTACCATTTCTTAGTCTCTGCTACTTGGTCTAGTTCACCAGTTTGCAAGGTAAGAATCACTGGTGATTTTTGGTGCCTTGATGGATGGCGATCACATTGCTTAGCCAGCCAGGACTGCACTACTTGACCACTGTACCGTGGATACATCTTTGCTAATGACATCACATTTCATCCTTACACATTTTTAAAAATCTATTTTTAGTGATTTCAAAGAGGGAGGGAGGGAGAGAGAGAGAGAGAGAGAGAGAGAGAGAGAGAGAGAGAGAGAGAGAGAAAGAGAGAGAGAAATATCAATGACAGAGAATCACTGAGAAGTCGCCTCATGCACGCACCCTACTGGGGATCAAGCCCACAACCCTGGCATGTACCCTTGATCAGAATCCAACCTGGGACCTTTCAGTCTGCAGGTTAACACTCTATCCACTGAGCTAAACTGGCTAGGGTCTTACACATTTTCAAAGTCCATTTTTGGATGACATTATCTTTATAAATTATGTATATCAAGTTTAGCAAAGTGGGTTGAATATTCATTACTATTTATTACAATAATAGAGGCCCAGTACACAAAATTCATGCACGGGGGCGGGGGGTCCCCTCCACCCAGCCTGCACCCTCTCCAATCTGGGACATTCCTCTCACAATTCAGGACTGCTGGCTCACAACCATTCACCTGCCTGCCTACCTGCCTGGTTGCCCCTAACTGCTTCTGCTGCCAGCCTGATCACTCCCTAACTACTTCCCTGCCAGCTTGATCAATGCCTAACTGCTCTCCTGCTGGCCTGATTGCCCCTAACTGTCTTCTCTTGCTGGCCTGGTCACCTCTAACTACCCTCCCCTGCAGGCTTAGTCACCTCTAACAGTCCTCCCCTTCAGGCCTGGTTGCCCCCAATTGTCCTCCCCTGCAAGCCTAGTCCCCCCAAATCCCCTCCCCTGCAGGCCTGGTCACCCTCAACTGCCCTCCCCTGCTGGCCTTTTTGTGGTGGCCATCTTGTGTCCACATGGCAGCCCACTTTGACCACATGGGGGTGGCCATCTTGTGTGTTGGAATGATGGTAAATTTGCATATTACCTCTTTATTATATAGCATTTATCAGCAAAGTGATTTAAAATCATTAGTAATGCCTGTTCTTAGCATGTGGCATGCGTTTGCTAATATCCCTGTGCCCAATATTTATAAAATTGTGATCTAGTAATTCTTTCTATGATCTCCTGTTACTGGCTGTTATGTGCTCTATAAAATAGCTTGAATACAGTGGTATCAAAGATCCACTGAATTATGCATAAATTGCCTTTCTTCCCTGGCTGGGTAGTTTAGTTGGTTAGAATGTCATTCCAATATGTCCAGGCTGTGGGTTTGATCCCTCATCAGGGCACATACAAAAATCGACCAATGAGTACATAATTAAGTGGAAGAACAAATACCTCCCTCTCTCTCTCTCTCTCTCTCTCTCTCTCTCTCTCTCTCTCTCTCTCCCCTCTCTTTTTCCATTCCCCCTCTCTCTAAAAAAATCAATAAATAAAAATGTTTAGAAATTGTTCTTCATATTTGCATTCCAGAGGTGGCATCACTGTGTACTATTTGCTCTCTCTCAGGCTGCAAATAATACAATTATGGCAAGTTACCTCCTAAACTCTAAGGAGCTCATGAGAACAAAGCATTGTTCAGTTCACCACAGATCTGGCTCACGGGAGACCTGGGACCACTGGTATTGACTGCAGTATTTGGGTATCAGATGTGAGTTGCTGTCAATATTCCTGAAGACAAAAAACAGAAAATGATTATGGATGTCTTGATCAGAAAATGACCTTCATGGAGAGGTGATGGGTGGCAAACAAAATCAGTGGGGATGAAGGTGATCTAGGCTTGAATATGCTCAGCAATCCAAGGGAGACTGGTGGGTGGAACCTCAACCACAGTGACCTCACAAGGACTATTTTAAACTACTTCTGAACTGTTCCTGCTCCTTCATGATTCGGCCACAATGAATAAACATCAAAAGCTGCTCCTAGGGCAGAGAGGAGGGCAATGTGGGCTCCTCATCCACCAGGTTCTCAGAAGGTAAAATATGTTCCTGCTTCTGTAGTGGTAGATTCCAGTCACGGATGTTCCCAGAAAAAGGCCCAGTGACAGTTATTTGATGTGGATCTGTGAGGGACAGTGGACTTTCTCCATTTGCGTTTGAGAGTACCATGTTTCCCCTCTTCCCCTTCCTTTAAACCTTGACATCTGTAGCACAGCTTATCAATTACTTCAATTGTCGCCAAGGACTGTGCAATTTTTTTGGTGTTTTTTTGTTGTGGTTTTTGTATTTTAGAGTTGATGTGGAAGACTTCATATCCTGGCCAGGCAGCTCTCCAGGTGGTCATGCTATTGTACTGTAACCCGGATGCAAGGTTTTCAATGTCATTCTCATGGGCAGGATTCTTCCGGTTCATCAACATTAAAATTTCCCAACTTCAAGTTTTTCTGCAGAAACATTGTCCATTAGGGCAAATGTCTTCAAAGGATTTCATTTCTAACACTTTTTAATGCTCTGAGGCAGTTTCTGAACATAGGTTCCTCGGACCTTAAGTATCAGTGTCCAGTAAACTCACTTACATAAGATGTGAGACCTTAGACAGTTCCTCAATAAACCGGCTTGACCACTACAGACTGGGTCTCCATTTCTCCTAAATTTGAGCTGCACGTTTTACATGGCTGTATTTTCTCTACAGTTACTGTCAATTATAGAAGAAGAATGTCAATACCTTTTTACCACACATTGTTAAACCAGATAACATTAAATACACCAACATGTTTAGCCGGCTCCTGGCACAGAGTACATGGGAACTGAGAAGTTTCATTTGGCAGGAAGGTGGAGACAGTAGGTACAGAGCTTCTGGGAGACTCTTAAGGAGATGCCTGATGCAGATTCCACGGGCTTTTGTGAGGAGGCTGCACAGAAATGGGCCAGGAGGAGCAGCTCAACTGGTCCGGGTTCCCAGCCTCAGCACTTAGTCTTTCATGCTAGAGCTCTTTGAGGCTTCTACCCAGAGATAAGCATGATCACCTCATTAGTGAGACTCCTTTTCTGACTTTTCTGGAATCGCGATTCTATGGGGTCTGGATGCCTGGCAACTGAGGCTTTCTGTGCTCATTGGCCCCATAGCAACACTCATGTCCTGGTCCAATGACATGAAGGATGAGCCCTGCGCCAGGCTCTGCAGCTTGGCATGTTTACTGAGGGGGCTATATTTTTGACCTCCTCTCCAGCTACAGTGTGCATAATCATCGAGTTCTCACACATTATGTAACCACGGCCAGCCACATGCCAGATGCCTCATCACATACTGTCTCACAGCATGGCGCCTGCTCTGGTTTCCATTGTCCTTGTTCTGTCCCTTCCCGCTCCAAGCACTAATTTTACTGAACAAATCACACAGCTCCCCATTTGGAAGACTCATGGTTGATGCATGCTCATACACAAAACAACACTTCATGTGCGTGTGGCTGTGAGGTGTGGAGGTGTGTAACTTCCACATTAGTTCTAGCTTCTCTGAAAAACCTTTCACTTTTGTGGATGCAATGACTTCTTGTTCTTGAGCACTGAGTTATTTCAGCAGTTGGTGCAGAGGTTAGGTAAGCCATCTTAGTCTTCTCACAGAAGCCACCGGTTACTCCTAGCCTAGTTAAATCAGGTAAGTAATACTTCCCTTTCACACCGTGAGACTAAAAACTCATGGCCTCTTAAAACTTAATTCGTCGATACCCACTGGGAGACATATTGAGTTTTTCATTCTAGCAGAGAATGTAAATGCATACCCTTCGAAACAACATGATGACAAAGACCGCCATTTCTCCGGAGTTACAGGGTCTGTACAGAACGCTGCTGGAATGCCATGTGCCCCATTGCTGTTAATAAAACTGGAAATGGATGGAATTAAAATGAAGAAAGGCTGAATAAGACTCCCCGCTGAAATTATCGCCTGCATTGAGCGTTCGGTATCTGCATGTCTCTAATCCTTCTGTTTTGAAAGTCTGCCAGCAAAAAACGATGTTCTATTTTAATCCAGTATATTAATTGATTGAATGCTTAGTTTTCTTTGGGAAGAAAAGGATTCATTAGAGCTCCTAATGGTTTGCTATAGGCTAATGCATGATAATGGAGAGCACTTTCCTACAACTACTTAACGGAAGCTCGTTCCCTGAGCGATGGCTTTTTCTACTCCCCGGGACGCTTGCTGTCCTGCGCTCCTCCTGAGACGCAGCCAGTTCATTTGCAGCATTAACGGCTCTAATAAATGTCCCCTGGCAAGAGGTCTCAAGCAACTTGCTCCACTGCAAGGGAAGCCAGTGATGAAAGGAGACTGAGATGCTCCCGAAAATGGAGATGTTTTCCCCTCCCCAGCTCCCACCTCTGCTTCCTGCCCCCAGGCCCGCCCCTCTGTCCTCTGCCCTTTGAATGAGATCAGATATGGTGGGAAGGAGTGGGCCGGAGGGAAGGGCACCCAGTCCCACAGGAGTCACGGGTGCTGGGGACCAGCACTGAGGGCTCCAGGGCAGCATCGGCTCCAACAGAGGCTGCTCTCAGAGGCCGCTCATTCCCTGTGGCTTCCAACAATTAAATTCTTTTAAAGTGAAGCCTTCTGTCCATCACGGTGGTCCCTGCGGTACTGGTCCTCCGGTGGGTTTTCCTGGGCTCCAGGAGGACAGTGTGGATGCTCTCATGCTGCCGCCAGTGTTTTCTGCTCTCGGTCACTCAACCCCCTTTACCGTCACAGTCCCCACACTTTCTGCATAACAGATGGTGAGCACTCCTCCTGCAAGAGCTGGGCCCTCACCTCTCCCCACAGCGCCTGGAGCCCCCTGAGTAGGGGTGCAGGGAAACAGGGAGGAACCTGAGTCCACCAGGCCCACGGAGGACCCTGGGAACCAGCACTCTCTGCAAACTGGCTCAGAGGAACTCACTTTGAACAAGAAACGCACTTCCATTGCGTGAAGCAAAGGGGGCCTGGGCTCACGGCTGCCACACTGTACCTGTGCCTGAAGTACGGTGAACGCTGGTGCCCTGCAGGGCTCTGCCATTCGTGGTTGGGCTGTTCTGAATGCGGGGGCCTGAGACCTGCTCAGACTGCTCCAGGCTAACAGGAGTGCATCCTGTCATCAATCTGGGGACCATGGCTGTGAAGGTCAAGGCTTCATGCAGGGGGATGCGTGAGGACCAAGGAGAGATGGCCACGGAGGACACTTTCTCCCACTGCAGGCCCAGCAGGTGCCGGCCTCCTAGACACACACAGGCCTCCAGGGTAGTCAACCCCGGCCATCAGGGGACGTGCCCGTTAGCAGCGGCGAGGGAGGGAGAGAGGTGACATGCCCATTAGCAGCCGCCGGGAGAGGCCTGCGCTGGGCGCTCACCGACCACGAGGGCAAGGTGCTGCCAGACCGGCCAGGCCAGCGGGCAGCACTGAGCTTCACTACAAACCACGCAGCTGGGACAGAAGCAAACCCAAAATTATTTCCAGAAAGAGCAGCTTTGTGGACCTCAAGATCCCTCCGCACAGGCGCAGCTCCAATCCAACAATCCCTGGAAACTCCAAGAGCTGTTTTCTAATTTGATGGCAAAACTGGAGCTGCCCTGCACTGATTTGTCCAGTATATTAATTGATTGAATGCTTAGTTTTCTTTGGGAAGAAAAGGATTCATTAGAGCTTGTCACTTGGGCTTGTCATAAACCCAGTGTGACGCTACTGTAGTTAATTCTTTAATTTGAAAACACCCACTGTTATTTTCTAAACATAATATTCTGCTACCTAAAAAAACAACAGTATTTTTTGATTTTCAGTGTAATATACACACGTGCTAAAAATTCAAATACAACCTTTGTGAATATTAAATACAGTTTAATATAGAAATATTAATTTGTTTCATTATGAGTTGCTGCCCAAATGCTCCTGGGGGTGATACATAAAACATGATATGCACATTACACTACTTTTCTAATTATAAATTCTGGAACACGCCTCTAAGTGTTTTAGATAAGAAACTGTGTATCAGAATTGTAGTAGTACAAACAGAAAAACCCATAAAAATTAATCATGTGTACCATGACTTAAGAAAGAGGGAGCACATATCTAAATAGTTACCTGGGCATCTGTGTTGCTTACATTTAACTTCCTGTTTTCAATGGCAGATTTAAAAGTGGGAAATGTAACCTGGATGCCACTTCCTCGTCAGGGGCAGGTGGGGACCTGCTGAGGGGAGAGTGGCAGAGCAGAGTCCGTGGACTGAGAGGGGAGGGTGGTCTCACAGCCATTTGGACACTCCTCCTCCCTCCACCTCCCTGAGAAAGTTAAACAAGGAGGAAAGTGACATTTCTAAGCGCACAGAGTCAGTGGAAGCATATAACTGGAATCTTTTTTTCTAAAACTTTCCATTAATGAAAGATGTCTTTTTGAAATTCTAGTCTACTGTGGTTCGAGTGCTTTCAATATTAGTTATTTGCTTACTTGATGAGATAAAGCAGAAGGATGGGGAAAGTTATAATCATACTGATGTGGTCTGCATGAAAGGTGTTATCAGTGTTATTTTGTATCAGAAGAAAAGCACGAGAGAGCCTGTTATGTCTTGTCAGGTAATTGCCAAAAATCAAAAAATCCTGGAAAACATTGGAGTACTTCTACATGGAGCCTAACCTTTGGACCTTCTAAGACATCTGGAAAATAGTCATTTTTTTTTTTTCCTGACAGATGTAAACCACATTGAAAGACAGGAAATGTATTATGAAATAACCTAGCGCGGCGTTATGAGAAAATGAGATACATCTCCGGTTGCTCGGTAGGTGGCTTTGTTTTCAAGAGAATTTCTAGTGTTTTCTCCAAACTCTGTTGTGAATTATCAAAAAGAGCACCTGCCACATCACAGTCTATTTCCTGCTCTTTCCGTCTCTCATCCCATTTGCCACGTTGAAAAAATGGTTTTAAAAGTAATGCTATCCCTGGCCAGGTGGGCCAGTTGGCTGGAGAGTCATCCTGTGCTCTGATGGGTCTCAAGTTGGGTTTCCAGTCAGGCCATGTGCCCAGGGTGTAGGTCCTATCCCAGGTAGGGAGCAGCAGGAGGCAGCGATCGGTGTTTGGCTCTCATTGATATCTCTCCCCCCACCCCCGTCTCTCTCCCTTCCTCTCTCTCTAAAATCAATGAACATATCCTCAAGTGACTCTAAAAACAAAGGAATCCACCTGGCTGATATTATGGGTCAGGGATGTGGTGAACAGCTCCCAGCAAGCAGTCCCCTAGGTTCAGAGTGACCCGCCCCAGCTCCCACCCAAGGTCTCATCAGCTTCCTCCTCCGTCTCCCCTTCCAAACAGTGAGCAATGCTCTACGGCTCTCATTCCATCCCACGGAATCTGACTGCCACTCTCTGTGGCCGCAGTGTGCCTGCTGTATACTTCAGCCGAACTTCAAACCTCCGCTGTCACCAGGTAGACACTGTGGAGTTCTTTCATTTTTCCGTCTGAAAGTCATGGCCAGAGGAGTTGCCGGAGTCGCCCTGCGGTCACCCAGCATGTTAATGGCACACGTGCTCATTAGTCACTGGGAAGCACAGGTGTCTCCTCCACATGCTGGAGACGCCACGGTCCTGCGTGTTCTGGTGAGAGGTGAGTTCTCCCTCCCACGGAAGAATCTGAACATTCCCATTGATTGTCTCTCCGCCTTCGGAGGTCAGAGTATAAGCATGGGACTCAGATCAGCCCTGCAAGACATCCCCCGGGACCATGGTCCAGAGCACGTGACCCTCAGAATGCAGGGCAGGCGAGAACCTGTGCCCACCACAGCCGCATGGGCACGGTGGTGTCCCAGCCACTGTGTCCTGGGTCGGCGTGGAGTCCAGCATCAGAGGCGGGGACATCATGGCCATGGTCCCAAAGGCAGGGTTCTGCCAACAAGATGCTTTTGGTTTTCACGCATTTCTAGGGCTGTGGTTTCTGCCCATTTCCCAGCCTCCCATTCAATTCTATAAGCTAACCACTGCCTCCCCAAATGCCCTAAGTTTAAAATCCAAGACTGCTTTTTGTTGCTTGCAACCAAAGCCCTGACTTATCACATGAGTTCTGAACGCACAGACTGCTGGCTGACCCTTATAGTCTCAGGCTTCCTCCGTTGTATGTTCCTCCCTCCGTTCCTAGAATTCATTCACTTTAATCTTCTAGACACTATCAGTGGTACCTTTCACTGCCAGTAATTTCTTTTTAATTGTTTAATATTTTATCCTTTTAGTTATGATATAAATTGAGTTATAATAGCCAACATAATTTTATATAGACATTTTTGTAGACAACAGATTAATGTTTGTGGCCAGCATTAATTTTGCCACACTATCTGTTTCATCCTACACGTAAGAATTGCTTAATAGGGCATTAACACAGCTTACAAAGGAAAAACAAGTAGTGTCTAGCTGGAAATGAGAAAAATATTGGATGACTATATGAACAAAGTTGTTGCATCTTTAATGCATTAGAAAAGACTGGTGGGACCTCATGAAGTATCATACATGTATTTTACATGTACATCGCAGAACTCCAAACAGCTACTCATTTTAATAGCTGACTAGTAGATAGTGCTCCATGAAAAGGAAGACTGGGCAAATAGCCAAAAGACAGAGATGGTTCCTGTGTGTGCTGCTTTCTGTGTGCATTTGTCTGTCCGCAAACACTCGGAGGCACCAGCAGGTGGCAGCCGTCCCCCTGGTGCACCCTGGCCTGCCTGAGCAGCTTGTGCAGGGAAATGCCTGGGGAAGGTAACACTATATTCAAGACCATAGATGGACTCCAAGCACACACACTGTGAGTAACTAAAGGCAGTGTCTATGGAAATATATTTCATTTTCAAAACTGAGCTATCAGCTGTTACAGTATGTATACATTTTGGGGGGTCGCCCTGTATTTATTTGGATCTAAAAATAATATTTTCTCTAAATTTCCGTGTCCCATGTACAGTAGACTTTTCTGAATCATACCTTATTGCCTCTTGAGCTGTATTCAATTACTTTTCTGGTGAAATACTTCAATAACATTGAAAAGCTTAATCTGAACAACCAGAAACATTTTGTATTGAAGAACTAGTTAGAATATATTTTTCTAACAAGTATTTTTTTTAAATAAAAATATAATATTGTATAAGTTAGCATTTATGAAATAAGTGTTTATCATAACATGTAGAATGTTTACTAAGAAATAACTAATTCTGTATCATTTACTCTTTTATTAACTTAATATAATCATAGTAGCAAGTGGCATTGTATTCACCACCAAATCACAATCACACTTTTAATATCATTAAACTGCTAATATTTTCTTAGTTTGGAGGAAAGAACAAGCCAAATTGTGTATTGATACACTTATTTTTCCCTCAACTAATATGTTTCAAAAAAGGATTAACTTTAGTAGGCCATATGATCCTTCATTTTCCTTTTTTAGTGATTGATGAGGGAGGGAGGGAGGGAGGGAGGGAGAGAGAGAGAGAGAGAGAGAGAGAGAGAGAGAGAGAGAGAGAGAGATTTGCTGTTCCACCTGTTTATGCCTTCTTAGTTGATTTTTGCATGTGCCCTGACTAGGAATCGAACCCACAATCTTGGCATATAGAGACAATCCTTTAACCAACCAACCAAGCTACCAGCCAGAACTTTACAGATGGAGAAATGCTTGGTCAGAACAGAATCACAAGCCAGTGGGTGAGAATAAACTCCTGTGTGCCTCACCCAAGGCTTGCTCAGTGACATGGTTCCCTCTGCCCCCCATGAAGGCTCACACACATGGTGCACCCCCAGTCCTCCCCACCCATTTCCTCTCAATCTTCTCTGTGGGCTGGGCCGGCTGTCCTCAAGCCCTTTTTCTGCACATTCCAGATGCCATCTGCCACCGCCTTTGATCTCTGCCTCCCCCAAACCTTGCCTGGGAGTCTGACTCAGCCCCACCTGCTTCCGCTTCCCATCTTACACCTGGATGAGCATGACATCAATGGATTAAAAATAGTCCCTGGCTTTGCAGGCGAGTGAGACCTGCTGTGGGCTCCTTCTTTGATGAATGGGACACTTGACATCCTCCACTGACTCAGCAGCTACGCCACCGTCCTAGCAGAGAGCTCCCTCTTGGTCCAGTTTGCCCCGACACCTCCCCATGAGGGTGCCTGGGTTCCTCCCCAGGGTCCTGGTCCTTGTGGCTCCGAGCTGGGCACCCGCCCTTGCCAGTATAGCCACAGGCTTGGATACTGGAGCACTGGGTGGCTGGAGCACCAAGCTTGGGCCACTCAGGAATGTTTCCACCGGAAGTGGCATTGGCAGCCTAGAATACACAACTAGCTTTGTCATCCAGATCAAAGGCAGAATCATAATGTCCCATGCATTTTCAAGTCACAGTAAATACAACTTTCCTTCCTCTCAGAGGGGGATAGGAATTGGCGAGTTTCTATGCAGGTACTTAGGCTTTTGCCTTGGGCCTCACCCCACTTCCGAGGGGAGTGCCAATCTTCACCAGGAAACTGCTTCTTCAGGTGCAGAGCAAGTGCGCTCAGGTTTCCCAGGCTTACTTTTTCTTTCCGGTATTTGAAAAGTTGTTGAGTGGAAGGTATATTTTAGCGCGGGTTCGCTGCTAGGAAAAGCAGCCTGGAAACCTGGCTCCCTGACGAGCACAGTAAGAATTACCCATTCTATTGTCCTCTACAGATCCATAGTTTGTTGGTGTGAAAAAACCATGGCAATGAGTGCAATTCATCCCACACTCAGTGCCTGCAGGCATTCCGCATGCCTCAAGGGAAAGACTAACATGTATTCTATTTTTAAAGGTTTCCCCAAATCTCACAGCCTCCTCAGTCAGCCTCCCAGTGCACCAGGAAACACTGGTCTACATCTGAGGGAAATCTGTTCTATTGCACCTGGTGCCCTCAGCTTTCTCTTTTTGTGCTATTGGCTCCCAACCACTCACCTGTCTGATTGCCCCTAACTGCCCTTTTCTGCCAGCATGGTCACCCTTAACTTCCCTCCCCTGCCAGCCTGATTTCCTCTAACTGCCCTCCCCTGAAGGCTTGGTCACCCCTAACTGCCCTCCACTGCAGGCCTGGTCACCCCCAACTGGCCTCCCCTGCAGGCCTGGTCACCCCTAACTGCTCTTCTTGCTACCCTGGTTACCCCCAACTGCCCTTCCCTGCAGGCCTCCCTGCACCTGCAACTGTCATGCCCTGCTGGCCTGATAGCCCATAACTGCACTCCCCTGCCAGCCATCTTGTGGTGGCCATCTTGTGTCCACAAGGAGGTGGTCATCTTGTTCTATTGGATGATGGTCAATTTGCATATTACTTCTTTATTATATAGGATTGGAATCAGGTGTACAGCATCTTGGTGAGACAAATCTATACTTTATAGAGTGGTCCTCCAATATTTCCAGTGCCTACCTGGTACAATACAGTTCTTACAAAATGCTTCAATTTTAAACTAAAATAAAATAATTCCTAGAACTAGTTAAGGATATTAAAGATTTAAATATACACAATAAATACACAGGGTGAGCAAAATAGGTCCACAGTTGTTCATATGTAAACTAATACAATAAGTAATGGATAATAATGCAATAAGCAATAAATAATAATGCAAGAATAAATTCTGTTTCACATACTCACAGCTGTAACCCTGCTTTTGCCAACACCTGTACTGTAAACATAATGCTTAATTACTTCCCTACGATAAACTTACTTTTGAATCCACAAGCAAATCTTTACTCAGCCTGCAGCTAATTCAATCCCACATTCCATCCACTTCACAAAGATATACAGTTAATTTAACAAACATGGTTTCAGTACAATCTTGCAAGGCAATAGTGCTCAGTTATGGAAATACCCAATATATATGTTGGTTTGTTTGCACTTTTAAAATAATGTGCCAAACTAATTTAAGGATCTTTACCTTCATGAGCTCCCTTCCCCCCAAAAAATAAAATTAGGCTTATATACTATGAAACCATGGAGAAACATAATACTTGCTCAATTCATGATTAAGAAAATTGATTATTGTGATTAAGTAGTGCACATGTATACTATTACACACACACACACACACACACACACACACACACTGTCATTTCTTCCCCCAGGTTCTGTCTCTATGGACATTTTGCCAGCAGTCTAGACACCGAGCCTTCAGTCCCTCTGCATGCACTACTTCAGCATCACTGTGTCTGCCAGGCTCCCCCCACCTCCCTGAGCCTGGGAGGCACCAGGAAAGCCACTTCCCATCTGGCTCTTATACCACCACCTGAGTCCCTGAAGTACCTCTGGGAGAACTTGACATGTTTGTCATCTGAATCTAGGGCATTCTATCAACCACATCTCCTTCTTTCAGGATTCCTATTCCTAAGCATTTTTTGATTCCTCACTGATAAAGGGTCCCCTGTACTGCTGTACCTTGCTCCTCACATGCTCTGTTCAGGACTGCCTTCTTTTCTCATCTCAGTATGCTCGCCACTGGACATCCGCCATGTTCTTCAAGCCCCTGGAAATCCATGATCATCATTTGGTAATCCATTGCCCATAATCTTTTCTTCTATCTTTTGTAATCAATCTGGCTTTATAGTTCTCTTATCTCATAGTAATGAGCTACATAATTTCACACACTCATGGAGGTATAATTTGGATTATTTACTTGAGGCCCAATGCACAAAATTTGTGCATGGGGTGTGTGTCCCTCAGCCCAGCCTGCACCCTCTCCGATCCCTAAACAAGCAGTTGTACATTCCTCTCACAATCCAGGACTGCTGGCTCCCAACTGCTCACCTGCCTGCCTTCCCGTTGCCCCACTTCTTCCTGCCAGCCTGATCACCCCCTAACCACTCTCCTGTCAGCCTGATTGCCCCTAACTGTCCTCTCCTGCAGGCCTGGTCTCCCCCAACTGCTCTCCCCTTCAGGCCTGGGTCCCTCCCAACTGCCCTCTCCTGCTGGCCATATTGTGGTGGCCATCTTGTGTCCATATGGGGACAGCCATCTTGTGTGTTGGAGTGATGGTCAATGTGCACATTACTATTTTATTAGTTAGGATAAGGCACACATGTGCACTCATACACACTTTGGTTTATCTGCCAAAAAACTGATTCTGAGATAGTCTCTAAATTCCACTATAAAATCCTGTTTCCACAATGTTTCATGTTTGCTTAATAAATTAATGAAATGACTGTTTCTTACTTAAATTGAATTTTTAAAGTGAATTAAGATATTTTATGACCAATGGCCTCATTAAAAGATTCAAAATGAAAAACAATAAAATAATGCTCATTCATTCATACTTGAACATTTATTTCTATTTAATCCATAAAATGGCTTGACTTGGTGCAACAGTTCTAATTTTCCTTAAATGCAAAATGTAATTTGAATGGCTACTGAAAATTCCAAGGTGTTTTCTAAACTAGTCTCCCCTTTCTTACTAGGCTGCCCATGAAGAGGGAGAGCTGGGTCATAAGGATCAGTTTATTCCTTTCATGTTGCAGGGAAAAAATTCAAGCATTGAAACTGTAATGAAAGCAACCTCTATTACACCAATTACATTTCTCTTGGGTTTCAGTTAACCATTTTTAAAATTACCTACTTTTACTTTTTGATTTCCAATGGCCAAATAGTCATCAGCAAAATGTACATCAAGTTGGACTAGAATGATTCATGAGAAACAAAAAGTTAAAGTCTGGTTCAGTAGAGAATGGTAAAATATAGGAGCCAATAACTTAAAAGAAAATATCCTCAAATGATGGGAAAAAATTTAAGCATAAATTATAAATTATTATAGGCATTTCATTGGCATAATATAAATTAGGCATTTCTTTGGAAGCCCTTAAAATATGGATTATAAGTGTTTGTGTTTGTGTTTTGTTTTGTTTTGTTTTGTTTTAATGCACTTGAAATCACTGGCATACATTTCCCCAGTGCCTAAGGTACTGAGTAAGATTTTCCAAAGAAACTTGAAGTTTACACTTAGTGTTATCCTGGGCGGAACTGATCACACTCCTCAGGGAAAGACACATAATGAGAATTAGTTAGTGATGGATGACCTTTAATTTAGCTTTGAGTGAATGTCCGTACCAGCTCTTGGCAGTATGTGGGAATGTGCCAGTTGCCACTCAAAAGCAGCAAAATCCATCTTTCTTCGCCTTCAGTTGATCTCACATTTCTACTCTGATCTATAGCATGTCAATTGCTTCTTTTCCGCTCTGGCATTCTGCTTGTCACAGTGAGTAGAGGCCCTGCTGACGTAGGTTGGTGAGGTCCAGGGAGTGTCTTCCTGCAAAGTGAGGGGAAAGTGCATACAGAAGACTTGTCCTCTCGCCCACTCACCCTTCAGTGTGCGGCCAGGACAGCATATGGCGTGTTCATGAAGAAAACAGTATATTTGTGTTATTCACAGTTCCCTAGAGTGTTCAATGTTTTAGAAAAGATGATGGCAGCCCCACTTGCTGTGTGTGACATCAACACAGCCTAAATGTGTGGGCCAGTGCAACACTGCTGAGTTATGGTGATTGGGCATATTGCTGCAAAAGTCATTTGCCCTGTTTTCATACATACAGTTGCAATCATCCAAATACCTCATTTTGAATCTGGCCTGAACATCCACGAATTCTTTTATTTTTCTATTTTAGGACAAATAGAGCATTGTGCTTTTTTTTCCTTGTGAATACATGGAAGTAAATTATATTGTCTGTGAATGTCATTTCCAATTACTAAAAGAGATTTTGGTGTGTCACGGGGTGAGAAGCTTTGCTGTTAGCCAGTTCTGATGATCTCGTTTTTTGTTTGTTTGTTTGTTTGTTTTTGTTTTTTGTTTTTTTATCAAACAACAAACATCCTTGTAGCAGAAACTGGTTTGGCTCAGTAGATAGAGTTTCGGCCTGTGTACTGAAAGGTCCCAGGTTCGATTCCGGTCAAGGGCTTGTACCTTGATTGTGGACACATTCCCAGTGGGGGGTGTGGAAGAGGCAGCTGATTGATGTTTCTAACTCTCTATCCCTCTCTCTTACACTCTGTAAAAAATCAATAAAATATATTATTAGCCCTAACCTGTTTGGCTCAGTGGGTAGAGTGTTGGCCTGCGGACTGAACGGTCCCAGGTTCGATTCCAGTCAAGGGCATGTGCCTTGGTTGCAGGCACATCCCTGATGGGGGGTGTGCAGGAGGCAGCTGATCGATGTTTCTCTCTCATTGATGTTTCTAACTCTCTCCCTCTCCCTTCCTTTCTGTGAAAAATCAATAAAATATATATTAAGAAGAAAAAAAAAATCCTTGCAGTAGGGGAGGCCAAGGCCGGCAACACCTACAAGAAACTAGCCTGGTGGTCTCGGGGGGAAACGTTTGCTGAGTGCTTATTCTAGGCAGGCGATGAATAAGAGGACAGACAACTTCCTCTCCCACCCTCATATCTTCAGTGAGAACATGGCATTTGCTGTGGTCATTCTGTGACAATGAGGCTATAAACTTGGGCTAAAAGGGGAAATGTCACTGAAGCAATGGACCACTTGGGGTACTCTTGTAATCTCTTCTGGATATGTGGGGTAAGAGTGTGCACGTGGTTTAAATGGCATTGTGGTGTTACACAGCCTGAGCCTGTGCGCCTGGTACACACTGCTTCTTAGCCTGGTCCCATGCCTCCATTTACTCAGATGTTTAAGCCAATAACTTTAGAGGTACCTCTATCACTCTGTCTCTCCCACATCTAATCAGTCTTAAATATTATTGATCTGACTTCATGGGAAAAATCCACCTACACATCTTATTTTCCACTTCCAACATCTGAAGCCAAGTCACCATCATTTTCTATGTGCACCTTCTGCTGCAGCCTCCTAATCAGCCTTACTGAGTTCCCCTCCTGCTCTGCCACATCCTCCACCACAGCAGCCTCACCTTTTTAAGTACAAATTCAGTCATCCTATCCTCTCCGGAAAAGAAACTGCCACACAAACCCCCAAACCCCTCACCGGCTCTGCAACAGGAACTCCATAATCAATTCCAGAGTCACGTTGAAAGCCATTCCTCGCAAGGACATCACCCACACCCCAGCTCCTTTCTCATTGGCAGTTCACACGTGGTTTGTGCTGAGGTCAGCTTTAAATAGCATTTCCTTGGAGAAGCCATACTGTTAGTAAGCCAGGAGGTATTTGCTCTCACTGAGTGCTGATTTTCCTTTAAAACCAGGCTTCATATTTCTTACTTTAGTGCTGTGTCCACCACCAGACTAAGCACCATGAGGGCAGTGGGGTGACAAATTTATCCTAGTTCCTTGCAGAGCCTTTGTCTCACACTAAGTGACTAAATGACACTGAAAGAAGGAATGGAAGAATAAACTATTTAAAGCCCTTATTCTGACTCTAGACAAAGCAAACAATTATCCTAGAATAAAATTTGGCTCTCTCCCTAAGTCTTCTTCCAGTGGGAAATGAACTAGGCATATCAAACAAGGAGTCTGGTGCCCTATAAATTGTACTTAATAAAATAAATTAAAATATTTTGTCTTTACACACTGGTCTCATATAATAGTGATTGATTATAAGATGGAAGCTCTCTTGGTAGATTGACAAAAATCAGGATTCATTACAAAGCTGAGAGCTTTTCCTTGAAGGTGGTAAATTTATCCAAGCAAAGCTATCTTGTGAGGCCTTGTGAGGACTATTAACCAAAAATAAATTGAAATCTTAAACTCACTGTGACTAGGACAAAAATACCAAAGTATATTGTAAATAAATGGAAGCTTTCAATGATCAGTACCTTCTAAGGAGGACTTGTCCCTTCTTCAGTTTGGCCCAAGGCCTCTGGAACTGAGTTTGGAATTAAACGTAGAAAAATGAGGTGAAGCCTGAGAGGCTAAACTGATTTGCACAAGAATGAATCACATGCTACAGAGAAAGCAAAGTTAGGAATGCAAGAAAAGGGGTCAGAATGGAAGGAGAGCCCGGAGCAGGGCTTCTGAAATGAGGGAGGAGAGACTGTGTTGGAGTTGCTCTGGGAGCCTCTGATGAATCTGACTGTGCGGGGAAAGAGAAGAGAAAAGCATTTCTTAGGAGGCTTGCCTCACGGTTTGTGGTGTAAAATCTCAAGCCCACCCCACTCCTAAAGCATTGAATAATAACTTATAAGAACTTTCTAGAGTTGGTTTTCTGTTTAATCTTAAGGATGAACATGCTTGAGGGCAGAAGTGTAAGTTTTTCCAATAAATTTAATAAAGTCCCTTCTAGACATAGAAAATACTAGCAAACTGGTTTTCACCAGAATGTTTTTCACTGAGTTGAGTCAAAATTATCATTATATGAGATTATGATTCTTAATATTTTTTGGTAATTTTTCAGGTAGCTAAAATGAACTCTCTTTCAAAGGGCTATGTGAAATAACAAAGATCAGAGCAGAAATAAATGACATAGATACTAAAAAGACCATAGATCAGACTAATAAAATCAAAAGCTTTTTTTAAAAAAAAAAGATTTAAAAAAATAGACATACCATTAGCTAACTTACCAAGAAAAAAGAATGAGGAAGGAGAGAATATTAAAAGTGAAAGAAGACATTATAATCGATACCACACAAATACAAAAGACAATAAGAGACTACAGCCGAAACCGGTTTGGCTCAGTGTCTTCAAACTATGGCAGGAGTCTTCAAACTATGGCCCACGGGCCACATGCGGCCCGCAGAGGAGTCTGATCCCGCCCACCAGGTTTTTTGGGCAGTGAGCGCAGCCGAGGTGTTACAGTAGGAATTAGTAGTTCATATAGTCCGGCCCTCCAGCTCTTTGAGGGACCGTGATCTGGCCCCCACTTTAAAAAGTTTGAGGACCCCTGGATAGAGCGTCGACCTGCAGACTCAAGGGTCCCAGGTTTGATTCGCGTCTAGGGCATATAGGTTGCGGGCACATCCCCAGTAGGGGTGTGCAAGAGGTAGCTGATTGATGATTCTCTCTCATGGTTGTTTCTAACTCTCTATCCCTCTCTCTTCTTCTCTGTAAAAAATCAATAAAATATATTTTTAAAAAATAAAAATAAGAGACTACAATGAACAATCACACTTAAAAATTTGGACAAAATAAAAGAAATGGATAAGTTCTTTAAAATATACAACCCTATAAGTCTGAATCATGAAGAAATACAACATCTAAACAAACAGTTACAAGTAAAGACATTGAATCAGTAATCAAAACCCTTCCAACAAAGAGTCCAGGACAAGATGATTTCACTAGTGATTTCTACCAGACATTAAGAGGAATTAATATCAATCCTTCTCAAACTCTTCCAACAAGTATAAGAGGAGGCAACATTTCTAAAACTAATTTTATGAGTCCAGCATTATCCTAATACCAAAGCCAGAAAAATATATTCCAAGAAAATAAAATTATAGGCCAATATTCTTGATGTAAATTCCAAAACAAAATATTAGCAAACCTATTCAACCATATTTTAAAGGGATCATACACCATGACTAAATGTGATCTAATTCAGGGATTCAAGGATAGATCAACATTCACAAATCAATCAATATGATCGACCACATAGCAAAATGAAGGTAAAAAATCATATGATTGTTTCAACAGATGCAGAAAAAGCATTAGATAAAATTCAATATCCTATCATGATAAAAACTCTCAGCAAAGAGGGTATAGAGGGAACATACCTCAACAAAATAAAGGCCGAGTATGACAAGCTCACAGCTAACATCATGCTGAATGGTAAATGTGAGATCCCCTCTCCCCCAACTGGTGGGCGGAGTTATGACATTATTGGCATCTGCCACAGAGACATCCCCAAGACACTGAACCACCAATCAGCTGTGTGGAAGTGCCCTGGAGCCCACCCCTTCCTGTTCCACCCTGGGTCCAACCTTTTCCTGTTCCTCCCCTAAAAAGGCTTTCCCACCCCTCCATATGCTGCTGTACTCTCTTGTTCTGTGGAGTAAGCCCATTTGGGTCCCTCCTTTCTCCTCTCCCCCCTCCTTTAATTCTGATTTCTCTACTTCCATAATGAGCCCTGCTCATTACTGGAGAATAAACCTTACTTTAATATGTCTTGGTGGTCTCCGACTCATTTCCTGCACCCCAAACCTTACAGTAAAAAGCTAAACAGCTTTTCTCTGAGATCAGAAACAAGATATCAGTTTTATTTGGCCCAGTACTAGAAGTCCTAGTTAGGCAAGAAAAAGAAATAAACTAAAACATCCTGAAACTTGTATAGAACCACAAGAAACTGCAAATAGATAAATAACAAATAGCTAAATATGAAGAAAAAGTAACACTGGAGAAATCACATTTCCTGTTCCCAAACTATAATACAAACATATATTATAAAAACCAATATGATAATGGCATACAAATAAAACATAGACCAATGGAATATAATAGGGAACCCAGAACTAAATTTATACATAAATGGTCAATAAATTTATGACAAAGGAACCAATAACATAAAATGGGAAAAGGATAATCTCTTCAATAAATAATTAAAAATTGGATAGTTGCATTTAATAAAAAATAAAACTAGGCAGCATCTTATACCACACACAAAATCAACTCAAAATGATTTAAAGATTTTAAAGTAAGACCTGAAACCATAAAAATCCTAAAAGAAACATAAGCTGTAAGTTCCCTGACATTGATCTTGACAATGAGTTTTTGAATTTTATACCAAAGCAAAAACAACAAAAGCAAAAATAAATAAGTTGAATTGCATCAAACTGAAAAACACACACAAACTTCTGCACAGGAAAGAAAACCAACAACAAATGAAAAGATAACCTTTAGAATGGGAGGAAATATCTGTAAGTCACATAACCTACAAATGATATCCAAAATCTGGAAAGACCTCATACAACTTAGTAACAAGAAAAGAAACGATGAGATTAGAAGTGGGCATAACGTCTAAATAGACACTTTCAAAATACATGAAAATGTCTAATGGTTACATGAAAACATGCCCCACATCACTATTCATCATGGAAATGCAGATGAAAAACCACAATGACATATCTCCGTACATCTGTTAGAATGGCTATTGTCAAAAAAGCAAGAGAGAAAAAAATGGTGAGGATGTGGAGAAAAGAGAACCCTTGTGCACTGTTGGTGGCAATGTAAAGTGGTACAGTAATTATGGAAAACATAAAATTAAAAATAGCACTAACATATGATCCAACCATGTCACTTCTGAGTATCAATCCAAAAGAAATGAAATCAGTTGCTATACATACTCCCATGTTCATTGAATCATGATTCACAATAGCCAAGGCATGGAATCAGCCTAGGTGATGGATGAATGAACAAAGAAATATATGCATACTAGTGGCCCAGTGCACGGAATTCATGCACAGGAAGAGGGGTGTCCCTCATCCCTGTTTGCACCCTCTCCAATCTGGGACCCTTGGGGGATGTCCAACTGCCAGTTTAGGCCTGAACCCTGAGGGATTGGGCCTAAACCTGCAGTCCCTTTTGCAATCTGGGACCGCTGGCTCTTAACTGCTCACCTGCCTGCCTGCCTGCTTGCCCCCACTGCCCCTCCCCCCCACTGGCCTTTTCTCCCTCTACTGCCCCCCCTGCTGGCCTGATCACCTCCAACTGAACTCCCTTCCTGGCCTGACATGATCTCCCCTAACCGCCTCTGCCTTGGCCCTACCACCATGGCTATGTCCGGAAGGTCTCCTAATCTAATTAGCATATTACCCTTTTATTAGTATAGAGAGAGGTCTGGTGCATGGATGGGGGCTGGCTGGTCTTTTTTGAAGGAGGTCCCAGATCAGGGTGGGGGTCCCCTTGGGGGGCAGGGCCAGCTAAGGTGAGGGACCTAGGGCAGTTTGCAGGTCAGCCATGCCCCCATGAGGGGTATGGCCATCCTGGGTGAGGGCCGTTTTCAGGCTGGCCACACCCCCTTCAGGGATGGGGTCCCCATTGGGGGTGTGTGGCCAGCCTGAGTGAGAGGCTGAGGGCCATTTGGGGACAGTTTGCAGGCCAGCCAAGCCCCTGGCTTTGTCTGGAAGGACGTCCAGAAGGCCTCTGGAAGGTCTCCTTGTCTAATTAGCATATTACTCTTTTATTAGTATAGATATTATACTGCTTTAAAAGAGAAGGCAAATCTGTCATTTGCCACCAGTATGAATGTAACTAGAATGCATCATGTGAAGTGAAATGAGAAAGACAAATACTACATAATTTCACTTAAACGTGGAATCTTTAAAAAAGGAAGGAAGGAAAGTCAAATTCATAGAAACAGAGTAGAAAAGTGGCTGCCAAGGGCTAGAGGGTGGGGGAATAGGAGAAGTTGGGAAAGGTACAAACTTTCAGGGATACTGAATAAGGTCTAAGGGTCTGATGATAACATGGTGACTGTGGATGACAACACTGTGTAATTGAAACATATTAAGAGAGAAAAATTAAATGTTATCGCCAGAATATCTGTTGATACAGATAGAGGTTGAGAGAGCTAGAGCTAGAGCTAGATATAGAGATAGACATGATGGATATGTTAAATATCTTGATGGAGAACATATTTTCTAATGTGCTAGTACAAGTTTATCAAATCATCACATGTATACTTTGAATGTCATACAATTTTGTTAATTATACCTCAGTAAAGCTTGAAAAAACCTGAGAAAGTTTTCATTTTAAAAAAACACTAATTGTCTCAGGCACACAACTCTGCCTTGGTTAGTCCTTGGCAGTGACTGCTGACTTTCAATAAATTCCCTAGCATAATTAACAAATTGGAAACCTCTTATGCAAAATAATTATTTAGTAACTAGAGGCCTGGTGCATGAAATTCGTGCATAGGGGTGGTCCTTCAGTCAGACCTGCACCCTCTGCAATGTGGGACCCTTTGGGGATGTCAGACTGCTGGTTTAGGCTCAAGGGATTGGGCCTAAACCGTCAATCAGATATTTTTCTCACAATCTGGGACTACTAGCTCCTAACCATTCATCTGCCTGCCTGGCTGATAGCCCATAAATGCTTCTACCTGTCAGTCTGATTGCCCTCTAACCACTCCCCTGTTAACCTGATTGATGCCTATCTGCTCCCCTGCTGGCCTGATTGATGCCTACCTGCTCCCCTGCTGGCCCGATCTTTCATCCTCTGACACCCAACTTTCATCCTCTGACAGCCCAATCGTCCCCAACTGCCCTCCCATGCTGGCCCGATGGCCCCCAACTGCCCTCTCCTGCCATCCTGATGGTCCCCAACTGCCCTCCCCTGCTGGGCATCTTGTGGTGTCCATTCTGTGGCAAACATCTTGTGGTGACATTGCAGTGGCCATCTTGTGATGATGTCACATGAGGGCATCATGAGATGCTGCCTAGGCTTTTATTACATAGGATATAGTAAGTTTTAAAGAGGAACAAATATATTTTATAACAGTACTTGAGACCTGGTACATGAAATTTGTGCACTGGGGTGGTGTCCCTCAGCCCAGCTTACACCCTCTCCAATCTGGGACTTCATGGGGGATGTCCGGTTTAGGCTCAATCCCTGCCAGCCTGATGGCCCCCAACTGCCCTCCCCTGCTGGCCTGGTCACTCCCAACTGCCCTAACCTGCCAGCCTGGTTGCCCACAACTTTCCTCTCCTGCCTCTCTGGTCTTGTCCCCAATTGCCTTCCTTTGGCCAGCGTGAATTTGCCCCCAACTGCCTTCCCCTGCCAGCTTGGTCACCCTCAACTGCCCTCTCCTGCAGGCCTGATCACCTCCAACTGCCCTCCCCTGCAGGCCTGATCTCACCCCAAATTGCCCTCTTCTGCTGGCCAATTTGGTTCTGATTGGTCGATTTCTATGCCAGTCAACATCTCTGGGCCTATTAACCGGGCCTGATCAAAAAAGCGGGGCTGATCAGCAGCGCTGGTGGAGGAGTGGAGAGAAATGGAGGCACGGCTGCTGTCCAGGCCCAGAGAGAAAGAGAGAGGCAAGTGCTGATCAGCAGCTGCTACAGAGGCTATGGATCAGTCCTAGCTTCTCTCTTTAGGCCTCTCTCTGGGCCTGATTCACAGCCCCCTCAGCAGTAGGTGCTTGGTCAGCATGACAACCCAGCACTGACTGCACGACTGACTACTGGTTGGTTGAGCCTCTGGTAGTTGTGGATGTGACAGATCCTTATATATGATGAATAAATAGAAATAACAATATTTATATTTCATTTTAGAAGACTGTATTAAATAAAAATAAACATTTACTCGGTACCATAACCCCTCTCTGAGGAGGAAAGGGCAGTGCCCTGTGGCCTGCTCACACCACCTTCCAGTGCTGAGCTTTTCTTCCTGAGGGAGGCTCAGCCATGTTCAGCCTCATGCTGGGTCTCCAATCCCAGGTGCCCCACTCCAGAAAATATGTCATTCTTTCCGAGTGACTTATTGATTAACAGAAAATTTCCCTGTCTCAAATTAGTAGATATTTGACAAAATTTCAGGTTAAATGAAAATTATAACCATTGTCACAGCTGGAATCCATTTTTTATGGAGAGATAGCGTTCATGAAAAGATGTATGCCTATAATTTTAAAAGGCCTAAGAGAAGGCATGCCTTGGGAACACTGCAGTGGTAGGTGTGTGAAGGAGATACAAGCTTCTGTCCCAAGGGGGACCAAGAGCAGCAGGAGATGGATGTGGAAACGCCTCATCCAACCGGCATTTCAAAGGGCTCACTGCAGAGGTGATGACAGGGAAACAGCAGGCACTCCCGAAGGCCCTGAATGTGGCCTCTGTGTTCCTCCACACCTGGAGGATGGCCTGGCACATAGTAGGTGCTCAATAAATACCAGTTAAGTCAATGCCAGTATGTGGCATTGATGTGTCTAAGCAATTATGTGTTAAAAGAGGAGTGCCGGGACATTGTGTGTCACTGCACATGGAGAGGGCCGGATGGCTTGAAGAGCAGGGCAGTGTGAGCCCTTCCAACCCCCTCTTTTCCGGGGCAATCAACACATACAGAGCCTGGGACTTTGTAAAATGGCTCATTCCAATAAAATATTTCCCCCTTTTCTACTTTAGAGTAGAGAGCGTGGGCTTTACACTCAGACCCCAGTACTCCAGTGCTGGCCCGTGCCTGCCAAGTGGGTGGAGAGGGGGGATGGCTGACCCTCTGAGCCTGTGTCTCTCATTACCTGCAAAGTGGCCATGAGGGTATCCAATCTGCAGGGTGGAGGCGAGACATAATGAAGCCTGGGCTGATGGCAGCTTGTCAGAGAGTGCATGCCACCAGCACTCCTTCCCTTGCCCTTTCCCAGCCATCCAAAGCAGCCCAACCCCACATTCAAGTACTGTCTGGTCTTGGCGGCCTCTGGGCATATGGTCCTGGGAGAATTGTTTCAACTGTCTGATCCTGTTTCCTCGGGATCCTTATAACATGGGGATCAAAGTGGTGCCCACTCACCGACACCACAAATCAGCCCTTCACATACCCTAATTTTAGGTGAACTCTATATACTGGGATATATATATATATATATATATATATATATATATATATATATATATATAATTGATTTCAGAGAGGAAATGAGAGGGAGATGGGGAGAAAAACATCAATGATGAGAAAGAATCATTGATTCGCTGCCTCCTGCATGCCCCCTACTAGGGATCAAGCCCTGCTCTGGCCAGGATTTGAACTTTGATCTCTTGGTTCATAGGTCAACACTCAACCACTGATCCACACCAAGGAGGCATGTACTGTGATTTTTTAAGGACTTGTTTCCTCCCAGTAGTTATAATTATCTGCATCACCTATTTAATAACCTTCATTTCTTACTCATCATTTATTCTGGTGTAATTTATATAAATAAGATGAATAGAATAGGAGCAGCAGCTTACTGAAGGAGCAGCAGCTTACAGCGCTGCCGCCAGGTTCACAGGGCTGACAACAGAGGCTGAAAGGTGGGTTTGTGGCCTACTCTGCTGCCTCTCAGCCTGAGCCTGACCCAACTGGGTCCCCTGGAAAAAAGTGCTCCAGCTCCATAAAAGTGCCAGACCAGGAAGCAGCCACTTAGAGGGCGGGTGCACAGCCACTCGACTGACCAGGATGAGCAGTACTTCCACAGCAGGCCAAACCCCACAGGCCACGCCCCCTGTCAGTGCACAAATACCATGCACTGGGCCTCTAATAAGTAAGTAAGTAAGTAAGTAAGTAAATAAATAAATAAATAAATAGAATGACCCTATAGAACATGTTCTTAATTATGCTATACTGACAAAAAGTGGGAAAAGAAACATCCTAAATCTAATAAAGGCATGCCTATTATTTTATTTTATTTTATGACTAGAGGCCTGTTGCATGAAATTCTTGCATGGGAGGGTCCCCTCAGCTCAGCCTGCACCCTCTCACAATCTGGGAACACTGGCTTTTTATTGCTAACCTCCCTGCCTGCCTGATCACATTTAACTGCTCCCCCACCCTGACGCCAGCCTAGTCTCCCCCAACTGCCCCCACACTGGTGGCCTGGTCACCCCTAACTACCCCCCCTGCCAGCCTAGTTGCCCCCAACTGCCCCCCTGGCTGGCCTGGTTGCCACTAACTGTTCCCCTTCCCCCGCTGGCCTAGTCACCCCTTCCTGCCCCCCTCTGCCGGCCTTGTTGCCCCTTCACTGCCCCCCCCCCCACCAGAGTGGTCACTCCCAAATGCCCTACCCCTCCTGGGCCTGGTTAAGCCTGCTGCTCAGTCATTTGGTCGTCCCTCACTAACCCCCCTGCTGGCCTAGTTGTCCCACGTAGCCTTTCGGTCATCCATTCAGTTGCAATGGTCACTTAAACAAATATATATATACACACGCGCACACACACAGATATGGCAACTATATTATCTAAAAAAATAAATAAATAAATAAATGCACAGACCAGAGAAACCAAGATGGCGGCATAGGGTAGACACCCGAATGCAGCCTACCACAACAAATTTGAATTTAGAACTGAAAAACAGGGGAGGCATTGCCCTGAAGCGCCAGACAGCTGGCTGAGAGGAGGCTCTGCCATCTGGGAAGGAGAGAGAAGGCACGCTGAACCTCAGGAACTGTGAAGGTACGGAGAACTGTGTGCGTGAAAAGGCGCTGGCTTAATCCCTGTGCGGAGAGGAAGGGCCGGACTGAGATTGCTGCTGGCTTACTCCCTGCACGCAGAGAGGGCGGGCTGGGCTGAGTTCGCTACTGGCTTACTCCTGTTGCGGAGAGGGCGAACAGCTAACGCGGCTGGCTTTCTTGTCCAAGAGGAAAACAGAATCACCCTATTGCTCTGATAAATGGCCCCAGAAAGGGAGAGACCAGACTGTCAGGCAGTGGGCAGAGATCTCTTGGAGGTGTGTGAAGCCAGAGGCCATTACTGCGGCACCTGGGGAGGAGCCGAAGGGAAACAAAGTTTGTCTGCACCAACCCGAGACTCCGCCCTACCTGTGGCTGAGCACAGAAGCTCTCCCAGAGGCTGGCTTTCTCTAAGGAGGGACTTGCAGGAATCCAAAGCTTGTCTGCGCCTTTACCAAAGAGGTGCGCGCGCTCCTGCAACCAATCTTCCAAAACTCTCCACTAACAGGACTTTTCTAAGGCGAGACTGACAGGGAATCAAAGATTGTCTGCGCCACCCCGAGACCCCGCCCTATTCAAGCAGAGTATGGAAACCCTCCTAGCTGAGACACTGCTGATCCTCACAGCCAATTGGCTTGGAGATCAACGCTTCCCAGTGATACCAACAATAAGCAAGGCTTAACAACAAGACTGCACAACAGCCCACAAAGGGCTACACCAAGACTGTCCACTGCAGGTAACTGGGAAGGCTGTGCTACTGGGCTCTACCAGAACACCTAGCACACAAAGCTATTCCATCAAATCAGGGAAACAACTAAAATGCAGACAAGAAGAAAGACACAAAGGAAGGAGATGGAGGAAAATAAAAGATTGGACATTGAGTTCAAAACTACAGTTATAAGGTTATTCAACAATATCCTAAAAAAGGCCGATAAAATAAATGAGACCTATGAGGATATGAAAAGGGAGCAACTAGAAATAATAAGGGATCAACAAGAAATGAAGAAAACATTGTCTGAAATAAAAAATATTATACAAAGTCCTAAAAACAGACTGGAAGATCGTAAGAATCAAGACAAAGATTTAGAACACAAAGAGCCAGAGGACACTCCTCTGCAGAAGGGAGAAGATAAAAGAATCCAGAAAGTTGAAGATAGTGTAAGAAACCTCTGGGACAATTTCAAGAGAACCAACATCAGAATTATGGGGATTCCAGAAGAGAGAGAGCAAGATACCGAAAGAGTACTAGAAGAAATAGTGACAGAAAACTTCCCCCACCTGGGGAAAGAAATAGACTTACAAGTCCAGGAAGCCCGCAGAACCCCAAACAAAAGGAATCCAAGGAGGACCACACCAAGACATATCATAATTAAAATTCCAAGAGCAAAAGACAAAGAGAATATTAAAAGCAGCAAGAGAAAAGCAGGTAGTGACCTATAAAGGAGCACCCATAAGATTGTCAGCTGATTTCTCAACAGAAACCATGCAGGCCAGACGGGAATGGCAAGAAATATTCAAGGTGATGAATAACAAGAACCTACAGCCAAAAATAATCTACCCAGCAAAGCTATCACTCAGAATCAAAGGACAGATAAAGAGCTTCACAAATAAAAAAAAGCTAAAAGAGTTCATCACCACCAAACCAGAATTATATGAATTGCTGAAGGAGGTTATTTAGGAAGAGGAAGAAGATAAAGATAAAAATTATGATCAACAAATACATAGCTATCAACAAGTGAATCTAAAAACCAAGGGAATTTAAAAATCTGATAAACAATATTAACTGGTGAATATAATAGAATCAGAGGTATGGAAGGGGAGTGGACTGACGATTCTCAGGGAAAAGGGGAGTGGGGGTGCGGGAAGAGACTGAACAAAAACTGTGCACCTATGGATGAGGACAATGGGGGATGGGGAAAGGACAGAGGGTGGGGTGGGAACCTGGTGAAGGGGAGCAATTGAGGGGGGTAAGAGGATCACATTTGTAATAATCTGAACAATAAAGATTTATTTAAAAAATAAATAAATAAATAAATAAATAAATAAATGCACAAAGACAAAACCTACATTCAAGCCAAATCAAGGTAATGTGATGATGGTTAGAAAGGAATATGAGAAAATGAACCCAGATATTAAGTTTCTCTTTTTTAATTCTTATTTTTAAAAATGTGTTCCCACTGATTTTCAGAGAGAGAGGAAGCGAGAGGAAGAGAGATTCAGAAACATCAACGAGAGAGAATAATTGATCTGCTGCCTCCTGCAGGCCCCCTCCTAGAGACTGAGCATGTGCCCTGACCTGGAACTGAGCCAGTGACCTGCAGGTTTCTGGGTCATTGCTCAGCCACTGAGCCACAACCACCAGACAAGTTTCCTCTTAATTATTGATAGGTTTAGAACATTCTACAAAACATATCTACTTAATCACATCAAGCTGACAGTAAATTATTATAGTATTGAACTGGTTTTCACTTGCAATATTGTACAATACTTACAGTTCAAAGGAAGAGTAAACCAGATCCAACAGAAGGGAATACATTATGTGTTATTATTAGTTTTGATGTTTGGTGGTTTTGTTTGTTTGTTTGTTTTGCTATTAACATGATTTCAAAAAGCCTTGCCATAACAACCCTCTTTCCAACCAGTCCCTCCCATTCTTAGACCCTATGGTCATTTTCTTCTCTGAAATAATTCCTTTAAACCACTGAGCAAAGAGAGTTGAAAAAGCTCTTCTGAGCTGAGAAAATAACCCTTTCATTGACCGCTCTTTTCAAACAGTGCTCCAAGTCCTCCCTTCAATTGCAGCATGGAGTCCCCACACAAGCCCTGCCCCCGTCACTCTCAGCCTTCTACAGGAGAGCTGGCCTTGTGTTCCGCCTACTGGCAGTATTGTCACAACAACAAAGAGGATGGGTGTCACTCTGATGGACGTGCCTTTGTGAAGTGTACCGGTGACCTGATTCACAACCTGTACTCACTCACTCAGCTTACACACTCATTCACTTACTTTTGTTGTTGTTGTTAATTCTTACCTGAGCATATACTTTTTTCTGCACTGACTTTTAGAGAGTGTGGAATGCAGGAGGGGAAGAGAGAGAGAAACATTGATGTGAGAGAGACATATTGATTGGCTGCCTCCCACATGAGCCTGGTGGGACTGGGCTGGGAAGAGCGCTGGGCACCTGGGGGGTTGGCCACTCTGGGCCCGGGGCTCACTGGGTCTGAGTGAATCTCCTGGTGCGCCCACCGGCCCAGGAGGCCAGCACTCAGAGCCTGCGTTCCCTGCTGCTCCTGGGGTTGTCAGGCTTCCCGGAGAGCTGTCAGGACCCAACCAGCAGGGGAGGAGCTTCAATCACAGGTGAGTGGGCCAAGATGTCAGATTCTCCACCCTCCTATGCTCATTTACACTCATGCACACATGTGCACACATGCACACATACGCACATGAGTGCATGCACACACACATACATACACACACACACACACCACAAACTTCACACTCAGGGCTTTCTACCATCGACCCCATTCTGCCATGTGAACCAGTGGCTCTCACAGGGCTTGTAGCACTGGCTGCTGTTTAAATGGAGCCCCTCTGAGTGGCTGCTGAACTTGCTTTTTTGTTGCACAAACTGACTCCAGAAAGCAGCCTGGGCTCTCACTGCCTGGCATGGGAGTGTCTGAGCCCTTCTGCCGACACTGCGGGTGCTAGACGGGCAACTGCCCAGGTGAAGCAACCAGCCTGGCACAGTGCCTGTCATGGCAATCTCACTGACACCCCTGAGGGTCACTCACGGCAGTCAGTGTCTCCGCAGGAAGCCCACGGGAGATGGAGCCGCCATGACAGGGCCGGGAGGAAATGCCAACAAGACAGTGTCACCTCAGAGGTGGCTCCAAGAGCACACGGGCCTCTGGGGAAGCCATAGTGTTGGACGAGATGGTGCACACATGGTGGCCAGCACCAAATGTTGAGTTCCTAACTTGGTCGTGATTTTGGCAGCAGAGCCAAGAAACAGCTGAGGGAACTGCCTGTCTGCAGAGAAGCTGGAATCGTGACTTCCAGCTCCAGCTAAGCAACAGCAATGATTAGAGGACTCAAACGTCTCCTGCATTGTGCACACACCTCGCTCTGCACTTGCCTGGGTGGCAGCCCCGGAGAATCTATAGGCAAACAGTAAATTTGGAGAAAAGAAGAAAAAGATGTCTTACATCAAAACTAAGAATGAACAGATTCCAACTAATCAACAAGGAGCAGGATTTTCCCCTCGGAGGGGACAGACAGCAAGGCTCCCCTGAGGTCCAGGATCATAGAAGCAGGAAGAGGTAGAAAATGAGGCCACGGAGCTGAGGGAGGAAGAAGCCCGATGTGGTGAAGGAGACATACTCTGTGGACTATTGACATATACAGTGTCCTGAAAATGTGTACACACACTTTAAATAATTATAAAGGCTGTGCTTACTAAAATATCTTTCATTTTCAAAATTGAGCTATCAGCTATTAAAGTGTGTGTACCTTTTTTTGTGTGGGGGGAACCTGTATTTAAGAAACATTTGTGTATCTTTTGGGGAATTTTCTTAAATTTAAAGGAAAACAAGTCATACACATAATTATGAATTAACATATACATATATAACTACATATGTAGTTAATGACTATTTTTAGGGTACATTAAAGCAGTTCTGTATATGAATGCCTTTTATCACAGGATAATAGATATATAAATGCAATATTGATAGTACAGACAAATAACTGGTAAAGGAAAATATTAATCACCTCTGTTGTGCCAACTGCTGAGGGACTGCATGTCTTCTAGCCTCAGTATGTCTCAAGTAACCGTGAGTTCAATTTCAGGACCCAGGAGCTAGGGCTCCAAGAGCCAGAATTTGAACACGGAAATTTCCCAGGGTATCCTGCTCACTTAACTAAGTTAAGAGGAAAGTTAGCATGATTCTGTAATGCTAACATTTTATGTCATGTGACATGACTTAAAGAAAATGGTGGCGTTCAGTGTAGAAGGGCAAGGCTTAGCAGAAACCTGAAAGCATCCTCCGAAATGAAACACCAGACTGGCAATGGGTCCTGCTGCTGTCGGGGCTGGGTGCGGTTCCCACTATCTCAGGCCTCCTCGTCCTTTCCCTGACCAGGGTCAAATCCTTGCCAGTCCATCTAGGTTGCCACCTTTTGGGGTTCCCACTTATGCTGCAGCAGATTAAGCTACAATTTGTTCCCATTGGGAAATGGAATCACATGCCTCTGGACTGACCTTGAATGTCTCTCAGTCCAGGGTCAAGCCAGCCTTCAGGTCACATGTGACCCAGCCTGCTTTCGGATTATCTTTTAGTGCTTGGCTTCTGAGCATGCCCCTTCATTATTTGTGAGCAATCTATGCTTTTACAAAAGAGGATCATTATATTTTATCTAGAATGTCTGGGCTCTGATTTTGGAAGGAATATCAGGTTACTGATTTTGTCATATCTCTGGAAGCATCAACATGAAATTGCTTGGAAACAGCAATGTTCCATAAAAGCATATGATGCTATCATCATTGCATCTATTAGTGAGATTCTGATCACAGGAAGTTAACATGAGACCACTTTTCTCATGAAAATATTATCTATATATATAAAAGGCTAAGTGTCCTACCATTTGACCATTCAACCATTCGACTGGTAGCTATGATGTACACTGACCACCAGGAGACAGATTTTCAATGCACAGGCATGGAAACATGGAACAGACTGATGAATCTCAGAGGGAAAGGAGGAAGAGGGAGGGAAGGAAGAGATTAACTAAAGATCTCATATGTATACTGGAGGCCTGGTGCACAGATTTATGAACCAGTGGGGTCCCTTGACCTGGCCTGCAGGGATTGGGCTGAAACCGGCTCTCTGACATCCTGAGGTATCCCAGATTGCAAGAGGGTGCAGGGTAGGCCAAGGGATTCCACTGGTGCACACATTTGTGTACCGGGCCTCTAGTGTTACGTAAAATCCCACAGTACCAGACATACCAAAGAGGGCTGGCCTCTGCTGGACAACTTGAACACTAGTTTGCTTCTCCACTCAAAGTTTATAATGGAGAGTGGGGCAAAAGTAGGCTTACAGTTGTTCCTATGGGAAACAATACAAACATTAATAAACAATGATACAAGAATAAACTCCATGTTTTGAGTTAGCATTACTGTAAACCTATTTTTGCCCCACCCAGTATGGTGCAGGTTTTCAAAGAAATCTTACTATATCACCTTCCCCAGAGAATAAGTAGGGTTGATATTGGCAATGACAATCAATCAGTTCCAAGGTTTGTTATTTTTCACTCAGAACCACAGACAATCTCTGCCTACCAGCTTGGATAAAATAACTTCCTGACTAGCATATCTTAACTTCTTTAGTTCTCTTTGAATAATTCTTATTTGCTGTGCTTCCATGTTTCTATAGAGTCAGATGAATGCCTCCCTATCACATAGAGAAAATAACACTGTATATTAAAGGACAAAGGTCTGCACTAAGTTCCCATTCTGGCCGCACTCATCTCTCCATGACTTTCCTCACAGGATGATTTGAAAGGTTAGTGTTCTAAAAATATTCTTCCAAGTTTTATAAAAGTTGGAGGGAAGTAGTTTTTTTTTTTTTATTCTCTAAAAATAATTCATGTTAAAACAACAACAAAGACATGTTTTTTGATATGAACAAACTTTAAAGAATCCAATTTCTTGGTGCTCTCATTTATTGTTTTAGCTAATTCATAGTTCACTTATTTTTTCTTTTAACTGACTTGAATTGTAATATTATCCAATGGATGGTCTATGTTATGGTACCTAGAGTGATGCTAGAATTTATTAAGCACCTGGTGAATGCTAGCCTTTCTGCATATTACCTTCCTTAAAAAAAAACTTGATGGTAAACTTAAGAGAAGGAGAACATTCCATGAAAGGTGAGCTGAGTGACTTTTACTGGCTTTGCAAGGTGTATCATGTGCCTATTTACAAAAGCAAGGAGACTGTCAATGTGATGAAGTACAACTCACAACTCATTAGCATTGAACACAGAAGTATTGCACATCAAAAATGACTGTGGAAATACTCACAATTACTGGCTGCTCAGAAACCATTTCATATGGATAAAAAACATGTCACATTTAATTTATCAGGTGCTTCCTACTCTCATACTCCCCTTTCGTTCAATGTACTGAAAAGTTATAAAAACAACCTGAGTCTTTCTCTCAATAGCCATGTGCAGACATTAAGAATAACACAAATCCATTATCTACCACAATATAATTGTATCGACATGGGTGAATAACCTTGTGCAACTCCCCGCACTCAATTCTGAATTAAGTTTTGCTTTAAACATATCTGCATACACAACCTTCAGTGTGACTAGTAGAAAAACTACCATTTCAATAAAAGGGGGAAAAAAAATCATTGTTGAAGCTGTATTCCTCAAATGAGCAATTACTAGCCCCATTTTTATGGTGGCTACAATGGGAAATATAAAAAATGCTGAATTAAATTTCTAACAACATTGAAATGAGTCAAATAGGCACTCAGGCACTTGTGAAAGTAAAATAGTTACAACCTAGCTTCCCACTGTGTGTAATTCTGTGATGAGGGCTTCAACTATAAATGTAATATGGTCATCCCTTGGTATCTGATTGGGAGGAGTTCCAGGACCCCCATGGCAGAGAACAAAATCTGAAGGTGCTTAGGTCCTTATATAAAATGGGTAGTACTTGTTTACACATACCCCTATATAATGTAAGCAATCTCTAGATCATTTATAATGCCCAATACAATAAATGCTATATAAATAGTTATTTTTACTGATTAGGAGATAAGACATGAAAAAAATCTGTACATATCCAGTACAGGCACAACTATCTTAGACATAACTGAACAGCACACATCAACAGCAAGGCAACATTGATTCTGAATATTTCCCATCTGAAGTTGGTTGAATATGAAGCTGGAGAACCCATGGATAAGGACCTACTATGATTGAATTAACACTTTTAAGATGATTGCTGTAACATGCTCTGTTTTTGAAAGCCCAACAAATGGGCACAGGACCTGAATAAACTCTTCTCTAAAGAGGATGTACAGATGGCCAGTAGACATTTGAAAAGATGCTTAATGTCACTGATCATCAGAGACATGAAAATTAAAGGCACAATAAGATATCACCTCACACCTGTCAGAATGGCTACCATCAATAACTCAACAAAGAGCAAGTGTTGGCAAGGAATTGGAGAGAATGGAACCCTAGTGCACTGTTGGTGGGAATGCAGATTAGTGCAGCCCCTGGGAAAGTAGCATGGAGTTACCTCAAAATGAGAAATGGAACTGCCTTGTGACTCAGCAATTCCACTTCTGGAAGTTTATCCAAAAAGACCCAAAGCACTAATTAAAAAAATATATGTACCCCAGTGTTCATTGAAGCATTATTTACAATAACTAATATTTGGAAGCAGCCCAAGTGTCCATCAATAGATGACTGGATAAAAAAGTGGTGGTGCATTTACACAATGGAATACTACTCTACCATAAAAAGGAAGAAAATTTTACCTTTGCATCAGCATGGATGGACCTGGAGAGTACTATGCTAAATGAAATAAGCCAGTCAGAGAAATACAAGTATCATATGATTTCACTCATATGTGGAATTGAATGAATAAACTGAACTACCAAGCAAAATAGAAACAGAATTACAGATAGAGAGGAGGCAGGTGGCTCTGGTGGGGTGATAGTGTTGGGGGATGTGTGAAGGAAATGAACAATAAAGAAAGGAAAAGAGAAAGTACTCCTGGACATGGACAACAGTGTGGTGGTTGGGGAGTGGAAATAGAAAGGGGAATAGATTGGATAAATGGTTATGGGAAGAAAAAAACTGCAGAAAATAAATATTTATTATTATATTAATAAATAATTATTGATCAAACAAACAACCACATACACACACACACACACATGCATACACACATACACATGCACACACATAATTGTCTATAAATATAAACAAATAAGCAAGCAAACAACCCACGTGTAGGCTAAGTCTCAGATTTAATGCACCATATGCATAGTGGTGCCCCAACTCCTGTCTGCAGAGTTACCTCAAAATGAAAAATAAGACCTTCACCTGTGTTCCTGTCATGGGCTTCACAGGTGTGGCTCACAGGTGTGGCTCATGGGTGTGGCTCAGTCCTGGGCTCCTAAATAGGTGGTCCTCACCATTTTTCCCATCAGAGTGGTTACATTCTGGCTCTTATTTAAACTGCTTGCAGAAGCTGTTGAAAACTTGAAAGAGAAATTATTGTTTCCTTAGAGTTTGTCACCTAAAGAACCATTAAAATGTCCTAATTACAGATTTGTCTTGTCCTATTTTTAAATGATTGTCCATCAACTCTAAAAAGGTATCTATAGACAATAGCCTTTTATACTTCAAAAATATCCTATCTTAGCTGAAGCCAGTTTGGCTCAGTGGATAGAGAGTCAGCCTGTGGACGGAGGGGTCCCAGGTTCGATTCTGGTCAAGTACCTTGGTTGCAGGCACATCCCCAGTAGGAGGTGTGCAAGAGGCAGCTGGTCGATGTTTCCCCCTCATCGATATTTCTAACTCTCTCCCTCCCTTCCTCTCTGTAAAAAAATCAGTAAAATACATATTTAAAACAAGAAAGGGAAAAAAATATCCTATCCTGTCCTTAAAGCATTAGAAAGTAGAATGAAGTTTTTCACTGGATGAAATAAAACATTAATATCTATCCTTCCATCAAATTCATGCATATTTTCCTTTGCAGCAAAAGGTTTGGCCTTTCGATGTCAGGCTATAAGTAAAGAAAAAAGTGAGAAACGTCAAAGAAAGAACAAAGCAGGAAAGGGCACAGAGGAGCCTGGCTGTGTCTGTGGATATAAAGTGGATGTAGCAGTTCTGCATCGAGGTGAACAACCACCGAGATCCAGTGGACACAGTGGCCCCGAGTGAGCAGCATTCAGTGGCATGTCCATATGTTACAATCAGTGAGCTACTCAGAGTCTAGCCATCCCTGGAACTAAGTACGGGAGAAGGGCTGTGGTCCAGGGCAGAGAAGTCACTGGGATGGGGAGCCTGTGAAGTCTCTGCACAGCAGCTCCCCAGAGGCTGTGCCCTCTCCCTGCACGCAACATACCCTGCATGCCAGACTCTCCGATCCATCCTTCCGCTCAGTCTTCCTGCCCGTGTACCAGGCTTTCCATTAGAAGTTAAACTTCATGCTGTCTTTCTCGCTAGATGGACAAGGCTACAAAGGTTAAGTTAATTGCTTTGGAAGAACGAATCTTCATACTGGTGCTCCACGGGCCTCTCTCTGTCTTGGATTTCACTGAAGCCCCAAAGCAGAGGGCATTGTAAAGTGAAACGTTCCTCCCTGCTGTGAGCAGGACAGAGTATTCACAAAGGTGGGTGAGGGACACTCAGACCAACGCTCCTCTCTAGGGTACAGGCTACAAAGCAGAAAGGAAGATGTCAAATAAGAACTCACTCTCTCCGTAGGACAATGTGCAGAGGCCGGCGGCCCCTCGTCTCCAGTCGGGAGAGAGGGGGCCCAGTGAGCCACTCAGAAGGCTTGTGTTGCCCCTGGGAGTTGAGGAGCATGTTTCAGACTCAGAGCCCCCACATATTTGAGGAAATTTAATGGACTTGTCTGCTCAGCTGCAGAGGAAAAAGAAGCCTCTCCATAAGAAACTAGCTTCGCTTTGAAAGGCATCAGGGCCGATGCTGCCCCCGGACCAAGAGGAGGATGCTGGAGCCAGATGCTTGTTCCGGGTGCAGGAGACATCGGCGTGGAGCTAGGGAGAAACTATATGTTCGGGTTTTTACAAGTTCTTTAAATAGAAAGAGATGAACTCTCCAGTTCCACAACTGAACCAGGTTGGAGGACAGGTTGGAAGAGAAGCCCACATTTAACTCAGACCAAGGTGTTAATTAAGGACAGCAGCAGGTGCACAGGGGCATGGCTGCGTGATCGATGACACTGGTGTCCAGAATAGAAGCATATAGGAGCTGTTACAGGAATGGTCCCATTCATCATCACCGACTTATTTAAACATACATCGAAAAGAATCTATTTAGAAAACTTGATTAATGCCTTTAACTCTCGAAGAATGACCTAAAATTTTTCTTTCTCGAAATCTCAATGCCCCATTGTACCAACAGCCATTCCAGAGACAATTAATTCTGCAGAAGAGCAGACAGTGAGTCAGACTTCCCATACATATCCAGGGATCTGTGTAAATGCTCAGGTTTAAGGCAGCCGTCCTGTCAAAACACAATTGTCTGCAGCATGACAGGAACCAAATGCAATCAGCTTCCCTCCCCTCACATACCACAGAGCTTCCCAGCCACCCACCAGAGGGCAGAGGGGGTGTAGGAATGCACCTGCCACCTGCCACCTGCCACCTGCTGCCTGCCAATAGTTCTCCTGATGATGTAACACACAAACGATTTAAAATGTTTAATATGGTGACACAAAAAAGCAAAAATCTATTTTTTAAAAAGATAAAACAGAGACTCCTTAAAGCTATCTTCTCTTGTCAAGTTCTTTAAAAAAAAAAAAAAAAGAAGTTGTTATTGCCAAAACCAGTTTGGCTCAGAGGTAGAGTGTCAGTCTGCAGACTGAAAGGTCCCAGGTTTGATTCTGGTCAAGAGCATGTACATTGGTTGCGGGCACATCCCCAGTAGGGGGTGTGCAAGAGGCAGCTGGTCAATGTTTCTCTCATTGACATTTCTAGCTCTCTATCTCTCTCCCTTCCTCTCTGTAAAAAAATCAATAAAATATATATTTTTAAAAAAGTTGTTATTGAGTTGTTTACTATTGGAGTGAAGCATATATGTATTGAATTGTAGACTACCTTTTTTATCTGAAACTATGAAACCAAAACCACACAACTATTTCCAAACAGCTGCCACAGCTCTGGCTCCCTCACAAGTCCTAGAAAGTGGTGCTGAGAGCTCCATGCTGGAGCCTGTCAGAACTGTTTCTGGAAATAAGGGGTCAGCAAGCCTTTGTACCAGCTCACTTGTACTAAGGCCATGATTACTGTGGACCCAGCCAGATGAGAAAGATGAGGACAATCCTATGGACTAATTAGGAAAAGGGGGTGGGCAATCAGTGCTCATCCCACAGTCAAAATACTCTCTGAGTGCCTTCTAGTATTTTTCCATTTTAGCTATTTCTATTATGTAAGTATCACTTTCCTTATTAGACTGAGCACTTTCTAAAGATAGACTTTGCTTTTAATTTGTCTCTTTAAAATAGCATCTTTCATTAAGATAGCCCGCAGGTCCATCTACAGAAGAGAAAAAAGTGGTGTGAATGCTATGTGTGAATGAACTAACATGTCCAGTCAACAAGATGCACGACCGCAGATACGATGTTGAGAGAAACCAGAGAAATGGGAGCATGTCTATGATATTAAAGGTGAAGGTAGTGACTATCTTGAGGGGTGGGTAGTGATGGACAGGGAGCCCCAGAGGGGTCGAGGAGCTAGTACACAGGTTTACTTTGGAAATATTGTGGTTCGGCTCCAGACCACCACAAAAAATATCAAAGTTTGGGTCTGAATAGTTTGCTGGTGGAGGGTCTTGCCTTCAATTTGTAAAAACAAAACAAAACAAAACAAAAAACAAAACAAAAAAACGCCTCATCCACGAAGTGCAATGAAGTGACATGACATAAAAGGAGGAGCGTCTGTGTCCTATTTTCTGCCCCCGGTGCTGGTGACAGGGAGATGTCCTATTGTGTAAACATTAGCAGTGCCTCACCCTTAAAAATGAGTTGGTTTGTGCACTTTCTGCATGTATGCTTCCCTCCAATAGAAATTTTTTAGAATCGTGCCGTGCTGAGTGTGTTGTATGCAGGATTCATCGTGCTTGACACAGGGCATGCATTTACAGGGGGACCACGCTGAAGGGCACCCACACCCTGGCGCTTTCACATGCTATCTCACGGGTGTTCACGAAGACAGATAGCACAACTGAACCCATGAAGTTATGTGTCCAGCATCAGCACACAGAAGCAAGGCCACAGTTTGACATGTGAATTCAGGGGGAAAGGGGAAATGGAGGTTAAATCAATAAATGTGAGCAAGATGTAAACTCCCATCAGACATTGCTCCCTGCATCAATAGTAATGTGTTATATGCTCACAGTTGGTTGAAAGGATGCATCTCATGCTGAATGTTCTTAACACAATCTTTTAAAAAATATTCATTCAGATCAGGCTTGAGACCACTATCCTGGCAGGGAACACAAACCAATAAAGCAAAAACAATAAAATAAGTAACACAGTGACCAGGAGGTCGTTGGGGTCTGGGCAGCCCTGCATGCTCCCCTGAAATCTATGGCATTGCTGACTGCCTCCCCCTCCTGGAAATTTGTTCCTTAGCTCAGGATGCTTCAGTCTGCCTATGTAGCTGGAAAGAATAAGACCGCCGATGCATTTTCAGGGAAATCACCCAGGGACCTCCGGTGAGGTTAATTGTCTGGCTCACTCTGGCTCTCAGCTTGGCTTCCAGTCACCCTCCTCTCCTCCGCTCTTCTCTGTGTCCAGGGATGGCCTTCAGGGACAGCCTTGGCTGCCAGATTTGGGCAAACTTCCCGCACAGCCTCTGTGCTCCCGGTCCTCCCTCTAAAGGTCACCAGGAAGGCAGACAGCAGCCAGCAGTAACAGAGAAAAGGGAGGAAATTAGAAATAATAAACTTGGATACATTTTAAGGGAAAATTCTTAAAATTTCCTTGCAATGGGCTCCAGCTATGTGCGCAGTGATCACAACCTCATGCAGTGCCATGAACACCACGCACTTAGGAGATTTCTGCAGATGGCTTCAGAAAGATGTGCTGTCCCAGGTCACAGTGTCCTAGAACCAGCTCAGCGTAGCTCCTGCTTCTGAAAGTAGCATTGCTATCACATCCAAATAATAAGCAGAGTTCCATAAAACCGTGCTGCTGTGGTGTCAGAGTTTCACATATCATGGCTCTTTGGGACAAGATGAGATTTCGCCTGGTGGCTCAGGCACACATGCTAAAACCTAACATTTGATTACCAATGATCACTAAATACAGAGTAAGACTGCACTTTATTAGACTGTTCCTTCATTAGTATTTGGTTATTTAATTTTTCTTTGATTTTTATAGCATCAAACTTTATATAATTCTTTTATTTTCATTTCTCATGCTCCTGCCTGTCTTCTTCCCCTTTGTCCTGTCTTCGCCTTTCAATGAGACTGTACATACATACAAAACAAGGGCCCTGACCCGGACTCAGAAAAGACTTTCATTCCCTTTCTCAAGCTGCTGCTCTTCCCTCCCTTGAGCCTTCTGTATTTTCTTGAGAACCAGACTCTGAAGATACTTAAAAGAAGAAATAAAAGGTATGTGACAGGCAATCATACCTGTAAGTAAAAAAAAAAAAAAGAGAGAGAGAGAGAGATAACACCCCAAGCTGACATTTTAACAAAATGGCCTTCTGTTTTACACACAAAAGTCATCTTTTCTTTACAAGGAAAGGCATTGTTTGAAAAAGCCACACTGCCTGCAGCACTAAGAGAATGTTAAATCCCATGAGGCGTGGAAGGCAGAGAACCTATAAAAAGTTGATTCCAGAATCCCAAATGCTGGGGGTGGGGTGATTCAATGCAGAGTTAAATAGCCTCAACTGTACTGACAACTTCATGGCATAAACATGTAATTTTATATGATATACATAATACCTGTTTGCTACAATGCATTCTATTAATTTACAAATTAGCATGACTTGTAAAATTACAATGGAGACTTGGAATCATCAAGAGAAGATGGAAGCCATGTGTTAGTATGCTTTGTAAGTTAGGACATGTGAGATGCATTTTAGAGTTTGTTCAAAGATTGTCGTTGATGAAGGAAAATAAGACAATGATGAACTGACCAACTCTGCTTCTGCACTAAATTTGGTCACACCTACATTTACTCCATAACAAATATTTTGGTAGAAAAGTAATTTGCATAGGCTTTTCAGAACTTGCTAAATAAGCTTTTCGTATTCTGAAAGCCTTCCTTCAGCCCTGCAATGGGCTCCAGCTTTGTGCATAGTGATCACAACCTCAGGTAGTGTCATGAACACCATGCACTTACGGGATTTCTGCAGATGGCTTCAGAAAGATGTGCTGTCCCAGGTCACAGTGTCCTAGAACCAGCCCAGCATAACTCCTGCTTCTAAAGGTAGCATTGCTATCACATCCAAATGATAAGCAGAGTTCATAAAACCGTGCTGCTGTGGTGTCAGAGTTTCACATATCATAGCTGTGTGGGACAAGATGAGATTTCGCCTGGTGGCTCAGGCACACATGCTCTGGGCTACTGAACTAATAGTAAACAGCAAAGAGAGCTGTTATAAATGCAACAACCCTGAGAGAACAGTGATGCATATTACTGCAACTGGCTGCTTGAACAGGTCCCAATGAATTGTTGATATTAGATCAATCTCTGCAGAGATGTTCATTGAATCTGGGTGTGGATCTCATCTTAATCACCTTAGTCCCCAGGATGGAGGATCTCACCTTAGTCATCAGGATGGAGGATCTCACCCTAGTCATCAGGATGTGATAGATCTTACCCTAGCCATCAGGACGTGGTGGAATGTCTTATTTATATTCCCAGAAAATGGAACAGATATACACTGTTCTTGTGGTTATAAAGACAGTCAGTGTATTAATTCCTGAATAACAGTCTAAAATATCAGTGCCTCTTCATTATGTTCAAGAGTAAATATTCATTTTGCACCACACACAATCCCCTCCATGGCCTTTCTCACCATGCTCAAATCCTTAACTTGTCTTGTTCAAGAAGTTTTAAAAACTTCTTGAAATTCTTCAAATGCACCACCCTGTTAGTGCCTTTGGCCAGATTATATCTTTTCAATAAATGTTTAAAATGTTGGTTACTACTCATTAGGTTGAATTCATGCCTCAGGACTGAGTCATCATGTGCCCTTTGATACAATTATGATTGAAGGAAAAAGTGTGAGAAAGGAAGTGAGGCTTGGGTAGAACTTTCTAAAATCCAAAATTTATCTTTTAGTTAGAGGAGGATGAACTCTTAAGGAGAGGTAACATCCACAGGCCTTAGAGGACAATGCTGTGACGGAAGCACAGGGAAGAGTATTGGAAAAGAAAGGAACTGTTTAATTTTACTAGTCCTTTAAAGCAGCAAAATGACATTCATTTCATGAATGCACCATAGAGAATTTTGCCAACTCCCTGCCAGTGATTTTTTGGTGGTTTCTAGCTTATTCTTGGTACACACAATGCTGTTATGAGTAGTCTTATGCATGCATCTCTATCCATTTTTCTATTGTTTCCTGAGCATCAGTTCTAATGTAATTACTAAAATGGCTATGCAAATTGCATAACATGTAAACTGTGGTGTACACAGCCAAACTCTCTTCCAGAAAGAGTACAAGCTACTCAGCCAAAGTCTCTTCCAGAAAGACTCAAAACTCTTCTCTGGTACAGAGCAGCTTAGTGAGCTTCTGGCTTCATGGACTCGGGCTACTGCTGGTGCTAACTCGTTTCTGTCTCCTTTACAGCCAGACAAGTGTAGATGCCAGCATTCCTCATGCTCTCAATATGCTTGCATATTTTTTTTTATTCCAATGAGGTGATGCACCTCTTAACATATTTGTTAACCATGTGGACAAATCAACATTGTGATTTGAATATCCATATTTTTACTTAATTTGTATAAAAATATTGATTTTTATTTCTGATTTTTATGAGTCTTAATTATGAAAAAGCTTTAAGAATAAGTCCTAAGCAGATTCATCCAATATGTTTTCCAATTAAGCAGAATTCTAATGAAAACAGAGAGACCTGAGGCTGCATCTACATACATCAGATTAGTCCACATCACCACTCCCCAGCACTAAAGGAGTTCTACAGAAAGGCTGTCTTTTAAAATCCAAGGACTGATGAGAAATCAAAATATTGTAGGAACATGCGAAGTCTATCAGAATCTGCTTCACAAATAACAGGGAACAGTAATAAAAAAAAATATGTGACATTTGTTTTAGTTTTATTGAAACTGCTGTTTGACCCAGCAATCCCACTTCTGGGAATATATCCTAAGAATTCCAAAACACTGATCAGAAAGAATGTATGCACCCCTATGTTCATAGCAGCATTATTTACAATAAAACAACCTAAGGAGGATATAATTTTATTTACAACTAGAGGCCCAGTGCACAAAATCTGTGCATGGGTAAGGCCCCTAGGCCTAGACTGTGATCAGGACCGATTGGGGCCTTCCGGCTGCCAGCCAGGGCCTTCTTTATGGCTGCTGGCTGGGGCCTTCCTTCATTCTTTACTGCCCCTGGTGGTCACACACATCATGGCGAGTGGTCAAACTCTTGGTCATTCAAACTCCCAAGGGGACAATTTTCATATTAGCCTCTTATTATATAGGACTAGTGGCCTGGTGCTTGAATTCATGCACAGCTGAGGTACCTCAGCCTCCGCTGGTGATTGGGGCTGATCAGAGCCACAGGAGGTTGGCCAGAGAAAGGGGCCACAGGAGGTTGGCCAGCTGGGGGTGGGGGAACATGAGAGATTGACCACTGGCCTGATTGGGGCCATCGGAGATGGCCAGACAGGGGAAGGGCCAGAAGAGGTTGGCTGGCCAGCCAGAGGAAGGAGTCACGGGGAGTTGGCCAGCAGCAGGAAGTTGGCTGTGGGAGCACACTGACTGCCAAGGGGTAGTTCCTGCATTGAGTGTTCATAAAACCGTGCTGCTGTGGTGTCAGAGTTTCACATATCATAGCTGTGTGGGACAAGATGAGATTTCGCCTGGTGGCTCAGGCACACATGCTCTGGGCTACTGAACTAATAGTAAACAGCAAAGAGAGCTGTTATAAATGCAACAACCCTGAGAGAACAGTGATGCATATTACTGCAACTGGCTGCTTGAACAGGTCCCAATGAATTGTTGATATTAGATCAATCTCAGTGTCTGCTCTGTGGTGGTCAGTGCATGTAGTAATGACCAGTCGACCTGTTGTTCGGTCATTCTGTTGCTTAGGCATAGATAGATAGATAGATAGATAGATAGATAGATAGATAGACAGATAGATAGACTAGAGGCCTGATGCACAAAATTCCCTCAGCACAGTTTGCACCCTTTCCAATCACAAACCCTGGGGGGATGTCCAACTGCTGGTTTATCATTGAAGATTGGGCCTAAACCAGCAATCAAACATTCCTCTCACAATCCTGGACCCCTGGCTCCTAACTGTCTCTACCTGCTGGCCTGATCACCTCTTACTGCCCCCCTCCCTCTGCTTGCCTGGTCACCCCTCACTGCCCCTCCTGCTGGCCTGGTTGCCCCACACAACCTGCTGTTCAGTCATTTGGTTGTCACTCACTGTCCCCCTGCTGGCTGATTGCCCCAGGAAGCCTGCTGATCAATTGTTTGTTCATCCCTCACTAACCCTCCTGCCAGCCTCGTTGACCCAAACAGCCTGTTTGGTCATCTGTCTGGTTGTTTTGGTCATGATAGCACCTGGCTTTTTATATATATATTGATGATGGTATAGGGGTAAAAATTACACAGGTAACACTAAACCATGAAGCCCTATGATAAAAGGAGAATATGTGAGGGGAACTTCAGTGCCAGAGTTCATAGTTGAAGGTTGTCCAGTACACACTGTACAACCTACAGACCTCACATCCAAAGTGGTGGCTGGTAACACGGGAAAGTCAGCTCACAGAGGACAAAGGTAAAGCATCTGACAGCAATTATGTGAAGTGGAGTGTTTTTCAAGTGAGTGGAGACTTAATGAATGGTGCTCATTGTGCCTAATGGCATATGACAACTTCATGAAGAGCTCTTACAAAGCTTCAGGGTTAACACAACCTGCTCTGACTCGGCTTTGAAAGAAGCCATTCCTGAATCTGACACGTCTTCAGGTCTAAGATGCTGAGCTAACTAAGGCTCTCTGCCTTCCTCAGGATTTGTCAGGGTCCAGAGTTGCTTTGTTCTAACAGCTGCCATTGTGGTGGTGTGACTGAAGACACAGCCCCACATTAATATCACTGTGAAAGCTCTGAGAAAGACAGACTCACATTTTAATTAAAACAGCAACCAGAGCTCATCCATTTCTTCAGTGAAAAGTTTTGGTCCTTAAGCAAACTCTTGGCACATTTTGGCAAGCTTTGTAGTCCCTTGAGTTGCTTCCCCAGAGGCGGTAAACAAAAGTATTTATAGTGCTTGCTCTCATGATTCTTCCACAGTTTAATCCCCAAGCTAAGTCTCTATTCACAGCAGAGCAAAAACAAAGCAAAAGAAAAAAAATATTTTATCAAGATATGCAAAGAATATGCCCAGGGTTTAGTCCACATTCTCCTGAAAGAACTCCCATGCATATTGCTAAGGCTTTAAAACCCCCAAAGAGAAAACATTCTGGGCCCCTGGGGGCTGGTCACCTTTTTCTGTGAAAGACCAGAGAGAAGGTGCTCTGAGTTTTGTGGACCTTCCTGTGTCTGTCACACCATGCCCCTCTGCCACTGTCCCAGGAAGATGGCCACAGACATTTAAGGCAGAAATGCAGTGTCAGTGTGTTCCTGGAACACTTCACAAAAGCAGGTGGATTTGGCTCAGGGGCCCTAGTTTGTGGGCCCCTGGTCTATGGGATGGGATGCAAATATATAAGGCCCTTCATAACCCAACACAAAATACCTCTATAGGTTCACCTCACTCCACATCCCCCCATGAGCTCTCCAGACCAGCCTCAGTTCTGGATCTTGTTGTTGCTAATCCCCACCCAAGGACATTTTCCATCAGTTTTTAGAGAGAGTATAAGGAAGGTGGTTCGAGAGAAAGAGAGAGGGAGAGAGAGAAACATCGATGTAAGAGAGAGACATGGATTGGTCATCTCCCATATGTACCCTGATCAGGACTAAGGATAGAACCTGCAACTGAGACACATGCCCTTAACCAGAATCAAACACAGGACCCTCAGTCTTCAGGCCAACACTCTAGCCACTGGGCCAAACCTGCTATAGCTGTTCTCTGCATTATACCATTTCATGACAAAGCTTATTTCATGAAATATCTCACTACAGTAGGAAAGGAAAATTATTTTTGAATTCTTGACAGGAAGAAGAAAAAAAAGCAAACAACCCTCTACCCTTCTGGGTTCTTGGCTGAGACTCCTGTAACAAAAGACAGATTCAAAGAGAAAAATAAACAGGTTTATTAACACGTGAACCTCACAGACACATGGGAGGTACTCAGACAACAATGAATAACCCCTGAGCTGCCTTAGAATCCGGATTCAATACCACCTCCATAGGGAAGGTGGAGGGGTGTATAGACCTTTTGGGGACAGGAAGTAATTTCAGGAAAGATGAATGGGCCTTCAGAAGAACAGATATGAGGTCAGAGAGTTTGTGACAAAGTTTGTCTGGCTGCCTGGTCCTCCAGCCTCTTATCCTGGACAAGGGTGCATCTTGCCTGGGAGGTGAAACTTCCGGGGAGAGGCTGCTGACAGTGGTTCCTGGGAGGGTCTGTCTATACAGAGTGGGAGCTCAGGGAAAGCCTGTCCCTGCAAGTGCTATTGTCCAGGTGTCTACAGCTCAAAATGATTAAGGCACCAAAGTGGCTTATTTTGAGGTGGCATATTCTGCTGCCTTTACTACCTCCAATTCTTCACCTGGAAAGCTCCAATCACATTAAAATTCACTTACTAACGCCCAGCCTCCTTTGCAATGTTTCCCAAGCCCCCCTTCTTTCCCCTCCCAAGCTGGGCTATGATGGCCTGGTTCCTGAATGCACCCAGTGTCATCTCCCTGGGCCCCGCCCCCACTTCCAACCACCGTGTACAGTCTTCATAGTAAGGCTTATATTCCTCCCACTGTTAACTCCCCAGGGTCTGGCAAATGGTGGGAGCTCAAACAAGATTTTTAAAAATTATTTAATATGACTTGAGAAATCTTTTTAATGCAGGAGGGAGAGAATGCCAGTTGCCACCCAGCATCCGGGACTTCTTTGATCCTCAGTTGCAGACTATTTACAGCCAAGCCCATGGCCGCCCAGAAAAATGTTCATGTCTAAAGCCCCCCTTCCATATAAGTTCTGGCAAATGGAATCAGCACAGATGTGGCAAACTGCGGGCCATGCCCTTAAATGGAAAAGACACAGATTTTTATGTGAGAAAAAATAAACATTTTTTTTAGACCACTCTCCTTTCAGTGTCTGCCAGACATGATTACATTTTTACCTCAACTATATGAAAATAAGCTTAATATAGTTTATAATTCATATACTTATTGCCAATGTTTTTATTTTTATTTATTTATTTATTTATTTATTTAGAATATATTTTATTGATTTTTTACAAAGACGAAGGGAGAGAGATAGAGAGTTAGAAACATCAATGAGAGAGAGTCATCAATCAGCTGCCTCTTGCACACCCCCTACTGGGGATGTGCCCGCAACCACGGTACATGCCCTTGACCGGAATCGAACCCGGGACCCTTCAGTCCCCAAGCCGACGCTCTAGCCATTGAGCCAAACTGGTTTCAGCCCAATGTTTTGATTTTTAAATATGTTGTTCCAGAAATATGAATATATTTATTTATTAGGCTGGTATATTAATTTAAATATTTCCTTGGTATTATATTATTTTAAATAACAGACATCTAAATGTTGAAGGCACCAACTAAAGAATAAAGTGTTTGTTGGTTTGCCCATTGGACAGGTTATTTCAGTTAGGAGAAGGCAGGCAATAGGCTGAGTGACAGAGAAAGCCTCTAGTTGTACCTACTGGGAAAGCAGTGTGCAGGCCACGCTGGACAGAGGCCGGAGCAGACACAGCAGAAGGGCTGGGTCCTCAGAGTTCCACACAGATCACAACAAACTGGTCATTAAAGCAATGCATTAAGGATAAGGATTGAAAGCACAATTTTCATTGAATTCCAGGCACTACATTTCTGTAAATGCGTATGGCACTGTAATGTACATAGTCATATATAAAATCACTAATACGAAATAAATCTAAAAGTGTATAGCCACTGTTAACTGCTATTGTTTTTAAATAAACAAAGGACAGACATGTCATCCTTAGGGTTTTCCCCAAGAGACACAGACAGAATGACCTGCCGCCCACATGGGATGGTGCGGGCAGTGAGACTTTGGGAGGCCGAGGTGAGCCATTGAGGTAGGACTGAAACAAGTGATGTTCATTCTAGTTCAGGGTCAGAGGTGGGCCATGAAGAAGACTACTGTATTTTCCGGCATATAAGACAACTTTTGAAATGAAAAAAAGTCAACCAAAAATCAGAGGCAAAAGACCAAAATTGCACAAAAATTACCTGCAGATCTTGACTGCAAAGTAAGTCTTTTTCTTTTTTCTTTTTTTTTCTTTTTTTAAAGTAGGGGGTAGTCTTATACAGCGAATATAGGCCTAAACCTATGTTTTAACTGTAAAATCAGGGGGTCATCTTATATGCCGGAAAATACGGTAGACAGGAGGCTCTAATTCAGGTTCAAGTTTCTCCAGTGTCAGTTGTTAGGAGGGTGGAGCGGTCACCATTGGGACCTGAGAATGTCACCTTGAAGGAGGGCTTGTGCTCTTCCCGCCCTGGCCTGGCCCCTGCAGAGGCAGGAAGGAATGTCAGATGCCAGAGGTGTGGAGGGCATTAGGCAGCTCTGGGCTCAGGAGAGGGTGTCAGTCAGGAAGAGGGACTTCAGTCACAGCAGAGCTGGGGGAGCCAGGGTGATGACTGAGTTCATCAGGAAAGGGGAAATCTAGAATTCAGTGAACAAAAGTGACTAGAAAAGCAAGGATGTCATGTGGGAGGATCCTCTGGTGGCCAAAAGAACACTGTGTGGATGACAATGAAGTAACCAGGCCGGGTCTGAGTGGGTTGTGCGGTTGACCACCCTCATACAAGGGCGAGTGGAAGTGGGGCCGCCCTGAAAGCCCCACAGGCTGTGGACGCAGGGAACACGCAGAGCGCATACCCTCCCAGGAGTGCAGCATCCTCACTCTGTGGGGGACGGCCACTCCGGAGCTGGGCATGAGGGACATGTACACAGCCAGACCCAAGTGTCAGAGTCGGGGCAGCACAGGGAGCCAGGCTGAGCAAAGAGCAGAGAGAACCCTGCGTGTCCAGCTGTTCCTGGTGGAAGTATGTGCCCCGCAGAACACAGGAGACACCTGGCAGAGACAACGTGGGCAGACGGATGTAAAGTGACCACAATCCACTCCCTGGTGAGAACTGTTCAGAATGTTACCCACACTCCCCAGTGCAGTGGGAAGGGAGCAAGGCCTAGACAAGCATCGATGGCTCTAGGATGGGAACACTGATTAAAGTAAAAATAAGAGCAGTGCCAGGCACCAAAAATAGACTTTAAAAATAAAATGTTTACCAAAACACTATTTTTACTGGAAAAATTATAAACAGGGATCTGGAAGATTCCAAAAGGAATATAATTGGTGAAATGAAATTCCCCTGAGTCTGTTCTCAGTATGTTGAGAAGTTTACACGTTTTAGGCACTCCTCAAAGGAACTCAATGAGGTTGGTGCTGAACGAAGAAACTGAGTCATGAAGTGGTTGGAAAGGTCACTAGAAAAGAGTCTAAACTATGTGGCACTCAAAGTGCTTCTTGTTTGAAACATTAACTATGAATAATGTCATTCGCAGTCAAGGAATGAAGGGAGGGAGGGAGGGAAAAAGGGAGGGAGGTGGAGGAGAGAGGGAAATTAAATACATATAACACTTGGATTGATTCAATAAAAAAACAACTGGCTGACTTAATTGAATAGTTCAAACCACCAACCTACTCATCTGAAACCAGGTAGACAATAGAGAGACCTTTTAATTCACTAAACTACTTGCTTGCTACATAGAATAATATTATTCACAATCTACACACTATTGCAAACACACGCGTGCACACTTCAGAATTCACTGCAGCACAGTTCTGTGGGTTCACTATTAACTCTTACACGATCCAACTGTGTAGCACAAGGGACTCAGAAGACATTTAAGCAGATGCTCACTAACTGCTGTCCTGGCATTCGCATCCCTGAGCACCAGCATTCCCACCTGTGATCACCAGAACCATCGCTGCTGGGACTCACCAGCACACAAACTCACCTGTCAGAGGCATGCTTAACATTCAACCCCAAAACACTTGTTTGATGATGGAGGATGGACATAAGGGTACAGAGAAACTTCCTTTGCTAGTGAGACCCAGGGATTTAGTAGGTGAGGTCACACAAGCAGTCCATGATCTTTCCCAACTGGTTTATTTGAAGATTTTAATTTCAAACTACATTCCAACTGGGGGTGAGGGGAAAGATGTATTTTTTAAAAGAGTTCAGCTCTAGGCCAAGAAATTGAATAACTTTTTGTTTGTTAAGGAACATATATTGTGATAAAAATAAAAGATTACTCACAGTCCCAAGAGCAGCCCTTTTCCATAAGTCAAGTTCATCTAAAACATTCTAACAAACACTCCTAAATTTAAGGGAACAAGAACATGAAAATGCCCTTTATAGCTAACTTGTTAGATTTGGGATAAATGAATGATATAATACAGATATATTATTCATGTGTTGTATGAAAAATCTCTTGCATGGCTTTATATAAAAATATTTCATCTTTTAGGCAATGTATTTATGATCTTTCCTAAACTTGAGACATATATTAATATTTTAAATAATTATGAAGGATTATAATTCACCACAACTTTATTAAAACAACTATTTACAAAATCTCAACTTGGAGGAAACAAAGATGAATCTTATGGTCTTTGCCCTTAAGAATCGTGTAATGTATGGTTTTGATTTGAGGGATATGATGTCACAATTAGAGGGGAAAAGGCTTTCTTATTTTAACCATCTCCTCTATCTAGCTTCTATCCCAATCTTGGATCCATCACTAAAGAATAATTGAAACTCACAACTGTTATTTGCAAAGCCACCAATCTTATTATAAAAGCCTTTCACTGCTTTAAAGAGTAGGACATGATGGATGTGGGCCACTTGATTGCAGGTCCCTGAAGCACCAAGTTAATCTGCAGAGGAAAACAAAACTCACAGCAGAGCGGCAGCAAACCTGGGAGCCAAGCGTGTCGGCTGGGGTCAGGGAGGCTTGTGCCTCTTAGGGAACCACCTGGAAAAGTGGGACTTCATTGCCAGGCACAGGCCACAGCACAATGCTTAATGATGGCTGCATCCACTCAGGAGTTCAGCCATCCAGCCCAGCCTCCTAGCAGCAGCCTTAACCCCATATTTGCAGAATCAACAAAGTTGAATCTTTGATGAAGTAGGGTCTTCAGCTTTGCATCTTGGTCCTCTTACCTGCAAATGACCAAACTTCTTTGAGCCTCAGTTTCTTCATCTACAAATGATAACGGCAACCCAGGTCAGAGAGTGTGAGGATTAAATGAGATACTTCATATAATGAGCTCAGCTCCTAGAACCTGTGGATTTATGGGATTTATATTGTAGTATGGGATAGCTATTGTTACTTATTTCTCTCTTCTCCAGGCTTTCTTCTTTCTTCTCTTGTCTCCCAACTATATTTTTTTCTTCCTGCTTATATTATTTCCAGGCAAATTTCTTCCTCTAACATTTTTTTCTTTCTACACTTTGTTCCTGTCTCCTGTGGACCCAGAATGTGATCTATTGTAGAGAATGTTATATGTGAGCTTGAGAAGAAGGTGTACCTGCTATTACTTATGTGGTATTTTTCAAACACTAATTAGATCAAGTTAGATGATATGGCCACGTCTACTCAGGTCAACTTTATCTTTACTGTTTCTCTGCTTGATCTCTCCATCCTTGAAGGAGGGATTTGAAGACTCAACTGTAACAGGGAGTTCACCTCTTTCTCCTTTGGGTTGTGTCAGTTTTTGTGCCACATATTTTGATGCTCTGTTCTCAAGTAAAAACAAGATTAGGATCCTTATGTCTCCTTACAAAGCTGGCCCCTTTGTCATTAAGCAGTGTCTATTTACCCAGGTGGTTTTCCTTGTTCTAGCATCTGCTTTGTCTGAAAATAGCAATTTCAGCTTTCCTCAGAGCATCATATAACTTTGCCTTTATGGCTAAGTCTGTGTCTTGAAGCCCTTTCAGCTACTATATAAAGTGAGAGAAAGTAAATTTACAGCTGTTTGTATGCAAAGTAAAACAATAATTAATAAGCAAAAACATAAGAATAAACTCTATTTGTGTTCTCACAACTGTAAAACTGCTTTTGCCACCCACTCTATATATGTATATAAATGAGAGAGAATCCTATATAATAAAAGCCTAATATGGTAAGTATCTGGTTGTCCAGTTGGCTGTTCAACCAATCAAAGCATAATATGCTAATGATACACTAATGCTTAACTGCTCACTATGACATGCACTGATCACCAGGGGGCAGATGGTTGAGCAGTAGGTTAGCTTTCTGCTGGGGTCCACCCAATCAGGACTGAGTGAGATGAGTCTGACACACCCTGGATCCCTCCTCTGGTCCCTCCCCTGCTGGCCAACCTCCTGTATCCCTCCCAGTTCCAACTGTGCACCTTTGGGGTCCCTCAGCCTGGCCTGCACCCTCTCGCAACCTGGTACCCCTCAGGGATGTCAGAGAGCCAGTTTTGGCCTAACAACGGCATGACTGGTTGCTATGATGTGCACTAACCACCAGAGGGCATATGTTCAATACAGGAGCTGCTCCCTGGGGGTCAGCACACTCCCGCAGGGGGAGGACCGCTCAGCCAGAAGCACAGGCTGGACTCAAGGATCCTCTGAGTGCACGAATTTCATGCACCAGGCCTCTAGTATATTATATCTGTATAAATAAAAGCCTAATGACTGAACTCCTAAAGGAAGGGTCGACCGGTAACTATGATGTGCACTGGCCACCACGAGACAGATGCTCAATGCACAGGATCAGGCTTCCTCTAGTCTGGATCAGGCCTGCAGGGAACAGGCTGAAATCAGCTAAACGACATCCCCCAAGGGGTCCTGGATTGGTGCAGGCTAGGCTGGGGGACCCCATCATGCACCAGGCCTCGAGTTATATTATATTACTAGGAGCCTAGTGCATGAAACTCATGCACTGGGGTGGGGGAGGGGCGTCTCTCAGGACCAGTCAGACATCAATTTTGCAATCAGGACCACTGTCTCCTAACTGCTCACCTCCCTGCCTTCCTGATTCCCCCTAACCACTGTGCCTGCCTGCCTGATGCCCTGACTGCTCACCTGCCTGCCTGATTGCCCCTAACCACTCACCTGCCTGCCTAATCACCCTTAACCACTCTACCTGCCTATCTGATCCTCCTCACTACTCTGCTTGCCTGCCTGATCGTCCCTAACCACTATGCCTGCCTGCTTGATCACCCCTAACTGCTTGCCTGCCTGCCTACCTGATTGCCTCTAACCACTCTCACTGCTTGCCTGATTGCCCCTAACTGCCTCTTCCTTGGCCCCCACTATGGCAACTTCCTCCATAAGGACATCTGGAATAATGTCCAGAAGATCATTCAGCTGTCCAGTCTAATTAGCATATTATGCCTTTATTATTATAGATATATTATCTTTATGATATTTATATATGACTATACTGGAGTGCTTTGGCTTGGTGGGAAGATGTGGGTGGAGAAGCAGTAGAGTTCTAAGATCTCATGATTAAGTCTCAGTCTTCCAGTGCCCCTGTGTCTCTGGGTGTGACCTTCCCAGGGATTCCTAGCTCACCCTGACCCCAGGTGACACAGGAAGACCAAATGGGCAATAGAAGAAATATCCCCTTCCAGGAATGACACATTCCACACAGATTACTCCTCTACTTTCAGTTCCTCCGGAGAAAAAAGCCATGAAAATATGGAGAGATCTTCTGAGACTGTTCCCTTTAGGAGTTGCCCAAATTACTTGCTTGCAGCCTCAACAACTGCCCAGACCATTTCTATGATCTTTAACCAGCCCATGGTTCCAGTGGCTTCTGTCCAGGGGCAAAAGTCTGGAATAAGCCTATTAGCATTTGTCTGTCCCAGATTAAGCTTGGCAGTTTGCCCTATGACTTCAGTCCTCTGCTGTGTCCAAGAAAATCCATTGGTTTTCTGTTTGTTTGAATTTTTCTTGTTGCAATTGGATGAGTGATGCCTTCCTAGGTCACTAATAACCCCTAACTGTTCAACATAAGGCCTCAAATTCCATCTCTGCTCCTAGATCTCTTCCTTTCCTCTTTACATTCCCTATAACTGTCTTTATTCCCATCTACTTCTTCTATTACAACCAAGAAACAGATTTCTACCACAATGCAAATGAGAGTCTTCCTTCACCAGTGACTTTTCATTAGGAAATGTGGATATTTTGAGACATCTCAAAATATGAAAACAAGTTGAAGAATGGTGCCAGAGTAAGTCAGCAAAGCCAAGTAAGAACTATGTTCATGACAAAGTCCAGGACAGGAGCTTTCTTTTTCTTCCTGGAAGTTCCTAAGTCAGCCAATGATCAGAGGCATTGTGGGAAGAGACTGAAGCATCCTACAAATCTTTTTTAAAACTTATTTATTTATTTAATGTGTATTGTTGAGAATATTATGTCTACCCCTTTTCCCTCCATTTCCCTCCTCCACCTGTATCCCACCCTGTACCAGCCTTTCACCACCCTTTTGTCTGTGTCCATTGGTAATGCATATATGCATATAAGTTCTTTGGTTAATCTCCTTCCAACCAAGAGGTCAATCTCCTCTTTTCCTCTAAGATTTGTCAAGTGACTTCAGTCCTCTGTTCCATTTCCATGGCTCTGGTTCTATTTTATTCATTAGTTTATTTTGTTTGTTAGATTCCTTCTTCATTTACTTTGACTTTTAGATGCATTTATTTATAGATATGTATTTATTACCATTTTATTGTTCATAATTTTTATATATTTTTTTTTTCTTAAAGAAGATCCTGCAACATTTCATATAACACTGGTTTAGTGGTGATGAACTCCTTTAGTTTTTCTTGTCTGGGAAACTCTTTATCTAACCTTCAATTCTAAATGATAGCTTGGCTGGGTAATCTTGGTTGTAGGTCCTTGCTTTTCATCACTTTGAATACTTCTTGCCACTCCCTTCTGGCCTGCAAAGTTTCTGTTGAGAAATCAGCTGACAGTCTTATGGGCCCTCTTTATAAGTAGCATTTCTCTTGTTGCTTTTGATTCTCTTTTTATCTATAACCTTTGGCATTCTAATTATTATGTATTTTGGTGTGGGCCTCTTTGGACTCATCTAATTTGGGACTCTCTGTTCTTCCAGGACTTGTAAGTCTATTTCTTTCACCACCTAGAGCAAATTTTCTGTCATTATTTCTTTAAAAAGTTTTCAAAATCTTGCTCCCTTTCTTCTCCTTCTGGCACACCCATGTTGCAAATGTTGGTATCCTTGAAGTTGTCCCAGAGTCTTCTTATACTATCTTCATATTTTTGGATTATCTTTTCTTTTTTCTCTTCTAATAGGGTGTGTTTTGCTTCCTTATATTCCAAATCACTAGTTTGATTCTCATTGTTCTCTATTCTACTGTTAATTCTCTGTAAATTATTTTTCATTCCAGTTAGCATATCCTTCATTCCTGACTATTTCTTTTTCATGTCCTTGATTTGCTCACCAAGATCTTTGAAATTTTCACTAAGTCCCTTGAAGCTCTTATTAAGTTTTTCCTGCATCCTTATAACCATTGTTTTGATTCTGTATCTAATAATTTGTTTGCTTTCATTTCATTTATTTCTTTTTCTGGAGATTTCTTCTGATCTTTAATTTGTGACATGTTTCTTTATCTCTGTATTTTGGCTGCTTCCCTGTATTTGTTTCTATGTACTAGTATTAGGTAGAGATGCTATATCCTTTGGAATTGGTAGAGTGGCCTTGTGTAGTAGGTGTTCCGTAGGGCTCAGTGGCTCAGGCTTCCCAGTCACCTGAGCTGGGCACTCTAGGTGTGTGCGCTGCCTTATTGTAATTGAGCCTTGATGCCTGCTGGCATCACTGGGAGGAAATGACCTCCAAGCCTATTGGCTGTGAGAACCAGCTGTGACTACAGTGGAAGAGCTGCTGTGCAGGAGACACCCCTATGGAGCAGGACTTCTTTCAGTGGGGCTTTGGTGATCACCAAGTCTGCCTTTTGGGTTGTTGCTGGTGAATGTGGTAGAGTTGTAATCTGGCATGGTCTGAAGTAATTCACCGGGTGCACTGGCTCTGGGGCCTCCTGAGCAGTACAAAGTCAGCCCCTGCTTATGTCCTGTCTGGGGGTACCAGGCACAAGGTACAAAGCAATCTTTGGATGGCCATTAATTGTGTTGGGCTCAGAGGTGCTCCAAACTGTGAACCAAGGCTGGCTGCTTTAGTGTAGGACTCAGGTCCACTTATTGAGAGGTACGGGGAATGCTGAGTGCAGCTGCTATTTGTTTGAGAGATTTTAGGAAAGTCTGAAACCTGAGCCAGTATAGGCTATTCATAATAAAAAAAACATTGCAAACAGGTTGGGTTCAGCTGCAAACTGGGTGGGACTGCCCTGGTGTTCTTGTCCTGATGCCCAGACAATTTAGTTCCTCTCCATATGTCCCTGGATCCTTTTAAGCTGGAGCTCAGAAAAAGTGAGTCCAAATAAGACGATGTGCTGGCCCTTTAAGAGGAACTGCCTGGGTCTCTGGCAGCCTCAGTGACACTCAGCCACAATCCCAGCTGGTTTTTACTGCCCTAAGTTACTGAGACTTCTCTTCTCAGCTCTGGAACCTGGGGCTGAAGGGTACCCACCCTCCCTTCCCCCAGCTTCTTTCCCCAAGCACCATTCTCAGTGAGGTTTCTCCTTTAATTCTGTAGTTATGGGACTTCCATTCAGGTAGATTGCAGGCAGTTCTGAATGATGGTTGTTCTGTATTTTAGTTGTAGTTTTGATGTGCTTGTGGGAGGATGTGAGTACCACATTTATCTATAGTGCCATCTTTATTCCTCAACCTGCAGTGTACTTCCAATCTTAGCTGGAACAATTAAGACCTCTATGTCATGTTTTAGTTTCATAGCTCTATTTTATTTGAGACAAACAAAATTATGAAGAACGTCTTCAAAAAGGCACTGGGAGGATAGTAGCCTTTATACCCACACATGGGAAGGAGGCCTCTGTGTTCCTACACACAGAACATACTGAGCAAGCATTTGCTGAACGAGAATAAGTGATTCCATCTCACTTTAACTTCTATAGCCACAACAAATACAAATTATGTTCTGTATAATTGGGATTGGTTTTTAATTGTATTATGTAGCCAACACACAAGATGTATTGCATGTAAATCTAAAATTATATATGGAGTGAAACTTTACTACGGTGAACTAAAATGAGGGTGGGCCTACATAGTTTTTCATGTGTGTATATGTGTATATACATACATGTATGTGTGTGGATATATGTGTATGTGTGTAGACATATATACACAGAAGCACACACACACAGAATGGGGGTGGGGGAATAGCTAACTGAATGCATAAAGGAAACATCCATCTTAGAATAGGTATCAGCTACCTACATAACATATTACTCGTGGTTATATAACACACATCAACAGAGGCTGTGACGTACTTCATGCAAAACCTAAGCAAAAGGCAGTCAATCTAATCTGACATCAGTACTTTGACTTTGATAGATGTGTGTGTTTTCCTATAAAATTAAAACTACCGCAGAATTTGAAATGTCAACTACCAATGTTGAAATTCAAATGTATAAGTATCATTTATCCAGCTTATATTTTAAAATAAAATGTTTTAAGGACTTATCCCTGATACCATTTATGTATTTTAAAAATAATGGAAGAATTTTATGTATATATTTTAAAACACCTTGTAGAACAAGAAAGAGAACAAAACTAGTGACCTAGCTGAATTCCATTGTCACAGATTTCCTTAGAGAATTTGTACCTTTTGAAAAAACTACCTTTTATAACTAACACAGTTCAAAAGATATATTTTCTTTAGAAATTTAATAGGAATTCATTCTAATGTATTTAAATGTTAAGAGAATGAAAAAATGTGTTACTTCAACTCAAATAGTTTCACTTTTTCTAAGATGTTTCTATACACCAATGAGTCAAAACTGTTACTAAAAACTTCCCTTACATTTGAAAAATACCTTAGTTTCCAAAAGACCTGTCTCCTGGCTGTGATGAAAGGAATGCAGAGTTAAAAAGACGGCCGTATATGTTGCCCAAGGAGAAGTGCTAGCAACATCTTTTTGGCTATATCTCCTTGGGATAGAGTAACAAAAGCAAAAATGAACAGATGGGACTCCATCAAAGCAAAAAAAAAAAAATTTTTTTTTTTTTAAATTGTATAGTGAAGAAAACCATCAACAAAATGAAAAGGCAACCTAGTGACTGGGAGAACTGATGTATCTATCTGATAAGGGTTCATTTCCAAAATATATAAAGAACTCATGCAACTCAACATCAATATAACAGTTGAAAGAAAAACAAGGCAGGAGGGGCAGGCAGAGAAAACAGCATGTGCAAATGGCCAGTGGCATGTAATGATCAGGGCAGTGTGCAAAACTACTATGGCTGGAAAACAGAGCTACAAATAGGACTCAGATGTTGTAGATGTCAGTGAAGAATTAGGCTGGTGACATCTGGGACGTCGGTCCTCAGCATGAAACCCTGGGAAGCTCTCTGAGAACAAATGGAGGGCAGATTGAAAAGCTGGACCTGCTTCGGGGGCATGTGGCCTATGCAGTTTCACATGGTCCCATTCTCAGTTTGCTGCTTTGCTGTTGCCATGTTACCGTTTTAATAATTTGTAAGCCTCACAAGTGATGTAGTCCATGTTATCGCAGGGTAAGAACAATTGTCTACAAAAGAAATAACTGGCAGATTAACGTGAGCATAAAGGGAAATTAAAGAGGAGAAAAGGCAAGGGTTTGTAGTAGATGAGCATATTTCCTAATTCAAATTATAATTAATTGAAATAATAAAGAACAAAGTATGGAAGAGGAAGGAGAATAGAAAGGAGATGCTCAGAACAGCCAGTTTCCAACCATGGGAATGACATTCACTTTCCAGGACAAAACACGCAGCTCCATTCACGATACTTCTCTCCTCAAAAATAGCGGACATGATAAATTAAATTAAATTGATACATTTATGAAAAATCAATTTCATATAGTAATAGTTGCTGCAATAAAATTGATCCCTTCCCCCTCCCCTCCTTGCCTGCAGAGACCTTATTTGGTCCATTGAGACCCCTCCTTACCTCCCAGGACCAGTGAGGAAACCAAGGCAAAGCCACTGCCTCTTTGGCTGAGTTTAGCGATGGGCTATGGCCAATGCTGACCAATATGCTGTGATGGCTGGCCTACTGAGGCTTCTGGGATATTTCCTTATTACTGAAGAAACAAGTCTATCGTCTCCTCTCCTCGTCCACTTAACCCTGACACATGGCCTTGGAACGAAGGCAGCCATCCTGACATCATAAGAAAGGACGAGCTCAGGACCCTAGGGCAGCAGGACAGTTAAAACCCGCAATCAGCTGCTGAATTACAGAGCCTCTGAGCTTCTACTCCTGAATCATAAATTTCCCTTTGTTTAATCCCAGGAGATGAACATTCTTGAGGTCAGAGGCTGAGGTGTTCATCTTTTTTTGCTCTGAGCAGCTAACACAGGCTCAGAGCTATATCTTATTTGGTGAAAGATGAGTTAATTTAGGAGCTAGGGAGTATATGTAGCTAAAATATCACTAGATATTTTAATATGCAGTACTGACCTACTCGTGTGCCATCCCTGCTTTCCCACTATATCCCATTTAACACAGGATAGTTATGTTGAATAGAAAGTGGGTATTTTTGTTTCTATGAATCATAAAATCTAGCTTTGGAGTGCTTTTGAGGATACCCAGCCTAATTAAATGAAGTGCTGTTAAATGTTAATTAACATGTGCTTTTAAAAATTAATCAGGTCCATAACCAAAATCGTGCTTAGCAAGTGATCACACACATACACACAAATATGAAGTTCTCTAGTGGCTTCAAACAATCTATATAAAAAGGCTTCCACATAGTATTTTTTATTATTATTATTAAAACAGGGAGACCTTTATCTGTGCCTATGTTTCCTAGTCAGAATAGAAGTAGACCCAGGTTTCACGTTCTGGAGAGATGCTGAGGATACCTGACTGAATTTACGGGTACAGAGGAGAATAAGCACTTGAACTTGTTGAAATAAAAAATGACTAGACCCACGAGGAAAACAACTTCAGCTAAGTTTACAATGTTAGGTAAACAGTAGAAATGGTACTCACTTGAATTCATGTGAAATAGATAAAAAACATCTAACAAATCTCAACCCAATTTCTTCTCTCAGCTAATAAAACATGCGGATACAAGCATTAATAATAACTTTGCAGAACTTATAGAAATAAAATAATCTACTTTCTAATTTTTGAATATGACATTACACAACTGCTTTCTGAGAGAAGTCTGCTGAGGGCTGAGAGTGCACAAACGCTGCCAGAAAAAGAACACACTACAATTTTCCAGGCAGTTCCCAGCCAGGATGTCTTTAAATTGCAAATGCAAGTTGCAAACTAGGCATTGAGGCAGATTTAGGATAGAGATGCTGAAGATTAAATGTATTAGATGAGAAGTAACAGTAATGTGTGGAAAATTAACGTAAAAAATGACTTTCCTAAAGTGATAGAAACATGAGTCTAAAAGACTTTCTAATAAATGTATGTTATCTGGGTCTATGTTAACCAAAAGTGAAAGACATGGGTTTTACATGCATTAGTAATCACATGTACGCACAAGTCCCCAATCTGAAAAGAACAGTTTTGCAAAGCATTAGATTCATTGTATTTTAGTGAAGTAATTTGACTAAGCAGCATCGGATGTGTTAAAAGTTAAGTGTGAAGCCAACTCTCAAATAAGTTCTATCAACAAGGCAACCTACGATTTTCAATAGGGTTAAAAACAAAAGGAGATATTCTGTATCATTTTAATATTTCTGTCCTTGATTCAGGAAAAAAAAAAAGTTGTCAGGCAGTTGAATAGCAGAATGTAGGCGGTTTCTCACTCGGATTAAATATTCAGAATCGGTTATAAACTCGGTAGCTAATGAACTATCCTAAGCTCTTGGGTCACAGTCCATAAAAAGGCTATAAGAATCCTCACTGAACTTTAATATGCAAAGTCTATTTAAATAGGTTTAGATTAACAAGAAATTGAGCAGCTCAGTCAACCAATGTTGACAAATGTGCAGATTCCTCGGAAATTAATAATCATTATTTGTTTAAGTTAAAGTACTGACATGGTTCAGAATTCAGGAGGCACACAAAAGCCCTATTAGAAAGTCTTAACATGAAACTCTCAGACCGGCAATTACTGCCTCTCCCGCGAGGCGCACACTGCAGCCGTCTCCTGTATATAAATCTAGATCTATATTTCCGCACATTCAACAAAGATGTATAAGTATTCTCTGTCTCCCTTTTATACAGATAGTTTATTAATATACAGATGATACAAAACCAGTCAACACTGCCGGCATATCATTTTTTATAATTGGGAGGTTACCCCACAATCGCTCTTAGAAACTTCCTCAATTTTCTTCAAAGGTACCTGTTGTTCTGGAGTGCTGGCAAATGAATTATTCAGCCACTGTTCTCCTGAACACAGGGGGCTATAACCACAGGAAGATTATGGGATATATCATGTGGATGGAATGGATTTTATTTAACTAATGTCTTTTAAAGGACACTGAGTTTGTTTCCAATGTTGTGTTATCACTAATAAGGAGAGAATAAATGTTACTCCGGGTCCTCTTATACCTGTTCGTTTGTGTTTATAGGAAAATTCTTTGGGTGCGTGATACTTTCAGTATCAGCTGCCCATTGCCCTCTGGCTGTGCACTCAAGCACCTGCCACACTGGAGAGGGATTCGTCGATCACATCTTTAGCCCAGTGCATGAAATTCGTGCATGGAGTGGGGGGATTCCCTCAGCCCCGCCTGCACCTGCTGCAATCTGGGACCCCTATACCTTTTTCTTATCTATCTAACCTCTTCACATTTTAAAAAAAATTAACTGAAATATCACCTACTCTAGGAAATCCTCTTTGAACAAATGTCTTTACAATTTGTATTAAGTATTTTCATAGTATACCATTTTTTTTACTTTAACAGTTACTCAGAGTGGATGCAATGTGGTTTTCATTCTTGCATCTGAATTTTTTCTTCTTGCTCTTGTAATAGCAATTTACATTTGTCCTTCAAGGGCTTATATTTGGTTCAGTTTCTAGTAGGCTCCCTGATTTTTTTTAAGCAATAAATTTGGATAGTGATAGTAAGACTCACTTGTAATCAAGCCTGTAGGTCTTTCTATATAAATATTTCTATAATACCTATCACTTTAGCATACCAGAGATTGTGTTAATTTACAGAAAATAACAACAAATGTCACCTGATCATTTGAACTAGTAATATTTTATAGTAAGATGTATTATTCTCATAATTTAACTATTAAAAAACTGAGGTGTACATAAATAAATTACATTGAACAATAATGACTCAAATATAAAAGTATCATACATTTAGGGCCTCCCTTGTCCCGTGCCTCAGATATCATAGCATAGTTCACAGTTCACATGGAACTCAGCTTCCTTTAAAATAGGAAGGAATTCCATACTAATGAAGCAGCTACTTCCACACATTTTTTTAAATTTAATTCATAGTACATAATCCTTGTACTAATTATTGAAAAATCATCCTAGCAATTGCTTCTATTCCTCTCTGTATTGTTGCCTTACATTCTGATGCTATTACTGCACTTTTATCATCCACTCGTTCTTAATAAGATTGTGAACATTTTAAGGGCAGAATTCAGGACTTGAGCTTGATTTTCTCTGTCAAGGTGTCTTGATAAATTTGTCCAATTAAAACCTGGACACACAGCAATAACAAAGACACTGGTCTCCTACTGCTAATGCGTGGGGATCAAACCTCAGCGTTTAGGAACTCATCAACCTCACAGTCAGGACCAGGCCGCTGGGCAGACCTGGGCTGGTGCTCCTAACTCTGGGGAGAGGGAGACTTCCCATGGCTGCAGGCTAGAGGCCCCAGACTCTGCACCATGTGCCATGCAGGTTGGTCAGCTGAGAGGCTTCTTCTCCTGAAATTGCAGAGCGGCTTGGCCAGGCTTTGCCTGGCCTGTTCACACCATGATCTCTGGTCAGCTCGGCCTGGCTTGTTCACCCCATGATCACAGGGCAGCTTGGACTTGGGCAGGCCGCATCAGGAGCCACTTGTTCAGGTCCAAGCGCCTGATACTGCCTGCTTGGGTCCTCATCTCAGCTTGGATCCATCGCCTGTCCAGGTTCCCGACTGCAGCTTAAATCCTATTTGCAGCATAGGGCCTATGCCTGTGCCACTTTCATATGCAAATTTACCAACCATCTTTGCTGGGCTAATTTGCATATCACTCCTGATTGGCTGTAGGCATAGCAAAGGTACGGTCAATTAGCATTTTCTCTTTTATTACTGTAGGCTAGAGGCTTGGTGCACAGATGTGGGGGATCCACTCCAGGGAGTGGCTGGGCCGATGGGGTGAGAGATGCTATCTCACTCAATTGTGGGGCAGGCCAGTCTTCACCTGCCTGACCCCACCAGGGAGGGACTCAGCAGGGAGTCCGCCTCTCCATCCTCCATCCTTCCATCTGCAACACATGTCGCCCTTGCCAGGCCTCCCCCAAAGTGAGCTCAGCTCAACCCCTAAATGTAAAAGGGTACGGGATGGGGTCCTCTCCAGTGCCCCCTGATTCCCAGCGATAGGACCTGGTTGACAGACCTGATCTCAGGACGATGGCCACAGCTGCAGAAGACAGATCTGTTTCAATAAAAGCTGGGAATGCAGACTTTCCTATGAGCCCCTGTTCCAAAAGGTGGCAGTTTATTCACATTGTGGCAAAGACACCTTCAAGAGTAATGTAAGTGTAAAGTCAAGGCCAAACTGGGCCATTTCCTCATCCAATCTCTTCGAGGCTCATGGGCAGAACCAAGTCCCAGCTCTTTGAAGGACACTTAAGGGTTTTTTTTTTGGTTTTTTTTTTTTTTAAGCCTAATGGACAGTAGTCTGTCTCCATTCTTGTTCTTTGGGATTTTTTCATCATGGGATAAAAGGACACATACATTGAGGCAATCCTTTCTAGATTCAATATTCCAGTTGCACCCATGTGACTAAGACAGTGCCTCTCAGAGGGAGAGAGCTGACAGATGGGGAGCAGGGAATTCTGTAAACCAAAGTGATGACAGAGATGATAGGCCTTTCCTTCACGTGTCTGACACCCCTCCTCAGGGGGCCTGCAGGCCGGGCATCTGCTGGACCTTTACAACTGATGCCCTGACAGGCTACCCTGGGCTCTGCGAGGAGGCTCCAGCCATTCCTGGGACAGCTCCTGCACATGGCGCTCGTCACCGGGGCCACACCGGATGGCAGTGTAGATCCCTTCCACCTGCTGCAGCAGCGCCCTGTCTGCACGCCTGTCCTCGCCTGGGCTGACACCTGCTGCTTAGGCACCCCCGGTGTAGGCCAGGACCTCCGGGAGGGGCAGGGGAACTGGCCTCTACAGCTTCAGCACCGCTTCTGGGTGATCCGAAAGCCGTACCAGCCTCACAGCACAGCAGAACCGCTCTGTCCCTTTCGAGGGTGACCTCCTGGCAGTCTTTGTTCCTCGGGGTGCAGGAGGTGAGCCCTCACATCCTTGTCGATCAGCTCCTTGGCCACGTGCCTGAAGATGCACCGTCGGAGCTGGCACCCTCATGGAGCCTCACCTCCTCCTCAGTCATATTTCCAAACAATGTCCATGGCGGCGTCCTTCAAGGTGAGGTCACTTTGCTCCACCTGAAGGTAACCACAGTCAGCACCCCAGGAACAATGCAAAGCTGTGGGAACATTTTCTTGAAGGGCCTCCAGTGTCTTGTCATAAAATAGGTCCACAATGACCTGAAAGATCTTGTCTGGGGACAGGTTCTGCCCTCTGGTGAAGTAATCCTTCACCAGGGAGCCCTGGATCTGCTGGGGAGACATGGCCATGCAGAGCGGGGGTGATGGGGTGACCTATCTGCATATCAGACCCAGCCAGGCCAGGCAGAGGTCAGCATGGGTAGCCAGGGCTCTTCCTCATGGTGCTGGCAGCCCCAACGCACAGATTCCTTCTTACTCTCCAGGATGCTGAAGTCCGCAGCTGTTTTCATTTCCAAAACAGTGTGCCACAAGCCTAGAGCCTTCTGGATGCATCAGACACTGAGGCTGAATTTAGCAGCAAAATAAGGCAGAGACGGAGTACACATAGACACTGCCAGCACCTTGTGCTGTAAGGTATCACATTTCTTATTAAGGTTCAGAATTGGAAGAAGTCCTTGGTGTTCTGTTGAGAAACATGGACTCCTTCTTCTGCAGTCACACAACTGCCAGACAGTCCCTCAGAAATACCTTGGCATTGGCCAACTTAAGGAATTCTCCCTTCTCTCCGACTCCTGAGCCAGACTCCAGACATTGACTGCAGTATTCTATTGGTCATCGTTTTTATTTGTTTGGTTTTTGTTTGTTTGTTTGTTTTGTTTTACTACATTCCCTCTGTGTGCAGTGATCACACTTCATCTGGAGCAGGGCGGGTGGGGGATGGTTTGAGTGACCTGGAGGAAGCACCAGGGAGAGCAGTCAGTCACTGCTGGTGGTCCTGGTGCTGCTGGTGGTATCCTATCTTCCTTGTGGAGCCTCTAGGATGGGGAGTGGCTGCAGTGCCTGAGGCCAAGCTCCAGGAGGCTGGCAGTGCTGTCAGGATCATGCTGGCAGGTCCATTGGTGCCTGGCCTGTCCTCTGGAAATTGTACCTGCAGGACTAATAAGGAAGCCAGTCCCCAGTTCTGCCCTGCCTCCACCACTGATTGATTGGAGTCTGAGGGCCAGGAAGGGGACCAAGAGGCCTGCCTTTTAGCTGCTCACCAGTTCCCTCCATGCCACTCACTCCATTTCCCTGTTAGCCATCCCCTGATCAATGGGAGCCTGCAGACTGGGGGAGGGACCAAGTGGTCTGCCTTCCACCTGCTCACCAGTCGCTGCTGCCACAGATTCACTGGAGCCTGAGGAACCCACTTCCCCTGTTAGCCGTCCCCTGATCAATGGAGCCTGGCTGGGGGATGGATTGGTCATCCATTCAGTTGTTATGACCCTGGCTCTTTATATATATAGACTAGTGGCCCGGTGCACTGGTTTGTGCACACTGAAAGGGAATTAATTAGAAGAAATATTTCAATGTCACTTTCGCCCTTTCTTTATAATAGAAGTGTCAACCAAATTCATGATCAACAATGACAGATTGCAATACACCAGTGCGGTTGGTGCCAGCAAGAACTTTATAGGTATCAAACATGCAAGTCAGCTATACACACACACACACACACACACACACACACACTGAGTAGCCAGATGATTATGATCTCTGAACACATAATTATCTGGCCACTCAGTGTATATTTGATATAATAAAAGGTTAATATGCAATTGTCCCCTTGATCTGGAGATCAACCAGCAGGCAGGTTGGCCAACCACCCATGTCCCCTCCCCTTGGCCTGGCTGGCGGGACTCCACCTATGCACAAATTCATGCACCTGGCCTCATACACACACACACACACACACACACACACACACAACACACACACACACCCCGAGTGGCCAGATTATTATGCCTTCAGAAATCATAAGCCACTCAGTGCATAAACATGTTTTCACATATAATAATTTTTCTAAAATTTTCTGGTTTCTTACATTTTCTTTTATATATATATATATATATATATATATATATATATGTATATATATATATATATATATATATATATATATATATATATATATTAAAGGCCAGTTACAGGAAGATTCCTGCAATAGGGCTTCCTGCTGCTGTCGCTGCCCGCCTGCTTCCCTCCTTTCTACTCTTTCTTGCTCGCTTGCTTCTCCACAGCTTTGCTCCCTTGCTTTGCTCCCTTCTGCAGCACTTGGCTTCTTTCTACACTGTCTTCAGTCTTTGCTCTGGCCTTGATATGGAAATTAATTGCCATCTTGGTTGGGTTAATTTGCATACTCGCCCTGATTGGGTGGAGGGCATGGCTTGTGGGCATAGCAAAGGTACGATCAATTTGTATGTCTCTCTTTTATTATATAGGATAGAGAGAGAAATATATATAACATCATATATAATAAAAGGGTAATATGTAAATCAACTGAATATTCGCTATGACATGCACTGAACACCAGGGGACAGACACTCAATGCAGGAGCTGCCCCCAGCCTGCAGGCCCTGATCACTCTGGGCCTGCCAGTCCACCTCTCAATCCCTCCCCTCTGCTGGCCAGCTCTGATTGCCAGAGGGCAAATGGGAAACCAGGAGTGGGTGGTGGTGAACTCAGGTGGCACCAGGCCTACAAAGGGCGACCAGCAGAAGGGATTGGAGCCAGCGAGCAGGCGGGATGGTCAACCTCTTGGTCCCACTCCCTGGCTGGCAGGCTTTGATCACTTAATGGCAAATGGGGAACTAGGGAAGGATAGCAGTGGAGGGTGGGGCCAGCTTCTGGCAGCCAGGGAAGATGGCCCTGATCACAGGCCAGGCCTAGAGACTGTATTCATGCATTAATTTTGTGCACTGGGCCTCCAGTATACTAAATAATATATATATAATGTTACTTAGCATATGATGTTTCTCTAGCTACCTATCCTATATAATAAAAACCTAATATGCAATTGACTGTCCAAGAGAATGACCGGTGGAACCACCAGATGTTATGATGCACAGTGACCACCAGGTGGCAGATGTTTAATGCAGGAGCTGTCCCCAGCCTGCAGACCCCAGTGGGCCCTTTTGTCCCTGATCACCCCATCAGTTGCCCACAGATTGGCATTGATTGCCGGCCGAGCCTAGGGACCCATGCACAATTTTCATACACCTGGTGTATGAATGCTCATGTTGGAATGTTGAGGATTTAAAGTATTGCCTATACTTCCAAGTTTACTTTTTCCAGGTAGACATAGGATTGTTCCAACATCATTTATGGCATAATCCATTAGACTGAAATGTCACTGTTATTTTATACTGAATTTTTGTATGCATTTGCTCTATTTCTGTTTATTTTTCTTGCAATGGTTGTTATTTGGTTGTTGGATTTTTGATGGTGTTACATCAGTCTATGTGTATGTACAGTATTCCATTCCGTTAATGACTGAAGCTTCATAATCAATCTCAGGATCTAGGAAGGCTAGCATCCCTCATTACCCTTCACTCTCAGGTTTTCCTTTCAGTTACTCATTGTTTCTGTTACTCCCAAATAATGCCACGAGTTACCACAGCCATCCCCATGGAGTTTTACTGGGTACATGTCAATTTCAGAGATGAATTTACAGATAGAAAAGATCAAGTTTCCAGGTGGAAACTTGATCTTCCAAGTGCACAGAGTAACCTTCAAACAGGTCCTTCACATTTCTGTACATGTATTTACAATAGTTGCGCTTTGCTAGTAGAGTAAAAAGGAGTGTTTTCTATCTTTCTATGCTTCAGCAACTGTTTATTTTTTATTTTATTTTTAAAATATATTTTTATTAATTTTCTTTTACAGAGAGGAAGGGAGAGGGATAGAGTTAGAAACATCGATGAGAGTAACATCAATCACCTGCCTCCTGCACACTCCCTTCTGGGTATGTGCCCTCAACCAAGGTACATGCCCTTGACCGGAATCGATCCTGGGACCCTTTAATCCTCAGACTGACGCTCTATCCCCTGAGCCAAATGGGCCAGGGCAAGCAATTGCTTATTAATAAAAAAGTTATTTGTTTGCTCAGTTGATTATTGTTTATAACAGCTTTTCTGTGTGTTTTCTTAATATATTTTCAATAATTGATAATTTGCAGAGATGATAATTGTGTACCTATAAAATATTATATATATATATACATATATATATACACACACATACACACACAAGTAAAATAAGTAGCATGTTTTATATGTAAATATGTAAGTGTACATAAATAACATATGTATTATCATATTGTTATTTATTTAGGTTCATATTATTTATTTATTTATGCATTTTTGGCCAAAGTACATTCTTCTATTAGCTTAGCCAATTTTTTTCTTTCAAAAAACTAGCTCTGAGAGTTCTTTTAAGAAACGTTAATGTTTTTCTTTTCTCAATACATTACTTCCCAATTTCTTCTGCTTAATGTTTCCTGCTTTTCATTCCATTTTTCATATATTAGATGCTTAAATTATTATCTCATTTATTTCCTTCTTGTATATTAACATACATGTTAATGATTCTGAATGATTCTGTGTTTCCTACATCAATTACCACAATTTAGATGGTAAGTATATCCATTTTATTAAGGTGCTAGAATGCCTACAATATTTTATTTTAGGCTTACTTTTTTAAATGGATTTTTTACAGGCCATCTTTTAATATTTTACTATCAAAGTGATAGAAGTCTCACTTTGTAATATCGATTTCATCCTTCCCATGCTATTAGAGAATGCTTTCTGCTTTCCTTGGACTGCTGAGACTGATTTTCTTTAACACGTATGTTATCAAGCCCTATTAGTTTTCCACTGATACTAAAACAAAGGTATATTTGATCTCTTTAGGTTACAGCAGTATAGAAATATTAATTTCATGTGTCTATCTATGTAATTATACTATTTATATATTCTTTATTTTTGTTTAATTTGTCAGGTAAATTAAAGTTTTTTACTAATACTATGATTTTTTATTTTATTTTATTCCATCTCTATATAAACTATATACTTTGACATTATAATTGTATGTCAATTAGTAGGTATTGGCATTAATTCAACATTTGGTGATAGAACAGTCACAAGCCTTGATATCTGTTACTGACATTTGTTTTGTCTATTTTTGCCCATGTCTTCATTTCATGCTCATTTCAATCTTTGAGAATCACCTTATTATGGAAGTACTTGTTCAAAGTTCAACACTGGGCTTTGATTTGTGATCAAATATAACTTGTTTCCTTTTAATAGTTACACAACCCACTTTTATTTATTTATATCACAGATGTTTTTCTTGATTTCAACAGTTCACTTTAATACATTCTGTCAGTTTTAAGATGCACCTTTTTTCATGTTTTCACATCTCTCAAATTGGGATGCATTATTAAAATCCATGCAGTAATACAGTTATAAGCTTCTTGCAATGGCTTTTGGCTAGAGGTGGCTACCACTGCAGTGCCTGCCACATGAGACTCTGAACAGCCAGTGTTTCTGTGGGATTCTAGGGAGGGGGGGTGGGCACGACTGGGTATCAAAGGCAGCAAACCACTGAGGACCATATGCCCACTGTCTGAAACCTCCTATGGACCACTTTACAAAGAGACCCAGAACCTACCAGCATCCAACAAACAAATGGCGTGAACAACCTGGTGGAAGAGAAACTCCTAAAGATTTTTGATTCTTAAGATCTATAATAATAAAAGCACAGTATACAAATCAACTGAATGACGAAAGAGCAGAACCACCATCTGGACAACCACGCTATGACACACCAGGCCAGCCAAGGCGGGTGCAATGAGATTGGTAGGGTGGTCCTGCCATCACCTCACCATGGCCCCGCTTCCCTCTGCATGGCGATGCATCATGGAGCTCTGGCCAGCTGCCTCCCTCTGCCTCGTGATTAATCACCCCAAAGGGGGAGACCCAGGCTACCAGGGGTCAGAGCTGCAGCAGGTGTGTGTGGCCAGCTGGTGATGGCCCCACAGAGGGGGAGGCCCAGGCCAGCCAAGGACCACACCCCATGCCTCTAGACTGCAGAGAGAGGCAACAGCTGGCAGAGGAGGGGCTGCAGCACCACACAGATGGCAAGCAGTGACAGTGGCAGGGGCAGAGCCAGCTGCCAGCAGCTGGGGGAAGGAAAGCCCCATTAGGCCCTGATCATTGGCCAGGCCTAGAGATCCTACCCGAGGCTCCCAATTGTGAGAGGGCGTAGGGTGGGCTTAGCCCCCCCCCCCCCCCCCAAATCCACGAATTTGGTGCCCCGGGCTTGTCCCGTAGTAATAGTGAGTCTCACCTTTCCACATATTCCAGGAGTTCTTGCTGCTCTGTGTGTGGTCACTGCTCAGAGATGCATACATTTTAACATTTTTGGCAAGATGGTCACAATTTTTGCCTGCTATGCTATGCAGCCATGTTTCTCTTTAGTAGTGTTTTTTTTTTCTTCCTGTTTTCTACCTTTTATGTTTATTTCCTTATATAAATATGTTTTTCTTATAGAATCTTTGCATAGACCTTTTGTTGTTTCATATTTTAGTTTCTGCATTTTTTCTTGCTGATCTATGTGCATGTGGTTTGTGTTTAGGAGAGAACAGAGTTAGAGTCCAAGTGAGATTTTTTTCTCCCCCACAGTTTTGGGTTAAGTTTCACTTAGCCTTTAGTTCTTAACAGCTAATGGAGGTGGAAACTGATTTTATTTTCATGATCCAGAGATTCCTTATTTCTGCTGTGGAAATAGGTTTCTTCCTTCAATATGGCTTAGTGCAGCCTCCTGATTGCTCTCATCCTGCTTGTGGGAGACAGACTAGATTCAGGAAGTGCCTGGCTCAAGCCAATGCCCACCTGAGGTGCAGATCCAGGCTTGCCTCTCAGAAGGGGCGCACAGCTTCCCAGGTGACCCTGAGGGTACGGAGACCTGTGGGGGTGGGGGGTGGCTGTGCTCACTCACCTGTTCCTCTGTGCTGGGCTGCCTCTAACTCACCTTCACTGACTTACTGGTAATTAGAACTTTGTTTCCCAGTCTCCTTCTGGCCTTGAGTACTTTTCAGGATGAGAAAGAGGAATGTTTGTTCTGACTGTCATTTTTAATTAATCCTGCTTTAACCAATGAAGGAATTTAATTTAAAAATGTATGATCATGCATATTTTTAAAGCTGTGTTTGGGAGAGCGAAAAGCGTAAATTAGAACTGAGAAGGGAAGGGGGACGTTCGGGCCACTCTTTAGTTCCTCTGATGAAGCCGAGCTCACAGGGTGCATGCTGATACCGAGGCCAGGGAACCCAGGAGACAAGTCTCCGGCTTCTCTCCAGCTGCCGCGCAGGGGGCCTGGGATGGGTCTGTCTATCACGCTGCAGACCAGGGTGAGTGCACCCATCCGCTGAGTCAAAGGGAAGGAGAAAGACCAGTGGGCTCTCCAAGAAAGGCACAGGGTGTTCCCGAGGGAGTGTCTGCCCCCGGTTTTCCGAAGGTCACTGTCCCTCCTCTGCACTGAATGGGAACCAGCAGGGCAGCGGGTGGTGCTGACTGAGCCCCAGGCACCGTGGCCTCAGGCTCCAGGTGCTGCCTCAGAAGCTTAGACCAGTCTGCCTCCTCCCTCCAGGTCCCAGACCCAGGATCCTCAGGCCCACTGGGCTGAGCACCACCTGAGATGCTGTCCCTGGGAATGTGGTCCTTCCTCCCGAGTCGCTCTGAACTGAGACAAGGGGACACGTGTTAGTCCCACTGCTTCAGTGGCTCATGTCCTCCCCTGAATGGAGGTCTAACCTGCTTCCTGAGCCTCAAATTGGGTTCCGCGGCCCCCAGAGGGCACCACAGTGTCTCCACTCCAGCACAAAGCATGCATGGCCCTTGTTAGAGGACCATCGGAAAGCTCCAAGCCGAACCGGTCACCAGGCCTCCCCCAAACCAGCTTCAGAAACAATACTCTTCCTTTTGTGACCATTTATTACTGTCCCCCAAACTCATCACAATCATACTATTTGCTTGAGAAATCCAAAGTGGGCACAATCATAGGTATCTAAGACGCATTGTGCCATGGCCCGGAGATTTTTGCCACTGAGAAAGGTCTAGTATCTGAAAATCTCCACCTTAAGATGCTGGAGGAGGGGCTCCCGCCTCTGTTTTCTTTCCCTTCTGATGGTGGGATGCTTCCTTCCTGTCACATGACATGTTCCTTCACCCTCAGTGTCCAATTCAGATTACCCTGGCGCTGAACTCGGCAAGGAGCCTAGTCACTGCCTGGGATGGGTGACCTGCCTGATGACATTTTATTACGCGCCCGAGGGCTCCTGACCACTCAGGAGGAAGAGTGGAAACCAGGTTACATGTCATAAACACTTTCAAATAAACTACCTGACATTGACATGTGGTGAATGCAATGTCTGCTCCCACATAAACAATAGCCAACTGATGCAATTCAAGGAAGTTGGAAAACATTTTTTTTTCTTTTCATTTGCTTGTTTGTCATGTGACTCCTGTTCCTTTTATTTATTTCACATAAATCTATGCAATTTTTTTTCTAATAGCCTCATCCATATTCCACTAAGTTAACTATGTACCTCTCAATTCTCCCTAGTCCTGAACACATTGTTTTATGGAAATGAGCACTGGTTACTGACTGAACATCAGCTGAGGGACAAGATGAACTTGGGAAGGCAGGGCTGGCAGGAGCTGGAGGTCCATGAGAACTTAGTACTCCCTGAGGAAAATTTTAAATGAAAGCAGTTTGCTCTCTGATTCAACTTTTACATGAGCAGGTATTATATGCTTAATAAATATTGGTTAATAGGCTTGGATGAAAAAATGAATAAATGAGTATCATTTTTAAAACTCAATATTTCATAGAATTCCCAGGCTTTAAGCTCAAAACAGAAAAGCCAAAGCTATGTTCTGTTTTTTTGTTTGTCTTTTTTTTCATTTTAATGCATCAATGTTAGGTGCAAATAATTGTCACAAGTCAGTTCTGTAACATCTGTTTCTCCAAGGTCATCTATAATAATATGCATAATATGCTAATTAGACCAGACAGCCGGATGTCCTTCTGGGTGACCTCCGAATGAAGCCTGTGCTGTGAGGGCTGAGGCAAGCTGCTGTGGCTGTGAGGGCTGAACCCCTGGCATGAATTTTGTGCATTGGGCCTCTAGTATGAAAATAATTTTACTCACAAGTCCAAGACCAGGAATTGCTTAATGAGCTCAAGCCAGCACCTCGATTCCCTGGAGTAAATGTTATCTCAATGTTCTTGCTGCGAACCTCAGGTTAACTGACCCCCCACCATCACAGTCTGCGGTGATGATAGCACAGTCCTCCTATGCTGATTTATGCAATAAACTAACTTCCAGAGAACCAGAGCAGCAGCCATCCAATAGCATGCACAATTGTGCTAAAGAAGTAATATAACCCCATGCCTTTCAGAACAGAGAGGGAAGTAGAAAGCAGAAGTCACTCCTTTTAAAAAATATAAAATACTTGAGAATTTTTATTTCACAAAGATCTCAAAGTCCTCCTGACTTTGACATGATTTCAGAGAAACAAAGATCTCATTCACAAAAGTTGTGAGGAACTTGCCTTTTGAAAATAAAATATACATATAAAAATTTCAATGCTAATCATGCTCCTTCAGAATTTAAAAAAATATATAGACTTTATTAAATAAAAGATGGTAACAGATGATAAAGAATTACTATGTAAAGGATCTCCTTAATGTCACATTATGTAAGTAAAACGTTGAACAAAAAAAATAGATTTAGGTTAAAAAATATAAATTTAAAACATGAAAAAAATATGCTGACTCTTATTTAGAGAGAGGGGAAAGAAGAGGGAGAGAGAGAAACACTGAGGTGAGAATGGAACATTGGTCAGCTGCCTCCTGCATGCCCTCTACTTATTGAACCAGCAACCTTTCAGTGCATAAATTGACATCCAAACAACTGAGTTACACCAGTGAGAGCAAGACATGCTGACTTTTATACTTTATCAATGTATTTATAATAAAAAAGAGAAAGTGTCACAACTGTATATATACAGGCCATAGAAATGTATATTTATGCCTATTAATTTATGACTTGGATAAAAATTGAAATATCCAAAGTAATCATAGATGTACACATGTGATACCCTTCTCCATCCAATGGGAAAACAAAACAAAACAAAACAAACAAACAAAAAAAACAACAAAAAAATACATTGTTATTCTGAAGAAGAAGAAAATACTAAATTGTAACTATTTTACTTTTGATTGATTATTGCATTCTACCCATAGTTTTTAGGAGCTCTGAGATTGCTAAGCTTCTATTTCAGGGTCACATCACTCAGTTTTCTCTTAAATTTCTCAGCGAGGTTTAATAAAAGACTCCTAAATACCTACATCTCTTTCTGATTAGCTATCTTGGAAAACTAATTAAGTAATCAATAAACAGAACGAGTATAAGTCAATAGGACCTCTGATAAGCTTGAATGATCTTCAACCTACAACAGCACCGGAGCCCACAATTACGGGGGAAGCTATATCTTAGTTCATTAACACACTCATGAGGCTATTGAATGTTATCTGGCAATGCTTCTCAACTGTTTATAAGGCAGCTCTTTGTTACTAAATTGGAACTTGCCCAGTTTATTTATTTTTTGTTAGTTCTCACCAGAGGATGTTTTTTCCCCATTGCTTTTTTAGAGATAGTGGAAGAGAGGGAGGGGAGACTGGAAGAGAAAGATGGGGAGGTGGGTAATTGGTTGGTTGCCTCCAGCCTGCACCCCAAACAGGGGTGGGAAGCAAACCAAAACCCAGGCACCTTGGCAAAGCTCTGACTACTGAACAATACTGGCCAGGGCTCACATAGTTTATTTTTAAGCAAGGAAAGTAAGAGACTACCCATTTTATTATTCAACTTAGTGTAATCTGATTAACAACTATATATTGTGTCTAAAATTCATTTATCCTTTCATTAAGCTAACATGTACTTTGTTTGTTAAACATGCCTGACTCTGTGCTATTACAGAGATGGAAACGTCAGACATCATTGGATCAACTGTCACTCAGGTGGCAGTTCCATGGAAGAGATGATGGGTATGGAGAATGATTTAACTTATTATTATAAGTGAGCATGTGTCCTGAATGTCCCCTGACCTCAACAGAATGCTGGTAAAGATGAAATCACGTAGTATCAATGTTCCATTTCTCTGCTTAATGGATTCCCACCTGCATGATCTCAGGACACAGGAATGTCCACCTCCAAGTGTCCTGACTTATTTCTGAGGCCCTGCAAGTGCCCATGTGACTTCTCGACCCTCATTTGTTAGCACTCGCTCCAGCATCCCACAAATGTGAAGGGCCTCAAAGACAGGGGGTGGGGCTCCCTCTGAGGTCCCTCATGTCCCTGCCCTCCTGTCTGTGCCCCATGTTCCCAGTGCTCACCCCTCAAGCACCCTCCAGGCAGGCTGACTTCTAGTCACAGCGCTAGCTCCTGACTCTCCTTTGCACAGTAATGATGACAACACTGCCATTAGCTGATTCTCCTTCCCTCTCTTCTATCTCCCCCATCTGTTTCTTAATTACCCCCCCTTGGGGCCCCACTGCCACTTCCCATCACCTTGCACCTTCTAAAATGCCCCACAGACCTTATCTAATAAAAGGGTGATATGCAAATTAACCGTCACTCCATCACAAAGATGATGGCGCCCATAGACACAAGATGGCAGTGCCCAGTCCTCTCAGCCCCACTGGAGTCCCCTAGGCCTCAGGGGGGTAGGAGGGGCAGCCTCTGAGAGCCAGCAGTATGAGAGGCCTGGCAGAATGCTTGCTTCGTTGCTGCGCCCTGCTCATGCTGGCCCCCCAGAACCAGAGTGAACTAGGACAGGGACAGGGCGGCTGGCCTGCAGCCTCTGTGGCCCAGTGCAGGCCTGGAGAGGAGATGGAAGGCCCGCCTCCTGCATAAGCAGCACTGGTCCCTCCTGGCTCCTGTGGAAGCAGCACAGCTTTGTTCCCACAGGCTCCCTCAGAAGTGGCAGGTGGCCCCCTGAGTGCAATATCATGTGATGGGCTACTAGTATCTTTATAAACATTCAAACTGCTCACCTCATTTCTCTTCCTACAAGAACCCCAGAGCGGCTTTCCACTGGCCAGTGGGGCAGCCCCGGCTCCAGCTTCTACTGTAATACAGACACTCTGGGGTGTGTTATGAGGAAGGTTATGGGACCGACTGGTCTCCAGAGAAAGGTGATGATGGGCCAGGCAGAGCAGAGATGCTCCTCAGTGTGTGAGCTACTCCAGAGACATAGAAGGAAAGCACCCTCCACACCACAACCAGGGAGTTATGGGGAAGAAATGACACTTTCTCAACCTCTCATATCTTTAATTACACTACCCTAAATAAATACAGTTTTGCCATTTTCTAATTTCCTTATACATTTACAATGGAGAGTAGGAGAGTTGGTTGTGCAGTCTCAGCTGGCATGTGTTTTCATGGTCTCGGACGTGGAAAGAAAGAAACAACTGCACCCTCTCAACCAGAGTCCACAGCGCTCCCATCAGTCTTCTGACTTCCTCCTCGCCCAGAGACCACCAGAAGCTGCGCATTTACACTCCCCCACCTCACCTCACTGCCCCCTGCTCCAGAAAGGCCACCGAGCCAACCGCTCTAAGGTTCTCACACAGCAAACCCAGTAAGGACCAGCGGGAGACACTGGGTCCTCAGTCCTGCAGCTACGTGCAGCTCCCCGACCGCAGCCTCGTTACACGGTTGACGGATTGATCTGTTTTTAATGCAAGAGGAACTACAAATTACTTCAGATTCGGGAAGAACCAGGCGAGCTTGCAGCACTTTTAACTTCCCTCCATGTTTATTGAGTGGTTACCTCCCATCAAGTAAATGAGAGAGGAGGGTCTGCTGCCCAGGGGGATGTGGGAAAGGGACACTTTGTGTGACTAACATGCCACAATTGTGCATGTGGCTCAGGAGACCAGACCGAGGGGATAATTAACATAGGAGCCTGGAGCCTTTTCCCAGGAAGGCTCGGGTGAGCAGTTACTGTCTGGGCGCTCTCTGGGCCCAGCGAAGCGTCTCCTGGGATGTGCGGGACTGGAAGGCTGTTCACGGACCCCCGGCAGCTTTAGAATCTCCTGGCTTGAGCTCTGCAATCTGAGTTTGTCATCGGGGGAATTTCCATGCCTTGAATAGTCACTACCTCTGTTGGAAACAGATGCTAAATTATGGCTGGGAGAACATGGGACCTTCAAGCCACTCGAAAGACCGATACCCTCACATGAAGTGGAAGCTAGGAAAAGCAAGCACTCCCGAACATGTGAGCGTCAGTCAGACCCTGCCACTTAGACAAGACACTGTCTTCTACCTCTATTTTTCATGCTTTGGTTCAATACCCAGTTATCTAATCAAATCTACTCTTATCTCCTTCGGAATTGTTACAATAATACTCAATTGTCCACTTATTATCTTTAACCATTCTTAAGTGCCAGTGACATTTTCTAAGTATCTATTTTTGAAAAAGGTAAAAAAATAAGTTAAAAAGTAAAATATGAACAAGAGGAGCAGTCTTATGTGCAACAGAATTTTCAGTGTCTAATGTTTGACTGAATCCAAGACATACCGATTCCCCTTTGAAGTGAGCATGAAGGAAGTAGCTTCCAACTAGACTTTCTCTCGCTACAGATGCTTCGACTCATGACAAAGGAATTCAGAGTGAACTGAAGTTGGGAATTTGTCAGAAAAAGCCAAACACTTACACATCTAGTTAGCTCTTTGGTACACTGTCCTGATTTTTCTCCCACTGATAACCATTAAGCAGGATAACATGGCAGTTTTCTTGTAAAATTAATATAAATACTATAAAACAAAAATTTATGCCTGGCCAGCATGACTCAGTGGTTGAGCATAGATAGACCCATGAACCAGGAGGTCACGGTTCATTTCCTGGTCATGGCACATGCCCAGGTTGTGGGCTCAGTCCCTAGTAGGGGATGTGCAAGAAGCAGCCAATCAATGAGTCTCTCTCATCATTGATGTTTCTATTTTTCTCTCCTTTTCCCTTCCTCTTTGAAAGAAATAAAAATATATTTTTTTAAAAAGTAAAAACAATTTAATTAAATTCTAATTTCCAATAGGGGAATTGCAAATGAACAATAAATACATTTAATACATGTCCATTGCATTGTTAATTGAAAGTGTGATATTCCATTTTCGCTTATATTTGGTCCAAATAAAAAAGAAAAGCTAGAAACTGTCTCCTTTAACAAACCACATTGGCACACAGATAGGAACTTAAATTCACACTTAGTAGAGAGTATAAGTTTAAAAAAATCTGATGGCAATTTCCTCATGTGAAACAAATGTTTTAGAAGCATCCCTGCACTAGCCCAGGGAATCCCGACTTCCCCTGGAAATCTGAGGGGTGCATTGATCTAGCTCTACCTTCTGCAGCTTCGGGACACTAGCCCTCATTGGATTGTGGGCCGAGGGACCTCACCAGTGCATGATTAGGGACAGGGAGGGACATAGGATGTTGGCCGGCTGGGGAGGGCTAGTGGGAGGGCTCTAGCCTGTCCTTGTAGAGAACCCCCCATTGTGAATGCTCTCTGCGAGAGCTGTGAGATGCGCATCTTTTTAAAGAAACTCAGCCAGTTTCACAGCCAGGAAGATCTTTCTCAGGACCCTGAGCATCTCTCCTACCTGTAACCATCCAGGGAGCCACGCCCTTCTTCCAGTCTCTGGGGTGGGGATGGGAGGTGAGAGCATGACTCTGCAGGTGCCTGGTTCCTCATTACAAAACTACCTCCAGTCAAAGGATAAGAGGAAGTTTACTTTTCCTTTGAGTAAAGCCAATTAGCAAACACAGGTGGCCAAGGGTCCTCCCCGCTCCTCAGCTGTTAAAGTGCCCCTGCCCTTTGTTATATCTGAATTCAGTTCTGGTCTCTGCACCACTGTGATAGCTTAAATAACATCTGCCTGTTTAACTGGGACCTGGCAATTTTTGCTTTGAAAGTATAAAAAGGCATGCGTCATTATACTGATTAATGTATGGTTTGCGGTAGCAAAAAGTCTAAAAATACTAAATGCTTAAACAAAATATAAGAATTGTGAAGCAAATAAAATATATCAGAGAAAAACATTTCCCTTTTACAAACACAAGTTTCTAGGCAGAAAAGGGAAGAAACTGTACAATGAAAATATCTTATCTCTGTTCTCATTCTTGGGGCCAGCATCTTTCTTTGTTGGCTGATTGTGGTTTCAACTACAGCAATAAAAAGCAATAGGACAATAATATGCAAATGGAATGCACATGGAGCACAATGTGACATTACATGTCTCCACAGAGGCAGGATTCTATGTAATTGATGACTGACTTCTTGCAAATACTTATATGGCAAACCAAGCTGTTGAGAAATGAGGCCCTGTCACAGTGTGAACAGATAACATGTGAAGTAGAGAACACCAGCACTGATGACATGACAGATGCATCCAGTGGATTAAGTATCCTAGGATCAGGAGACACCAAAGCATGATGGTCCTCAGACTTGGTGACACATTGGAGTCCACTGAGAAAGTTAAAAAATAATGATGCCTGGGTGTGGGCTGGCTGTTGGAAGTTTTTGAAGCTCCCTGATATTTCTAATGTGCAGAAATATTAGAAAAACACTGCTATAATTAAACTCGGTGTCCTGCAGATATCCCTTAAATTAATCTCTTTTCCTTTTATGTCATTCTAAATGTCCAGTGCACAAAATTCATGCACCCAGGTGAGAGGTCCCTCAGCATGGCCTAGGCCATCTCGCAGTATGGGAGCCCTTGGAGGATGTCCAGCTGACAGCTTAGGCCCACTCCCAATGTGGAGAGGGCCTAAGCTGGCAGTCAGACATCCTTAGTGCCGCCGAGGCTGTGCTTACCATATGTGAGCCTGGCTTCTGGCTGAGCTGCGCTCCCCCTGTGGGAGCACACTGACCACCATTGATCACCTGCCCCCTGGGGGGTCAAGTGTGCGTCATAGTGACTGGTTGTTCCACCTTCGGGCCGAAACTGGCTATCTGACATCCTCCGAGGGGTCCCAGATTGTGAGAGAGCATAGACCAGGCCGAGGGACCTCACCAGTGCATGATTAGGGACAGGGAGGGACATAGGAGGTTGGCCAGCTGGGGAGGGCTAGTGGGAGGGCTCTAGAGTGTAGCTGGCCCATCAGGGTGTCTCAGTCCCGATTGGCCAGACCCCAGCAGCAAGCTATCTTATCAGTCAGAGTGTCTGCCCCCTGGTGGTCAGTGCACATCATAGCAAGCAGTTGAGCAGCCTTAGTATATCATTAGCATATTATACTTTGACTAGAAGCCCATTGCAGGAAGATTCCTGCAATAGGGCTTCCTGATGTGGTCACTGCCCCGCCTGCTTCCCTCCCTTCTCCCCTGCCCCCTTGCTTGCTTCTCTGCAGCTTCACTCCCTTCTGCAGCTCTTGGCTATTTCTACACTGTCTTCAGTCTTTGCTCTAGCCTGGATATGCAAATTAACCATCAACTTTATTGGGCTAATTTGCATACTCACCCTGATTAGCTGGTGAGCATGGCTTGTGGGCTTAGCGAAGGTAGTGAATGGCCAAATGGATGACTGGACACTTAACATATTGGGCTTTTATTATATAGGTCTAGAGGCCCAGTGCAAAATTCATGCACTAAAGGGGGCCCTTCAGCCCAGCTTGCCCCCTCTCACAGTCCAGGAGCCCTCAGGTGGGAGGCGACCTGGTGATCAGGGGAAGGTGATGCCCCTATCACATTTCTGCTGCTGCCACTGCCAGCAGTGCAAGCCTCACTGGCCCTGGTTACCTGAGGCTCAGGAGGTGGTCTTGGGCAGATGGAAAGCTTGCCTGCACCTTGGGGCTGCCCTGGACAGCAGGGGGGCTGAGGGCAAGTCCAGCTGCACCATGCGACTGCCACACCCCCAGCGGGGCTGAAAGAACTGTGGGACTCCAACAGGGCTGAGGGAATGGGGCACTACCATCTTGTGGCTATGGGCACTGCCATCTTTGTGACTCTGTAATAGTCAATTTACATATTCCCTCTTTATTAGATAGAACTAGAGGCCCAGTAAACTCATGTATGGACGGGGTCCCCTCAGCCTGATCTGCACCCTCTCCAATCCAGGACCCCTCAGGGACCACTGGCCCCTAACCACTCACCTGCCTGCTGACCTGATCTCCCTAACTTCTCTCTCCTGCCAGCCTAATAGCCCCTAACCAGATCTGCCTCAGCCCTGCCACCACTGATTTGTCTGAAAGGATGACTGGAAGGTTGTCCGGGAGATGTTTGGTCTAATTAGCATATTACCTTTTTATTAGTATAGATTAATTTCAGAGAGGGGAGGCAATAGAAACATTCTCTCAGTGATGAGAGAGAATCATTGATTGGTTGCCTCCTGCATGTCTCACACTGGGGATCAAGCCCACAATCCAGGCATGTACCCTGATCATGAATTGAACTCCAGGTCCTTCAGTCCTCAGTTGGGGGCTCTATCCACAGGGCTACACTTTCCCTTTCCACTTGGACATGGTCTTTCTGCTTGAGCTGAAACACTGAAGCTGTCTCACTGGAGCAGAATGGGGTGCACTGGGCAGCTCAGGACAGAATGGAGTGCACAGGGTTGGAGCAGGTAGAGAACCCCAAAAGCTAGAGAGGAGCCTCATTTATCAGCCACACTGTTTCGTGGCAGTGCTGTGTCACAGTTGAGTGGCCACACTGTTTGGCTGTGCCACAGTCAATGGGAGTTTACACAACTGAGCTGTCTGCATGGATAGCTTCCTCCTCACCACACCCCCCAAGCTGGGGGCTCCTCTTAGGGTTGACGTGACACCAATCACCCTTAGTTGGTAGCCCAATAGGCCACCTTGGAAAGAGAAGTGGGGAATCCTGATTTTACCTGAACACTCCAATTTCTTAAGTTGGCACCTGATGCGAACTTCAGATGTTTGGGCCAAACCAGAGTGGCAGTCAGGCCTGGTGTCCAGGCCACTGGGCAGCACTGGGCTCCTCTGCAACAGCTTGGTGGCAGGGCCAAACCAGACCCTCCACCTACTGGTCGTGGCCTCGGCCCCCACCATCATCCAAGCTGCCATTCAGGGGGCACCTGTGCTGGACCAAACCATTGCCTAGTGCAGGGCACTGCCATTGGACACAGCCATCGCTTAATGAGTGGGTGAGCTTCTGGCGAGAGTACTCCTCCCCATGCAGTTGTTTGTTGCCTTGGAGCTGCCACTCCAAATCATGCTGCAGGCTGCAGGGAGAGCCACCTGCGGGGAGCCGGTGCGCACTGCCATGGAGGAGGGATCAGAGGAGGGAATGGTGTATAAGGCACTACCATTGGGGTGTATCCATCCAGAGCCCATGCCACCCAGACCCCAGGCTGGTCGGCCAAGAGGTGAGTCCGTTTGCCTGGAGCCTGGGGCTGGGCACTGGGGCGGGACCAATGCTTTCACGGGTGGTTTGCAGGAGTCTGGCCACGGGTCTTGCTCAGGCTTGGCACGGAGTTGCAAGTTGTCACCATGCATTGGGTGGGAGTGGGGGGTGGAGAGGGGCGAGTATTTAGCAGAGCTCAGCCCAGCTATAAGAGGACCCTAGGTGTCTTGGCAAGTGAAGGGGGTGGGAGTACACTTGTTTGTAATTCTGACATCAAACCACTTGGTTTTAAATGCAAACCTGCTTTGGGGTATGGACAGGCCTTGAAGATCCTGTTTCCTTCTGTCTGCTCATATTCAAGTGCCTAGCACTATGTAAGTGGACATGGTGTGCCTGGTCTCAGGGTCATTGGTTTTTATGTGGTTTTTGTGTGTGTTTTTTTTACTACATTCCTTCATATGACCTGGAGGAAGCATGGGGAGAGCAGTTAGTCACTGCTGGTGGCCTCTGGAGCTGCTGGTGTTATCCTTTCTTCCTTGTAGAACATCTAGGAAGGGGAAGTGGCTGCAATGCCCAAGGCCTAGTTCTAGAAGGCTGGCAGGGCTGACAAGATCATGCCGGCAGTGCTGGTCCATTGGTGCCTGTCCTGTCCTGTCCTGTCCTCTTGAGATTGAACCTGCAGGACTACTAAGGGAGCCAGTCCCCGTTCTGACCCGCCTCTGCCACCGATTGAGTGGATGGAGTGAGAATTACCTGCATCTCCATCATCCCAAGAAGCCCAAGGGCCAATGGCATGCCCTAACCCCAGCAAAATCCTTTAGAGCTCTGGGCATTCCCCTGCCCAACCCCACCAGCTACTGCATCCCAATGTGGAAACCACTGAATCTTCTAGAATTCATGTTCAATTATCAACAAAATTCTTTATCCACACCCTCTTCTCTAAATATTTCCACCACCCTTTCACACTAATTAAGTCCTATTAGGCCCGGAGAATAATGCTTCTCTTATAACCCTATGAAGGTGGAGTTTTCTCTGCCATGGCCAATAGGTTTTTTTCCTCTTGCTGCTTCCAGTCCATTTCCTTCAATTCCAAAACAAAACAAAACAAAACAACCCTCTTTTTTATGTAATCAGACACCACCCAAGACTTCTCTTCAATTGGTTTATCTATCAATCACTTGATTAATTCCCCTCCTTCCTGTAGGGTCTCAGTACATGGCTGTCACTCTCTCCAGAACTAACTCCCACCCCATCACTTCTCCCCTTTTTTATTATCCAGATGACACAGTTTGGTCCATCATTATGATACTTTTTGGCATATCTAATCAGTTATTTACCCTCTCTTCAGCCTCATTCACTCAACGTGGCAACAGGTCAAGGTTGGTTAGCACTAACTCTCACCCCTCTCTGTCTCTGCTTGCCTGTAACAAGATGTGACCAGAGAAGAAGACACAGCTGTGCCATCTGAAGGCACCTGCACTCTTGTAGTCATGCTTGACTTCCCTGTCCTGTACCATCAATTCAGTCATTAGCCCTGTTGCCAGTTACATTGCCAATGCAGATGTGAACCTGGTCACTAGTCACCACCCCACTGCTACTGCTGGGGCCTCCACTACCCCCACCGCTCATTCTCAGACAGCAGCAGCCTCCTGCTTCCATCCACACAGCACACACAGGTGTCCTTCTAGATAGGACTCAAACTGCCTTACCCTTCAATCCCAAACCCTCCAATAACTTCCTTTCTCACTCGACACTGCCCACAACTGCCCCGATGATTCTGTCTGACCCCACATCCTACCAATGTCGCTCTATACTTATTCCTATCAAGCATGCCAACCTCCTCGCTGTTCTGCTAACGTGTTTGACATGCTCTCACTTCAGGGCCTTTGCACTTGGTAGTCATAGAGATAAGGATCCTCTTCCCCAAAGAGCCGTATTACTCCTCCTCTGTAGGCCTCTATCAAATGTCCTCTTCCCATTCACTTACTTAAAGTGATAGCTTCCCTCTCCCAGGCTCCCGACCCCTTCCACCTCTCACAACATCATATCAGTGCCGCACACCAGGTGGTTTATTTTTGTTTATTTATTATCTGTCTCCCACTAGTATGCTTGTCCTTAGGTTACTCTTACACCTTAGCCCTCTAGCTCTCAAATCACAAGACATGTTTTGCAGTCTCTGAAATAGATAACATGTAAATAGGTATACTCAATGGTGTTTTAAACCTTTGAGCTCTTGTAAATTATTTTTCATGTGTAGCACTGAAATGCATTGCAGTGTTTATTATACGTATGTCAGGCTTAGTCAAAATTCCTTGCTAAGGCAGAACCATGTTTGGGGACTAATCAACGTGGCTTCCAGCATCATTCACAGTCACATTGCTCTCGTCCCCCGGCTCCTTCCCCAACCTCTGTTTAGCTCTCCTCTCCTTGACTATTTCAGTGGAAACAGACACCCAGGCAGGCCTGGTGTTCAATATGCTCCTCACATCAGACATGACACTAATTTTAGGTTTCTGAAGTATTATATCTCTCCCTGCAATTAACATAATTCAAAGTAGCTATGCTAAGATAATGGGGAAAGTGCCGGTTAGAAGACAGAGCATGGCCCTCACCCCCTTTCGCCATTACAGGCACTTGAGGGGCTAAGATGGCTTTCTCCCCTGCCCTCGTTCGTCTAATGAATCCCAGGCTGTTTGGTGAAAGCTCTCTCTGGCTGCCCAGCCTGCCTGTGACAAGGTTAAATGCTGCTGATGGTCTGCGAGTGCTCTGCATTGAAAATCTCTCCACACGCCTGCCCCACTCTCCTTCAAGTGGCAAAACATCTGTAAACTGAAAACGATTGAGAGCTGCATAACCGGCCCTTAAGCATTTCTAAGTGCTGTATTTAACAATCCAAACATTTCATTATTTAGCTGGAAAGGCACTGGCTTAACAAAACACCAATGTCACCATTACAAGAGAATAAAAATGAATTTTATGCAGCCTGACATTATACATTTCTCCAATGTTGAACCACAGATGACTCCAGAAGCTAAAAAACAATCGTTCAAACGGAGCAATTTTCTGCCTTACTGCTTGACTTTCTCAAAATAGCTAACCTTTTACATAATGGAAAGCCGGAACACAACAGTCTGACTAAATAAGATATCTCCACACCTGGTTCGGGGGAGGTGAGGCTCTCCGCCCCTGGGCACTGAGACTGCTTCTCACCTAGCCTCTTCCTCAGCCACATTTTATCATAACATGGTGGTACTCTAAAGCCTGCTTTGTTGACCATTTCCATTTATTTACTTTGCTGTTCTACCCCTTTCTTTAGCTTTTAAATCAAAATTACAATGTGTATTATAGAATAATATCCTATTTCAATTGATTTTGCTAATACCTTGCCCTGCAATCTTTCCTTAATTGGATAACTGGCCTGAAAGTACTGCTCCATTAACACAGGTGACCCACACCTGTCCTTGTCTCATTAGAACATGTGCTAGCTGCTGGGTGTCGGTCACTTCCTAACCGTGAGAATTACATGACACCGTATGTGCTCCAACCCACATCTCTGAGGAAGCTCTGCATCCCTAAGGCAGGTCACCCCACATTTGTGTGGGAATGCCAGGGTCTGAGTGCTGAGGACTGGGACCTACAAAACCCTCCGATGGCATGTTAGCTGTACCCCCTCAGCGCTAGCGACAGTCCCTGTGGGTGCACACTTCTCACCTACACTTCCCCCATCTGGCGATAACGCACCTCGTCCCCAGAGACATCAGAGTGTGAAACACAGGTTCTCAGCGCCCCGGAGGTTTATAGCTGGAAATAGAGTGAAGTGAAAAATGTCCTAAGTCTACTCTCCTTTTTTATCTCATGGGATCATAACAAAGATTACCGCCTCCACAACGACTTTTTTTCTGTATGTAAGAGGGAATACAGGACTCCTCTTCTAATACATATATATTCACACATACATACAAGACGAGGCAAAGTAGGCTTACAGTTGTGCCTATGGAAAGTAATACAGTCATTAATAGAAGATAATACAAGCATGCACTCTGTGCTTCACACACTCACAACTGTAAACCCACACTCGCCAAACACTGTACATCTATGAAACCAGGAAACCTCGACCCAACTTTTCCCCAAGAAGTTGCAGCACAGATCCTGTGGAAAATGCACCAGCACCAATCTGGGTACTCTGACGCCACAGCTGCGATGTGATATGTTCAAGGAGGCATCAGGGCTTTTAAACTATCACGGGCCACCATTTAATGGGTAGGGAGTTCATTATACACATGGCACTAAATTCAAAAACGTATCACCAAGTTTCTCATGGACTTAATCTGAAAACTCCCGCTCCTGCTGCTAGAAACAGGGATGTTCTGTAGTGTCAGCCTGGGAAGTAAACCAGAGAATCTGGTGCTGCACGGTTTGGAGTTTCAGGGGAAGTGAGGGGATAGAGACATCATTGTGCTTGTCACTGTGATTTTTAAAAAGCTGATCAGACGTTCCACTTTTGATGGGACAGTCCGATTTTTAACAATTTGTCCCACGTCTCCCGAAGTTTTAAAACAATCCCAATTTTTGAAAATAACATTTATCTAAATAACAGCTTATCTTAATAACATTTCTATGTGTGGTGTGACTCAATGGTTGAGTATCGACCTATGAACCAGGAAGTCATAGTTCAATTCCTGGTCAGAGCACATATTCAGGTTGTGGGCTCAGTCTCCAGTATAGGGCTTGCAGAAGGCGGCTGATCCATGATTCTCTCTCATCATTGATGTTTCTCTTTCTCTCCCCCTCTCCTTTCCTCTCTGAAATCAATAAAAATATTTTTCTCAAAAAATAATATTTCTATGTGGAAAGTTCAGCACAGTGTTCTCTGCCATAGGAGCAATTCTTATGTATCAACCTCAGAGGTCTCATTAGTGGCTGAGATTCAATGTAAATATTTTACTGTGGAAATCTCTCAGGAGCAAAGGAAGAACTGTTTATTCATGAGTGAGACACAAAGCCATAGGAACGGCCTGTCCTCTCGTTTCCTATATTATAAAGCCTAATATGCTGAGTGTTGGTCAGCTATTCAATCAAAGCATAATATGCTGATAGGCTAAGGCCACTCAATCGACCACACATTATGACGTGCACTGACCACCAGGGAACAGATGCTCCAACTGGTAGGTTAGCTTGTTGCTGGGGCCAGGTAGATTGGTCAGACATACTCTGGAGCCCTCCACGGTTTTAGGAAATTTATAAACTTACTTTACATTTTCTTTTAAAAAATTTATTTTTATTTATTTTAGAGAGGAGGAGAGAGAGAAACATCAATGGTGAGAGAGAATTATTGATTGGCTGCCTCCTACACACCCCACACTGGGGATTGAGCCCAAAACCTGGGGATATGCCCTGACCAGGAAATGAACTGTGACCTCTTGGTTCATGGGTCTATGTTCAACCACTGCACTGTGCCGGCCAGTTTTTTTCACTTTCTTCATAGCTCTTACCTTATTTGATGTTGCCACATTTATGAATTTTGCTTACTAAATTTCTTTCCACATTTGAATATAACTTTCCTATATGGCAAAGAACTTGTCTTTAAAAAAAATAAACGTCCACGGGGTCCTCCTGACTTCCTTTTGCCTCACTGTGGTCTGCTTACAAGGAGTCAAGGCTGAGTCCACAGGATGAGTATAGCAGGTCTAGTTCAGACACCTTTTAATTTACTTTCCAGAAGGATCCTTACTCATGGCCAATACTTTTACTTTTGTTTCTCAAGTTGCTTATCTGCAAAGTGGAAATGACAGCTTTTCTCACAGCACAAATAAATAGGCTGTGAGATCCCAGAGGCACAGGTTATAAGAAGGCACTTGTAAAATGCAAGGTGGTAGAGAGTGGTGGAGCCAAGGCCACGTTTGTGGAGCCACACTGTGGGCCAGAGGTGCCTTTTCAATAGTGCACCTCCTTGGACTCAGTCTCCGAAGCTCATCTTTTTACCAAAACATCATAAATTATTGACAAAGAAACAAAACAGCTTATTATCAGTGGCCTCCTTTTACTTCAGGTTATATTGTATAAAGATGGTACAGTGACCTTGTTTCTTTCATCATTGTGTTATAGCATAATTGCACAATGATGAAAGAAACATGGTTTCCTATTGCCATTGAGGGTGGACTCGTGAGCTATGAATGAATGATAATATAAGTTTAAAATAAAGTAAACTTAATTTTTGCCTTTCAGAACTCAAGTCCAAAGACTGTATGAAGGCCACTGACTGCTGGTTGACTCATCTGTGAAAACTTGCTAAGATATTGGCAACACTGACTAGTGGACTATTCTATCTTCCCAAAGGCCATCCTTGACAAACAGTTCAGTTGAGAAAAGTTAGCACTGATTTGGGAAATTTTAGTTCTTGTATAAGAATTCTAAATATAACACTGGTATCAGACTCAGTACATCTGCCACTTCCCAATACAGTTATAAGACGGTATACTAGCAAGTGGGAATATATTTCATACACTGTTTGTACAGCACACTCAACAAATAACTAAGTTTTCAGAAACATGAGAAGTTTAGAGATGACAAGGAGGATTTTCTTTGACTTGCCTACATTTCTCTCTTCCTTTGAAAATGGTTCCTCCTTCTACTCTGTCTTCTATTTCAATGCAGCATGAAGAACTGAGATCGTGCTTCTTATACTTTTCATACAACTCTCCATAAAAATCACTCAAAATAATCCTATATAATAAAAGCCCAGCAGCCATCATAGCAGAACAGCCAGAACGGCTGCTTGACCAGTCACTATGAAATGTACTGACCACTTCTTGGTCCGTTCCCCCAGCCCGCAGGCTCCAATTACCGATGGTGAACAGGGAATCAGAGTGAGTGGTGGGGGTGTGGGCAGTGCCAGGCCAAGGTCCCCGCCCTGCTGGTTGCCCCCCCCCACAGAGAGCTACCCACAGTGGGGGTGGGGCCAGCAGGTGTGCGGGAACGGCTGGCCTCTCAGTTCTTCCCCCCAGCCAGCAGGCTCTCATAGCCTGATGGCAATCCGGGAACGGGGGCGGATGGCGGCAGGATTGCCCTGAAAGCAGACTATGCCTAGGGACCATGCTCCCAAATGATTTGGTGTACTGGGCCTATGGTCAAAGTATATTAGGCTTAAAAGCCAAAAGTTGATTTATAGCTTTCACCACCTTTGTGTATCACACTACCTGCCGAGTTGCTGCAGATCAGTACTGGAGACGGACTCAAGTAGGGTCAATTTTAGGGTTTGATCTTCTGGACACAGGTGACGGATCCCAGGCGGAAACCTGACCAGAGCCTGAGCCGTCTGAGAACATCTCTGGATTTTCCCTCTGGGGGTGGAGAATTCAGTGGGGAGTCTTGGAAGACTGTCTCTCACGGCCATCTGGTGAAGCTACTGTGGGAAGACAGAAGGCAGAGTCTTGGCTAGTCCCAGACATTCCGGCAGCTTGGTCTCCAAGTCTCTCTCCGGTGATATAGGGACCTTTTGGTAAGACAGCAATCATGCCTGTGCTCTTTTGAATTGGATTTTCATAACTTACAACCCTAAAATTCCCGAATGATAAAAAAATATCAAGACCCAAGGAACTGTCTCTCGTGATATTAGCGTATTGTGTTAATGTTGGTTGTGCCATTTTTAAAAGAACAGTTTTGAATTGCTTTTGTGTTCAAAAGGAAATTTTAGATACAAAAATTGGTGCTTTCAGTTTAGAGAATAAAATGCCATTCTTTCTTCCTAGCTACTTCTCAGAGTGAATAAGCTTTGTGTCAGCATGCCCTGTGAGATTACTTGACACAAAGTACTCAACACAGAATATCCCAGGTTTCCCAAAGTTCACCAGAGAACACAGGGTCTCTCTCAGTTATTCTATGTTAAAAACAATCCTATTAAATGCAAAGACAAAAAAAAGTAAAGAGAATTTCATTAAAAATTAATGGAATCATTTTACTCAGACCTGTAAGGTGTTCAATAGCTGATAAATTAAGGCCCACAAAGTATTAAGATTCTTTAAAGCTCACATTTCATTTTTATGTTTGAGCAACATATAATTTTTGGCATTTGATCATGGCCCTGGATTTGGGGGCTTCACATCAGCTTGATGGGGAAAAAATCTACTTCATATCAATTATCCAATCAAAAAATGCATATGAGTTCAGAATGAAAAAGGAAAAAGAAGTAAGGGGGCAGTGGACAAGGGAGACAAGAAGATGTGTCATCTGTGGTTCCTGTCTCTGGTTTTCTCATGTCTTCATCAGACTGATGACACATAAAAAACCAGCCTACATGGCAGCAAGAAGGCTCTGCTACTTTACTTCGCATTCCCTTCTACCGAACCAAACACCCCTCTCCTTTCACATCATCACCTTACAATCTGATCTCCAATAAAGAGGCTTTTGCTCTCCCATTGCTAACAAAATCTTACGCCTACATCGAATTCAATCTTTCTTGCAGGAACCACATATTTCACCTTTCCTGCTGGTGGGAAGCAGGCTGCCCTATTATGGGTGCCCCCCCCCCCCCCCATAGAGGCCCCTGTGACAGCCACCTGGACAATAGATTGTTTTTCGGTGCTGAGAGATGCAAATTCACCTACGTAAGTGGAATAACTGCTCCCCTGGAAGGATTCAGTCTAGTGAATGTATGTAACTGTAAAGCTCTATACCCACACCCATGCCTGCACCTATATTACTACCCAGCCAGTCCTGGCAACGCTGCCCTGCTGGGAAGTGGACTAAGCGAGCTGGGCATCCTGACACGGGGAAGTATCTACCTTAGGTAACGAATGGCACTAATAAATGGCAGAAAGTATGAGGCTGTTTGTCAAGACACTTTGTGATCATGATGTAGTGTAGGAGCCTTCATATAGGTTGAAATTCTTGCCTCTTTTATTTCCCCAAATATCCCAATGGGCTTTCATGATAATTTATACACGAAACTGTCATTCCGCTCGCTGTGTAGTTCTGTCTACAGTAATAAATAAACTGCGTACATGGACACTAGCGTCCTGGCCATGTGACAGGGATATTTCTCACTTTGCCGATAAAATCATCTTCTCAGACACATGGTCCATCACTGTAAATTTACCACGTTAATGGAAGCCTCTCTCAAGTCTCACAGGTAGTGGCCTGTCTGCTCTCCACATGGACTCTTTTGCCTTCGATGTCTCTCTTTCCTATACACCCTTTCTCACTAATAACAGAAAGTCGTCTCAAACTCTCCTTTTGAGGGGAGCCTGGTAATTTATGACAGCTCTACTGAGCTAATACCATACAATCCACCCACTTCAAGAGCACAGTTCACATTTAGCACATTTGTAAGCGGTGCAGCCATCATCACAATGGGGTTTACAACACCTTCATTGCCCAAAATGGCCTTGTGCTCATTCACAGCCAAACCCCACTCCCAGCCCCGCCGGCAGCTCATCTACTTTCTGTCTCACCAGCGTTGCCTTTCCTAAACCTTCAGTATAAGTGAGGTGATCTGTGTGGTATCTTCTAGCCGGCTGGCTTCTTTCACTTAGAACATTAGAGAGTCATTCATTCTATTTATTACTAGGTAGTACTCCATTATTTATGCAAAGATGTCCTCATAAAAACATGCACACAAATGCCTACAATGGCTTTATTCCTAATTTCCAAAACTCAGAGGCAAACAGGATGATGTCTAGTAGGTGAGTGGATACACTAACTGTGGTCCCTCCAGATAATGGAATGTCCATCAGCCTTGAGAAAAAGTGAGTTACCAAGCCAGGAAAAGACACAGAGGAAACGTAAGCGGGTGTTACTGAGTAAGAGAGGCCAACCTGAAAGACTGCCTGCTGGATGGTCCCAAGGGCAAGGTATCTGGGAGAGGCAAAGCATGAGAGCATATACAGGTCACTTGGGTAGGGTGGGGTGGGGGCAGGAGGTGAATCGACAGAGCACAGGGATTTTTCTATCATATATATTTTATAATGTACCTCTTTATTTCTTTCTATATCTACATATGTTAAAGCATATTTTTGCATCTAACACTCAGAGTTGATGACCATGGTTAAAAGAGTAATTAAAATTGTTGGTACACATTGAATATATTGCTGATGTCACTTTGGTATCACTCCGCCATTACACATCAGTGGGAATTAGTCCTTAAACATAATGGCTCTACAGTCCTGCTATCACCAACATGTGGCTTATAATCCCAGCAGAACTCACTAGCAAATATCAGATGAGATCCAAAAGAACAGAAATTCAAAATGAGCAGCCCTCATGCAGACCTCAGCAAAGGAAGATATTTCACAAGACACAGCCCTTCAGCAGAGAATAGGAAGCAGCGACCTGGGCTCCATCTGTATGCAGGCCTGGAGACCGGCAGCCAGCTATCAATCACTCCCATTGAGACTCCGCTGAATAATGCAGTGCTCACCGGAGCGTTCAGCCTGTCAGGGCATAAGTGGCCACCAGGCCATAAATTTCAAATTAATTAGTTTTTAATGTATCTGTATTCACCAATATACTTCCAGTCTCACTACGCAGTGCAGTCTCTCTTGCCCCAATTAATTATGTAATTCGTACAGTGTCAAAATAAGAGATCTGGCTTTTGAAGGGTCTACAACATTTAGAGAAAGGATGAGTATAAAGTCACAGCCAGCAGCAGGGACAGAAGTTAATTATAGGTAAGGACAAAGTGATTCCACATGACTGCCCAGTACTGGCTGCTTAGTACTCTTTCAGCCTCTGGGGTTATCATGGGCAGAAGTGCGGGTGTGCTCATGACTTTTTACCTGTCCTTAATTTAACTATAGATGCTGCCAGGTCACAGGTAACATCCCAGCCTTCCTTGCCCTCCTGGGGAAACACCAGGCTCCGGGACACAGAGTGACATACATAGTGAAGAAGAGGGTGCTCAGTAGGTGTGAGGCGGCCAGCAATGTCCAGTTTTTCCTCTGTGGAGAAGGCTCTATTCCGTGGCCACCAGGGACAAGAGAGATCAGCCTGCGTGGATGGAGTGGACGGAACAGGCGCCTGGGCAGAAAGGAGGGGCCCTGAGGCGGCCTCTGCTCTGCACTGCTGCTTCCTGGGGACACTGAGCGTAGTGCTAAGCTGTTATCACTGCAGTTTCCTTAATCTTAAAGTGCATATTCCTATGGCTCAGTGAACCAAGCACAGACAGGAAATAAATGACAGTCATATAACAAACTACAGAACGACGCATTTCTTATCTGTTTCCCTTAATATTTCTATTATTTTACTATGCTGGATTTCATTTTACTTTAGACCAAGTTTTCCCTAATTATTCCTAAAAAAAAAAAAAAAAAAAAAAAAGAAAGAAAAGCCTAGTATGTGAACCTGTACATTACACATGTGGTTGCAGACTGCTCCCCACCACCACCAACTCCACAGAACAGCACTGAGTCTTATTTTAAGACATTTCATCTCCCTAGAAACAAATCCCGTAACATTAGCATCAGCCTCCGTTCCCCCATACACCCAGTGCCTGGCACCCACTTATCCACCTTCTCCATGGATCTGCCTGTTCAGAGTAGAAGCAGGAAATCAGTGGCGGTGTCCAGCTTCTTTCACTTACCATTTGTTTTCCAGGTTCATCCATATTGCAGCATGTGGCACATGTCAGTACTTCATGCCTTTTTTATGTTAAATATTTAAGTTTTATGCAGTAGAGCTCAAAGGATTTAGAATTACAGCTCATATGCTGAAGGCAGGACAAGAATCAAAAGGGTCTCCAAACTCATTGATGAGGAGAGAAAAATTTCCCCTCTTCTGTAAAAGATGAGAAGACAAGACCATGATCATTTTCCTTTATCAAGACTGCCTGGTGAGATCCGCTGGCCTTTCCTGGAAGAGTCCCGCAGGTCGGCTCCCAGTGAATAATGAGTCCATCTGATGCCCAGGGCCTCCGAGGAAGGCCCCGCATACTGAAGAGGGAGCTGAGTGCCCCTCTGCCTCTCAGACCAGCGGTGCAGACTGACATTTACCTACTGAGTTATAATTTGATTTCACCAGGAGTTCTCAATCTCTGTCTCAGAGACAGTAATGAAAAACAAAGGGTCAAAACACCCCTGGCTGGAGGCCTGGCATGGCTCTCTGCCCCAGCTTGGATGTCTGGAATAGTGTTTTCCTTGCAGATTCCCATTTTGAGGTTAAAAATAAAGGTGATATTGGAAAAACCCTAACATTTTCTGACAGTGCATTTGTAGGAAGGACAGGAATTCTAGTGCCTTTATTCTCATTCTCTTGGAGCTTCGACGTTTCCTTTCCATTGTTATTAACAGATAGGAGCACCATGTAGTCCAGAAGTGATGCATTTCCTATTTTTAATGCACCTGACCAAAGAGTCTGAACAGCCAAGTACACCAGGGAGCACCCTGAAGGTGAAGGAACCAGACGAGAAAATGCACTGGCCACAAGCCAAGAGGTCTATTTGGGGGATCTGGACTGAGCCACGGTGGCTGGTGAAGATGGTTTCTGTAGAAAGATAATGGTACGTGAGGCGTGATAAATGGAGATTGGAACTGGGCTGCTGAGTAACTTGAAAGCTATATACTAGGAGCCTGGAAATGTCAGGGAACCATTACAATTTTGACTCAGGAAGCAAATTGATGAGACTAGATGAGAAGGAAGGCTAAGGTAGCTGGCAAATCAAGATATGATCAGTCCAGGATCAGGACTGTAGAAAAAAAGCAAGTGCTGAAGATGAGAACTGCAACTGTTTAGAGATGGAATGACAGTGTTGACAAAGGTGGACAGAAGGCTGGGAGGGGTAGAGTTAAGACAGGTTCACCAGGGAAAAGGGTGTTCCTATTAAAACCAGTCGTAGAGTTATCATCAGCTGCCTGAACTTTCAACTAACTAACAAAGCCACTGAGGTCCTCAAACAGTAGACATCAGAAATGGTCCTGGGACAAGTGGCCCATCATACATATACTTTCTAAGGTGCTTTCATAAGTGAGGTTTTCAATCTTTGTTGGTTATTCTCCCATCTTTCAGTCTGTTCTCTTTCTCCCTTCTTTGGCCCAGATTCCTCTTCTGAATTTTCCATATTAAGCCATTCAAACTGGCTTTGTCAATGACTAGTCACAGATAATGCCCATATTCCATTTCAGCCTTTTGGGTTTTCAATGAAGAAGGCTCCCTTAAAGGATCTAAGGGAAGAAGAGGTACACTGCAAGACTATCTATGGACTACACTTGGAACTAGATCTTGTAAGGGGCTCCTCCCTCCACCACTATGTCCAGGACCGTGAGGTCTCTGCTTTTCTTTGCACACCCTCCTGACAAGCTTCCTCGGGCAGCTCCTGGTTTCCTGTTCTCCACATTGTCATCTTGCACCTGGGCCACTAGGCACCTCAGCTCTGATCTATAATACATCCTGCCCTTTCAGTGACGCTCATATCTCAAATGATAAACTTCCTGTGTTTATTGCCTTGTACAAAATCCACAGAAAGACTTGGAGAGAATTGGATTGGCCAAGTTTATTTCATGTCACTGTCTGACCAGAGTCTGTAAACCACTGGTTGGCCTGTGGGCTGGGTGCGTGTGGGTCAGGCCCTCACGTCTGTGCAAGAGATGCAAATAGAGATACTGTGGTTTGCCAAACCTCACCATCACTGCGTTAAGAATCTACATTGCTGTAACAAACTCCCACACACTCACTGGCTAACCATCACAAATGATCTTAAGGTTCTGACTATATCAGAAGTCTGACACAGGAATCATCAAGCCAAAGTCAAGGTGTATGTGGCTACATTCCTTCCTGGCAGCTCTAGAGGACTATCCATTTCTTAGCTCATTCAGGCTGATGGAGTTTAGTTCCATGTGACTGAAGAACTGAGGTCCCTATTCCCTTCCTGGCTGTCAGCTGAGGATTGATCCAGTTTTTAGGGGTAGCCACACTTCTTGCCGCATGACCCCTTCCTCCAACTCCAAAGCCAGTCATAGTGGGTCAAGTATCCATTGTGGCTTGAGTCCTTCCTCCTTTGTCCAGACAACTCTTTCTGACCATCGCCAGAGAAATTATTTGCTTTCAGTAGTCATGCGATTAATTTGGTCCCATATGGAGAGTCTAGGATCACTTCCCCATCTCTAGGTCTATAACCTTAAACATATCTACAAAGTTCCCATTGGGCAACATTCGCTGATTCTTCAGATTAACACGTAGACAACTGTAGCATACCATTATTCTGCCCACCACAACCACCTGGATATCAAAGCCTACAGAGAAAGTTGTTTTCCCTTAGAAAGAGAAGAGAAGGCCACAAAGGCAGGCTTTACAAACATGGAGTTCATGATGGCAGTTTTGTTTATGCCATTTCCCCCTAAAATCCAGAACCCATTCCTTTCTGTCCCTTAAATTCAGCTGCAGTCCAATCTTCTTCAAAACCTTTTCCAAATTTGAACTCATCTTTTCTCAGGACACATGCCACACTTATGGGCACTGTCACCATTTCCCCCATATTGTTTAAGGTGATTCCGTCAGTTGCCCATGAATTCAGCAATGCTTCTGAGATTTTGTCACAGGAAAGCCTGAAGGTATAAGAGCTATAAGAATAAACAGACACCATGTTGGCGCCAAGGAGTGCCTGGATTTCATGAGCACTCTTTTGTCTTCTAGCCTCATGAAGGAAGCATCACATCTTTGAAGCTTTGGCAGAATGCTAAACCATGGCACTGTCATGTAATCTATAATAATAAAAGCGTAATATGCTAATTAAACTGGAGGACCTTCCAGACAAAGCCATAATGGGGGGGGGGGGGGGAAGCAGAGACAGCCACCATGGAGGTGGGGGCTGAGCCCCTTGCAGGAATTTCTTGTATCGGGCCTCTAGTACATACAACCAATGACTGAAAAAGAAAACAGTCTTCATTACCAAAGTGATATATTAATCTTTGATTGACAATCACAGACATTAAAAACAGTGATATAAATTGCCTTCAGAATAGAATTGCCATTATTTACTACATAATGTTTATATATACATCATATCATTTTCAAAGTGTCTTGTCAGTTCATGATTACATCAAATTAAAAGAACATAATTATTTCTTAGTATTACAACTGTTCAGTCTTGTAAGTCAATACATTTACTATTATCAATGGGAAATTTTCTGTCAAAATAGTTCAAGAATGACTGATAATTGTTTTGTGGTTAAGAAGAATAAACTGAAAACTTAGAGGTAAATCAGTAAATGAATTCTAGACATTTGAATATCAAATATACACATGTAACACAGAGAGCCAATATTTAATTAAAATTTGTAAGGCCAGAATTTCACACCTTTTGTGTTTAACAGTAGCTCATCTTTAAAGTAATTTCTAGTTCATCAAAATACAGTTGGAGGCACTAAGCTTAGTTCAGTAGTGAGATATTTGTTGTTGAAGAACTAAATAAAGGTAAGCGTTCAAACTGATTTGACCACAACCCTCAGCTAAAGGTATATTTTATACTGTAGCCAACTATGTATAAATCTGAGACAAAGCATTCAGAAAACATTCCTCTTCATTGTGTTCATAGGTGCTCTATTTTCTATGTAATCTCTTGTACTTAAGTTCTATTCCACTCTTTTAAAAATGCTGAATTTAACCTAAAAGTCAATTTGATGACCCATTAACAGAAAACAAATAGGTTGGAAAACTACCGTTCCATAACATTCTACATAATTCACCTAAGGACTTAGAATCATTTATTTTCTTCTCTTTATCAATTAAAAAATCTATAAAAATATAACACAGTAGTTATTTTATAGAAGGAGGTAAAGCAATTTGTTAAATTATACTTAAATGTATTATCTTTTATTATAAGACTGGTTATAAATTATAGTTTTATTTATAGAAATGCTTAAGAAACAGATTCAGACTCTGTTTAATATTTAATATTTCATGACATCAGGAAAATAACTGTAAACATTTTGGTAAACACATTGGAAGGCAGCATGTTTTCAGTTTAGATTTGTAAATACTCTTAGCTCCTAAGTAAGCTGGAACTGTTATTTTGAGTCTCCAGTGTGAATCAGAATAAACATTCTTATGCATATTAAAGTCTCAATTTAAAAAGTTCACTATCTTTTTTCCACTAATGAAACAACACAGTTGCCAGAATGAAATGCTAAATCAGCAGACTAAGCTTGAAACACTGAAATTAACAACTTCTACAAACAGAAAACCTATCAAGAACCTCTGAACTGGAACCATGGTTATGCCCTCACTTGTGTCATGGAAATTTCTGTCAACAGAAAAAAACTGAGCCAGGCCAGTGTGGCTCAATGGTTGAGAGTTAATCCATGAACAAGAGGTCATGGTTTGATTCCCTGTCAGGCACATGTCCAAGTTTCGGGCTCAATCCCCAGTAGGGGGCATGCAGGAGGCACCTGACCAATGATTCTTGAGTATTGGTTTACTCAAGGGAAGTCATCATTAATGTTTATATCTCTTTCTCCCTTCCCCTTCCTCTCTGAAATCAATAAAAATATGTTTAAAATAAAACAACAGAAAAGAACCGATTTTATTGCCATAAAATATTTCTAAGTATATTACAAAGAAATACTGTAGAAGGATTTTTTTAAATATAGATTAGTGAATGATGAGACAAAATTTATTCTGTCAACTTTTATGTATAACATATAATGCCAGACAATTAACTTTTAAACATTTACTAATTTTATTTATTAAAGTTGTGAAAAGATGAATTAATGCAATAAAATTTGAAAAAGCAATTATATAACTTAAAATCCCTAAGATGGCTATTTTAATACCATGTTTAAATAAAGCAATAAAACATTTTAAAAATAAAATTTTCAAACAAAGTGCCTATACAATTAATAAATCCATATAGAATTAATAAAAAAAAGTTGCCCAAATTGGACTAAAATTACAGAGTCATATTTTCAAATTTCAAAATAGTACGTAGAGAAACCTGAACTTTTGTTATATATTGATCAATAATAGCTGGTTAATGGAAGCAAATGTGACTCATGTTTATGCTGAGAAAACAAACAATTCAGATAGTTATTGAATTATTTGATTTAAAAAACTTTTTAAAAGTTAATTTAATTCCATCTTACTAAAATTCAGTAATCAATTAAAAGCTAAGTAATGGCCCAGCTGGTGTGGCCCAGTGACTGAGAGACCACCTATGAACCAGGAGGTCATGGTTCCATTCCTGGTCAGGGCACATGCCTGGGTTGCAGATTCAATCCCCAGTAGGGGGCATGCAGGAGGCAGCCAATCAATGATTCTTTTTCAACATTGATGCTTTGCTCTCTCTCCCTCCCTCTTCCACTCCCTTTCCCTTCATTTCTCTGAAAATCAGCAAAAACAAACATAAAACTAAGTAATGCATTATAATAATGATAAATGACTCTTAGGAAACGATTTACTGTAGTTACACAAAAGTTAGTGGGGCTGACATCATTTAAACATAATGTAAATATCTTAAAAAAGAAAACAGTTAAATAATCAATACGTGAATGATAGAAAGGTATAATTCTCCAATTATCATTTACTGTATTTCTGAAAATGTTTTATCACATTCCCAAATCAGAAAATTAACTGAATAGATGGGAAAAGCATCGCCATAAACAACAGAGTCCTTGGAATATTGGTTTACTCAAAGGAAGTCTGGGTTGTTGGGGCTTTGCTCACTATGGAAGCATCAGTCACATAACTTGCAGGTGGTTGTTCCTGTGAGCTGGACGGATGAGCAGTGCAGTTCAGAGCCCAGGTTTGTCACTGGGATAGGCAGCGCACAGTGTGACCACCCTCCATGGCCAGCAGCCAGCCACTACCCTGTTAGGTTCACTGCTCTTACCATCAACAAGAGCAGCCATTTTCCACTGGTTTTCTGAGCAGGCTTCAGATTCGCTGCTATTACTTGTGAAGTACCATTCCTGGACTGGAGAGTCAAGGCCGCCAGGACTGGCAGCTTTCACGGCTCCCTCTCAGCCCTGTAGACCGGCCTCTGCACTGCAGCTGCTCCTAGTCCTCCAGCCCTGGCCCACAGACCAGGCACGTACCCCTTCTGCCCCTGGACTGGGAGGGATGTGTCAGTGTCACCGGAGATGCTGATGGAATCACTCACAGAAGGAAGGTCTGCCTGTGGTGAACGGGCAGCATTGCATGGCTGCTCTGGGCAGGGCAGTCCCAATAATCAATCAAGAGGGTCCTCATTTCCTGCCAGTGTCATAGCTCTAAGGATCCCCCTTCATCTCCAGACAGAGGCTTTGGTAACAGGATTTGAGGAGGGAAGAGCCAGAAAACCCTGCGTTTTCCTCTGTAATTCTGACATTCAATCACCCAAGGCCCAGGGCTCCATGAAGTGCTTCAGGCCGAATGTGGGCTCCTCACCCCACCTGCATGTGTCCCAGCACTGCCCTTCCCAGAGGGGTGTCCACCCCATCTTTCCCCAAGCAAGTTTTCCTTTATTATCAAGAAGCAATTTTATTGTAAAAACAAACACACACACACACACACACACACACACACACACACACACACACAACAAAAAAAACCCTCTTTTTAAAATCTCCATTTCCCCAAAGCTTATACGCAGAGTAAAAACCCATTTAATGAACACCTACTGTATTCAGACACTATCTCACTTAATCCTCAAAGCATCTTATCAAGAGGAGAGTATTAGTTGGTACAGAAGTGGCTGAGGGTTTGCTCAGGGGCAACAGCCAAGTTCAATGTCTAGGCTCACACTCTGTCTGACTGGGCAAATTAAGCTCTTTACATTTCAGACCCTAACTACTGGAGCTGTCTGAGAGTTTAAAAAAGCAGTTCACTCCAGGCCCGGAGCACAAGAGCAGTGAATGGAGACGCAGGCAGGCTGAGCTGCTTGGAGAAGTCACAGGATGGTAGCCTGTCCCTGGTTCAGATCACTTTTGTCTTCCAAATCCGTTCCTTTTCTCCCCGGGTTCCCTGGAGACCCTTCTTTAAGGACGCAGACACAAGGGCCTGGGGAGCAGCTGACTGCGCCCTCTGGCCCGCAGCACCTTCAGAGGTTTGTGTCAGAGTCAGTGCTTGAACACCGTGCTCTGCGCCCCGCAGCCAGCCCTCAGCTCAGCCCCTCCATGTGAGCGCATGCCCTGAGCTAACGAAGGTGCCTGTGTCTCAAAACACAGGTTTTTCTGGCAAAATAAATAAATAACTTTCAGAAATAGGAGCTGCCCTGCTCCATGGAAGAACACATGCTCTTGACGCCTCTCCTGCCCAGAGCCCAGAGCACACTGCAGTCCGGCAGAAAGCAGGACGGAAACGGGGAGTCCTGGAACAGCTGGCAGGCGGAGGCGAGGAGCCCCACAAGCCATGTCCTCTCCCTCCTGGGGCTCATGACCTGTCACCCTTGCGGCTCTGGCTTCACAGGGGCCCTCGGTGAATTGGGGCGAATTGCTTCTTGACACAACCACTGGGTATTTCAGGACAGTTGATCTGTCATTCCAAACCTTTAAAAATGAAACCTTCCCCATAATGGTAATGAAGTTGTTAAGTGGTATGCTTATTTATGTGTTTGGTTGCAAAAGGGGGTAACTTCTCATTTAGTCCACAGTAAAATTTTGGACACTATTGGGTGCCATTTCCATAAATTGATTTTGAAAATTTAAGTGAAATTTCTGGGGGAACACTCCATAAGTGCATTTCAGCACATGCCAAGTCATTTCAGATGTGCAGTTATGATTACATAATTATTACTTCATTTCCTGCAAACATTTTCTGAGTGTTTGCTATTAGATGATAGTCTATAGATAGAAATATGAATAATGAAAAATTTCTCTATTAAAAAGGTCAGGTGATTTAAAAACAAAAAAAGTCAAATTCCTAAGTCTCCATTTCAAACCCTCCACCAATCTATCCTAACAGAACTTTCCAGAATAAGTTGCACTAACCTCCAAGGATGACAGAAAGCAGCAATAAACCCAACTGCTTCTGAGTGTTCACATGCCCCCTGACCCTGCCCACAGTGGGTGTTCTTCTGGAGCTTTCATATGCGTCTCCACAATGCTGGCCCCTAAATTCAACATAGCTTTTAACATCATCTCAAATAAGTGTACCATGGTCCCCACCAGCCAGAATCATCTCTTCTCTGGCACTGTTAAACTGCTTGCATGACGCTCAGGCTTTGCAGTCCCAGCATGTGGGTCTGGCAACTGGTACTCTGAAGACACTTCTGGAAAGACAGCATTCATTGGAAGTTTCATGTGGTGCAGTGCCTCACACATTAAGTATGCTTTGCTTTAAGTTTTAGAAATATATGCCGAGGCCGGTTTGGCTCAATGGATAGAGCGTCGGCTTGGGGACTTGAAGAGTCCCGAGTTCGATTCCGGTCAAGGGCATGTACCTTGGTTGCGGGCATATCCCCAGTAGGGGGTGTGCAAGAGGCAGCTGATCGATGACTCTCTCTCATCGATGTTTCTAACTCTCTCTCCCCCTTCCTCTCTGTACAAAATCAATAAAATATATTTAAAAAAAAAGAAAGAAATATAAGCATGCAGCATTTCCTGATACAAAACAGACACCTCCACTTCTTGTTTCATTCAACACAGCCTTCAGAATTCCCAGAATACACTGACCCCCTACAATACGGATGTGAACAATGAGGGTTCACTTACACTTGGACTTTATTTCAGCAAATCATTTGGCCGCTTATAGGCCTGGGTTTCGCACCCACAGATTCAACCAACCACAGGTCAAAAGCAGTGTTTTCACATTCCCAACTGCCCATTCCCAGCCACAGATCTGCAATAGCTGATCAAAACTACTGTTTTCCATGGAGGCTGGTTGACTCCCCGGATGCTGAGGGCCGGCTAGAGTTAAGTTTCTGGGGAGTCAAAGTTATACTCAGAGCCCTCACCAGATAGCTCAGTACCTTAGAGTGTCATCTGGGTATACCAAGGTTGTGGGTTCCATCCCTGGTCAGGGAGCATATAAGAATCAACCAATGAGCCGAAACCGGTTTGGCTCAGTGGTAGAGCATCGGTCTACAGACTGAAAGGTCCCAGGTTCGATTCTGGTCAAGGGCATGTACATTGGTTGCGGGCACATCCCTGGTAGGGGGTATGCAAGAGGCAGCTGGTCGGTGTTTCTCTCTCATCGACGTTTCTAGCTCTCTATCCTTCTCTCCTCCTCTCTGTAAAAAATCAATAAAATATATTTTTAAAAAATCAATCAATGAGTGCATAACTAAGTAAAACAACAAATCTCTCTCTTTCTTTCTCTCTCTCTCTCTCTCTCTCTCTCTCTCTCTCTCTCTCTCTCTCTTTCTCTATCTATCTCTCTCTCTCTGAAAAATATATTTTAAAAAAAGTTATATGGAGGATTTCAACTGTGCTGGGCTCACCCTCTAACCCCTCCCCCACATTGTCCAAGGGTAACTTGTACTGATATTCTAGAACTTCTTATATTACAATTTCAAAAGCCAACAATAGGTGGAGCCCGAGGAAGGACACAGGCTAGGCCCAGATCAAAGAGAATATGCCAGTTGGCCCCAGCGTCCAAGGCACAAAGGCTTCGTTCATCTCAGGGCGGGGGCCCCACGGGCTGTTCCAGGACAGCACATTGAAAAGCTGTAGCAGTCAGGGTTCTCCGGGGAAGCAGAACCAGCAGCACATATATATATTCCCGCACATATGTGTGTGCATTAGGGGGGCTGACTTCAGGGATTGGCTCACGGAGGCCCCGGAGGCCCACAATCTGCTGTCTGCGAGCTGGAGACCCAGAAAGCCATGGGTGCAATTCAGCCCCAGTCCACAGGCCTGAGAACCAGGCAGCACTGCTGTCCGAGGCAAGAGAAAATGCCGCCTGGCTCTCAGCGAGAGGGAACTTGGCCCTTCCTGAGTTTTCCTTGTATTCACTCCTCAACAGATGGGTGGAGCCCACCCACCCTGGGGAGGCCCATCTGCTCTGCTCAGGTCACCAATCCATGTGGGGGCTCCTCCAGCAAAGCCTCCCAGCGACCAAGACACAGCTCTCCTCGCCCACCTGGCGGCACCAGCCCAGCCAGGCTGACAGGTAGCATTGCCCGGGAGGCCCACCTCCTCTCACTGCATTGGCACTTCTCAGAAGACAGGCTGGCAAGCAGCTGACAACCTGAACTCATCCTATGTCTTTAGAAGAAAAAACAGTTCATTGTTTCCCAAATAAAAAACAGAAGGCAAATGGAGGTAAAAGGCACACGCTCCCCTGCAAATAGCAGATCTTTGGGAAGTCTGGAATCTTACGTTCAGTAAAAGGTGGCGAGGTTGCAAATAAATTGACCACCTACTCCAGCTTGTCAGAAGTCCTGGATGTCCCTGGGACATGAGACTTGCATTGCTCAAACTAGCATAATTCTGGATGAATCTGGATGACTTGGTCTCCCTGGTTACGAAAGAAGGAGCAATAATATTTTCCTCCCTTCAGCGGCACCCATTTCCCAAATGACCCTGCGGGCTGGGCAGACCGGGGGAGCATACTGTGCTGCATTTGGAACTGGGACCCGCTCCTCTGTGTCAGTGACAGGAGAGGAAGATGTGGCTTCACATCACCCAGGAATAAATTCCACTGCCTGGCCAAACAGCGCCCGGGAGACTCCCCAGTTCACCCTCAGCCCCGGCAGCGGCCTGTCTACGCGGAGCTCCTGTGAATTCTTCTCTCAGATTCCGCGTATAAGAGAGCGATCAGATGCTAGTTCTCTCTCTCTGTCCTGCTCACCTCACTTAGCGTGATGATGCTGCAGATGGCAGGACTCCCCTCTCTGGCTGAATAGCATTCCTTGGTGCATATGGGCCACATCCTCTCCACCCACTGAGCTGGGAAGCACAGGCTGATTCCATCCCTGGGTGCAGGCACATGGGTGCAGACACCTTTCTGAGCTAGTGACTCTTCTTTGGACATATACTCAGAAGTGGATGGCTGGGTCTCATAGTAGTTCTTCTATTATTAACGTTTTTAAAATATATATATTTTATTGATTTTTTACAGAGAGAAAGGAAGAGGGATAGTGAGCTTGAAACATCGATGATGAGAGAAACATCGACCAGCTGCCTCCTGCACAACCCCCACTGGGGGTGTGCCCGCAACCAAGGTACATGCCCTTGACTGGAATAGAACCCAGGACCTTTCAGTCCACAGACCAATGCTCTATCCACTGAGTCAAACCGGTTTCAGCTATTTTTAACTTTTTGAGGAACCTCCATACTGTTTTCAGTGTAGCTGTACCAATTTACATTTCCACCACCAGGGAGGAGAGCAGACTCATCATTTAAATGTGACCTGCTTCCGTTCTCACACTTCTATAAATACATGCGCCTCCGCACGTTTAATTAAGGCTGTGCTGAGACAAAGCAGCACGGGAACAGCTCCTGCCATGTGACCCGGAGCCTGCTGACCCTTTGCGTTTCTCACGGGAAACGCTCTTTCAAAGTGGCTCCTTTTAGAACTTCAAGACTGTATTTAATATCAGAGAACTAGGAGCAAAAGGCTTCATAAAAACTACCCGCCAGGCTGAAGCGTGAGCCCATTGGACAGCCTGGCCTCAGAGGGTCACTCTCTAACACCTCCTGTGGGTGGGAGTGGACATGGGGCTGCCTGCCCTCTGCTTTCCCTCATTAAAATGTATTTTACCTTGAACTTGCTTTTAGTAAAAATATCTAGGAAAGTACATGCCAGACTCTATTTTAAAAGGCACCTTTCACAGAAGGGAAAACCAGGTATGACTACAGTATTAGATTCTGTGTATGACTTTTTCAAGCAATTCAGCAGATGTATGTTACACATTTCCACTTTTTCAAAGGACAATCCAAACAGCTTTGTTTCTTTCTTAAAGTTTCTTGTAATTAATATACTAAGCAAAGTTTTGTCTATAGCAGTGGTAGGCAAATTCATTGGTCAACAGAGCCAAATATCAACAGGACAACGATTGAAATTTCTTTTGAGAGCCAAATATTTTAAACTTAAACTTCTTCTAATGCCATGTCTTCAAAATAGACTCACCCAGGCCTTGGTATTTTGTGGAAGAGCCACACTCAAGGGGTCAAAGAGCCTCATGTGGCTCATGAGCCACAGTTTGCCGACCATGAGTCTATAGCAATATAAAAAAATCACTATTTCTCTGAGCTAATAGAAAAAGACATTTGAAACTGGAACTTAACATCTCCACACTGAATTTGCATATAAATTAAAACAGAATATGTGTGAAATACGCAGATAGGACTCCCTGAAGTTCTGCTCAGTATCAACTGCTCAGATGTTTCTGAGTTTGGGATTCAATAAGAAATTATTTTTTAATTCCAGAACAAGATGTTAACTGCTATTTGATTGTCATAATATTAATTTTTTTGTGTGCTAGAAAACCTGTTTCCCTAAAACTAAGGGGTGTGTGTGTGTGTGTGTGTGTGTGTGTATGCATATACTAGAGGCCTGGTGCACGAATTTGTGAGGTCCCTAGGCCAGGCTAGTGATCAAGACCTATGGGGGAGAGGGAGGGACCTGTGGGAGTGCACTGACCAGCAGGAGGCAGCTCCTGCATTGAGAGTCTACCCCCGGTGGTCAGTGTACATCATAGCGACTGGTCGACCAATCATTCCACTTGTTCTGTCCTTTGGTTGCTTAGATTTTTTTTTTCCTTTCTATATTATCATAGCTGTTTAGTGAAGCAATAGAGTAGACTTTGTAATAAACTACTTTAAAATAAGAGTAAAATCAGAAGCCCTGTACTTATGTTTTTATAAAATGTTGGATTAGTTGCCAAACAATTTTCTTACTGTAAAAAAAATTAGCTTTTTATATTTTCCTGTTATTGTATCATTAATAGATCAACTATGCATATATAAATGAAGAAATAACTTTGACCTATAAAATAATAATAAATTAATACAGGTATGATTTTTCATATTTTCTCTCTGGGAAGTTATTTTCAAGACTCAGAATCTTCCAAGTGTCCTATAGCTGAGTGGACAAGGCATCTCCTGAGCAGACTGAGGGAGAAATAATGCTATGTGTGCCTCATTGATGACCAGTAGTCTTATTAAGAGGATTGTAATTTACTAATTCAGGAACCTGAAGCACAGAACGTGCTTCTACTTTGAAACTTTCACTTGACAAAGAGCTTTCATGAAATAGAAAATCCACAATAGAACTGTTTCTACATGAGAGTCCCTTTTCACAGTTAAAATGACAGCGATGGAGGATGGCTGGTCCCCTTTCCTGTACGTGCGTCACTGAAATAAGCAGGCAGATGGCTCTGTTCTCCCTGCTGCAGAGAGCTCTGTGAGCAGGTGGCGGGGTTCCCTCCTTTACACGTGTTTTATTGCAGGCTCTTGGAAAAGAATTTTTAAAAATCCTTTCCAAAAATAATTATAGAATATCATTTAGAATAACCAAAACTAAAGAGAAGATTTATTTAATAATTTGCTAATAATTAAAGCCTGAACTCTTATTGTATATTACACTCTTCCAAAGTTTGGCCGAGAGCTTTATGCAAATTAGCTCATTAAGTCAGTGCACAGAGTTGCAGAAAGACAGTTCATGCAGACCTAACCCTCTGACCTGCCAGAGAATGCCAGTTCTTATGCTAACCTTGAGAAAAATGCAGTAATATGCTGGGAACCTTGGTACCAGTTCCACACACCTACAGCACTTTACATAAATCCTGTACCAGCCAAAAGGCTCTGAGTTTCAAGAAGAAAGACAGTCAACACGGAGAGAGACCTAGTGGCAGGTTGATGCGGGCACACCTGCTCCTCTGTGGGGACAAGGGAGGAAGTCTCCCTCGTGTACAACCTGACCACCTAATGCATTCTTATAAACTTCCTAAATTAAAGACACTTGCACGTTTGCCTGCACTGTCTATCCCCTAATTGCCATCACCCTATTGACAATCTCACAAACCCTGCACACAGGGACTTGTATGGAGCTATTTTACAGGTGAGGGGTCTGAGGACCAGACTTGCCCAAGTTCCTGCCGCTGGGAAGGGGCACAGCCTGAATCACGTGCTTTCAACCACCACATTCCTGAGGGCCACACTCACTGACACAATGAGGAAATAACCTTGGTGGGAAAGCAGTCTTTTTTTTTTTTTTTTTTTTTTTTTTTTTAAGAATTGGTCAATTCTTCCACCCAGTCGTGGTATTGGAAAGCATCCACCCATAACCTCCTTCTCCAGCCATGCCACCAGGATTGTGGCAACATTCACCTGGACATTCATACCCATGTGCACCCACTCACCACCCTCAGGTCTCCAAGTAGAAGCCAAGTTCGCACCCAGGTCTCCATCCTGCCCATGACTGCTGCCCTGCTTGCAACCCCATGAAAAGATGGAGGCTTCCTAAGCTTGGGTTCCTGGGCTGTAATGAGCACACCACGTGCACAGCATCCACAGGGGTCAGTACATGCCCCCCATGGTTCTTCAGGACAAGAGTGACCATGTGAACTTGAGGATCACGCTCCTGCAGCTTTATTCATGTGACAATGAACCACATGCCCACCTGTGACATTCCCTCCCTCACTCTGAAGAATTAATGTTCCCACAGTAGCAGGTGTCTCTGCAGACACTCATGTCTTCATAGCAGTGTTCCACTTAGTAGGAGCTCAATAAAGACATTCATGGGAATTGATTGTAGGCAGGGGTCAGGACTTTTGATAGTCTAAGTCTCAGGAAGTCAGGTGGGGGGACAAAATTAGCAATACCACAACTGGCACTCATTACCTGAACCACATCCAGCATGGCAAGGGGTGAACCTGAGGAGGGGCGGTGAATGATTAAAGAAAACAGACAAGAGAATATAGCTGGGGCCAGGTAGTACACTGTTCTAGGATGGAGAGACAGTGACACAGCCTGCAAGCAGAGTTTTTATTTTATAGTCAATTATAAAATAAAATAATGTCAGATACCATAAGGCAAAGCAAGGGAATGGTCCAAATGTTTACAAAGTTCTCAAATCTACTTAATCACATGCACCTGAGAACTCTATCTAGCTCTGCTTTGGTAGCACTTGCTGCATCTCCTACAGCCTTCATCACTCAGGCCCCTGGGACCACAAGTTTGGACCATAAGGTCAAGCTTACAACTATAGCCCTTGGCTATAATTGTGCTGGGAGGGCTTTGCCCCCCAAGCTGGGACTTGCACGTGGCCCTGCAATGAGAAGCCTATGCCCTCTCATTAGTCTGAGGCTTGAACCTGTGCAAATGCTGTAGCTGTTCTCTACAATTACCAGTTTGGAGGACAACCTCACAGCAGAACTGAGCTACACAGAATTCCAGAAAGCACAATTTTCTGAAAAATCCAAAGTTCATATTATGTAACTTTTAAAGAAATATAACCGATTAAAAACAGAACTGTTATATAATTGCATATTTTTATAAGTTAGCTAAAATCACAGACCAGGCAAAATTTTTCATTGTTCATTTGTCTCAGTTCTAGTTTAGAAAATATATATCTTTAAATCAATATGCCTATAATTATATCAACAAACACTGATCAATAATTTTTAAAAACTTAGTCATCATTGTTAGCATTTCTTCAACAATGAATTAAAATTTTGGCTTCTATTATTTGTCTATCACTTTTTGGATATAAAACTCATTTTGAGGAGGAAGTGCCAAATAAGATGCAGTATTTGGCACATGCACCAAAGCCTGATGCCTCTGTGTGAACCTTGGAAGCTACTAGCTGAGTGATCCTGAACAAGCGAACTCATTGTACCTCGCTTTCCTCATCTGCAGAATGGGAACAATAATTATGATGCTGTACTGCCAGGAGGACTTGGTGACATAACCCATGTGAAGGCTCTGAGCAGTGCCAGGCACATTATGAGCAGTTTTTAGTAACTGAATGAAGTTTTCTCCAGAAACATCTTCTGCTTTGATTGTAATATAGTTGCTCTTCAGATGGAATCAGAACATGTCCCAGTGGTTCAATCTAAGAAGAAGCTCAATTCTAGTTATCAAAGCATCAGAGACTGTTTTGTGTCTTCCCTAATAAATTATCAGCCTTACAAAAACTCATTTGGAAGGGTTTATCCTGCTCTCTATCATGAAAACATGGTAAATTTTGGACAAACACCTTCCTGTTAACCTAGAACTGTCAGACCCTACCGCAGGGAAAGACCCGAGATGCCTGTGGCTCCAGGCAGCCTTCCCACGCTGTCCCTGCACCTGGAACCACAGAGCTGCTACCTATGACAGGACAGGACAGCTGGTGTCTGACCCACAGAGATGCCTTTTCCACCTGGACAGCTCAGGCAGTCCCAGGTCACAGGCATCTCTGATTCTGAGCCATGGCTTCTAATAGGAATCATGATGCCCGCTGCAGAGTGTACTGACACTGGTCCATGTGGAATTCAGGGCAGTGATTACAGCCCCCATGTGAGCAGGTGGAGTCCCCGGCTGCTATGGTGCCACCTGCCTTCTGACTGCTGTTGCTCTGTACCCCCTGAGACCCCAATGCTGCCCGCTCAAGGTCTCCACTCTCCAGTCTCCCTGCTGACTGTGCTTGGTCAACACCTTCTCTGATCCTCTCACTGGGCCACCTACATAAATAAAAGTTCTGCTCTCCTAAAACGAGTCTTTCTGCATCAGATGAACGAAAGCTGGTTGATAGGCCATGAAGCCAACATCTCTGCACGTAGGATGCAGAAGGCATCCCTCATGAGAGGTTCTGGAAACAGATATAAACACCAAAGAACAAACTCTACTTCCCCTGTAGCCTTCAGAGAGAAAAAAAATACAATCACACATTCACACATGTAAATACCATGCCATGAAAACATTTGCAACAAGATAGTTTGCCAGGTAACATGCTGATAACCTATTTCCCAATTTTTCACTCACTACTGAATGTCAGACTATCTGAGAAAAAAATATCCCTCCATTTTTGATAATAGATAATTATTGTTTTATGAAGGAGAAAGAGCAGATTATTCAAAATATTTTCATATTACAAACTGATGTACAAGCAATTTCAGATTAATGTTACAATTAAGGTCTTCCTGCAGGTTCATAATGTAATGGAGATGTTCCACTTATACTTTTGGAAGAAAATTTAAGTCTTTTTTCCTGAGATTATGTTAATTTTTCTTATATTTCCTAAATTTATACTCTTGTTTCATATCCTCCAGTGTTTTGTCTACTCATATTCTGAGTTTTTAAATTCCTGATTTTAAATGACCTTGCACATATGCATACACTTATTTAATAATACTTAATGCTACATTTTCTTCTGCTCAGTGGGTGGCATTTGGGAAGTATATCCATTAGAAAAAAATATTATCAATTTTTGTTCATAGTGATGTAGTTTGGATCTTGCCTGTTATCAACTCATTTCAAATTATCTTGAGATTTTGTGCATCAACAAGGAAATGATTCTATCCAGAGAGAAGGGTTTGATTTTTTTGTCATTGTTATTGATCAAGACTACCTTCTTCTTTGGTAAAATAAAGCATATTTTAAAAGTCAACTATTAGGCAGACAGGAGGTGATGCTCTTTCCTCTCTACATCGCCCTTAATGTCTACAACTTGTTCCCTCCCTTCCTTCACTCTCAGCCTATGAGACACCTCCCTCGTCCTCCTCCCCAAGGGCAGTGCCTTCTTAAGAAATCGCTCTGCTTCTGAGTTCCTGTAAGGCACTTCATATAATTCCTTCACAGCCACAGCTATGGTCCGCCAGGGAAAATTGGGCATTTTAGGAGGAAGACTCATTAATCTATATTAATAGAAGGGTAATATGCTAATTAGAACGGGAGACCGTCTGGACATTTTTCTGGACAAAGCAATGGTGGTGGAGTCTAGGCAGAGGCAGTTAAGGGCAATCAGGCTGGCAGGGGAGGGCAGTTTGGGATGAGCAGGCTGGCAGGGGGGACAGTTAGGAATGATCAGGCCAGAAATGGGGGGGGGGGTAGTTGGGGGCAGCCAGGCTAGCAGGCAGAGCTGTTAGGGGTGATCAGTCAGGCAGGCAGGTGAGTGGTTAGGAGCCAGCGATCCCAGATTGTGAGAGGTATGTCTGATTGCTAAACCATCAATCGGATATCCCCCAAGAAGTCCCAGATTGGAGAGGATGCAGGCTGGGCTGATAGAAACCCCCAATGCACCAATTTCATGCACCACACCACTAGTAGGTTGATAAAAGGGCAACACTAAAAAATAAATAAATAAATAAACAACAAACTATAAATATCAAAGTTATTAACTTGTGATAGTTTAAGTGTAATTGTTAGCCTTAGAGAAGGGAAAAGCAACTGAATGAATCCCTGTTAAGGACAGAGGCAGGGTGAATGTCCGAGGAGGGAGAGAGGAGGGAAAAAAAAGAAGGAATATTTCTGACTTCAAAGTCATATGCTGGGAGAGGGACAGTAATATATGGCCCCAGGTCTAAAGCAGTTCAGTTCCCTTAAACCAGTTTGTCTAAGTAACTTCTGCCTGCATTTCAAACACTTCTGAATACTTTTATATTGATAATAATGATCCACAGAATAAAATTGCTTTATACAATTAAATAAAAGTAAATTCTTCAGTGTTGAAGAATCTCAACATTGAATGAAAATTTCCTAAAATGTTCAAAATAAATAAATGAAAAAACTCAAATAGCACAAAATAAAAAGTTTCTAATATTGCTAAAATGTTTCAAATTTAGTAAATAACAACAAAATTGGATCATATGTTCTTTTAGAAAATTGATTTTTAGATGTTGTGAATTTTATAAATCATCAACAAAATGAAAGTCAACCTACAATAGAGAAGAAAATATTTGCAAATAATTTGGGTTAACATCCAAAATATATAAAAAATTCATACAAATCAAAAGCAAAATAAAACAATCTGATTAAAAATGGTCAGAGTAACTAAATAGACATTTACAAACAAGACATATAGGTGATAAACAGGTGCATGAAAAGGCACTAACATCATAATCAACAGGGAAATGCAAATCAAAACCGCAAAGAGATACCACATCACACCTGGAATGATCTTATATTAAATAAAAAGATCATTGCTACAAGGTGCAGAAAAGAGAATCCTTGTGCTCTGCTGGTGAGAATGTAAATGGGTGTAGCCATTAAAAACTAGAAGTACCAATCATCCAGCAGCGCACTCCTAGGTATTTATCCTGAAGAAATGAAAACAAGATCTCATCCAGAGACTTCACCCCATGTTCATTGCAGCGTTATTCACAAGAGCCAAGATACGGAAGCAACTTAGGTGTCTATCAATTGATGAACGGAAAAGGTGTGGTGAACACATTTGATGAAATATTCTTCCACTGTGAGAAAGAAGAAAATCTTACCATATGTGATAACATGGATTGATCTTGAGGGAATTACACCAAGTGAAACAAGTCGGAGAAAGATAAGTACTGTATGATCTCAGTTTAAAGTACAATCTAAGAAAGGAAACTCAGAAACAGAAGAAACTAGGATGGTGGTTAACAGAGCTGGAGAAGAAAGGGGAGATGTTGGTCAAAGGGTACAAACTTCCAGTTATAAGTAAGCTCTTGGGAGCTAGTGTATAGCATAATGATTATGTATATAAAAGCCAAGCAAGCAGAATGACCAAAATGACCAGGACAACTGGTTGCTAAGATGCGCACTGCGGTCAGTTAAACAGCCTGATGGGGGTGGGGCTGGCCAGCCAACCTCCCGTGGCCTCTCCCCCTGCTGACTCTGCCCCTGATGACCCCCTCCCCCCATCCTGATTGTGGGCAGAGCCAGCCAACCATTTGCATCCCCTACCCCTGGCCTGCCCCTGCCCTGATGGGCCACCTCATCAGGGGCAGGGCTGGCTGACCTCCTGAGGCCCCCCACCCCCTGCCCACCTAGGCCCTGATTGACCCCCATCAGGGGTGGGGCCAGCTGGCCAACATCCCATGGCCCCTTTCCCTGGCCAGCGGGGCCCAATCGGCCCTGATCGGGGCAGACTAGCACTGGACCTCTAGTAGTTAATAATATTGTGAATTATATTCACAAAGGTTGCTAAGAAAATAGATCTTAAAAGTTCTCAACCACAGACAAGAAATGGTAATCTTGGGAGGTGATGCAGGCATAGGAATACTATTATTGGAATCATTTTGCAATATTAATATGAAATCAATGAGACAAACACCATAAACTTCACAATATTATGTCAATAAAACTGGGAATAAATAAGAATAAATCTTACAAATCAATAAAAAAGAGATTAATATCTTACAGGAATAAATGGGCACAAAAAGAGAAAATTTACAAACTAAAAAAAAAAGTTGTTGAAAATTTTTGGAAAATTGACAGGAAGGAAAAGACATTCCAATGAAAGATATGTGCTCCCTTTTTCCTGATAAGGAAACGGAAGCATCAGAGGTTAAATACCTTGCCCTCAGTCATCCACCTGGATCAGTTAGGGGAGAGAGTTATATCTACTCGATCTATCAATCAGTCCCTCTTATCCTTATGGTGCAAGGCCTCACGCTACAGTGGATGTGGCCTTCAGATGCCCAGGTGTAGGGGCCCAGGAGTATATCAATGCATTTCTCTTGGAGATTGAGAAAAAAGCCAGTCATTCTGTCACATAAGATAGGGAAACCGAGGAAAGTTATATTTGATAGTGCTCTTAGTAGAAAAAAATACATTTTCCCCAAGGGGATCAAAAGGCACATGGACAAACGCCAAAGCTAAAAACTGGCCAAGCAAAAAAGGACTAATTAGCTGTGGTAGCCACTTGAGAGGACATGAGCAATTTAACAGTGGAGCTTTTCCAAAGGCCCTAATGCACTGAAAATGAGAGGAGTTATCTAGCTTTCCTTTATGATATTGCTGTCTGTAATTTGTCCCATGGAGAGGCACAAAAATAAATCGGTAAAAGGCTGCCAAAAGAAAGCAGGAAAGAAAGGCAACGTAATCAGAAATGCAGCAGAATATGCCAGACACATGAGCCTGGGAGCCAAGTGCCCATCACTGGCACAGTGGTGCCCAGGAAAAGTCTGGGTCAACATCTGAAGCACAAAAGTAAAGGAAGTCTCCCCAGCAGGTCCCGGAAGTGACTACAGCGTGGGGTTAGAATAGACTGAGGAGAAGGTGATAAGCCCACCTGGGAAGATGGCTCTCATCAACACAAGGGGGCGCCCAGCAGAGGGAAAGGGGAGAATCAATGGGAGTGTAAGGCAGGAGGGGGACTAAGACCAGGAAAGCTCAGTGTTTGAGTTTGGGTGACTGGGAGCCTGGAGAAGGCATCATGGGACATGGAAGCAGGGCTATTTTTCTTTTCTGCCGCCTCAAATTGTGAAACTCCAGCATTAGTTGGATTGAACTTCAACTCTCTCTCTACTCCTTTCCTGCATAAAAGCAGGGAAGCAGAGGGAGGCAAGGGCAGGAGCTCGTAGCTGCAGGTTTGGAACTATTGGTAGCTGCCTTACCCCTGTGACCCTGTCCTGGGAAACCCATAGCCGAGACCTGCCAGTCACCTGCCACCATCACCTGCCACCACATCTGAAGGCTTCTTTTGCAAAGGAAAAGCCTTTTTCTTTCTCTGTTTACAAAAGATGTCAGAAATAAGATCCAAATATGGACAGAAATTGCTTATAACCTAACATATCACTGGATTTCCATATCCATGAAAATTAAACTCACAGAAAAATGTTTAATGGCTGTATTTTTATGCTACACTAGAGGCCCAGTGCATGAAAATTCATGCACTGGAGAAGGTCCCTCATCCTGGCCTACCCACTCTCATGGGTAAGAGGTGACCCAGTGATCAGGGAAAGGTGATGCCCCCATCACATCTCTGCTGCTGCCACTGCCGGCAGTGCAAGTGTATATATTTATCCATATTAAATATTACACAGTGTATATATTTATCCATATATATGTAAATAATGAATATATAAAAAATAATATATATATGGTTCTGGTTACCTGAGCTGCAGGTGGCCCTGGGTGGCTGGGAAGTCTCCATCCAAGGCTTGCCTGTGCCTTAGGTCAACCCTGGGTGGCTGGGGGCTGAGGGAACTGGGGGACTCCGGAGGCAGATGCACAGGGTGGCCAGAGCCACCTGGGGGTGGGCTCAGGCTTGTAGTGCTCCTGCTGCCCTGGTGGAGCTGAGAGGACTGGGCACCGCCATCTTGTGGCTGTGGGTGCTGCCATCTTTGAGGGCATGATGGTCCATTAGCATATTCCCTCTTTATTAGATAGGATGGTTTTCAACTAGTCTTTTCCTGAATTAAAGGTGTTTCAAGTGTTTCTATCTTATAAACAATAACTGTATAAGCCTTTGTTAAACATCATTTTTATTAATTTGTATGACTATCTTTTTAGAGTACATTTCTGGATGTGTGTATATATCGATACATCGTAAATATACACTGAGTGGCCAGATTATTATGATCTCTGAAAAAATAATAATCTGGCCACTCAGTGTATAGCCTATATAATAAAAGGCTAATATGCAAATTGTACCCTTGACCGGGATTTCTACCAGCAGGCAGGTCAACTAACTGGTCATGTCCCCTCTCCCTGGCCAGGCTGAAGGGCTGATCAGACTTATTTCCCCCCAAATGACTAGGTGGTTTTAGTAAGGCCTCTTTGGGAGAATGTGCACCTGAACTATAGCACCTGAAACGTCACCTTTGTCCTGTGGGAAATGCCTATTTCCAGGTATGTCTGAGGCGACTTCCTCAGCTCCCTGGCAGGAGGAGGGACCTGCAGATCCTGGGTCTAGTGGCCTCCTGGTGGCCAGGGCTGCCATGTGCTCCCTGTAGTGAGGGAATCTGGATGGGATGGAAGGACGGTGCTGGGAGCTTGACAGGCATCATCCCTTCCAATACCTCAGGACACGCTTACAGACACAGGCAGGCAATGTGAGCATGGAGGACATGAACACAACTGCACACGCTTACTTAGGAGCGTGTAGCCATGGGAGCACTTTTAAGAGCTGAAAACAAAATCTTTATAAGTGTGCTCCCCCTCTCCTGCACTGCTGCCTCAGCCCATGTTCTTCCCTTGGGGCCGCCTCTCTGGCCTCACACAGCTCGTCCCGACTGACCCACACAGTGGTCCCCTGCAGCTTCTTCCCAGCTGGACGCCAGGAAACCTATGCTGGACTTGCCTCTGCCGCCAGCCTGATTTCTGCTCTGGCCAACCTGATGATTAGAAGTTCTCCTCTTCTCTTTCCCAAATCTGGACGACCCTCGCCTCTCTTACCCAGCAGACCCTGACTCTCCAGTCTTCGCTCAAGCATCCCTTCGTACACAAAGCCTTCCTTGAGACTCCCAGGAAGCAATGCTGCTGCTTACTCGAGGTGCTAGCTATGTTCCCATGTCCCCACGCCTGCCTCCCGGAGCTGTGAGAGCCCAGGGCACCTTCTGTTTGGGTCTCGCTGACGCCAGACCGAGTACCGATCCCCGAGGCTCAGCCGGTGTGGCCGCAACAGGGCCCTCAACCACAGAACCAAGAGCACAGGCCTTGGAATCACAGAGGCTGGGCCTGGAGTCCTCCCCCTCTTCCACTACTGAATGGAGTTTGACCAGTGTCATCCTTCCACCCCATGGGATTCCGTCTCCTGGACTGTAAGAGGCAGACAGGGAGAACAAACAGGTGAGAACACAATGGGGGGAAGGGAGATGAGGCAGGTCATTGAGCACAGTGCCTGGTACAGGTGTGCTCACCGCTGGGGCTGGGAGCAGCCAGCAGTATAAGCAGTTAGTGTCCGCAGCAGAACCAGTACTAGGAAGAAGTGGGGAACAGTGCCCTCCTTTCTTGAGGATTGGCAAGACATGTTCTACGTCACAGGAAATCCACTAATGCATTATTAAACTTAAAAAAATGCAAGTTATGCCGAAACCGGTTTGGCTCAGTGGTAGAGCATAGATCTGTGGACTGAAAGGTCCTAGGTTCGATTCCAGTTAAGGGCATGTATATCGGTTGCGGGCACATTCCCGGTAGGGGGTGTGCAAGAGGCAGCTGGTCAATGTTTCTCTCTCATCAACGTTTCTAGCTATCTCTCTCCCTTCCTCTCTGTAAGAAATCAATAAAATATATTTTTTTAAAAATGCAAGTTATGTTTATGCACGGTATTTTGCTTATTATATTCTCATCCAAGTGAAGTGAATGGGTGGTGACATTTTCACAAATTGTTCTAGCATATTCAGGAACATTGCGGGGTTGTTAATCTCTCTTCATGTATACATTATCTTGTGAATTTTATATTTAATTAGCTTATTTGAACAAAATGCAAATTCCTCTTAATTAAATCATAAACTACTGAACAATTGTATGAATTATTGCATGCATATTTTTAAATATTAGAAGTTTGAAGCAATTTCTAAACAGTTATGTAGTCTATTGGCCCTGACAGGTTAACAGGGAACCCTGTACCTGTGGGCGCCATTCCTTTACATTTTTGTTTGGCTAAATAGAAATTATTTCATTTATTTGCTATTTATGTCCTACCCACTTCTCAATTTAACTTGGGGTAGAAGAAAAAAAAAGGAATGCTCATTATCATTGTAGTAGCTGTCTATTTAACTTATATCTCGCTCAAGTGCTCCGGTTTTAATTCTGGAGACAGGTTTGCATCCTTGTCACTTACAGGATGTTCTTGTCACGAGGAGAGAGCCACTGTAGTTTGCTCTCTTCTCTGAGCTCCAGGACGGCGGCCACTACAGAGGACAGGCCTCAGGTGCCACACAACTGACGTCATCGTAAAATCAGACAGGAACATGTAACTGACGTCATCGTAAAATCAGATAGGAACACGGCAGGGTTCTTTCTCAATAGAGCTTTTCTTCTACCAGCCATTCTCAGGCCTGAGTATTAAGAGGCTTTTAAGAGAGCAAATCACAGGAGGAGAAAGCCCACAGAATGGCATACACATCCCTATATGTTTCTAAGTGTGTATATTTGTGTATATGTGTCTGTGTATACATGCATGCATTTCTATGAGCATGTGTCTGTGTGTGCATGCATGTGTCTGTGTGCATGTGTGTGTGAGCATGCATACGTACAATGATGCTGTGATGAGCCACTGGCATTTACTGCAGACAATGGTGCTGTGCCCTTCCTCCTCCCTAGCAGGAACACAAGTGCTCCCTCTCCCCACAGCTGGGAGAGTCTCCTCTAAATACTGATGTTCTCACTACTTCCGTTGCACACAAACGTTTTGGGATTTTGTCAGTTGACGGTTCAGTGTTAGACTTCTTCTTGAGCCTCATGTTCCCTGAGCTGCCCACTCAGCTCATACTCATGCTCACCTGGAGATCAGTGCTCTCCCCATCCCTCACTGCTGGCCTCTGTCCCTTCTTCTTCGGGACACGGAGCCCGGGGCCTGGACCAGACCTCTGCCTGCAGGTCTCTATTCTCCACTCAAACCATATTCTCCACGCCAGGATCATGCAGCGTGTTCATGTTTGATAAACGGATGCTCAAGTGTCACAGAGAACAGTAAGAGGGAAGATTGTTTATAAACTATTGCAACAATGATGAAACTAATTTCTATGCCTAATGGCCCATCACAATTATAAGCGTAATTAATTCTTGTTAACTTTACCTCGTCCCTTCACAGTAATAGGAGAGCCAGGAGACATGGTTGGGTGAGGAAAATTCCACCACAGCACGTGACATTTTCAGATGAAAACCCCAAAACACAAAAACTGTAAATGAATTTAAAATGGTAATTGTGGAATCCACTGCACAACTTTTGCCTCGCAAGTCCCGGTTGAATGATCCTTTTCTGGTGATCCCTGTGAAGGAATATTGGCTGCATTCCCTCTCAAACTCCGCCTAAGGCTGAGCCAGCGAGAATCACACACGAGGTCTTAGAACCACAGCACCGAGAACAGTGGCTGCCAAACAGTTTTGATCACACTTTCAGGAAATACATTTTTCTTGAGGCTCAGTATAGACAGAGTGTCCATATGTACCAGTAGAGAACGGAATCAAATTTCATGTCCATGTGAGGTAATCTACTTTGCAAAATTCTTTAACCCCTGCAGACATGCATGAATTATCTGACTTTCTTAGCAGACTCCTAAAGAATAATTTATCCTAAATGTATTTATTTTAATATATTTTTATTTATTTCAGATAGGAAAAGAGAGGGTTAGAGAGCAAGACACATCAATGATGACAGAGAATCATTGATTGGCTTCCCCTGTGCCCCCCTACTGGGAATCGAGCCTGAAAATCCAACATTGATCTCCTGGTTCATAGGGTGATGCTCAACTACTGAGCCACACAGCTGGGCTCTCCTAACTTTAAAAATTTAAGTTGTGTGATGAATTGAGTAATAGTTGCTTTATTTTTAATGGGTAAGGATAGATTGGAATAATAAGAATACATGCCAGTGTGAATAACATGTCTGGGTCCCCAACAAGTATCCAAACAAAAATGGGAGCTTAATCTGAACAAATGTGAGATGCTGGAAAGTACAAAGACAGATTGCTTACCTGACGTCACAGGTCTGACCTATGCAGGCAGGCAGGCCCTCTAACCCTGGCCATTGGCATCACCAGTCTATTCCTGTCTGCTGCTCCCTAGAGTGATCAGCGCCTGATAAACTCACTAAAAATTCCTTCTCCTTCCTCCTCCCTCACTCGTTCTTCCAAAGCCCAATGCAGCTGCCGGTGTCAGGCACGGGGGATGAGGAGGACTCGATGGGGAAAAAGAGAGATGTGGTTTCTGTCCTCATGGAGGAGTCACTCTAAAGAATCAACTGGCAGCCACTTAAGCAAGAACCCACAGCCTTCTGATCAACAGGCGAGACCCATGCCCAGGGCTCCGGCAGCACTCTATTAATTTCTGTGTCAGCACTCTGCCCTTTAATACAGTGTCAAGGTTATGTGTGTGTTCCATACTCCTGGTTAGACACGGGCATTATTAACTACGTGTTGTTAAAGAAATAAAATTAATTAATGTATTAATAGAACACAGATTACACAGAGCATTGAACATGGCAGGTGTTCAATAAATAATCTGAATTTTTATTGATTTATATAGATAAATATCAACTTACACTTGATATAGATTTTGAATATATTTTCTTTAAGTATTGTCAGCATAGCAATTACTTACCTTTGTATTTATATTTTACAATGTATTATTTCAGAAACTAAATCATCTCAAATATCAGTCCAAAAACTCATGTGAGTACTGATATTAAAGTACCCATTACACAGATGTTTACCCAGCATTCATTCTACTTGTCTAGTATGACAGACACATTAGCCATTTACCTCAAAATATTTACAATAGTAATATTGTGCCTAATTTCAAAAATTAATAGCTAAAATAAATTATAATAATACAAAAATAAATACTTAAGGCCATGTATAAAACACAGTCATGTGTGGTTTGAGTTGCACTACAGTAACATATTCAGGAATGTGAAACATGCCTAGATGGTGTGGTTCAGTAGATTGAGCATCAGCCTATGCACCAAAAGATCATTGCTGGATTTCCTGTCAGAGCACACACCTGGGTCATGGGCTTGGTCCCTGGGTTGTGAAGCAACCTTTCACATCTATGTTTCTTTCTCCTTCCTAACTCTCTCTAAAATCAGTAAAATCACAAAAAGAAAAGAATGTATGAAACACAAAGGGTTACAGGTTTCTCACTTTGGGTTAGATTTCTCTTTGTGTCCTGGTATGACTGGGAAAAACACATTTCTATCTAATAATAACAGGTAAGATGTACCCAGTTTCGCTAAGGAAAATTTTAATACCTTGCTTATTACAAGGTACTTGCTTGTATTACCTTCTTTAAAAAGCCTCTTTGGATATCTCTTTGTGTGTTCCTGAAGCCTGGGTACAGAGAAGAAAACTTAACTTGCAGATGATCTCACTGCTAGTCATCAATATAGTGAGTATCTAAATGATACTCAGAGCGCAAGCTCACCGCCCTGCCACTGACTCCTCCCCACCACGCCCCACCTGTTACCTGCTCTCCCACAAAGAACTCCTGAGTAACAACTACTTGTCTCTCTACGGACATGAAAGTAATTTCTTACAGTTCTGTTTCTTTTTGTGCATATTATGTATATAGTCCACCTTCTATTATAGTTCCCTTTAAGATTAATTTATGCTTTAAGTGTTGTTTATGGTGGTCCCAAAATCTCCCAAGAGAATTAATTAATGAATAGTCTATTGCTCTGTGATGTGCAAAGTGTAATTTTTTTCTTAGATTAATAGCTGAATCAAAACTAAGGTGGCTAATGAATCTCAAAGCCTTATTTATGCCAAGACACAAGTAATTATTATTCTTTTACAGTCAACCTTCAGCAAGAGGAATGTATTTTCCCTCATCTGGGAGTGTTGGGATGGTGTTTCTAGAATTGGTTCAGAGGAAACATCCAAATGCCAAATGATACACATACATTGGAATATTTATAAGTGATTCACAATTCAGTGTGATTTGAGATAATCCAGTTTAGATTAATAAAGTGAATTCATTTGAGAAAATTTGTATAAAGCAAAGGAAATGGAAAACTTGAGTTATATTTCTAATGTGTTCCTAATCACTATGTACAAGTTATATTTAATTTTTCCAGACTCTGGTTTACAGAAATTGGTGTTGTTTGGTTAAATTACAAGAAACTCATTGCAAAAGGAACTGAGATGAGTAGCTAGTTTCATCACTTGGGAAATGGGCAGGGGCTATATGGAAATTGCTTCAAGTGGCTATATGTGTGCATAGGAAGTATGCTCTTATGTAAAAATCAGGAATGCATTTAGAAATGGGTTACATTTTTTCTTATTTTTATTATCATTCACCACAACCTTCAAGTCAGTGCTGTAAGACAATGAGCTCTCTGCCCATCATTTCTGGAGGGAGCAATATTTCCCAATGGCTGGTGCTACAGAGAGAATACCTGCTTTCCACCAATTGTGGATCTACTGCCAGCAAAATATACCATATTTCACCAGGCTCAGGAACACTGGCTTCTGATTCACAGTGAAATATGCATGTTATATCAAGCAAAATCTTAAGTAGTACTTACAAATGACAAATCAAATGATCCAATATATAAATATGGGAGAAACATGTCTTAGATAACTTATGATTGCATAATTATTCATAACAATAGCATAATTAACCTCTTAAAGTAGTAACATCTTTTTAAAAAGGTGAGTAATGGATACATTATCTATAATATACTAATAAAAGGGTAATATGCTAATTAGATTGGATAGATAGGACGTCTTCCAGACATCGTTCTGGACAAAACCACCGCACCTGCAAGGGACAAGGAGAGCAGGCAGCCATGGCAGCCAGCAATGGCGGCAGCAGCGGGGTGATGGGGGCGGCACCCTCCCCTGATCATCAAGGTTGCCTCCTCTGAGGACATCCACTGAGGGCTCTTGGACTGTGAAGAGGGGGCAGGCCAGGCTGAACCCCCCCACACACACCCAAATGCACAAATTTCCATGCACCGGGCCTCTAGTCTAATCACAATTAGGAAGACTAGGAGGACCATATCAAAATCCTGCACTGAGAGTCTAAACTTTCCTCAGTACCATCGTCAAACATTCATTTAGGTGACTAGGTTAGGAGTAGAAAGATATCGATAAATCCAGTTACTGTTGTCACAGCCCAAAGTAAAGGACCTGTTTTCTTTAGTTCCACACCGTCCAGTCATAGGAAACAGCTCATGAGTCCTCCTTGCCTGTCTCACTCTTATGATCATTACGTTTTTAGGAGATTGGGGTTAGCAGCCACCTTTTCTTCCTTGTCCTTTTTTCCTTACCTCATAAATCCTACCGTCTGTGTTAGACACAGTTATAATTACCAATACTTTAAAATATCAGAATTGCTTTTATTTCATTATTCACTTATGCAGTGTTGCACTGTGCATCCTTATCCATCTCCTCTGGAAATATATGCTTACAATCCCCACTTGATGAAAAATAAACAGGAGTGGCATTCATCTTTAAGTTATGCTTGCCATAAAGTGTGAGTGAAAATTAATTACTGGATCTTTACATTAAAAAAGCAAACATACCAGAAAGCCCTAGCCAGTTTGGCTCAGTGGATGGAGCGTTGGCCTGCAGACCAAAGGCTCCTGGGTTCAATTCTGGTCAAGGTCAGGTACCTTAGTTGCAGGCTCCTCTCCACCCCTGCCTCCCTTGCCCCCCACCCCGTCCTGGTCGTGGCTCCTGCAGGAGGCAACCAGTCAATGTGTTTTTCTCACATCAATGTTTCTCTCTGTCTTTCCGTCTCTCTTGCACTCCCCCTAAAAATCCATGGAAAAATATTCTCGGGTGAGGATTAACAACAAAACCCCCCAGAAAATCAGACTCTCTACTTTTCTTGCCTACACCTCTTTATTTTTGTTCACTGTAATAAACCCCAGGCTTTAGTCTGTCATCACATCATCCAAGGGTCCGCACTAACCTTCCCAGGCTCCAGGATAATTGGAAATGTTACTGAATGGTGATGCAGATGTGGGAAATCAGCCTGTTGGAAGCGTTTAAAAGGATGACTTTCATTTGGTATTGTGGCTATTACATCAGCGCCGCTTTTGTTTCCTGCTCATTCATTCATTCAATTCATTCATTCCACATTTAGCACCAACTGTACACTGGCCACGGCCACAAGGTTACAAATTCGAATAAAATCTATGTGCCCTGAGGGTCAGACCTCTGTAGTAGGTACAGAAGAGCAATGAGCTGGGTGTTGGGTGCCCTTCCCAGGAGCTGTGCACAGGTGCGGTGGGAGCCCAGGTGCCGTGGGAGCCCAGCTGAGTCAGGCGGTGACTGAGGGACACTCTCTAGATGGGTGGATGTCACTGGCATCCAACCTGGACGTCATAAAGGTCTTCCCTCACGTCCCTCAGCAGTGTCTCCAAAAAACAATTCTTCTTTTGTGATGAAAGTATTGCTCTGTTTCACAACACTACAGGCAAGTATTCTGCACTTTCTAGCTGAAAGAAAACCATGTTATACAAATGTGGGTCTATCCCAGGTTGACTGACAGCATTTCCCCCATAAAAGTCCATAAAATAACCCTGCCTCTGACACTCAAGGGCACCTCAGCCTTGATGGCACTGAGGAAGCTCTCATTCCGCAGGACGTTGCTTGGGCAATATTTCTACTGAAACAGCCTACCTAGCCTTGACCAGCTTCTCCTCGATGACAAAGGGCTCTGTGTCCCACTTAGTCTCCACAGACACTTAAAACACTGCCACCATCTCTGCTCTCGACGCGGAAAGCGGCTTACATAAAGTGTCCTTGACCATTCTATTCATTCACAAGAAGGGCTGTGGCTTGCCCATCCTTTCACAAATCATGAGATATAATGTCCCAAAATCTCTCCTGTAAAGAATCTAATTTTCTCCAGAAAACATGTTAATACAATTGCTTTGGAGCAGGAATAAGAACTAATTTATAGAATCCCATTAGTTTTATCCCAATTACAGTATTTTACGATCTGAGAGTCAGACCTTCTCACAGATAGGCATGTTTATGAAAGAACAGAGTGAGACAAACTATTTCCAAGATGTTCTACTGCAAAACTGTTCCACGCATGTGCTTTTTAAGTGAATCCAAGAGTTTCTATGGGTCATGGACCAAGATGTACAAGTCTGAAAAAATATGTATACATATGATTGAGATAGATGGCTTAAAAACATAAGTACTCAACTTTAATTCATAATTATTACCTTCTCAGTATTGTGATGATGATGATGATCTATCCTGAGGTGTTACATATACTCCAGTTCTTTAATAATTTGTAAAATTTGTCATCCTCTTTTGATACCTATTTTGTTTAAAATACCATGACATGAAACTTGAAGTAAATATAACCTAATTCCCATGTATTTAATATTTAATGTATTTGAAACACTTTGAGATGTTTTCAAAATTGATTTTTAACTTGCATTTCCTAAGCAATTTTATTTGGGGAATTATAATAGTCTATTTTTTTTTCTGGTAGAAAATATCGACCTTAAATGGCAGAGCAGTTTCTAAACACTGAACCCGCACAGGAAACTCAAGTGCAAAACGTGCTTGTGCAGAACTCACACAGGGAGCAGGTTCACTGAATGGCTCCCTGTTCTGAACACCTACCTGCTGAGGGTGCAATGCACATCCACCGCAGGGCCTCTGCCGCGCTCAGGGGCCAGGGGGCGCTGCTGAGCAGGCTCAACTGAGACCTGGAATCACTACACCCTTTTATGTTTTATTACAGCTGCTAATAAAGCAAGGTGCTTGTTTTCTCTCTCTGTCTCTCTCTCTGACTCTCTCTGTCTCTGTCTCTCTCTCTGTCTCTCTCTCTGTCTCTCTCTCTGTCTCTCTCTGTCTCTCTCTGTCTCTCTCTCTCTCTCTCTCTTTCTCTTTCTCTCTCCTGCTTAGTTTTGCTCAGGACCAGGGCACAGCAATGAGACCACTCTGCCATCAGTGGTCTGAAGAGGGCGTGGCATGCGCTGATTAGCCACCAGGAGGATGGTATGAGTCTACTGCTCAATCATTTGGTTCATACCTGCAAGTCCACTTTGCTAGCCCCAGGCCTGGTATAGCTATTTAAACATAAGTAAATTAAAATGGAATTAATCACAAACTCAGGTCTTCGGTCCTAGGAGTCATATTTAGTGTTCAGTAGACACATGTGGCCACAGAAAGCTCCATTGGTTAGCGCTGGTTTATGCTTAATATTTCCCCACAGCCCTGGGCCTGTGCCCCTGCCAGCAGTGGGTGCACTCAGCCCATGGGCACCGCGAGGGCACCAACACCTCAGGACTGTTTGATGCCCCATCCTGCCCAGCGAGAGTTCTGGCAGGCTCCCTGGCCCCTGGCCCTGACCTCTGCCCCCTCAGCCCCTATCCAGCTGCCCGATGCCTCCTCATGTTCCCTCCACCCACTGTCCTCACCTTTCCTTGCAGTTAATTCTCACATTTGTCCTTTCACTCCATTTATTTGGAACGTTATAATTCTTTTCAACTCTGCTAACATTTTAGTGAAAATTATACTCTCCTTCATAGTCCGGATACACAGAATTACAGCGATGAAGCCTAGATCCATTTCCCCCCATAAGTCCAATAACTTTTAGTGCATAACTCAGCAAAATGCTTGCTTTTTCAACAACAAGTATATGGAAACACCTGCAGAGATTCCAGAAATGAATCAGCCAAGGACTGACTTGGGGCCCTGTGTCCCTGCAAAGGCCCTGGGGCCAGGCCACTCCCACAGAACAGCTGGGAGCAAGGCACCAGGAGCCAGGCACCTGGCGGGGAGGGCGGAGGGCAGTCCCCAGCAGCATGGCCAGCACACAGTGTGTACAGGAACAGTCACAGACTTCCCATGTGACTTTGAGGCTCTCAATTCCGATGCACATTTATGTGCATATATGTCATCACATGGGAAAAAATTGACATTTTCTTATACCAGCAGTGGGAGATCGCTTCTCCCAGGGTGCACAGTGAGGAGAACGGAAACCTCAGCTGTCATTTATACCTTTCTGTGCCAGTGATTTATTTCTTTGTTGCACATGCACACATGAATTACTGAAGTGGATACTTTAAAATGTTCTTTATTACGGAAAACAGTACAGAGTTTCCTCAAAAAAATGTAAAATAGGACTCCCATTTGACCCAGTGGTCCCACTTCTAGGAATATATTCCAAGAAATCAGAAAGAATATATGCACCTCTATGTTCACAGCAGCCCAATTCACAATAAGAACTAGAAACAGCCTAAGTGCCCATCAGCAGATGAGTGGATTAGGAAACTGCGGTACATCTACACAATGGAATACTATGCAGCTGTGAAAAAGGAAGAACTCTAACCATTTGCAACAGCTTGGATGGAACTGGAGAGTATTTTGCTAAGTGAAACAAGCCAGACAAAGACAAGTATCATATGACCTCACTCATATGTAGAATCTAATGAACCAAATAAACTGATTATCAAAAATAGACCCAGGGACAGAGAAGCACGAACAACCTGTTGAACCTCAGAGGAAAGGCAGGGGAAGGTGGGTGGGAAGAGGTGAACCAATGAACTTGTACCCATACATGCATAATTTGTGGACACAGGCAGTGTGAGGGTGAGGGCATGAGGAGAGGGAGGGACGGGAGCAGCTGGAAGAGGGTAATGGGGTAAAAGGAGGACCTATGTAATATCTTGAACAAAAAAGATTAAAATAAAATAATACAAGAGAACTAAATAAATACAATGTTCTTTAAAGAGCCTGTGTGCGGTTCTCTCGTTCTTTGGGAACAGGTGAGTTAATGTGGATAGAGTGACCCAGAAATGGCAGAACTCAAGTCAAGACCTCAGAGTTTGGGAGCAGGGAACTGGTTGGCTTGGCCATGAAGGAACATGTGTCATTGCCTGTGAGACAGGAGAGACGGAGCTGAGTCAGCAGGAAGAAGATCTGGAGCAGGAGAGAAAAACAAAAATGAAACTGCAGAGAAAATAAATGAAGAAATGTGGTCCAGGATTTTTTTTTCTGTAAATAATTCAACTTTCAGCTTACCTGTACTTAATATGTTCATTCCCTTAAACAAGTAGCATCATTTTTAACTTAAGACCCTTTACATTATTCAGAATCAATAAATAATGTGCAAATATTTTCTTTATAAACAAAGCACCTATGTCAGTGCTGATGGCCACTCAGATAAAATGTTTATTCCTCAAATGGTCAGGGCAGCTTTTGCATTTTACTGTCCAAAAGTCAAATGGACATGACATTTCTTCAAAGAGCTTTTCCAGTGACATTGATAACATTGTGCTTGGAATCGTATTTTGGTTTTACTCTGAACTTCCTGAATCATGGATCAGATCAATCGCTGCCATTTCAACTTCTGTGATGCAGGGCCACTATTCCGACCCCCTCCAATCTGGTGTGGACGCCAAAATAAACATTGATGGCTAATTTAATTATGCTAATGAACTAAAATTAATTTAATTACTAATGGAAAAGAGCATGACACAAGAAGACAAGCCAAAATGTTTATCAACTCAATCCTACGAACGGCTGTGTGGCTGGGCTGTGATGCTGGTTGGGGCCCCTCTGCTTCCACCGCTGGGCAGACCCCTCACCGACTCTGATGGAATAAGCGCCCTGAGAGGCACCGATTCAATCCGAGCACTTGTTTTGTCCTGGAAAGAGGGCTCATAGGCAATTCATAAAAATGCCTCAAATAATTCTTGCCGTGTGTGTGTGTGTGTGTGTGTGTGTGTGTGTCTGTGCACGCATGCGAGCGCACCCACACACAGGTGGATATATATGTTATGGTTGTTATGATAAGCAATATTAATTACTCTTTCACTATATTTGAAAATTTTAACACAGCTAAAAATCAAAATAAATTGTTATTGCCAATTTTGGAAATCTTCAGTTAAATAGTTTTGGTGGGATTTTTGTTAACTGTGTGATTGCGTTTGTGAACATGGTATTGCCTATACTTCGTTTGTATACAAGTGATAAAGCACAAAGACACATGTCCCACTCTGTCTAAATGCATCCAACTACTAGAAAGAAAATTTGACCATAAAACATACGCACAGTTCTACTGCCTATTCCATGTATATGAAATGATACACATTTCTCATATGCAACTTATCCATTTTCACTATTCAAAGTTGCTATAATGCTATGTGATTATCGTGCCTTCTCTTTTCCACTCAAGGGTGAAAACTGTAACGTGACTGAATCTAGCATAGTCTATAAATAATTCGCCTAAAGTATCATGACATATTGGTAACAATGATGGATCACACCATAGCAAACTAAATTAGTCAAAGATAAAGCAAACAGAAGCAGTGTTAACAATTTCGAAATAAAAATAGGAAAACTTTATAATAACACAACTTTTAAATTTAAACTGTTGAACATATTTTTCATTGAATTTTCAATGATATTGGTGAAAAGTCACATTTATGTTTATAAGGAAGTTAGTCTTAAGCTAGCATGATAGATTGGGGGCATTTATGACACACACATTGCTGATTACCCCACATAACCCTCCACGGTGGCTGTGTGTCATCTTTGAACATTCTCGTACAATTCTGAGGATAGAATCCAAATGCAAATATGTAATCACTCTACTTCTTAAAGTGAGATGAATGGAAAACATAAAATTCATGCCAGGGGTTTATCCTAAAAGTGACAAACATGAATTTATGAAAGTTGATTTTAATATGATTTTGTGCCACTGTTTTTAAGTGATTATTTTTATGAAATACACACACAATCATAATTTTCTTTTAAGGAAAAATGTGACCTAGTTCTTCTAAATAAAATAAATTTAAGAAAAACAGGGATCCTTTAAATGAAATATGATTTACATTTTCAAAATAACAATCAATTTAAACATAAAATAACTCGTTGTTACATGCAGAAATATATTTTCACAACAATAAGGCAGTTACCAATTATATCTCTACTAGAGGCCTGGTGCATGGAATTCATGCACACAGGGTAGGGAAGTTCCCTCAGCCTGGCCTGCACTCTCTTGCAGTCTGGGAGCCTTTGGAGGATGTCTGACTGATGGTTTAGGCCCGCTCCTGGGCCTAAGCTATCAGTCTGACATCCTTGGTGCTGCTGTGGAGGCGGGAGAGGCTCCCAGCTATGAGCCTGGCTTCCGGTGCACTGACCACCAGGGGGCAGCTCCTGTGTTGAGCATCTGCCTTCTGGTGCTCAGTGTGTGTCATAGCGACCAATCATTCTGCCATTCAGTCAATTTGCATATTAGCCTTTTATTATAGAGGATTCTGAGTACAAACCAGAAAATAAGGATAAGGAAAAAGGTAATTCCTGAGGTGTGCTGTACAGAGCAATTTCTAGAGGTTAAAAGAAATCTGCTTTGTTTGGTAAACTGAAATAAATGAGAACTCAATGTCATTCCTTAGTTACTACCGCAATGTCACTTCTCTTACATACGAAATCTCTGTGAACCTCATCACAATACAAATGCCCAAAAATTGTTTCAAAATCTGGAAAGGCGGCGGAAGAAAGCCCTGTTTGTGAGATGACAAAGCTTTCCAAGCACATATCTGTACCTTCACAGGGCCTGTTTCTGGAAACTAAAAGGATGCCGTTTTGAATGGGAACATGCCTGTGTGTGCAGCTCTCAGATCTGCACCTCCTTCTCACCTGCAGCTCCGCACATCGCTATGGAAACCGGGAACCGTGTCCCCTGGAGCCTCGAACTACGTCATCACCACTGATGTGATGCAGTAGCCGCTGCCTGTCCAGAGACCCAGCGTGTGTTCCCATCCTCAGCTCAGAGCCCTGGCTCCTGCCCGCGCTGCCCCCTGCAGGGCCTGGGACTGACTCCTGTGAGCAGGTCTGGAGCCGGATGCCCGCTTCCCCCCATGGAGGGGCCGAGGAGCCCATCACCGCGCCCTGGGCAGCGGGGCCGCACAGCAGGGAGAGTGAAAGCCCAGCGCCATCACGGGGGGAGCTGGCCAGCACCTCGTCTCTCCTGTGAACACACCGTGTGCGAGAGGTTACACTGACGGTTATTCCTCAGGAAACACCAACTCGTGGAAAATATAATTTGTATTCAAATGTATGTCCAGAGCCATTCACTTCCATGCTAGAACTCGTGTAAAGGGAATCTGCAGTTGGTACTCAGAGCAGATTCGCTGCCCCGGGAAGCTGTGGGCCAGGCTTCCTGGGGCTGGAGGGCCTGGACCTCGGTGCGCATTAGCTGAAGGAGCCGATCACTTCCCAACAGGCGCCTCTCACAAGAGCGGGCCGTGCACTCTCACTCTACATATACACATTTCACATGCCCAGGGCACCTCCCGGAGCTGGTTTTATTTCTAATAAAACATGGAACCTGGGAAGAAAGCGGTGCGCTCAGCCCTGCTGGCCACTGTGAGCTGGGCTTCCCCACCTGAACCCGTTTGTCACCGAGGCGGCCAGTGGGGTGGTTAGAAGAAGCTGGCAAAAGAAGTCCCAAACACGTTGTGATAATATTTTTATTTGATTATGCTGTCCCCATAGTTTTGTGGTTTTTTGTTTTTGTTTGTTTGTTTGTTTGCTTTCTTGAGATGGTTCTTCAGCTCCAAGAATTCTAAATGCACTTCCACAGGCTCTGACCACTGCAAACCTCGCCCACGGCCTGGTGTCTGCCCACAGAGCCCGGTCCTGAATGTCAGGGGGGTCCGCCCCTCATCAGCACGGAACTCTGGATCAAGGAGCCGCAGTTATTGGATTAGCCCCACAGTCACACTCAGCAGAGAGCACTCCTTGTTGCTCAGAGTGGGAAGCAATGCCGCTAATCACGGACATTGTAATCTCATCACCGCGATGCAAACACTCGGAGGAAGCCGGCACTGTCTAATCACATCACATTCAGGAGCTGCATGGAGGAGACGCCAGTGAGGCGCTCAATAGACCACTTAGGCCCGGGTCCAGGCTGCGTTGGGAGCCAGTGGCTGTGAACGTCAGAGCGAGGAGAGCGGAGTCGGGGCTCAGGGAACCCCGCGGGGTCTCAGGCCCAGGCGGTGAGGACAGATAGAGCGGTGGGGAGTGAGAGGCCGGGCAGCGCCTCAGACAGGCACTGGTGCAAGTCTGTGTTGCCCTCTGCAGCAGCAGACCTGCCATCGGTAAAATGGGGTAACACGGGCCAAACTTTGAGGGACCCTGCAGGCCCCACACAGCAACTGGGAAGGTCAGGTGCACAGCAGCTATGGGAATGGCCGATGCTCCTTGATGAGTGTGGACGGGAGAGGCAGTGAGGCAAAATGCAGCTTCGGAGCAGCACCCACAGGGCAGGCTCCTCCTGCAGCCCTGTCAGTGATGGGGAGGGACATGTCCTCGTCCAGGGCCGTGCCTGGCCACCTCAGGGGCACAGGACCGCCTGCTGTGACAGCGAGATCATGGCCTGAATGACAGGGTGCATGTCTCTCACCAGCAGAGCCAGTACAGTCTCCTTTATAAAGAAATGTATATTGTTGAAAGTCTGACAGGTGTCCCCTGCCTTTCACGTCCCCCTCCTTCCCAACACCCCCCACCTCCAGGCCCTGGCCTCCCTCACCTCTGTCTGTGTCCATGGGTTATGCATATAAGTTCTTTGGTTAATCCCTCCCCACTTCCTTCTGAGATCAGCTCGTCTGTGCCATGCTTCCATGTCTCCGGATCTGTTTTATCTGTCTAGTTTGTTCATTCAATTCCACATCTGAGTGAGATCATTGTTCTCTGACTGGCTAATTTCGCTCAACATCATACTCCTTTTAAGTGTGTGAGAATAAAATGTAATAAAGACGTCCAGCAAACGACGACATACACTCTCAGTGGCCCATGAGCTTAAGGCTTGGATTCTGCCAACCCAACAACCAAACAAAGCCCAGTTTATGGGAACGGTTCTCCTTTTCTGCCCCGGTGGTGGGCGAGGCTGGGGAGCTGCACTCATTTCTGCTCGGACCCTATGACTGCTGGAGTTTTGTTTGCGTGGCAGTCCCCTTCCTGTGGGCTTCGGAGGCTAAGGAGAGCCACTTCCTGTCGCTGAGCCATTGATGGAAAAGACAGGCAGCCCCTTAGCCCCGCCCCCAGGAAACCCCAGGCTGTTAGGGCTGGTTTTGTAAACCCAAGGCAATATCTACTTGAGGGGTGTGTTGTCACCCAAAGTGGTTGGCCTCAGAAACACACTCACTCCAATGATGCAAATACCCCTCCTCTTTACTAATGGCTTTTCCCTGGCTGGTATGCTCACTGTTTGTAGTGTCTGACCAAGGACTGAAGGATATGTGGACTGAAAGGTCCCAGGTTCGATTCTGGTCAAGGGCATGTACCTTGGTTGTGGGCACAACCCCAGTAGGGGGTGTGCAGGAGGCAGCTGATTGATGTTTCTCTCTCATTGATGTTTCTAACTCTCTATCCTTCTCCCTTCCTCTCTGTAAAAAATCAGTAAAATATATTTTTAGAAAAGGAAATACATGAAAGCATCATATTGTACAAACAATGGTAATTGCTGATTTTGAAATAGTCATTATATTGGAACCCACACCGGCATATACACACAGACACACAGCCACAGAGACACACAGCAACAGACATACAGCCACACAGCCACAGAGACACACAGACACAGACACAGACACAGGGCCACACAGAGACACACAGAGCTGGGTGGCAAGGTGCTGAGAACCACCCCAAATGCTTGATCCACTCTGTGATGTTCTGAGCTGCCTGGCGGGATTATAGGACTGGTGTCCTTCCCATAGCGGCTGTACAGGGCAAAGTTAATACACAGAATCCAGGAGCCCCCTCACCCCGGAGCTGAGTCTTAGGCTGTTGTGACCTGACCATGTGGCAGGGCACTGAGATGCTGTCAGCCTCCCAGGTGACTCCCTCAGATAGAGGGACCCTGAGTGAAGAGACAGACACCGTCGTTGGTTGAAAACACTGAATGGGAGGGCTGTCCAAGGAGTCACGGGCAGGTCCCCATTTTCCCGATGATGAGAGGCAGCTCACCGAGGTCGGCACACAAAGCCAGTACAGAAGACCAGATCCCTCTGGTTGGAGGGGGTGCCTCCTCCCTTCCCTGGCAGACAGTGAGGCCTGCTTAGGTGGATGCGGGGCCATGGTGGCAATGAAGGAGATGCCCCGTGCCCAGCTCTGTGCTGCTGGCAGGGCAGTGAGCTCTGACATTTGCATGCTATTTGAGGGACATCGGGGAATGTCAATAAGGATCCAGCCACTGGAAGCATGGAACAGAGTGCTGAACCTCAGGGGGAAGGCGGGAGGGAGGGTGGCTGAGAGGCAACCAACCAAGGACCTCGCATGCACATAGGATAACTTGGAGACACAGACGGTGGGTGGTGAGGGCTGGGGCAGGGGGCAGAGGGTAGGGGAGGGTTGGATGGGATCAATGGGTGAAAATGGGACGTATGTAATACTTTCAACAATAAGGATTACAGAACAAACAAAAGACACCTCCTGACAAAGACGTAGTCACCTAATAATATGGTGTACGCACAGGGCACAGTCAGTCTCCAGTCTGAAATCAAAGCAGAACCTGCATAGCCTCAAGGAGTGGGGGCTTCCAGCAGCCACTACGTCTTGATCTAGACTCTCTAGGAGCTAACAGGATTGGTGGCTAAAATCGTCCACCCCCACAGTATGCTAACACATTCATTGCATTGATAAACTTTCTGAACAGTGACCTGGAACTCCTTGATCAGCTCCCCAGAAGCATACAACCTGCAGGCTGTGCTCGCGTGGGGCCCTGGCATCGGCACGGCTGCTGGGACATGAACTGTCACTGCCCCCAGGCCTCCACCCAGGCTCACCCACAGCCATCTCCTCCAGCTCCAGGCAGCACCTCTCCGAGGTCCTCCAAGCTCCTCCTCGTCCCTGACCTTGCCCCAGATCACCCACCGACACCCTAATGGCCTCACTCGAAACACTCCATTCTCACTGTTCTCTAACTGAACATTTAGGCCATTAATTCAATCCTTAATTCAATCCATGCCCACCGAACGGGACTTCCAGTATCTCACGTGTGCAGTCCTGATGGAATAATTACTTTTTCTAATATGAAAAGCACCCTCTTAAAGTGAGGAGCTTTTGAGCGACTGAGTCAAGAGCACACTCCCAGCTCCTCCAGGAGCTCACCTGGTTGTCAGCACCGTGAGCAAGGCCAGAGTCACGCCCAGGCCACCACACACTCAGGCCACATGCACTGAAAGTCCTCACCAGCGGCCCTGGGACCCGGTCACAGAGTATTTCCCAAGGAGCTCAGCCTAGTCCACACCCTTGACAGCCTGAACCGTGTTCCCCCCGATTCGCATGTGCAAGGCCCGGGGTTGGGGATGGGCGCTTGGGCAGGTACTTGGGGTAAATGAGGTCACACGTGTTGGCCCTGATCCAAGGAGAGATGGTGACACCAAGGACGTGCATGCAGAGGAAAGGCCTCGTAAGACCTCAATAGGAAGCAGCTGCCAGAGAGCAAAGGACAGGCCTCTGCCCATCCTGCCAACAACTTGATCTTGGACTTCTGGCCTCAAAAACATGAGAAATTAAATGTCTGCTGTCCCAGGCAGCAGCATGCAGCATGGTGTTATGGCAGCCCTAACAGACATGCCCTATGCATCATGGGATTGCCAAATTAGTTAGCATTTATCATTTACTATTTCTTTCTCCTCTCAGACCACTCTACTTAAGACAGAGTCTCACACACACACACACACACACACACACACACACACACACACAAATGCCTTGAAGTTATAGATTTTTCCTTTGTTCTTTTTATTGCCAACTTAGTGTCTTAGAAAAGCAATGCTACTTCTGTCAACCACCCTGCCCCCAAACATGCATTGAATTCAGGTTCAACACTTCCTTGGACATCAAGGGATATTGAAAAGTCAACCCTCCAGGTCTTAGCGCAACAGCATCTCCTTTAATATATTGTATATGTGCTGGAGGGGGGTGCGGAAACATAAACACTGTAGGTTACAGTCCCCCCAATTTAAACAGATCAATGCTCAATTCCTGCAAAGGGCAGGCCTTCCAGCCCGATGGTCCCCCTCATCCTGTTCATTTCACCTGAGACACTTAGGCTGGCTGGAGCCACGGTGGCGGGCAGTCCGACCTGCCTATTGAGGGTATCCGAGGGCCCCCGCCACCTGGAGGACATTTTGAGCTCAACATGCACCTGCCAGCCAGAGAAGATGCCCAACACCAAAGACAGGCTGCTGTGGACTGACCTGCACCCCCCCTTGCACCTCCTCGTATGCCCCCCCCCCCCCCCACACACACACAGAAAGCTCTCAGGACACACAGAGTGGTAAAGGCTTTCAAGAAATACTTGTTGGATAAATTTTAACACTGCTGAGCCAACTGACCAGATTTTGGGATCGCATTTTAGCAAAAAAATGAACTTCATTGGATGTCAGTTTAAATTCTTAATAAAAAGTGAAAGCTAAAACTGCGACAATCAGAGGGCATTTTAGAAATGTATCTTAGCTAATTTCTAGTAAGGAATGAGATGCCAAAAAGAATTTAAAACATGACACGCACTGAGGCTTCTGACCCTCTGCCACCAGCATGCGTGACGACCCAGCTCCGGAAACGAGGCTAGTTCTGCTGTCCGCGTCCAATACAAACCGGGTTTCCGAGGCCGAGCACAAAAAATGTAGGATACTTAAAGAATAATTTAAATTGATTGCCTGCTGAAACGATCATTTATGACACTGGGTTAACTAAAACATGGAAATGGATCTCACCTGCCTTGCTTTACTTATTAAATGTCTTCGACATGATTCAAAGTTGCACACGGTGGCCTGCCCTGTCCCTCCTGAGACATGATTATCTCTTGTCTCCTGTACATGCTCCTACCAGTCACCTCTGGTCACTGCCCATAGTCACTAGCAGAGTCCTAGTCACCAGGTCACCTGCCACAGCACTGCAGCGCTGTGTCCAAGTCCCCCTTATCTGGTTAATAATGGCCCAGAGCCGTTCACATAATGTCCATGGTTAGTATATTGCTATGACAATTCTGTTTTATCATTGGTTATTACTCCTCTCTCACTGTGCCTAACTTACACATCAAGCTTTGTCAGAGATGTGTATGTACAGGAAAAAGCATGGTATTCGGTACTGTTCACAGTCTCAGGCATCCATGGGGGTCTTGGAACGTGCATCCCGGGGATGAGAGGGGACCAGTGTACATTGTTGTCCACATAAAAAATATAAAAGCGCAGAGACCTTGAACTCATGCTATATGCTTTTATGTATTTAGGTGTTCCTAATACAATAATTTTATTTGTAATTTGGAGTAATTTCAGTATATTCTGAAACAAAATGTATTCTCTCAAACCATGGGCTCTATAATATGTCATAAAATGCACGTGATACAAAGTCACACATTCCTATTACTCAGACCTCCTTCCAGACAACATCCTGTTTCCTCAAAAACCTATCATTGCTGTTCATCTCCCGATTTGCTGTGGGAGCCCCCTCTTCATCTCCTCTGCCCTCTTCCTTGGCCGTCTCGCTATCCCCGCCATACACCGCCTCCGTCTGTTCTCACAGGTTCTGGGCTTTGGACACAATGTAAGTTGAATACAGTCAAGCCTCCCAACCTCCTCCCAACACACTGGAGAGGAGAGGCCTCGCTGTCACGAGTTTCCAAATGCCTTCATGCTCCAGTAACCACAAGCGATCCCTCCTCAGCTGGCAAAGCGCCAGGCACCGCCCTTTCTCACATGCACCTTTCCTCCCCCAAGTAGAGCCAGTTCCTGAGAGAGGTCCAGTGTCTTGTCTCCTTTCCCATCTTTCTACATCTCCTAAACACAGATTCCCAACATACGGATGAACAAAGACATTCTCAAAATTGTACAACTATGCCCAGTGAGAAAAGACGGGGAGACTGAGGAGGACAGGAATGGGCCCTTTGGCAGCAGGAAGGAAAGCACTGTCCCTGGTCCTGCCCTGGGAGAGGCTGGGCTGAGCATCTCTGCTTCTCCACCCTTGAACTGGCACGGGGTGTCATTCCAGGCCTGGTGCGCGGGCTTGGGCTCAGATTTCTGCTCAGCCATCCGAAAGCACAACACGGTTAACATGCCCCATCTCGTCCTGCATCTCCTCCCAGATATCGGTACCTGGCATAACACAGATGCTTCCCGTGTTACAAGACTGGACCAATGTGACCAGGTTTGCCTAGCAGTCTGCTGGGTCGAGCAGGGATGCTCTGCCAGAGGGAAAGGGGGGCCAGCCATAGCCACAGAACAGCTAACAGCAGCCCCCACACCTGTCTGCGGTGCTTCTACATGGCCAGGAAGGTCATTGAAACTTCCGGTCCATGTTTTCAACCTTTCCTTTCTGCCTTCCCCTCTCATTCTATGACAGGTTTTTAAAAACTCCTTTTCTCAAAATTGCACTTTAACTCTCAGCTTCCCTCACAACACGGATGTCTCAACGCCTGCAGCAGCTGCCAGGTGCCTTCCCAAGGTCTAGAATCTGTTCTTAGCTAGACTCTGCTCCACTTTTAAAATCTGAAAATGGAATGTTCTACTCTGACCCAAACCACCATTCCTGCACTGCCCTCACTCCAGTGAAAAGTGAATGTGTCACGAACTTCAGGCTCTGCCAGCCTTCCCTGACTGGGTCCCTTGTCCCGGGAGCTCCCTGGCCAGCACCGGTCCTCCCGGCTTTTCCACAAATGCTCTCTGAGAAAGCCCTCAGCCCACCCGCTGCAGCCTGCTCCTGTCCTGATAGTAACACCCGTGTTTGCTGGCTCCTTCAGACTTCAGACTGCCCAGTCTCCCCCAGTGCTGATGAATGAGACAACAAAGGCTTGTTCATGGGGTCAAGTTCCTCCTCATTGGAATCTCTCTATAGACTCCATTACATCCCCCAAGGCCTGGCCCCAAACCATCCCACCTCAGCTTGAGCTCTCTCTCATCTGAGCGCTCGGAGGGCCTGAGTTGCTCCTGATGGAGGTGTTTCCCACACAGGGCTAAGCGGAGGACTCAGTCAGTTAATGAAGGGACTGATCCATTGCCTTCCTCTCTGAGAGGTGCCGGCCTCTTCTTAGCCACTCATCAGGGCATTCTGGAACTCGCTCTTGAGAATGAAGTCAGTGGCTAGCCTCCTGACTCCCTTTCTCTGTCTTTAACCGGCTTCTTCTAGCTCAACTCAGAAAAATGCCTCTGCTGAGATATGCCTTATCGAGGATCCAAGATGGCTGCACAGGTAAACACCTAACCGCAGCCGCACACAACAAATTCAATAAAATACAACTAAAATATAAAATGGATATTACCCAGAACTACAGGAAAGTCGAATGACTGGAAATTCTGCAACGAGAAGGAAGGAGAAAACCAGAAGGAAAATCAGAGGAGCTGTAAAAGCCTAAGGTACAGAGACATGCTGTGCGCGCATAGAGGAGGGGGAGGCTGAGTGCCTGGCTGGTATTCCCTAGCAGGAAGGAGATAAAAGTTCCGGCTTTGCTGAACCCCAGACCCGACAGGGCTGAACCCCAGTTCTAGGCCAGATCCTGGGGACCCAGGCTCATACAGAGGGAGCCCGGACTGTGAGGCAGAATCCCAGGGGAGCAGTGAAAGGCAGAGCCCCTGGAGGCTCGCACATGGCGTGCAGAGGATGGACTGTTGACTCTGATGCTAGATTGCCCTAGCAGGACGGAGACAAAAGCTCCAGACTGTGCTGAACCCCAGTTCCAACTGCTCTGAACCCCAGTTCTAGGCCAGACCCCAGGGACCCAGGCTCATACAGAGGGAGCTTGGGCTGTAAGTCAACGGATGTTGACTGTGCAGCTGGAATGCCCTAGCATAGGGGTGTCAAACTCAATCAGAGAAGGGGCCAAAATCTAAAATCCAGCCTAAATCGCGGGCCGAATGGTTTACTGAACAGTCATAAACTGTCATTGTGATGGAAACGCAGCGGAGTGCAGTGATGACAGCGCGGTGCGGGCCACATTGCAAGGCCTGGCGGGACGGATTTGGCCCGCGGGCCTTGTGTTTGACACATGTGCCCTAGCAGGAAGGAGACAAAAGCTTTGGACTGCTCTTAACCCCACTTCCAATCCCACTTCCAACTGAACTGAACCCCAGTTCTGGAAACATTGGGGGAGAGACTAGACTGCTTGGTAGCAGGCAAAACTCGAGGGCACTTCACTCTCAGAGGTGCTTGCAGCCAGTACCAAAGGACACTGAGGAACACTGAGACTTAGGAGCCGCATAGGGTGTGGCTGACGGAAGCCAAGGCTGTAGGCTCCACCCTGAAACTCCGCCCCATCCAAGCAGAACACAGAGACTTTTAAGGCTACCAACTCAGGGAAGCTACGAAAATGCGGAAACAAGGAAATAGATCACAAATGAGAGTACTGATTGGAGGAGAGGCCAAGATGGTGGCATGGATGGGTGGTTGGTCTGCCGCTTCCACAACAATTTAAAAATTGAAGCTGCTATGAAGGACATCTATCGTCCAGGGCCATGGGAGGAAGGTGCTGGGTAGTTAATGGTCAGCAATGACATGGTGGTGAGAGCAATGAGGGACCGATGAGGCTCTTGGAATGTGACCAGCTGGAGAAATGGAGGAGTGGTGGGCCTGGAGTGGCCAGGCCCGGAGCAGCAGCAGCCAGGCCAGGAGCAGCCAGGCCCTGAGCAGCAGCAGCCAGGCCTGGAGCAGCCAGGCCCTGAGCAGCAGCAGCCAGGCCTGGAGCAGCCAGGCCCGGAGCAGCAGCAGCCAGGCCAGGAGCAGCCAGGCCCGGAGCAGCACCAGCCAGGCTCAGGGCAGCCAGGCCCGGAGCAGCCAGGCCCGGAGTGTTGTGGGATCAAACCCTGAGTTCAAAATGAAAGGAAAGAAGGAGCCAATTTGGGTACCAGAGTGTTATGTCCGCCATCACAATAGACTCAGAAAAGCTCCTGTGTCCCTTCACCCAAAAGGACTGAGAGTTGCCCAGACGACAGCAGAGGGGGAGAAGAAAACTGAAGGCTACTCAAGGGACTGAGGTGCCAACATGGAGTCATCTGAAGAAATTAAAGACTGAAGTGGAAGCTATTTCTTTAATCATGTTCCTGCTCATGCTAGCATCTGTTAGTTTCCAGTCTTCTGCAAAGTCTTGTGCAGCAAGTCCAAGGACTCTGAGTAAATCTACACCAGCAACAAAAGAGACTCATTTAGTAGCTAGAAATATTAATATGTCCATAATTCTGATTTCTCATTTTGTTGTTTTGCATTGGCATTGTTGTTATTATTAAATAGCCCAAATTTTGCTCTTGACATTCAAGTTTTGAAAATAACATATATAGTTTTTGCATTGGTATTGTTTGCAATTGTTTTTAATTTTAGAGCCCTATTATTGATGTTTAAATTTTATTTTAATTAGAAAAAAAGGGTGAGATGTAGAGAGCCCCCTGAGAAGGCACAAGGACATTCTTTTAATTCTTATCAGCTGAGCCCGAGGGCACTGGCAGAATCCTCTTATCAGTACTGATTTCTTAATCCATGTGCTTGGAATGAGGAACAAATAGGACCTTGACTCACCCAGATCTCCATATGCTAAATCCTGTACCCAAAAATAAGGAGCTTACCTAGATTTTGATGAATAGGATCTGGGCACACCCGAAACTCCTTTGACCTTAAAATCCCTTTTAAAAGCAAATAAAAACAAACAAACAAACAAACAAAACAAAAGAAAACAAAAACACCAAAGGAATTAAAAAACCTGATGAACAGTATCAACTGTTGAATATAATAGAATTAGAGGTATGGAAGGGGAGTGGACTGAAGATTCTCAGGGAAAAGAGGAGTGGGGGGTGCGGGAAGAGACTGAACATAAACTGTGCACCTATGGATGAGGACAATGGGGGGCGGGGAAAGGGCAGAGGGTGGGGTAGGAACCTGGTACAGGGGGAGAAAATGAGGAACTTTTGTAATAATATGAACAATAAAGGTTTATTTAAAAACAAATAAATAAATAAATAAATAAGAAAAATGCCTCTGCTGAGTCCCTCCCTCCTAAGTGCCATGCAGATGATCCTTTTTTTCTAGATATATCTTGTTTTCTAGATAGTCTTTGTTTTACGCCACTGGTCTCAGGAGATCCCGATTCCAAATCTCAGCACCCAGCCGGGCCCCCACATCCCGCTGACCTGTGGACGTGCAGACCTGCTGTCATCTCCCAACCGCCTACCCACCTCCACCTGCTGTATGTCACCCAATCTTCACTGAGAAGCAGGCCCTTTCTCACGTTTCCAGAAAACTACTCAGTAATGAAATACGTCTCCACGCATCTCCAGTGGCCATTAGAAGCAGCACCCTAACGTGATCTCGTGTAGTTACGTGTCTCCTTGGATTTAAGAGCAGATAAGTGAGCTGGAGAAACAGCACATCCAAGTGCAGGCCCGGGAGAAGCCTGCAGTGGAGGTGAGGTCATGTGGGGAGACAGACACCTCTGAGCGGCCGCGATAGCTGGGAACTGGCTGTTCACTTTCCTTGTGCGAAAGACTAATTTTCCACACCAACAGCAAACACTTCCCGAGTGGAGATTACATGCTGTGCGTGCATGGTGAGTAAATGTTTGCCCAGTGTTTCCCGGCCTCTGCACAGCCTGTCGGGCCAGGACCCATCCATTTCCCCGGCCACGCTGCCCACGGCCCCTGCAAACGCTCCCGGGCCACCCCCTCCAGGGAAGATGGGAAGACCTGCCAAACCCAGTCATTTTAAGTAATGGATCTAGAGTAAATACAGAGCCACTGTTTTATATCAAGAGAAACAAAACAAACACGAGGTCAGTTCAGACAGTCCTGCCACTGGCCCCTGGACCTCCTGTGCAGCTTTGAGTAATGACATCTCACTCCTTCTCGGTTTCCTTGGAAATATAAACAGCGGTGATGGCACCAACGCACAGGGAAGTGCAACCGGAAGTGCGGCCATGTGTCACATCAGGGGACCTTGGTCCCCTGCTTTTCCTCTTGCCAGCGTCACAGGCAAGAGCCTTGCCCTCCCCAGCAGGTCACCACCCTCCAAAAGGCCCGGGTCTGTGGTCAGCAAGCACGTGGCTACCCGTGTGCACAAATGTTTTCCCCAGACGCACGGAGTGTGTGTGAAAACAATCGATGCCCCCTGTCCCAGCTTAGACCAAGTAGTCCACTGTGTCATTCTTAAAAAAGAGGATATTAATGAACATGTTAAATGTAATTTTATGGAATGGATTTTTAAAACTTTTTATTTTAGCGGACTATTTGATTTCAGAGAGAAAGAGAGAGGGAGAGATAGAAACGTCAATGATGAGAGAACCATTGACCGGTTGCCTCCTGCACGCCCCCTTCTGGGGATCGAGCGCACACTCCAGGCATGTGCCCTTGACCGGAAGGGAACCGTGACCTCCTGGCTCATAGGTGGACACTCAACCACTGAGCCATGCCGGCCGGGCATGAAATGGATTTATGCAAATGAAATCTCCAGTGTTTCGTTAGAATGCTAGTGCTTAGTGATGGCTCCGGTGCCTCCCAGAGACCAGGACAGGTTCCCACACTCCCACTGCACATGCCGCCTTACACATGCCCAGAGCAAGTCTGGAAGCCCAGCCCACTGTGGGCTTCATGGACAGGCAGCTGGAGGACTGTGTCCTAACCAGCAACTCCACTCCCCTCTGCCCTCTCCGCGGCCAGGAGAGCTTAGAACAAACTGCACTAGCACCTCACCCTTCCCAGCATTCGTCCCAGAAAAACAGCGAGATAATGTAAAGACAAAGAAAGAAACAAACATTTATGGCAGCACTGGAAAAATACAAAATCTATTTCCCATAATGTACATTTGCTATTTAACAGAAGTCTAACAAAACAAACGAGCAAAACAAAAAGTAAATCCCCCGATACTTTCTTCAAAAATAAAAAAGCTGCCGAAACCGGTTTGGCTCAATGGATAGAGCGTCGGCTTGGGGACTGAAGGGACCCGGGTTCGATTCCGGTCAAGGGCATGTACCTTGGTTGCGGGCATATCCCCAATAGGGGGTGTGCAAGAGGCAGCTGATCGATGACTCTCTCTCATCGATGTTTCTAACTCTCTATCTCTCTCCCTTCCTCTCTGTATAAAATCAATAAAATATATTAAAAAAAAAACACACAAAAAAACAAAAAACAAAAATAAAAAAGCTATGCGAATAAGCAAGACTACTAAAATTGGCAATAATTGGGTAGATATATGTATTCTGCAGGAAAATTTAATAATGTAAAGGAGAATTGTGAAAAATACAATATTTACATCATACTGGACTTGCTAAATGTGTAGCTAGCTTGGTTATGTTCAGAAATTAGCTATTACTTAAGTTTATATCACAGTTACTGTTCTCAAATCATGGTGGTGGGAAGTCACTGTACTCCTTGTCATTAATGTGAATGCTCATGTTGCCATTGTCAATTGCATTTTTTTAAATCACGCTGAATTAATTATAAAAAGTGCGATTTAAAAAAGATTTGGTCAGTATAAATAGCAAATGATAATAAATAATAAGGAAATGATAACAATAATATTAGGATTAGTGAAGATTTTTTACAATTAGTTTTTTGTTACTTTCCAGAGCCTGCCAAAGTAGCTTAAAAAATAAAATTCATGAGTAACTCAGTTCTTTTTATGCACAAAATATGATTTCTTAATGGTAGTGTGATAAAAGAAGTGACCATATAACTGTGTGTTTAAGTTTTTAAAGTCACAGATAATACCACATAAAAGGAAAGTGTTTAAAAGCCAGAGAGGAGAATAAATTAAATTGTAATTGAAATATTTTCTTCAATTTCCTGTTGATCATGTGAACAACCCTAACCATCCACCTCTCCTCTGCTTCCCAAGCCGAGTTGAGTTTGTTTGCATGCGCAGCGCACTTAGTTACTTCCGGGGCAGTGAGCAGTGAGCAAGGAGACCCACTGGCCCAGCAGGTGCTTTCCGGACTGTGGCTGCCTCATAAATGGCCCTGTTAGTTAAGCAAAGTGACCTGCAGAGCATACAACTCTCTCAGCAAGGACGACACACACATTTTCGGTGTATTAAATCTATGTGCATTATCTTTCAATTTCATTATGTTTACATTTTAAAGGTACCATATTTTGCATATATTATAATTCTTTTAACCACTCGCCTTTCATAAAAATCAGAGAACACCAACCAGCCATCTTTTCAAAAAATGCAGTTTATCTTTTGTTAACATGAGTGCCTTCATAAGTGTGTTTCAAACTCACTTGTCTAAACGCATTTCAGCTTCATGGCTGCCACGGTACAAACCAGCGTGCTACGACCATGGAAGGATACATATAAAAATAACTAAATGTTTACATTTATTGATGAGCATTTCTTCATTTAAAAATTATTGGACAGACCAAGCATTCTAGACAGGACTTGGATGAGAGTTTCCTTTCTCTGCAATGCTAAGGCTGGGGCAGATACTGTGAAATTAATTCAGTAATCCAGGATTTTTTTTACGTGCCAATTTTGGCATGCCGTAAAAGTTCCTGGAACAATTTTATGCTTCCAGGACATTTAACAAGTTGCTTTAAGTTTCTGATTCTTTCTTTACGGAAATGCAGATAATACAATACTTGAGGTCAGTTAGTGGTCCACCAGCCAACTTAACTTACATTTTCTTTCTCTCTCCTCCCACCTTCCCCTCCCAAGCCCTCTCTCCCTGCAAAATATATTTTCTTTCCCTCTGTAAGCATTGGAAATTATCCACATGACGAAGTTATCCGGAATCACTGGGTGTACTGCTTGCTGAAGGAAAGAACAGGGCTGCTTCCCATGACAAGCCAGCAGGCGGTGCTAACTGCAGGGGGCTGCACGCAGAGGTTTCAAACCCAAGAACTCACAGATTAAGAGCCGTAGAACCACCAATGTGATCCACGGAGGAGTAAACCTCAAAGACTGGAATGTAACAGACAGCAGTGTAACCGAGCATATTCTATGGTGCCTGACAAGTGTTCAGTGGAAACAGAAGCTGGCCACAGGTTCTTAGTATGGTTTTTACTAAAGATTCCAAAGCCCTGGCACATATGTGTTCCCACGGTAAAGCCCTATGAACACCTCCCTCCCCCGATCCCCCGATCCCCTGATGGTTTTTATCTCATTGGGGTGCTTGATACAGTACAGCTCAACTCTGCCCCAGCTGCGAGAGACCTCTCAGCCCCCAGCGCCCACAGGGCAGCATCGGCCTCAGTGGTGATTCTGGTTTCAGGACTCAAGCTGTTTCTTTCCCACTCAGTCTCTCTGTTCTAAGATCCTAAAGGATCTACCGGGCCTGCAACCTGTGAAAAAAGTATTGCACACATGCAGTATCTTGCACTTTTAAATAAATGAGCATCTCTACTTATACACATTATTATGGGGGGGGGGGGGGGGAGCATGGTTTCGAAAGCCAGAATGTTGCAAGTGGTTTTTTAAATGCTTCTGTAAGTTGTTTAAATCAGATGAAAGATCCCGTTTTAATAGTGTGCTCGGGGCACAGCACGTATGCACAACCATCTCCACTGGCGGCTGGTTCACCTGGGATCCCAGTCCCAGCCTCGCTCTCCACTCTCCGCGTCGAGGGTGGGAGTCCACAGCTGGACATGACCTGCCTCCCTGCTACAATGCAACAGGGCTCTCTTCCAGAGAAAGCTGCATGAAGCACAAACACAGCTCACACCGTGACTTCCAGAGACCTCTGAGGAGGCAGTGCATGGTGAATAAAGAGATATCTAGCACTCTGATATTACATCAAACTTCGATCTTCTGCAGAGATATGGCCATTTGCACTCCTAACCCGATTAGCGTCAGGTGTAAAGAAATACAGGCATAAAACTTTTCATTCCACAGCTCAGGTTATAGACTTAGATAAATAATTGGCTTGAAAAAGCCATCATGGGTTATTAACCCTTTGTGACGGGACCTTCCAAGTGTTGGGGTGAGTTTTTAAGTCTATTGATAACATAGAAGAAAACTAAGTCTGAGAGATAAATTATTTCACTTGCTTCATTTTCGTTTTAAACGAATACAAATTACATACACACGATGAGCTTAAGCTGGACTTTTCCTTTTGGAAAAAGAAAATAAAGGCTTCAAAAAGCAAGTCCTTTAAATACCAGCCAACCTCCAGATTTTAAGATTTCAAGTACACATGGCAGCATTATTTGGACAGCAAGCTTTCCAGCAGATTCTGTCACTGAGTTTAGTGCTGAAAAGGCTTTTCATTACCAACTGGTTCCTCTCCCAAAAGTCTTATACTGGAAGCGTATCACAGAGCAGTCATAAACTACCACCAACTCCACAGAATACCCTCAACACTAAGTATCGCTACCAACACAATCCACACCACAGCCAACCCCTACCTGTCCTGCTGGTTCTCAAAGGGAAGCTTTGGCACCACAGTCAGGCAGCTAGGAAGAGTCAACAAGGCTTCTTTACACCGCAAGTGCTGGGGACTTCTGTGCCTTAGGGAGCGGATTCATTAACACAAACTGTTTCATCCTCAAAGTGATACCCAATTGCGCATCATGGAAAGTAACTGTGTCCCCATCCCCTGGAAGACACCAGCAAGTCCTGAGCACCCGGAGGCGCCAGAGAAAGAAAGCACAGCCGCTCCCAGACAGCAACACCCTTCGGACCCGGAACCCGCCACCAGGCTGGGGAAGACCTGCCTTGTTTACTCCTGGCAAAGAGGAGGAACGAACGCCTGGGCTGGTGCCATCCCCTCCGGACTGGAGGTCCCCAGCGCCTGGCCCTGTGGCCGGCCGCCAGCCCCTCGGGAGAATGCCGCCTGGATGCGCCCTCCCCACTTCCCGGGACTTCCCAGGGGTCTCCCAGGGCCTGCGAGCGCCAGGGCCCCGGCACAGGGGACTTACAGGCCCGGAGCGCTGGTCCCGCCGCCGCCCACCGCCGCCTCGCAGCCCGCCGCCCGCAGACCTGGCGCCGCCGGGAGGCTGAGCTCCGCGCATCCAGGAGGATGGAGGATGGAGGCAGGGACCTCCCCGCCGCCGGGCTGTCCCCACCGCGGGCGCGCGCAGACACGCAGACACACACGCACACATACATACACACACACATACACATTCACACTCACACACACACACACACATACACACACACTCACACACATACTCATCACACACTCACACACACACACACACACAGTCACACACACAGTCTCACACTCTCACACAGTCACACACACATACACACACACACACCCGCACACACACACACTCACACACACACACACACACAGTCACACACACATACACACACTCTCACACTCACACTCACACACTCTCACACACACACATACACACACTCACACACACACCCACACTCACACACACTCACACTCACACACACACACACACTCACACACACTCACACTCACACACACTCACACACACACAGGCACACACACTCACACACACACAGGCACACACACGCACACACTCGCGTCCTCGCCAGGACCGGCGCTGCCATTGCAAACCCGGGAAGGCCGCCTCCGAAGGGACCAAGTACCTGCTCTCTGCGAGCTGCTCAGCTGTGCACTCCATCCTCCGTTGACAAGGAAACCAAACCGCACTTCATTTTTTTTTCCAGAAAAACCTTCCACTGCCATCATTTGAAAATTGGTATAAGGAAGGGGAGCGGCGGGGCAGGAAGAAGGGGGAACAGAGATATAGATATCAGGATATCTATCATAAAATTATCTCGGGATTAAAAAAAAAAAGCCAAGTGTGCAAAAGTCAGGGTTCATGTAAAGGAGGGGAAAAAGTATTTTGCTTAAAAATCATCCCAGTCACCAGCTGCAAGAAAAGTTTCACGTTATCAATGGGTTTCAAAAACAGGGAGAAACGAATTCGTTCTCGCCGGCTGCAAAAAGGGCACCGAGAAAAACGGAAAAGGAACGCCTCTGCTCAGTGGTTTGCGCCGGGATCGCACAACCACGAACTTGCAAACACTGCGTAAAATCCCACCTAGCCAAAAACCTCCTCCGAAAAGAGCAGGCGGAAAAGGAGGTAGGAACATGCCGTTAAAATATTTTCACCAGGGGAAAAACGGGCACCACACTTCACATCGCTCTTCCCAGAAAACCAGTTGCACATCTCCCGGAGGCGCCACGCCGCGCGGCCGCCGGCCCCGGCCCCGGCCCCGCGGCCACGGCCCGGCGCCGCCAGCGGGACTTGGACTCAGCAAAAGGCTCCACACCATGGCCTCCGGGTTCCCCGACACAACCAATCATCAAAGAAGTGGGGGAAAAGAAGAAAAAAAAAAACAAAAAACAAAAAAGGACCAAAAAGAAAAAAAAGAATAGGACAAGAATGCCACTGAGAAGGTACTCACCGAGCGGGAGTAAAATGTTGGAATAAAAAGAGATTTGGGGTAAAATACAGTATGGCGGTGGGAGAAGGGGTGAGGCGCGTGTTTCTCCGGATCTCGGATCTTGACCTCGGATGCGGACACGTGACGGAGCCGGCGGGCGGGCGGGCGGAGGCCGGGCTGCGGGCAGAGCCGCCGGGCGGAGGCGGAGCGGGCTGCGCCGCAGACACGGGCCCGCGGGGCCGCGCACAGCGCGCGCTCGCCGCCGGTGAGGGGGGGGCGGGGGGCGGGGGGGGGGAGCCGGGAGCGGGCCGCCTCCGCTGCCCCCCGGCGCCGCCGCCTGGCCGCGGAGCGCTGTGCGGGCGCGCGGGCCGCGGACACGCCTGAGAGGCGGGAGCCACTTGCTGCGCCCCGAGAACTTGCTGCCGCCGCTCCTCCGGGGGCACCCGCCGTCCCCATGTGGCTACCTGCGCGAGCGCCTGGTCAGAGGCTCCCAAGTTTCTGTCCGCGCCCCCCGGTCCCCGGTTCCTCTCCCTGCTCCCTCCCCTGGATCTGCGCTCCCCCTCCCGAGCTCAGGGAACCTGGCTCTGGCGACACCGGGGCGGTGCCGCGGGCAAAGCCTCCCTGGATCTCGGTCGCCATCAAAGCCCCGGGTGCAGGGCATCGCGCCGCCGCCGCGGAGAGGGGCGCTGGCAGGTGGGGGACCCGCCGTGCCCCCTCAGGGCCCTGTCCCGCGCCCCCTCTACGGGCTCACAGCCGGGGTGGGGCGTGCACCCCTCCCCGCGGGGACCGGGCATTGTCTGGGCCGCGCGCGCGCCGGCCTCCGGGCTCTTCTAGAAGGCTCCAGGCCGGGCTCCTGCCTGAGTCCGGCTCAAGTTGTGGGCTGGGGGGCCGGGAAGTCGGGGCCAGGGGCCGGGGACAGCGCGTCCTTTGTGTGAGTCCAAGGATGTTGGAGAAGGGAGAGAGCGGTCGTCGGCGGCGAGGGGGGCAGCGCTCCAGGAGGGAGCAGCCAGGTGGGAGGTGGCGGGTATCCACCTGGCGTCTGGCGGAGGCTGCCTGTCCCTGAACAAAGATGCCATCAGCCAGGCTCTGAGCCTCGGGATGCTTCCACTGCCTGTTCAAGAACCTCTCCTCTCTCTGGCAGGGAGCACATCCATTTTCTTCTTTTCTGTGCGGTACCCACAGCAGGACCATCTCCTCTCTGTGCTGCTTGAGGCAGGGGTGTGTGGCACTAATTGCATCTCCGTGTTTGAGAGCCAGACACTAGCACAGCTCCAGTCCCCACATTGCTGTCTCCCTGTTCCCGAGGTTGACATTTAAGAGGAAATGTCTCCCAGTGATGACCTGCCCTGGACAACTGTGACAATTAGGTATGCAGCCGCTACAGAGAGCTCAACAGCAAGTAGGTTTCTCAAACATTCTGGTCCGAATCCATTGACCCAATACAGTTGTAATCCACAATTTAAACAAAAGAGATTTAAAACGAGCACGGAACTATCATTAAATATTTATTTTGGTGGGGTGCCAGCCCTGCAACTTATTATCCATACACTGTGAGGGCTGCTGAGGAGAAATGCCTCTGAGGAAGCGATTCGGTGCCTTCTGAAGCCTCATGGAATTCTGTCCGGAAGCCACTGGGTTTGAAGCTGCATAACACAGATCAAGTGCGCCTTTCCAACAAGCGAGGCTGCTTCTTAATTTTTTCCAATAAGATCTCTTCACACGTCTTTTTCTTCTCTGAGTCATGAGTTAATTTTTCTATCATGAAACCTTAGTCTGTTAAATTTTCCAAATTTTTCTTTTCATGTAAAAGACGTCTGATTCCAATCTTTGTAAGGAAAGAATGATGCTAATGTGCATTTTTCTCATCACTTCCCTCACCACAGGATTCACATGTGAGCCACCTCCCCTAGAAATGGGTGCTGCACCTTTGGGTTAGGCAGGGACCAGTGTCAGAGACTGACTTCAGAAGAACTTGGAAACAAGCTGTTAGATTGCTCTGCAGAGGCGGCTGGCAGCCAGCTCAGCAAGGCGGGCTTTATTATTCAATAAAACACTCCCCTGTACGTTAAAGGCAGTTCTGCTGGGGAAAGGGAAGCAGGCATCAGCGTCTTCCCTGCACGTTCCCTCTCCTTACGTAACCCAGCACAGTGCTCACCATGGGCCAGTAATGCGTTTCCAGCGCGCAGGTCTCCTCCTCTGGCTGGGGCTGCTGCACCCCGGAGTCAGCAGCTACTACAGTAGTTCAGGGCACCAGGATGGACTGGCACAGCTCTCATCTCTTTGTGTCTGCTGCAGAGCAATGTGTCCTTCAATTCATTTTACAGATTAGGAAAATAAAGTCCAAATTAAAAAAAATGCTGCCAAGGATTCCATTATTAGTACTTGTTAGAGATGGATTGGACCCAGATTTTATCTAGTTTGACAGTTAGAATAAAATATCTAAAAAAAATACATAAAGGATGCTCAGTGTTTTCAAACACTGCTATTGATGTCAATGAACAAGTGCTCAATACTCTAAGTAAGTAGATGTAAAATACGTTTGTGGGAATCGATTTAGCTGTATTATTGACCACAAATAACAGTAGCAATACACATATCTTCACTCACTTTTTTAATTTTTTATTTCATGGAACACAAGGAGAAGAAAATAAACCTTCAAAAGCCAAGATAAAGGGGTTCATTTTTTTTTTCTTTAGCAAAAAATCTGCAACACATACATGGTGGCCACATGCTTCTGGCTGCATCCCCAGGAGTCAACCACAGAGACTTTTTAAAACCAGTTTGCAGCCTAAACCGGTTTGGCTCAGTGGATAGAGCATCAGTCTGTGGACTTAAAGGTCCCGGGTTTGATTCAGGTCAAGGGCATGTACATTGGTTGCGGGCATATCCCCAGTAGGGGGTGTGCAGGAGGCAGCTGGATGATGTTTCTCTCTCATCAATGTTTCTGGCTCTCTATCCCTTTCCCTTCCTCTCTATAAAAAATCAATAAAATATATATTTTTAAAAATAAATAAAACCAGTTTTCAGCGTGAACTTTCGCTCTCCATTCTGAGTTCGCCTTGGAAGATTCATGACTGAGAAGTAGAGTGGATTTAAGTAAGGCAAGTCAGTAACGCCAGCTGAGGAATTATCTGTTTTGAAATCTATGCTACCTAATTTCCATGTTTTTCATTAGAAGATATTGAGGATACATGAATTATGTGTGTGTATAAATAAATATTTTATTTGTGAATATATACTTAGAAACCATGTCACAATATCACAGGCCCAATGTATGCTTTCACAATCAATGCCCTCATATCATTTTCTCTTGTTTTGCTTGACAATTTTTTCACAACTTAGTGATTTTAATTTTATTTTTCATTGAATGCTCTGTCCTTTGCTAGAAACATACAGTACTTATAATTCTCTCTTTTTTTTTTAGTTTGCTGGGTTTCCTTTACTTTTTCTAATATTCATATTGGAGGAACTGCAAATATCAAAACTCATCAAAGAATTTTTACAAATTACCAAAGTGATTAGAAAATATGAAAATAAATATTAACTATATTATATGAAATGAGTAAAATCAGGAAAGTAGAACTGTCATATGTGCTGTGTAATTTATTTTTTAATATTTCTTCACTCTATGTATTTTATGGCATCAACAAAATTCAGATATATGGAGTAAAATACACATCTAAAATTTCTTATGTTTTAGTTACCCTCATACAAAATAAGATATATATGTATATTACTAAGGAAATAAAGGCAAAGAAAATTAGTATGTCTGCTAGCATTCTTCCTTTGAGTGTTTTGTGTGTTTTTTTTGCATTAAGTAGATGGAATGCAGTTTTATGATAAAGTGGCTTCTGGCAAAGGGGAGAGCGAGCCTGTGCCCCCAGGAACCCCCGCGGTCTCCTGGGACACACTGGCCAGGAGGAGGAGCCCAGGCCCTGTGTGCGTCTTGTTCTGCTCCACTCGCCCGTGCTCACTGATGACAGGCCTGTCAAGCATCTGCTCTAAGGAGAATGTCAAACATGTCGGTTTATAAATTTAGAAGCTGCAAATGTATCCAGGGTGTCTCTTCAGATTTGAAGAGTTAAAGATAAAAATGCGGCAATCCTAGAGCCAGAAATAGGCCCTTGAAAAGGCACCAAAGGTTAAAAATAGCAACTTATTTTTAAAACACTTCATTATATATTAATATAATATAAGCATATAAGAAGCCTGAAGGGAACAAAAAAGGCAGGAGGTTTATGCAAAACAAAACAAAACAAAACAAAACAAAAAGCTAAAAGTGATGGTGAGCAGACTCATGCAGGAGACTGTGTGCCACTGGGTAGCTACGTTCTGCATCTTAGATGCTGACTGAGGACACAAACTGTCACAAAATCCTCATCGTCAGAGCCACTTCTGAAGGCCCCGCCCAGGAGCTGGACTGAAGCAGGCGAACAGCAAAGGGCTTCAGGGCCAGTGAGTGAGAGCGCTAAGGCCGAGGAACAGGAAGAGAAACCTCAGTGACCAGGTGTGGTCATTACAGTGACCATGTCTGGGTGTCTGGAGAGGAGGAGGATGCTAGGGACAGGGAGAATTAGCCAAAAGAAAGAGAGGAAGTCAAGACAGGAATGAGGGCAGACCAAAAATGGTCAGAGGAAGCATACGGGGGATGGGGTGGGGGGTGGGGGGAAGGCTGGGAAATTTCATAAAACAATAAAAATGCATGGACTTTATTTTATTTATTTTTTTGAAACATAAGACAACTACGACACTGGACAGATTTGGGTCATACTGATGAGTCCTACAAGACAGGACAAAATGTACTTTAAAAACATTGCAGCCTTTACTGCCTGTGTCTTCAGTGAAACTAAACGCACCTGCACATTCCAGAAAGCAGCCTTGCCGAGTGCACACCTGCTCTGGAGGAAGAGTCTCCCAAGGAGAACACCAGAAGAGATCTCGCTGGCGTTTCAAAAACAAGAGGTGTCTATCCTGCTGACTCAGACAGGCAGCAGCAGGCAGTGTACTTTCACCAGAAAAGGCATTTTGCATGAGAAGAAGCTGAAAGATACTCTGGAGAAAACCAACATTTGATTGTCTTAGACACAGAGGTATACCAGCTTCTTCTCATGCAGTGGTGTGGGTGTTGAGTTAGAATTACAATTCTCTTGTTGACTTTTTTCTCCGTTTACTTGTTTTAATTTTAAAAGCCTGGTATTTAGAGGCATGGAATTTTTAAAAGTCAGGGTTATTCATTTGTTTTGTTTAAAGGTTATGCAATCAAGAGATGATGGATGCCATGAGTTGGTGATTACTAAGTCTTGGGTTCCTGCAGATGAGAAGCACTTCTAAGGCCATGTAATCCAGTGTGCTATGTATTTCTTATTGATGTGAAGTTTATATTTTGAAAACAAAATTTATTTTTCTAACAATAAAATTGAGTTTTCAAAAGCCAGATAATATAGGAGAATGGTTTTATGGTGACAAAGCATGTGGCAACACACTTTGCAAGCCTCTTACTATTGGTTTGAACACTCAAATAATATTTGCTTAGTCGTTTTTTGTACTAACACTTGTGTGGATAGACATTTGGTTAGGAATTATGCTATGAAGTGCACTGTGTGGGAGGCAGATCTGTAGTTCCCAGGTTCCCTTAGGGGCTTAGGAAACAATGACTAGGTTGCTTTCTTTTACATACTCCAAGTTCCCTCTGATAGTTTCTTCTCTCTTTTTTTCCTCTGCATTTCAGAACTCAGACCTCTGACATCATCCTACACGCATTCAGGGTTACGATATATTCATACATTAATTCTTGAACTTGAACTTTTATGAAACTAATAGAAATCTTTTGTACTCTAAATGTGTGATTAGACATTTGGTAAAAGTGATTTTAGGAAATAGCTATATAAGTGATATAACTCTTGGTATATCACTACTCTGAGAAATACTTCTATATATATGTATCTGTATCCCCCACTTCCTTCCCTTCTGGATGTCTCCCCTCAGCAAGAGAGGGGTCAGCTTTGTTAAGATCTGAAGAGATCTTAGCCCTTGGTGGGTTGACTTCTGGGTAGTGAACTATTTGTTATTTTATTCATCTAAAGCTCCAGAGAAAACAGGACAAAGATCAAACACAGGCATCCCAACTAAAAATATAACGAACAACTAGAAGGCCACTGGGCAAGAAATGAATGTTTCATGCTACCAACTTATACAGACACAAACACCCCCCGTGACAAGCCGTTCACTGCACACGCCTTTGCTGGAGACCAGCTTCAGATGCATTTATCTTTACAAATTACATGAAACCAAATGCAGAGCTCGATGGCCATCTAACTAGAGAAAAAGTTTATTACCACCTGATATACATCTCCTTTTGGCCTGCTTTCGGAGAGCATTGGCAAGTGACTTAAAAAAAATTAAACAGCATTTTTTATTAGTATTCCTTCAATCAACTGTGTTCAAAGCTCAGGAGATAAAAATAAATGTGTGAATTCCAGAAAAATGTTAATCTTTAAACTGGATACTTGTTTTTGTTACAAATAAAGATGATCTGTAATTTTTCTCTTGCCATTTGTGCAACAGAAAGTGTAACATGTTTTAAGATTCATATGAAGAAATCAATAAATATTCTTTGAACCTGATTTTAAAAATCTATTATCAAAGTATTATAGTACACTGGATGATAGCTTAAAAAGAAAAAAAGAAAGGTTGAAAATTAAAATGTAAATGCCAGACTCAAAAATACACTGCTTTCTGGAGAGAAAGAGGGATTTTATAGATAAAATTTTGCCAAAAAGTAGCATATCTGCTAATTTGCTAAACCTGGTGGAAGAGACAAAGGCTCTGTTCATAGAATTGAGTAGAATTACCAATAAATCTCAGATCTCTTCCATTTTTATTAGAATGTTGAAACATCAGACATCATAATTTTATGCTGATTTGAATGTTATGTATAATTGAAACAAAAAATCTAGAGGCTAGGGTAATGAATTGACTAGTACAACATTCAAGTAGATAAGTATAAAACATATCTAATTTCCTCCTTTACATCCTACTAGAGGCCGGTGCGTGAAATTCGTGCATGGGGGAGGAGGTCCCCTCAGCCCAACCTGCACCTTCTCCAATCCAGGACCTGACTGCTGGTTTAGGAATTGGGCCTAAACCGGCAGTCGGACATTCCTCTCACAATCTTGGACTGCTGGCTCTTAATCAGTCACTTCCTGCTGGCCAGATCGCCCCAACTGCCCCCTCCCTGCCAGTCTGGTCACTCCTTACTGCCCATCCCCGCCAGCCTGATTACCCCTTATTGCTCCCTTCTCTGGTTGACCCTAACTACACCCCCCCCCTCCCCCCCGGCAGCCTGATTGCCTCTTACTGTCCCTCCTGCTGATCTGGTCACCCCCTAAGTGCACCCCATGCTGGCCTGGTTGCCCCACACAGCCTGCTGTTCAGTGGTTTGGTTGTCCCTCACTAACCCCACTGCTGGCCTGGTTGTAGGCAGCCATCTGTGAGGGTGTGGTGGTTAATTTGCATATTACTTCTTTATAATATCAGCTATGTAAAATTTAAATGGATTCTAACAATATTCACTTGTTTCTATGAAATAAATGTATCCTATTAAAAATGCTACTTTGGTACCTAAAATAGTTACAAATTATTCATCAATGTGTAGAATCTTTTTTCAGCCTATTCAAGCCAGGCTGGGGCTGTACAACGGGTACCACCTGATGGGAAAACCTGTTATCTGACTCAGAAAATGTCCCTGAAGAAATGTGGGCTTCAGTCCTTTCTCCAGGAGACACGAACAGGGATCAGAGGAGACATCCAGAAACTCAGAAGTGGATATTTTATCCAAGTCTCAAATTTAACTAAAATAGAATCAACATGTATCATATTTAAAGATTCTCAGTATTTTAAGGTAAGACTGAAAATATAAACTGCACATTTTTTTATTAATCTTACTTTTAAAAAAAAATACATTTTAAGAACAATTTTAATAATATAAAATTTCCTAAAAATTTGAAGAAAATCAGGCACCTGTCATAAGAGCCAGGAAGGATAAACATTATTTTATTGCTGAGATCTCAAAAAAAGTTGGTTTCTTATGTCTTGGTAATGGTTATCTTGCATTAACTGCAGAATTGTTTTCCATTGCGTGTTTCCTGTTGTCTTCCTGGAAGGGTAAGGGCCCAGTCTGAAAGCACGCCTGCCTCTGCATCCACTGCTGCAGAGCTCTCTCTGCGCTCCAGCCCCACGTAGGCCTTGGAGAATCTGGGGGAAGGACAGTGAGTGTGCAGGGGACATCCTGCACATCCTTAATGTGAGGGTTTCCAGGAAGCTTTCCCCAGTCCTGGGTCAAGGTAAGGTCCTGAATGATTCTTAGACAAGTGCCTGGAGTGCTGGCAGAGGGCGCTGCTGAGTGGCATCCACATGCTGTTCAAGGCGGTGGGAGTGATAGTCTGGGGCCAGATGTGTCTGTTGCTGTCACCTGGAGCCAGGCCACTTCTCAGAGGGGCTGGAGGAAGGCCAGGTACCAGGGAGAGGCACACCTTGTTTTTTGCTTTGAAAAAAAAAACACTGGGTGACTTGGCTATGCCTTCCATGAAGTCCCAGAATTCTGCCAAGAGGAACAAAAGAGAGAGAGAGAGAGAGAGAGAGAGAGAGAGAGAGAGAGAGAGAGAGAGAGAGAGAGAGAGAGAGAGAGAGAGAGAGAGAGAGAGAGAGAGAGGGAGAGAGAGAGAGAGAGAGAGAGAGAGAGAGAGAGAGAGAGAGAGAGAGAGAGAGAGAGAGGAGAGAGAGAGAGAGAGAGAGAGAGAGAGAGAGAGAGAGAGAGAGAGAGAGGGAGGGAGGGAGGGAGGGAGGGAGGGAGGGAGGGAGGGAGAGAGAGAGAGAGAGGGAGAGCGTGCGCAACGGGGCCTGACTATTTTTAAGGTCAATTATTTCAATAAGGAGCAGAAACAGAAAACAGCCCTGATTGTGGGAGAACACCTGTGGTCTCACCTGCCAGGCTGTCCTGCTAAAGGCGTCCCCGGAAGGGCCCAGGCCTGTGCACATGGGATGAGATGACTGTGGTCTCCCTTCCAGCCTGTCTCATAGTTCTTCCACAGCACCCTGAACCGCCACTCCCTCAGCAGCGGCCCTGCAGGATCTCCTGCGGAGATGACACTGATCTGTGCCTCTGAAATGGGAGGGAGCAGTTTTACTCAGAGGCATCTCTTTGCTAATCCCTGTGTTCCCTCTTGCAGGGAAGGGAGCTTTATGTGGCTCAGCGCTCCCTCAGCTGAGCCTGGGCTGGAAGAGGAAGGCAGAGAGAGCCTGTCACCGCGCCCCATTACAGCGGCTGGAATCCTGTTGGGAGAGATTGTGAGCGTGTTTGGGGGCACATTGTGCCGGTAACACAGCATACAAGTGGATCTTCAGTAGTAATAAGAAGGATGTGCTTGTCATAAGCTCAGGTTCTCAGTTATCTATCTTCTCTGAGTCCTGAGAGTCATTGGCGTAGATTTTGAGGGCTGAGGCTCTCTGAATGGAGCTCCCCCGAGGAAGCACCTGTAGGGTGACCAGGGCGAGGATTAGAGTCTAGAGTTAAAGACAAGCGGGAGCCAGAGGAGTAACGGGGGCAGCGTCGAGAGAGGGTTCACGTTGGAGAGGATGGCTATGCCAGTCACTTTTTCACATGTGAATTAAGTGTCATTATCATATTTCTTTGGTTATAGGAAGCTTATTTTTACGTGAACATACTTCAACTGGCTTATACTTCACAACAGATGCATATACTTAATACAGAGGCGGAGTTTTCCCACACTTGAGAAGCTTTTGCTAAATTCACGCTGCATCTTTGATAGTAGCATGGTATTTAAAATATATTTCATTGGTACCCACAGCTTTCATTCATGATTTGTAGATATTTTATTACTGTAAAGACAGGCTATTTGTTATCCTTCATGGTAACTCAGTTTACATAAAGAGTGGGAGGAGGTAATATGATTAGGGATTGAAGGGGCATTAATGATCTATTCAGGCCCCAGGGTGGTGTATGAGGGTGGATGCTGAGGCTCAGAGGGGCTGGCCTGCTTTTTAATGTCCCCTGATCCTGCTATGCAAATATCTAGGAGCGTTACAAAGAGGGGATGGAGACAGCTGCTATTTGTACTGGTGTGGACGAGTGATGAGGAATAACAATGATAATGAAGCGGTTTTCAGCAGGTTCAGGAAGAACTGGCCATAAGGAAGGCACTGCTGAGCTGCTTCGGAAAGCTGTGGACTCATCCCTGGTGATGCGCTTTGTCAGGCAGCACTAATTATCTGCGGATGATAAGAGGAAATATGGTGCAGACAGCAGTCAGCCCCCGCGCGGGAGCATCCATTTACAGCCCAGCCACTCCGCAGCAGGAGGCTGCACCAGCGCAAGCCTGCAGGGGCCTGCAACCGCCTTGGACAGAGTGGGGCAGCTGTGAAAACCACTACAGATGCATCTTAGTAAACTAAATTTTACTTCAACTGCTTGACATGATCCTATTAGAATAAGGAGGGAATTATTCCAAGTTTTCCAACTAGGAAATTAGCATAGCTTGCCGAAGTTCACAGATGGCATAACCTGTATCTGTAAACGTCATGCTTTGCAGTTTTAACAGGAGAGCAAATGATAAATACTTTTTAATACATATTTGCCTATATACTCAGTAACCAAATTAATAGTTAAGGGTCTTAATGCACATCTGTTCAAAATTTAAAGAGAAGTACCTAAGAAAAGTTACATCTTCTAGCCCAGTGGTCAGCAAACTCATAAGTCAACAGAGCCAAATATCAACAGCACAATGATTGAAATTCCTTTTAAGAGCCAAATTTTTTAAACTTAAACTCTATAGGTACCGTGTTTCCAGAAAATAAGACATTCTCCGAAAATAAGACATACTAACAAGTTTCCTTCTGAGTGAAATATAAAGCATCCCCCAAAAATAAGGCCCCCCCGTAGGCTAAACATGAGAAATTTGGTCCACTGATTCTGAAAGAAATGGAGTCACAAGAAATTCACCAGGAAATTCAGGAATTGGATTGTTATGATGATGTTCCAGAAGATGATGACATGATTGTCACTGAATAATGAGTAAATTCTTGATACTGTAGGATTCACAGTTTGTCTGGTTTGTGTTGACAACTACCATACTACTGTACCGTATACAGGTAATAAATCTCCTTTATTTTCATTTAACAATAAATGTGTACCGTATTCTTCTTCATGGAAAAATAAGACATCCCCTGAAAATAAGACTTAGTGCATCTTTGGGAGCAAAAATTAATATAAGACACTGTCTTATTTTTGGGTAGGTACATTGTTATTAACTTTATTAGGGTACTCCTAAGCTGGCCTTTGCTAAAAACTCAAGGGGCCAAAGAGCCGTATGTGGCTCACGAGACGCAGTTTGCCGACCACTGTTCTAGCCAAATTTTCAGAATCTCTAGCAAAAAAAATAAAAATAATAAGTTGTTTTTTTAAAACTGAATTTAGTTCATAGCAGCAAAGAATGGTTTGCAATTTTGTGCCAGTTCCCCCTCACATTGCTCCGCTTCAGCTTCCAGCTTCCCAGGGCCGGCATCTCTCAAAGATGTCAGCAGGACTCCGCATCGCCCACCCATCTCTTCTGCTCCGTTCAGACCCGTTACCTGTGCCAAGGTGGCTGCTTCGGCTCCGGGTGTCACATCTGCCTTCCAGTCAAGAGGAACAGAGACAGTCCCAACAGGCGAGGGAAGCCAAGAAGTGACTGAGTAACTAGCATTTTAAGAAAATACAGGTTTTGCTAACTAAGACTAAGTGGAGAATAAGTATTGCTAAGGTAACCAGTAGTGTTTGTAAATGTACAAATCCGTCCATCTGGTGCTAAGAGGAAAAAAAAAGAGAACAGGGATTTTGTGACTTTTAGAATTTTTAACTAGGTCCATGGTGTAGGAAACAGGAACTGCTATTGTTTCACTAAATTTGTTTATTCAGTAAAAAAATAATAGTCTGAAAGCTGCAGACAGTTTGGGGGAAGAAAATTATTTAAAAGTTCAGCAAAATTGCTGAAAGTGGTTTTCTTTAGTCAAACATGAAATAAGAAAGGTGAACAAAAGAGGAAACCTGAACTTTCTCAACTTATTATTTCTGTGGTTACATTAATTTTCCACCACCAATGGTAACCAGGAGTGAACTATGAATGAAAACTGTGGTCAGCTGGCTTACTTACAGAGGTTAACACGTAATTAACTGTTAGGAAAAGTTAAGGTATTTTCTGTCAGTGGAAACCAGGGGAGGGCCCTGCGTTTTGTTTTGTGTTTTAAGCGTTTCTTTGTTGTTGCTGAGCTTCTGAGGAGGCTGGGGCTGCAGAGCCACTGCTGGGCCTCTGTCCTCGCTCTGCCTCTGTCCACGCCTCTGCAGACGGCAGCCTGGGCTCTGAGTTTAGAGCATTGCCAAAAAACCAGATGCAACCTGCAAGCAACAATCTAAAACCAATCTAAATCCCAGATTCTTCCTGATTGAGTTTCGGAAGCATCAAAAAACCTGAATAGGCCAGTAACTACTGATGAGATTGAAGCAGTCATCAAAAATCTTCCAGCAAACAAAAGTGCTGGACCAGACGGCTTCACAGGGGAGTTTTACCAAACATTCAAAGAACTGAAACCTATCCTTCTCAGACTATTCCAAAAAGTCCAAGAGGAAGGCACACTTCCAAGCTCTTTCTATGAAGCCAGCATTGCCCTAATCCCAAAGGCACTACAAAGAAAGAGAATTACAGGCCAATATCCCTGATGAACATAGATGCTAAAATCCTCAACAAAATCCTAGCAAATTGGATCCAGCAATGTATTAAAACGATCATGCACCATGACCAACTAGGATTTATCCCAGAGATGCAAGGCTGGTACAATATGCACAAATCAATAAACATGATACATCACATAAACATATTGAAAGACATAAATCTCTTTTTAAAAATGAGTATGTATAAGTACTAAGGAAAGATTGAACTTATTCTTTTCAAACAGAAATGATAATGACATTAAGAAGGTATAGTTGTTAGAGTATAACTATTCAGTTGTCAACATATTTAAGGTAAAATATCTGGATATAAAGATAATTTAAAAACTTTCCTGCTTTATGAAAAAATAATAAAACTGTCTTACAAAAATTATTTTTAATCAAACTGTTAAATCTTGAAGTTGATCATGGGAAAAATAACAGTTTCTTAACTCATTTGTTATACATTATGGCTATGTAGTAATGTTAAAAAAATTCTATGTAGTAATGTTAAAAAAATTTACATACTAGTAGCCCATTGCACAAAATTTGTGTACAGGGTTGGGGGGTGTCCCTCAGCCCGCCCTGCTCCCTCTCCAATCTGGGACCCCTTGGGGGAAGTTTGACTGCCAGGTTAGGCCTGATCCCTGTGGCAGTCAGACATCCCAATCGCAATCTGGGACCACTAGCTCCTAACTGTTCACCTGCCTGCCTAATTGCCCCTAACCATTCTGCCTGCCAGCCTGCTCACCCCAAATTGCCCCTCTCCCATGCAAGCCTTCTCGCCCCCAACTCCCTTCTGCCAGCCAGCTCACCTCCAAATGTCCCCCCTCCTGCTGGCCTGATTACCAGCAATTGCCTTCTCCTCCAGGCCTGATCACCCCTAACTGCCTCTGCTTGGCCTTGCCACTATGGCTTTGTCCAGAAGGATGGTCCTGAAGGTCTCCTGGTCTAATTAGCATATTATCATTTTATTAGTATAGATGATATCTTCCATAATATTTGCACTATGATGCTGACAATTGGTCTGACAAATAAATATTGGTAAAATCAAGGGCATAAATTATGCTGACACCTTTTCAAAGATGCCTTGTGCTCACAGTGGGACCATAAAGACATTCTAAAACAGTGATTACAGAACAGCAATTCTGTGGTCCTTTAAATGCTCACTGTTGTGACGCTGTAGTTTGGTTCTGGCTTTTGGATGTTTGCAGTGCAGAGAAGCCAGGACTACTTTCACACACACACACACACACACACACACACACACACACACACAGAATTTTAGGGTGAGGGAACTGACCCACTTAAAAACACCTTCAGTGAATGTAGACTATTCTCCTTGTGTGCAAAGAAAGGGTCCTGACCAAGGTGAGCTGACTCAAGTCACAGGGATGGAGTAATTGCCAGGACAGGGCCAGGCAGGAGGGGGAAGTTCCATGTGATTAGGAAAGAGTCTAGTGAGGAAAGAAATGGCCTGCCTGAGGGGAAGAAAATATTTAATTTAGTTTCCTTTAATTTAGTGTTGCAGGGATGGAGCCGCTGTGGTTTTGAAAAGGGAATGCTGTATAGGGGCCTGCATCGCCCTTTTGGGGGGCAGAATTCTCTGAGAAGTGAACTTGAAGGGTCCTGGTGCTGACATTCTGGAACTTGGGAGGTGAGATTTGCTAAGGACTGGCCGAGACATCCCAACTGTGTGACTGTCATGAGGGACCATGGTTTGGGGGTGTGCACTGGCTTAGGGGTGTGCACTCAGCCCAGGTACCCCTGTGTCCCCTGACCTAAGCAGCTTTACTCCCTAGCTTTTTCATCCAAAAAAATAGCCACTGTGTGCCCTGGCCAGGTAACTCAGTTGCTTGGAGCACTGTCCCCATATGCCAAGGTTGCAGGTTCGATCCCAGTCAGGACACATACAAGAAGCAACCGATGAGTGCATACATAATTTGAACCACAAAAATCAATATTTTTTTCTCTCCCTGTCTATCTCAAAACAATAAATTTTAAAAATTCAAAATATGGCCATTCTTAAAGGTCCAAGTTTATTGATATCCTGTTTGAATGCTTCCTGTTAACCTTACTAGCAAATGCAAGTCCTCGTGCTGAGCCCACCATGCACCTGGCTGACCACAGGGTTTGGGTGGAATCACCACCCGCACTGCATGTGGACTCTTGCCTTTGAGAACGTTTGGTGGAGTTCTCTGTGGGAGACGCGGCTCAGTTAGGAACCACCACTACAAGCAGAGTACCAGCCATGGCGACTGTGAACTTGGGCCCATGACCGAAGCAGGTGTTCTCTGTCAGATGCTCTAACTTGAGTGGTGGGTCTGGGGCAGTTGGTGTCCACTGGTGCCTCTTGCACTTCCCTTTGGGCTGCTTTTGCCATGGTGACCTGTTTATTATGACTTGTTTGAGCTGCCACCTGGCCACCCCACCGTGAGCTCCATGAATGCCACCGAGCCTGCACTGTGAGTCCCACAGCAGCTCTGAAATGTGTTAAAATGCATTTGAGCATTTTATTCTCTGCAAAAACAGTTGCAAAAGTTCTGTCTTATGCATCCCTTATTTTGGAGATTTACTGTCTTGTTCTGTTTGATTGTCCTAAAAGAGAGAGAGAGAGAGAAAAAGGAGAGCCTTTCTAACTAGTGTGTAAAGGCACCGAGGACAGATGGGGACTGTGCACCCTGAAGTGTGTCACACAATATTGCTGGATAGAATGAAAAACCAATGTCGTATAGGAGATGACAGTGAGCTGCAATGGGTCTGGATAGAATGTGGAATATTGGAATTGATTCATGGCGTCATTTCTGTATTCGGTAGACTTGTGCACACTTGTGCATGTGCATGTGAACAAACACACATGTTAGTTAACGGAACACCTGCTCAGGTATAAATCATACTAACGAAAACACCCACCCTTCCACAGGAAGACAGTGAGTGGCTGTGAGCATCGAAACCCATTGGCCTGGCACCCGCAGATCCATGACACATCAGCCCAGGGAATGTTTTCAGTGAGGGCGGGGCCTCCAGGGCAGATGCAAGGGCCCAGCTTGTCCGATGACCATGAACCAGTGCAGGTCCCTGAGGACCTGGCAGCCTGTTTGCAGAGCCCGGGACTTAAAGGTGGGGGTTTGTGGGGGAGGGGTGGCCACAGCAGGTGGACTTAATAGTCTCAGAGGAACTCAAATACCAGGGCTTGGAAATTGAAGAGGAGAATGGGGGACATAGAATAGGCAGGAATGATGGCAGTGACTGGGGACTTGGCTATGTGGACAGTAAGGTTTCAATGGCAGTGAGAAGTGTAAATGATTTTGAGGGGCAAAGATGGTGGATTCCATTTTAGGTTGTCTGGTTTGAGCTACTGTGGAATTTAATTATTTATGTTCATCATGCAGGTGGAGTTTCCAATTAGAGTTAAAGGTCAGGGGTAGCGTGGGAGCCAGCAGAAACAGGTGGCAGAGTAAGACATGGAAATGGACAGCATTCCTTAAATGACATGTAGAATGGGAAGTGCGGGTATTGTGGGAAAAACTAATGTTTTGAGGTGGGCAGAGAATCTGGAGCAGTGATGGCCCAGAAGCTCTCAGGGCCTAGTGAAGGGAGTCACATGTTTCTCAGGTGACCAGGCCCCATACAGCACCCGGAGCACCTGCGGCTGTTCGCTGGTAGAGGGAACCAGGGCTCTTTGGAGAAGTGGCTGATTTCAGGGTTGGGGCAGGGTGAACACAGAATCTGGGAACACCTTCAGGGCTAGAAGGTAAGGAAGTGAGAAAAAGAAAGAAAACAATCAAACCCCAAACATTCCATCACATATGTCAGATTAACTCAATGACAATCAAAATCAACTGAAAGAGCTCCCAATGTCCAAAAAATGGAAACATTTGAGCAAGAAAATAACATATGATATGATTATGGCCCATGGCATAAATATCCACAAGTCCACACTGATATAATTAAATGATTGGAATCTATAACTAAATGAACATGAATGGACAACTGTCCCAATGATTTAATTCCAAATAACTGCTGTAGACACACTATGCTCAAGGAGGGAGAGAGTATCCCCCACAAGCTGCACGTGCTGTCTTCCTTCAAAAGAATGCAGTAGGAACGGGTGGTGGGGGAAGCCTACCAACAGACTCAGCCCAGAGGTCAAGGTTCACGGGGACAGAAGTGAATCTTGGTAGTATGTAGCTTTTTTTCTGGTGTAGGGTGTGGCCCTCTGCCGCAGCCCAGGCATCAGAAAAACCTCTGAGCCATTCTGTAATGAAGCAGACCAGGATTCCCAAGGTTTCTGGTTGTCAAAGTCACCAAAAGCAGGAACAGACTCTAAGAAAGAAAGGGTCAAGAGCGGCGACACATTTGAAACGAAGTGAAGAATATATGACATCAGGTAAGTGTCCAAAAAATGTAAGTTCCTCTCCTACCAGCGGTCTGCATGCCTCTTCGGGTGATTAAAACTTAACGAAGGGAAGCCCCCTGTGGAGGGAGTCTTTGCTTATTTGAAGATTCAGAGCTGAAGTCTTCCAAAGCATCTATGATATCTTAGCTTGATATCACTGTAACCCTCTCCAAGCACATCCTTATTTATTCTTTTCACATCTCAACTAAAGGTTAATTCAGGAAAATTGGAAAATAAGATTTCACCGTAAGACATCTGAGATGGTCTGGAAAAGAACAATTTCATGTAACCTGCAAGTAGAGATAAATCAGGGCAATGAGAACACTCATAGCCTGAGGACTGTCCCGCCCAGGAGACACCGTATGCGGCAGAGATGAACTCCTAACCTTATAAAGAGTGATCCTTCCCGGATATCCTGGATGAAATCTCTTTAGCTACAATCTCTCCCTTAAGATCACCCTTCCCTCTAAGAAGTGCTTATTGCAGGAGAATAAACACCGGAGGGAGCTGAGGTCAGCCGTAGATCTTAGGTGGTACTTGTTCAGAGCAGAGATCTTGGAAGCTTGTGATGTGGAAACCCTGGGAGCAGGCAAAATGTGACTTGAGTATCCATTCAGCCTGCATTTCCCTTCTTAATGCTTTAGTGCATCAATTGCTTTGTATGCCTTTTGAGGGCCTGTTTAAGTAATCAAGGCCTCTCTCTGAATCTGGACACTGCTTTTCATCAGTTGGCCCCCTTATTCTAGCCAGGTTCCCTATTAACAGCAACATTATCTCTCTTTGGTCTCATTCCTTCATACAGTTTATTTATTATTGTGTGACTTGCTTAGCCAGGCCAGACTTAATAGGATAATTCTATAAATAGCATTATAACTGAATGGTATGGTTGTCAAGGTAGGAGTTTGGAGCCATTAGTCATTAGATAAGAGTGATAATTTCATGTATGTGTTGAAAATTTTCAATTCCACATTAGAATACAAAGTGGCTTCTGGGTAGGTTTTTAAGAGTGCCTATGAAAATTATACCGAATGTGTATTCTCTCTCTCTCTCTCTCTCTCTCTCTCTCTCTCTCTATATATATATATATATATATATATATATATATATATACACACATATACATATATATACATATATATATACATATATATATATATGTATCTTTTATTTTATATATGTTCCTCTCTTGTATATGCAGAATGTGTGAATTTTTTTTATTTGAAGATTTAAGGCTGAACCTTTGAAAACATTTCACTTAACGTCATACCTATGTAATTACATAGATGTGCAAAATATGTAAAACTATATACAAAATTCCTGCTTGCTAAACAGATTTCTTGAAAGAATTCAAGACAATTGTTTGAAACCAAAAGCAATAGGACTTGGATCTTAACATTTTTAGAATCACACAGAGAAATGCTGAATTTTGGGGGGAGATTTGCTGTAAGAATTATAGATCATTTGGACAATCTGTGGTGATATTTCCTCCATTTGCAATTATAAATCAACTAGAGGCTCAATGCACAAAATTCGTGTAAGAGTAGGCCTTCCTTTCCCTGGCTGCCCCCACCAGCTTCCCTTTGGCACCCGATATCCGGGCTTCCCTCACAGCTCCGGCTTCGTTGGAAGGTCATTCTGGAAGGACATCCAGTCTAATTAGAATATTATGCTTTTATTATTATAAATGAAAATAAACACAGCAGTTTATGATAGACAAAAATATTGAAACTGCAGGCAATTCAATCCTTGGAAAATAGCGCTAAGCATCAAGTTCCTGACACATCCATTAGAATTCCTCAAGTTCGGAGCCAGTGCCAGAGAGCCAGGTCATCCAGGCACAAAACCACTTGTGTAAATTGGGAAGGTGAAAGGTCAGTGACTGTAATGAAAAGATTGGAATAAAATACAGTGGCTTAAATATGATGAAAGGTAACTTCCCTCTCATATAAATGTCTGCACATCAGGGTGGTGGGTGTGTCTACCTCACATGATCACGGAGACCTGGGTTGTCTTTCTTAGTTTGTCATCCATTCATCACCACTGGTCTAGTTTTCCAGTGACAGGAAGCCATCCAGGCCAAGCAACTTCCTTTAAGCAAGAGAGGCTGAAATCACATTTCCTACTGCTCATGCCCCTTGGTGAGACCTGATACCCAGTCATATTGTCAACGCTGAACTTGCCTTATAGATAAAAAGCTGAGTTGTGGCTTCAGCTCCTAAATCGAAGACAATGAAAAGAACAGTATCTATCTCATTTTATTTGGTGAGAATTAAACGGAATAAAATCCTCTCTCCTCATCAGGACATGTAGTGACTGAGCACCAGGCATCTTACTTTCTCAGAGTGATTTGGCCTGCCCGGTGATCTGGATTCACTGGCCGATCCAGGATCCAGGGTGTTTGCTGGAGACACAGACACTCAAAGTCCCTGTGAGCCCGAATAGTGCAGTGCCAGTGAATTAAAAGTGACACACCCAACGGCTCCATGGAAACATTGTCTGCTTCTTAGAAAATTATTCTACTTTGTGCAGAACCTGGATTTAATTTCTAACTGAAGAGGAATATGTTATATTATTTCTTCTAAATATTTTGGATTAGACAATAGTCCTTTATTCCTGTAGCTCATGATCTCTCCGTGGCAAAAACATAGAAAACATTGACTGTTCACCAGAAGCTTGCCTGGCATTTTCCTCTGATATTACTTACCTAGGTGCTCATAGGTTTATCACAAAATATTCCTTGGTATATATTATGTATCTTCTTTGTCCAGTCATCTATTGGTGAACACTTGGTTTTCATATCCTATTAAAAAAAAAATGATTTCTTTTGTTCTGTGGATTTTACCCTTACCTCCTACGTATTTCATATGATCCCATTTGTCTCAATGTGACCTATGGCAATAAACTTGCTGCTAATGTAACAGACAAATTTTCCCTCTTGATTCTGAAAAAAGCTGCAAAATTCTCCTTGTTGTCTTGTTAGTACTATGGAAGATGTCACTACCATGGTTGTTTCATAAATCCCCAGGAGGTCATGGTTAACAGTATGAGATCATGGTTAACACTAAGAGGGACCAATTATTACTGGTCATCTACACTAATAAAAGAGAAACATGCAAATTGACTGTACCTCTGCTATTCCCACAAGCCACACCTACCAGCCAATCAGGAGTGAGTATGCAAATTAACTGAACCAAGATGGCTATGGCCACTGAGTGAGCAAGAGGCTTGGATTTCCCTGCCCATGAAGGAAGCTAAGCTTTCTGGCCAGTCCAGGCCTCTATTTAAGGCTACAAAGTTTTAATTATAGAAGATAAATAAATCCCAGATACCAGGGCCTTCCCTTGGGGGGCATGGTCAACCTGAAAATCACCACAGGCGCCTCACCCAGGCCACTCCATGCCCCAATGGAACTAGCACTCTGATCTGGGACACCCTTTAGGTCAAACCAGCCAGCCCCCACCCATACACCAGGCCTCTATCCTATCTAATAAAAGAGTAATATGCAGATTTCCCATCACTCTAACGCACAAGATAGCTGCCCCCAGGTGGACACAAGATGGCCATCCCAAGATGGCCAGCAGGGGAGGGTAGTTGGGAGGGACCAGGCGTGCAAGGAAGGGTATTTGGGGATGATCAAGCCTGCAGGGGAGTACAGTTAGGGGTGACCAGGCTGGCAGAGGAGGGAAGTTGGGGATGACCAGGCCTGCAGGAAAGGGTAGTTAGGGGGGACCCAGGCCTGCAGGGGAGGGCAGTTAAGGGTGACCAGCCTGCAGGGGAAGGCAGTTAGGGGCAATCAGGCTGGCAGGGGATCAGTTAGGCATCTATCAGGCTGGCAGTGGAGTGGTTAGGGGTGATCAGGCTGGCATGAAGAAGCAGTTAGGAGCAATCAGGAAGGCAGGTAGGTGAGCAGTTGGGAGCCAGCAGTCCTAGATTGTGAGAGGGATATCTGACTGCCATTTAGGCCCAATCCCAGTAGAACTGGCCTAAATGGGCAGTCGGACATTCCTTGAGGGGTCCCAGATTGGAGAGGATGCAGGCTGGGCTGAGGGACACACACCCCCATGCACGAATTTCATTCACCAGGCCTCTAGTAATCAATAATATTGCAATAACCATAGTAGTATATGGTGTCAGGTGGGTACTAGACTTACTGAGGGGAATCATAATAGGTCAAGAAGTGTCATGGCTAAAATGATCAAATGACCAGTCACCATGAGGTACATGGCAGGTGGGTGGGACGTGAGCATAGTGGAGCAGGATGCTGGAAGATGGGGCAGCGGATGGGTGGGCAGGATACAAGTGCTGAGGAGCAGTGGGTGGGCAGGTGGGGTGTGCATGGATGGGAGGGGCCATATCTTGCACTGAGCCTCTAGTTACTTCATAAGATATATATAAAAGTATAATCACTATATTGTGTACATAAAAACCAATATACTATTGATGCCTATTGTAATTGGGAAAAAGATTACTGCCAGAAAAACAAAAAGATATGAGAAGTTTATTTTTCCTCTGGATAAAGAGTTAACAAACATAATCACCTTGATTACCAGGCAAAGCTAGGGTGAACTAGGCAAGATAAGAGAGCCATCCAAGCCCGCTGTGGACCAATCCTTGCTCATCTTGAGAACATGCATGGGATAAGTGTATCTGTTTGGCTATACAAAAGGGTGAGGATTCTTTCTGTCTTTGTAATTTCTTAGCAATTACTTATGATTTTCAGATTTGTTGCTTACTTAACTAAAAACTGTGTTGTGTTTTTTGTTTGTTTGTTTGTTTGTTTTTTTTCTATAATACCTCTATAGAAGCCTTTCCTAGATTCAGAGAAGATTTTGGTTTTAATTTTATTTTCCCAACAACACCAGTTAACTGAAAACACCTTCATTCACAACTGATCTTTGGTGCAGCAGGAAGAGTCCTACTTATTATGTAGGGATTGTTTTCAAGTCCTTGATTATGTATTTGGCCTTTATCTGACTGCCATTATAAACTACGAGAGCGCTGGGACCGGTTTGGCTTAGTGGATAGAGCGTTGGCCTGCAGACTGAAAAGTCCCAGGTTCGATTCTGGTCAAGGGCATGTACCTTGGTTGTGGGCACATCCCCAGTGGGAGGTGTGCAAGAGGCAGCTGGTCGATGTTTCTCTCTCTTTGATGTTTCTAACTCTCTGTCCCTCTCAATTCCTCTCTGTGTAAAATCAATAAAAAATATATATTAATTAATTAATTAATTAATTAATTAATTAAATAAACTACTAGAGGCCCAGTGCACAAAATTCATGCACAGGGAGGTGGGGTGTCCCTCAGCCCAGCCCGCACCCTCTTCAATCTGGGACCCCTCAAGGAATGTCCAACTGCTTATTTAGGCCTAATCCCAATTCCGACTGCCCTTCCATGCAGGTCTGGTCGCCCCACCTTCCTGCCTCTGCCAGCCTGGTCACCCCTAACTGTACTCCCCTGTAGGCTTGATTACCCCCAAATGCCCTTTTTTTGTAAGTCTGGTCCCTACCAACTGCCTTCTTCTGTTGTCCTGATCACCCACAACTGCCCACCCTTGCAGGCCTGGTCCCTCCCATCTGTCCTCCCCTTCTGGCCATCTTGGGATGGCCATCTTGTGTTCACATGGGGGCAGCCATCTTTATGTTAGAGTGATTGTCAATTTGCATATTACTCTTTTATTAGATAGGATTTTCTATATATTGTTCTTTACATCCCCCTGAGTATTCTATAACTATCAATTTGTTCTTCTCAATCTCTTCACCTTCCCACCCTTCCTCCCCCCCTCCAACACCCTTCCATCTGGCAATCATCAGTCTGTTCTCTGTATCTATGAGTCTGTTCCACAAATAAGTGAAATCATATGGTGTTTGTATTTCTCTATCTGACTTATTGTACTTAGCATAATACCTTCTAGGTTCATCCATGTTGTCTCAAATGGTAAGATTTCACTCTTTTTTATAGCCAAGTAGTATTCATGTGTGTGTGTGTGTGTGTGTGTGTGTGTGTGTACTGTATCTTTTTTATCCAGTCATCTATTGGTGGACACTTTGATTGTTTTGTTTCATATCTTGGTTATTTTAAGCAACACTGCAATAAACATAGGATTCTTACTTTTTTTTTTTTTTAATTAGTGTTTTGAATTTCTTTGGATAAATACCTAGAAGTGGAATTACTGGGTCATAAGGCAGTTCCATATTTTGAGGAACTTCTATACTATTTTTTTACAGTAACTACACCAACATGGTTTCTCACCAAAAGTGCAGAGGGCTCCCTTTTCTCCACATTCTCCTCCAAAACTTGCTTTTTGTTGATTTAGGGATGATAGTCAAATGTATCACATCCTTATGTCAGGAGTTAGTTTTGCATTGGAACCAGGCACCTGCCAGAGTTAGAGAGCCCCCCCTCACTCCCACTCCCAGAGACTGAGATGTGGGTACTGTCTCCTTTGATGTCTGCAGTTCAAAGAGATGGCCCCCAGGTCCTTGGGAGAGACTCTTGGATACTAAACCTGAGAAAAGGCCTATATAGTTTCAGAAAAATTAATATGTATTTTGAAGATGAGAAGAGGTATTTACAAAATTTTTAAATTAAACACAATAAGGAAAAAAAGGGAGGGAATAGAAGTCTTTTAATTTCTTTTCAACAGGAAGAATCAAGCTTCTCATCTTTACTTTATATTTGTCCTTACCCAGGTCACGTGTTGATTTCTTTCAGAATCACCTTGCTGGTCACAGTGAGTTCAAGCATCATGAATCCCATCACTTTTCTTTTGGATTTTTCTCATTTCCTTGTTTATTTCCTACTTAATATTGCACTGGTATGCATGACTTAGAACACCTAGTAGCTGTGCTTTTAATGAGCTGCTGGTTTCTGGACAACATGATTACTTTGTCTGAACCATTCTTCTTAAATTTAGCAAAGATATCTATTTTTTTTCTGTATGTTTTTTCTATTTGTTATATGTTATGATTATACTAGAGCTTCAATCTGCAATATTTTTCTAGTTAATATTTTAAGACTGATAAAAACTTAGCTTCTCCTTAGGAGATCTGAAGCCTACAGAAGCAAAATGTTGAACTTACAAGTGGTAGAAAAAAGAAGTCAATGTTAAAAATTCAATGATTAGTTATAAAAATAATTATGCCCTGACAAAATAACACACCTTGAAAATTCCTCTTTGTGTTGCTCACTTCAAGGTCAATTTTTGCCCCACTTCTCAGTGGTGAGTGAAGGTGGGGAAGACTGTTGAGCAAGTGTAATAGGAGGTAGGTGGCCTGGTTTAAAATTCCACTTCTGGAAAATGGGCTGTTATTATAAGGGAGGAAAAGAAATTTTTCATCTATCCTTTTAGGTTTTTGGTTGTGGGCAACCCCCCAATATAATAAAATACATAAATAAAGAAGAAAAACAAATAGAAGTTTAATTACCTGTATACCTCCCATATACTGGGAAACACCCAGGAAAATGGAGTAACTTCTTGAAATGGCCCAAGATCCCACCTTAAATACTCTCTCTAGCTAAAGGCAAAATAAGATGCTGTGGGTGGAGGAGTCAGGCTATCAGGAAAAGCGTAGTAACAAGGATAAGGCTGTTTTGCAGATTCAAATCTCTGCTTTATCCCTTGACAAGAGTTTCTAGACATTCAGTCATTCTTCTACCCCAGTTACAAGAGATGGAGACACCCTTACAGAGATTTCACTGATAACTATAAATGTCTCTTAAGAAAGGGTAACCTCTACTCATTTTCAGAGTGTCTCCTGTGTCTGCTGTTCTTTAAAAAAAGCCAGCCCAAGATAATCTTTATGCCAGAGAGGCATATTTTGGGCATCAGATTCTTCTTCCCTTATAAATTTCAAATTTCTGTTGTATTAGCCAGGTAATAAATATAAAGCAATTATTAAAATACTAACTGTGAATGTTGAGATAATTAATTCATAAGTGCTCAACAAATCAGGAGTCCAATAAAATTCATCTGAGGTTCTACAAGCCAAAGCTTCCCTGTCTTTCTCTTTTTCCATCCAGATTATTTCTGAATACAGCACCTGGATTGATCTTGTTGAGTTATTGCCTCACCTCCATCTATAAGCTCATACCACTCTGCATGCCTTTTGCTCCCTGACCTTGTTTCATTCTATACTGTTTCCCTTGCTTTCTAGGCTCAGGTCACATGAGCTCAGGACTTTCTGCTGTTCTTGGAACAGAAGACATGCTCCCACCCCTAAAACTATGCAATTGAATCTGCCTTTTTGGGAACATCTTTGGACCTATAGGCTGCACAGCTGGTTCCTCATTTCCTTGAGGTTTTTGCTCATAAGTCATTTTCTCTTTAGGGGTTTCTATAATCTACTTATCAAAATGGCAGATGGCAGTTTCTAGTGCTCCTTTGTGACACTTCCCATCATTTAATAATAGATGCCCTGTGCATGAAATTCATGCATGGGGGGTGTCACTCAGCCTGGTCTAGGCTCACTCACAATCCAGGAGTCCTCAGGTAGGGTCCTTAGGCCTGGCCAGTGATCAGGGCCTATCAGGGCTTTCCTTTCCCCAGCTGCTGGCAGCTGGCCCTGCCCCCACTGCTGCCATTGCTTGCCATCTATGCAGTGCTGGTCCCCTGTCCCTGCCACCAGTCACTCCTTCTGCTGGTGGCAGGCATGGGGTGTGATTTCTTGGCTGGCCTGGGCCTCACTGTGTGGGGTGATCTATCATAGGACCCCCAGATCAAAAACCCTGCAGAGGGAGGCCCTGCCCACCCACCACAGTGCTGTTGGCTGGCTAGCCTGGGCCTCCCTCATGAGAGATGGCTGGGTTCCTGACCAATCTCATCACACCCTCTTTGGCTGGCCTGGCACCAGTGTGTGTCATAGCATGGTCATCTGGAAGGTAGTCCAGATGGTTGTTCTGCTGTTTGCCCATTTGCATATTACACTTTTATTATTAGATATAGGCTGTAATCTATTTAATTATATTGTTTATTGTTTGTCTTCCCCACTATAATGTAAACACCATGAGAGTAGGAACCTGTGTCTGTTTTGTCAATGTTATAAGCCCACTTTCAGGAAGAGGATAGTCAATAAACACATAACAGTATAAATGGTATGAGCCCCAAAAGTAAGCACCCATCATTACTAGAGGGAGGACAATAGAAGTTCCTTGCATCAGAATATATAGGATGGCATTGTGATGAATGGGTTGTGAGTCGTGACTTTGGATGATTTATGTACTTTGAGACAATGGGAGAAGAACCACTTGGAAGGAACATAAAGTTATTTTGTATCATCACTGATTATCTTAGTAATTTACACTCACTTTAGGTAATAAATGTCTAGGTATTCAACCAGCAAACTGAATATTATCTCTGGTCTTAGTTGGTTTTCTCTATCAGCCCTCATATTTTGCATCAACAAAAAATGCCCCATTATATGTAAACTAGAGGCCTGGTGCACGAATTCATGCATGGGTGGAGTCCCTCTGAGTGGCCTGTAGAGACTGGGCCAAAACCCACAATCCAATGCCACCTGCAGCTCCTACCTGCCACTCCTGCTCATCCCAGCCCCACTGTGCCTGCCGCAGGCTTGCACACAATCAGTTTCACTTAGGAGAGACTCATGCTGTCCCAGCAGCACTCACCAGCCATGACCTCTAACTCTGGTGCCCTCCTAAGGGGGGTGGCCTGTGAGATCAGGCTGAAACTGGCTCTCTGACATCTCCCGAGAGATCTCAGATTGCAAGAGGGCACAGGCCAGCTGAGGGACCCCACCAGTGTATGATCTGGACTGAGAGGGGCCTTGAGAGGACTCCAGGGTGTGTCCGGCCCATCTCGCTCCCATTGGCAGACCCCAGCAGCAAGCTAACCTACAGGTCAAAGCATCTGCACCCTGGTGGTCAGTGCACATTAAAGTGAGAGATTGAGAAGCCTTAGCATATCATTAGCATATTATGCTTTGAATGGTTATTCAGTTGTTCTGCTGTTTGGTCTATTTGAATATTATCCTTTTATTATATATGATGTAATAAATTAATTGTGTTCTTTAAATCCCAAGGAATGGATCAATCTTAGAAATCCTTTCAGAAAGACCCTATGCATTTATAGGTAATAAATATGTCCTAATATTGAATTAAGCAGAGGCCACATGATTGGAGAATCTTATGAGTTTTCTCTAGCATGTCTATTAAAATTTAAAAAATATCACAGAAAGAGTCTTCTTGGCATTTGTTAAATGAAATGTGAGTCTGTTTTGAACAATTGGAGGGTACCTTTTCTTTTTGTGGTGCTCTGATTTGTACAAAAATTGCTTGAGTGTTGTTCTGTATCATATTCTATGGAATGCAATTGACAATTTTGATAACTACCTCACTTTCAGAAGTGCTTATGTCTAAAGGAAATTATAGCCCATAAAAATGATCTCTTCTAAACAAATATATGGTGTAGAATGGAAAAAAATAACTCTGTGCTTTTTACTTGACTTAATTTTATTTCCTTGTTTACATTTTAGGTATTGGGTACATCAAATAAAATACTGTTATTGGTCTTATTTAGATAGTTCCACTGCTGTTGGCTAAACTCTGCATATTCAGTGACTTGCATTTTCTGGGACTTGCCAAATGAGACTTACATTTAATAAAACACATTAAATATTATGTTTTGATTGAATTAAAACTAATTGCATACTTTCAATTACCAAGACCACATTCTGAAGCATTCTGTGCATTTGTCTTTTTTTTATTGTTGTAAACTCCAGTGTTCTCTAAGCAAACTAGTGATGAAGCAAGAAGTGTTTACCAAGAGTTTGTATCATTAAGTAGTTGAGGGAGTTTAACCAATTATTTTTAATTTAATTCTTTTCAAACTGTCATTTTAATATGTAACTTGAACATTTTGTCATTTTGTAAATTAATCAGCTTGATTGCCAGCCTGTAAAATCACTTATCCTTAATCTAAATGGCATTAAATTCTTCTTCTGTTGTAGAACTAATCACACGCTTTTGCCCTTGTCTGTGAAGGCAGGAATTATATAACATTGCAGAGTATTTGACAGTGCCAAGAGTATAGTAGCTGCTCAGCAAATATTTGCTAATAAATAATGAGCAATCATGTTATCGTTTTTTCTGATTGTTTATTTTGAAAGGAATTGCAGTCTTTAAAAACACAAAATCAAATGCATTATGATCCTCCAGAAACTGACAGTCTGATAAAAGCTTCAAATCTTTTAAACTTTTGATTTTCCCTGAGATATCCTAAAACATATTCTCTTTTCACTTCCATGGTTCTGCCGCTCAGGCTGCATGTTAGTGTGTGGAGTGGATCAGAGGCAGGGAGGGCACCTGGAGGGAGAGGGTGTGGCTCCTGCAGTGGCTCCTTTTCCTTGGAGCTCCTCTGCAAGAAGGAGGAAAACCCCATGGAATCTTGCCCCCTGATATATATCTTCTCCCTAGTTTCATGCTCTTTGCAGTAACCATTGGGATGCTTCTCTTGGTTTCATCACCCTCCATTTTTCTCAACCCTTAGCAAGCTGGTCTCTGACTCACTCTTTCGGATTTGTGTTCTCTCCAAAAGCACCAATAGCTTATTGTTTGCCAAACCCAGAGATATTTATCAGTCCTCATCTGGCTTTGCTTCTCTGCCAAACCTCTCTGCTGATTTAACTTCTCTATTTCAATGCTTAACATAACTGCAGTCAGAGTTTAAAATCCAAGCTCCTATTCATTTCTTAACTCATCTGGTTATAGGGAAACACAAACCAAAATATGTTTTATTATTGTACTTTCATCTGCTGTAATTGTGTATTTACTAACATTTCCAATTAAACAATTTGCAACTCAAGCCTAGGTTTTGTGATACTTTTCTATTGATACTGATTATTGAACATTAATTATTTCTCTTGACCACTATATAAGATACACATTTTAAGATATTTTTGGAATATTATGCATAAAATATTTGAATGCTATCAACAATTTGCTGGTCAGTTTTAGTATTATGTATTTGGTTATGAAAGTTTCCAGGAATAGAAATATGGACAGATTTAAGGCACATTTAGAAAGAAAAACTACAAGTAAAAAGTGTTGGTATAGATTGGTATAAAGGGTTATGAAAGTAAAAGCAGCACAAACTATTTTTCTAAATATTTAATTGAGCAGATACAGGGCAATTAGTTCAGTAATGTGGAGGAAACCAGGTTATGAATAGAGAGAATACACAAATTAGGACTTTTGGTGGAGTGGACATGACAAAGTTTGAGACAATAAGGAGGAAAGGAAGAGCAGGAGATTGGAATCAACAGGGAAAGAACCTGCCGGTCAGATATTGGACTGGCCAGGTGTATCAACACTGGAGTCACTCAAGAGATTGGAGCTGAAGACGGAGAGCTAGATAAAACATCCTCAGTAAGTGAGAGAAATGAGCTATTGAGAGAAGTAATGCCTAATGCATGGATAGAGGGGCTTGCAAATGAGGTCAGGAAGAAACACATAATGCGATTTGTATGATTGGCAAGGGAATAGTCTATGGCAGTTTCATTTGCTCCATCAGGGTCCAATCAGCCTACTTGGAGGAACAGAGAAAGTGCATATTGCTGGGTGACCTAAGGGTCAGTCTCATCTTCTTCAAAGGTGACCCTTTGTAGTATATTTGGGGAGGGCAGAAGAATTGTATCTGTCACAAATCTCTCATTTGCATCTACTTCTCCATTCCCGAACTTATTAGTATCTCCCCAAGTCCCCCTGAGGTTTCTTCTATCTTCATTTCTGCTGACCTACCTGAAACACTGATCATTGCACATTTGCCCTGACAATTTGCTACCGCCTTTATAACTCTGTGGCAGAAGGAAATTATGTTCTCTAATTCCCATTGCAATGTTCTAAAAGAAGGTTTGTATGCAATAGTCTTTACTGAAGGCTTGGAGCATGTGTGTGTGTGTGTGTGTGTGTGTGTGTTACTTTCCTCAAGTTAGGGTTCACTAATAATGGGCAGAGCCCTGGTTAAAGATACAGGGTTCTTTATTGGGCAGTAGACGAGATTTGAGGTCATTTGGAATAGATGAGTGATGACAGAGTCCTCTTGGGATGCCAAGGCTGAGGAAAGAGAACCTTTTATTTAAGAATATATATCATCTAAACGTACAAACAAAATATGAGGTACTGAAAATACATCTCATAAGATATGCAAAAGATCTTTCTCAGTAAATCATAATACTTTATTGAAAGACTAGAGACACAGTGCATAAAATTTGTGCATGGCAGGGGCAGGGGTGCCTCAGACCAGCCTGCCCCCTCCCACTGTCTGGGAGCCCTCAGGGACAGGAGGCAATCAGGGGAAGGTGATGTCCCCCTCACTTCTCTGCTGCTGCCCCTGCTGGCAGTGCAAGCCTAGACCATCCCTGGTTACCTGAGCCTCAGGCGACCCTGGGCAGCTGGGCAGCTGACATCCTGAGGTTTGCTTGCACCTCAGGCATTGGCTTGGCAGCCACCATTTGAGGATTGCCTGTGCCTTGAGTGTTGACTGGGCAGCTGTCATCCGAGGTTTGCCTGTGCCTCGGGCTGGCCCAGGGCGGCTGCAGGCTGAGGGAAGGTCCAGCTGCATTGTGCACCTGCTGCCCCTCAGGCTGGGCTGAAAGAACTGTGGGACTTTGGTGGGGCTGAGGGGACTGAGAACTGCCATCTAATGAATATGGGCACCACCATATTTGTGATGATGTGACGGTCAATTTGCATATCCATCTTTATTAGGTAGGATATTAATAATTTAAATAAATTGAATTATATCCCAAAATAGAAAGATCCAGAAATTTGTAGAGGTGTAAACTCTCCAACAGAACAATGTGAAAATTCAATGCAATTCCAATTACATTTCCCACATATTATTCTCATGTAACTTGACAAGCTGACTCTTAGATAGATATGAACAATTAAAAAGCCAGGATAAACAAGACAATTTTGAAGAACAAGCTGTGACACTTCACGTAATATGAAAGTTTGATAGAAACCTCTAGAAATGATGGAAGTGTGATACTGTCACATGGAATAAAATAATAAAGATGAAAATCCAATCAAAATGACAACTAATATATGAGACATATTGGAAATGAAAAAAATGTTTTTAATAATTTAAAGTAGAAAACAAAGTTAGATATAAGAACAATTAAAAGAGAGAGGGAGGAGAAATAATGCAAAAATGTGTAATATTTTAAGTAGAGCTGAAGGTTACGAGGAAAAATAAACCAGAGTAAGGGGTGAAAGCGTGACAGGAAGAAGGTACCTGCTAGGGTCCTCTGGGACTGCTTCTCTGAGCCTTGAGCCCAAGGACAGATGAGTATGTCAGTCAGTGTCTCTAGGACATCAAGGGAGGACCTGGAGGGAGAAGAGTTTGTGACCAGCTCAAGGGCTAATGGAAATGGCAGAATGAGGCAAAGTCCTAGAAGATGAGGTCAGAATTGGATGGGAAGTTGTGAGTGTGTGTGTGTGTGTGTGTGTGTGTGTGTGTGTGTGTGCTGACCATATAAGGCCTTGAGGGATCTGGAAGAGTGTTGAACCCATTCTGAATGAGGGGGAAACCTCTTGGTGGCCTGAAGATCTGCCTTTTTGTGTTCCATATTCTGATGGAATCAGATGACTCACTTCCTCATAGGAAAGCATAGGTAGAAAACATGTAACATGATTGAGATGAATGGGTTTAAAGAAAGTAAAGGAGCCGGGACCGGTTTGGCTCAGTGGATAGAGCGTCGGCCTGCGGACTGAAAGGTCCCGGGTTCAATTCCGGTCAAGGGCATGTACCTTGGTTGCGGGCGCATCCCCAGAGGGGGGTGTGCAAGAGGCAGCTGGTCGAAGTTTCTCTCTCATCGACGTTTCTAACTCTCTGTCCCTCTCAATTCCTCTCTGTGTAAAATCAATAAAAATATATTTAAAAAAAAAAAAGAAAAAGAAAGTAAAGGAGATAACCTATCTCACAATGGAAAATGGTCTTACTCATGGAACCAAATACCTGAAGCCTCTCAGGTAAAGTGCCCTGAGCCAGGGGCAGATGGAATTGCCTATGTCCCTTCTGCTCCCCTTTCTCATGTTTTCCATAGGTCACCAACCCTTCTGTGTTTGATGCATTCTTTCCTTGAGTATATAAATGCATTCAGTTCAATCAAAGAATGTCTTGATCTCAGAGTACTGTTTCATAGGAAGACACTTCTCTGGACCACTGTGAGCTCATGTCACCTCTTACTCTCCAGCAGTTATACTAGTTTCTAGCGAGGGCTCAGTTGGCATTGTCCTGGGCCCTGAAGGTTGCTGGTTTGATTCCTGATCTGAGTTGTGGGTTTGATCCCCAGTAGGGGGCAGCTGATCATTGTTTCACTCTCACATAGATGTTTCTCTGTTTTGCTCTTCTTCTCTCCCTAAAAAAAACAGTTAAAAAATCTTTTTAAAAATAATAATGGTACAGCAATTACTTCAAAAATTTTAGGAAGGCCATATTTTTGGCAATAAATAGAATCTAATCACAAGCTTTATTAAGCAACTTCTCCAAATGTAAATGGGCAGGAATTGAAAGTTATCAGACTGATAATCTTTATTAAGTGTGGATATAACTAATATTTAAGCATAAATTAAATATCACAGTATTGAATTTTTAATGATATTATCTAGTCAAGAAATGTTAATAAGAATACATTTTATAATTTTAAATTTCTTTTTTTCCTGCTTATGTACAATTTAAATATAGCTTCTACCTGAAATTCCTGAGTTTAAGATGTTTAAATATTGGAGTGAAAGATCATAAAGACACAATGAATCTGCAAAGATCAGACAATGTGGAGCAAGATTTTAGGTTTTAATCTGGGTCAGATAAATAACTCTCTATTTCCAGATAAAATTTACTTGTTTGTTTGCATTTTCTCCACTCCTTAAAAAATGGCCACTCTAAAAATAGTGTTGTTTTCTATGCTCATTCTTGCAAAGCCTTTCATTTTCAAAGATAATTTCACAATTCCTTTAAACAAAAGGTTACTATCTGAGTAAGATAGTCTTGGAAATGACCTCAACCAACACCAGGGTTCATGTTCAATAAGATTATAAGTTACAATTAGAAAAAGACATCAAAAATAATTTATCAAATTTGGCCCTGACTGGTTTGGCTCAGTGGATAGAGTGTCAGCCTGCAGACTCCAGGGTCCCAGGTTCGATTCCAGTCAAGGGCATGTTCCTTGGTTGCAGGCACATCCCCAGTAGGGGGTGTGCAAGAAGCAGCTGATCAATGATTCTCTTCCATCAATGTTTCTAACTCTTTATCTCTCTCTCTTCCTCTCTGTAATTTATCAAGTTTGAATATAATACTTTTTTCCTTAACAGTGTTCCCACAGCTTTTAGTGATTGGTGTGTTAATTCAGGTCTTTAAAGAATAATTTACAGAACAGTATTAGGATTTATTATATGATAATATGTGGTTTATACTTTGAGATCACATATTCACATTTATAACTTTAAAAACTGTTCTTAATATAATATACTAGAGGCCTGATGCATGAAATTCATGCCAGGGGCTCAGCTTTCAAGGCCACTGTGGCTTGCCTCAGCCTTCACAGCACCGGCTTCATCTGGAAGGTTGTCCATAAGGACATCCGGAAGGACATATTGAAGGTCATTCAGCTGTCCAGACTAATTAGCATATTACACATTTATTATTATAGATAGGCATCGAGTTTCCAGGGACAAAAACGAGACCTAAAAGAAAAAGTACTGTTTCTCACCCTCAGAGCTGAGGGTGACCTGCTCTTAGAAGTGTCGGAGGGCTGGGAAAATCTGCCCTTATTTCCACAGAGCCTGAGACATTAAAGATGCATTTGCAAAAATTAAATATAATTGTTAGTGAAGTTTAACAGTTAGAAAAATAATTTAAAATGAATATACTTTAACATATATTCAATAATGGTGAACAATTATAAAAAAGTCACCATTTGACTTATTCCTCTTCTCTCAGTCTGGTCATTTGGTCCTCATCTGTCCACCTCACAGGGCTCCCCAGAGAAGAAAGGGACCCTAGGGGTGCCCCTGACTCCTGGGCAGCCTCTCGCTTATCCCTTTGCAGTAAGGCATGCCCACTGTTACCTTCACTTGGACTGGGTCACTGCAACACCCACGCCTCAGCTCCTAACAACTGGGAGGAGAAATCTTATAAGGTGGGGCATGAGTATTTGGGTGACTAGATGCCTGCCTATGTCACATTCCTGCTGATATCTTAACATACCTGGTTTGTCTGTCTTCTCTGGCTTAGAACTCAGGAGGACTATGTATACTGACTTCTTCAAAACTGTGGCTTTTGCTGCATTGGATGGGATCTTGAGAAATAAACAAGAATGAAATTTAGGGACCAGAATAACCCTGGGATTTCACGGTTTTGTTGGGCTGGGCATGGAAGGCTTAGCTCTGGCTGTTGGTAGCGCCTTATTGTGCATCGGGCTAGTCTGTGCTGCAGTGTAGCCATGGCTTTCACCTGCCAGGCCCCACAAACACTCCTCTGCCATAGGTGACCTGCGCTTCTCTCCCACGTGTCATTTCAGCGGAGGGCAGCCTTAACCTCAGGCAAGGGTTTTTAAAATCTTGTCTGAACTCTCAGCCTCAGCCACTGAGGGGTGCTGGGACTTCCTGGAGGCAGTGTGATCAGGTAGTAGATGAGAGTGACGTGACACCCCTCCTGACACAGAAAGCTGAGCAAAGGGAGGCTCTGACCTAAAGGCAAGAGCCCATCGCCTATTATCAGCTTTGCTGTTGAAACCTGTGCTGAAGCTTTTCTTCATTTGCCTCACCCTGTCATCTTCTTGTTAGACTGATTCTATTATACATCGTCAAGGAAGAAGAGGTCCATATGCAGTTATCTCCTCAGAATCCTAGCATGCACCCCTCCCAGGTCTGATGTTGCCTTCCCATTCTCTCTGCTCCCCATCTTTTCTCTCCTCCACACATACCCCCACTGCGGTGGCACTGTTCCTTCCATACACCTCACTTTGTGTCTTTGTTCAAATTGATCTAAATGGGAACATTCTCCTTTATGATCTATGCTCTTAGAAAAATTGCTCATTTTTAAAAAGTTTATATTTATTGATTAAAAACTTTAAAAAATGTATATTTTCAAGAGATAGAAGAGAAAGAGAGAACCATCAATTTGTAGTCCCACTTATTTATGCATTCACTGGTTTCTTCTTGCATGTGCCCTGATGGGGGAATTAAACCCACAACCTTGGAGCATGGGAATGACACTCTAACCAACTGAACTACCTGGCCAAGGCTGAAAAGTTGCTCAATTTTAAGGCTTATTACAGAGGCATGTTCTTTTCCTCTCTGACTTGGCCCAAGTGTTCCCAAGTCAGAATTCATAGCTGCCAGGAGCTCCCAGGTCTCCTTAGGACATAGGTGCAGCCTGCCTGGGGGGGTCTTAGCTGTGATCCTGCTGCATCAGGCAGCTCAGGCTCCTGCCACAAAACAACATAGAGAAGATGGCATAGCACACAGAAATTAGCCCTTCTCAGTTTTGGAGACTGGAATCTGGTGACAGCATCTGGGTGGATGATGGCTCCATGCTCACTGTGGCTTCCCATGGCAGAGAGGGAGCACCCCCTCCCCCTCCCACTACCTCTTTCCCTCTTCTGCTGAGGCCACTGTCTTATGGGAATATGAACCAATATTTATGTCCACAGTGAACCCCAAACCTCCTTAGGACCTCATCTGCAAGTACAGTCACATTGGGGGTTGGCTTCAACATGTGAATTTTAGGGGGACATAATCTGGTCTATATCACTGGGCTTTTCTGGCAATCCTAATTATAAAAAGTTATGGGGCATCATGACCAAAACAACTGGATGGATGACCAAACACAGGCTGTGTGGGTGGTTAGTGAGGTACGATCAAATGACTGAAAAGCAGGCTGCATGAGGAGACCAGGCCGGCAGGGGGGCAGTTGAGGGTGACCAGGCTGTCAGGGAGGGCAGTGAGGGGTGACCAGAAAGAGGCAGTGAGGGGTGATCAAGCTGGCAGGGGGGCAGTTAGGGGTGATCAGGCAGGAAGGCAGGTGAGCAGTTACAAGCCAGTGGTACAGGATTGTGAGAGGGATGTCCGACTGCCAGCAGTTAGACATAGACATCCCCTGAGCAGTCCTGGATTGGAGAGGGTGCAGACTGGGCTGAGGGGATGCCCCCCTTATGCATGAATTTCATTTACCAGGCCTCTAGTTATGAGATAAATTTCATGAGGGCATGGTTGGCCTCATTGAACTTTTGGCTCCAAGGCCATCAGCACACATCTCTCACTGTAAAATTAGGGACACTGCTTTTCTAATTATAATTATATATGTTAAAGCTCTCACGCATCCGTCTGTGTGCTGTCAGTGTACATGTAAGAAGTATATCAGCACTTACTTTTCAGAAGTTACATGTTTCACACCTGCCCAAAAAGAAACCTCATCAAAGTTAAAAATAGCCAAATAGAAATGGAACAGAACATGAAGATTAAATCACACACACGGTCATGAAGAGCATTTGAAGGGAGTCTGGAACCAAGGAAAAAGCGAGGAACTGCATTCATTGAGCAGGAGGAAGAAATTAAAGCTAAAGGAGGAAGCGAGGCACAGTGTGATGGAGAGCACACAGTGGAACCTGGTCCCTGGGAGGTCCAGGGACTCCTCGGCAGCCTTGAGGCTCTGCCTGCTTTGCTTGGTGTTCACTTTTCCTGGGTGCTGTTAAAGGATGCTGTAGGTATCTTCACATTTCTTTACCACAACAGAAGTCTAGATTATATCCATAAGACCAGTCAACAAGAAGGTAAAGCTTAAACTGACATAAGTAGAAAAGCATTTGTTATTATACAGACTGCTGATAATACAGAGCAGCAATTTTCAACCTTTTGCTGGCACATATGAATTAATTACTAAAATTCTAAGGCACACCATAAAGCATATTTTTTGCCAATCTGACAAAAAAAATAGGTATGATTTTTAACCATTCACACCAGATAGCTATTGTTGTGTTGGTTGTTCTCATTTTTTATTTATTTATTTTTATTTGACAAGCTAAGGGGAAAAAGGTCAGTGTCCCTGATTAGTCAGGTATTGCATGTTTAGAAAGTTCTTGTGGCACATCGGTTGAAAACCATGGATAGAGTAATGAAGAACACATTGCTTTAGGAAGAAAAGAAGAAAGGTAACATTCTCCTATGGAGAGCCCTGATGTTTCCTAACCATGTCTGCAACATGATTTCAAGTAATTTATGTTGATTTCCTTAAAGATTGACTTTGTAAAATTACCTAATTTCTGTGCATGTTCTCCTGTGAGCATTCAGTGCTATGATAGACATGGGACTCATGATGCTTTCTAATATGTTAAGACATTTAAAACCATGCTAGATAAATGTTTATGAAATCTGATATAAATTCTTTTATTTTATCAAATAAAGCAAAATTTGTCAATATTTTAATGGTATTTACTTTTTGGTATCTTATCTCCTTTGATGAGAGTCCAATAATTATTTTGATTACTTGATTTATTCTCACTTATGAGTAATACTAGAGGCCCCATGCATGAATTCTTGCATGGGTGGGGCCTGGTCAGCCTGGCCCTAATTGGGGCAGCTCAGGGCTGGGCCTGTCAGGAGGAGGAGACAGCAGGAGGTTGGCCAGCCGGCCTTTCACAATAGGGGCCCGACCCAGGTCAGGCCGGATGGGGAGAGGGGCTCCACCACCAATTGGGATGGAGGAGCCAATTGGAGGTGAGTGGCTGGGGGAGAGGTTGTGGGAGGTTGGTTGGCCAGCCCCACCCCTGATTGCTGGGGGGAAGGGAATTAGGAGTAGGGCCAGCCATGGAAGGGGCTGTTGGTGGTGGGCCAGCTGGTTTGGCCCCAGAATGGGGTGAGAGGGCAGTTGGGGACCAGCAGCCTTGGGGCGGGGCCATGGGTGGTTGGTCATCTGGTCCTGCCCCTGATCAGGATAGGGAGGCTGATCTGAGGTGAGGTCGAGCAGGGGGCGTAGCTGCAGGAGGTTGGCTGGCCATCCTCGCTCCCTGTTGGGATGAGGGGGTGATCAGGGCTGGGGCCAGCCAGGGGGAAGGACTGTGTGTGAGTTGGCCAGCCGCCCGGCCCTCGATCGGATTGGGAGAGGCCAATCAGGGGCGGGGTGTCTTTGGGGAAGGGCCGAATGAGGTTTAATCGCAGTGGGCGTTATAGTGACTGGTCATTATGGTAGTTAAGGTCATTATGGCGTTCCAGGTGCTGACTTTATATGTATAGATAATATAGGTTGATATATGAAATGTAGTATCCTCATTTTCCCCACACTTTTCTGTCCCAACAGCTATTATCTAAGTGACATTATGTGGGGTTTTAAAAAATACATTTTATTGATTTTTTTTTTAAGAGAGCAAGGAAGAAAGATAAAGAGTTAGAAACATTGATGAGAGAGAAACATCAATCAGCTGCCTCCTGCACATCTTCTACTGGGGATGTGCCTGCAACCAGGGCATGCCCTTGACCAGAATCGAACCTGGGACTTTTCAGTCTGCAGGCTGATGTTCAATACACTGAGCCAAACCGGTTAGGGCAATTATGTTTTATCTGACCATTGGAAGGGCTTCCCATTATTCTCACTGCTTTGCCCCTGTTTTATCTCACTCTGTCCTCGTCTTCACTGTTGGTAGCATGATCTTGCTAAAGAACCAATGATCATGTTAATCCTCTGATTCAAACCTCCAATGGGGCCTCTTTCCTAATAACCTGAAGTTACATTTACTATGTGGTCATAAACTCATCTCCAAATCAGAACTTATCTATCATTGCAGCCCAATGCTTCAGAGAGAGAGAGAGAGAGAGAATGGCAGTTTCCTTTGCAGAAATTATGCCCATGTCTTTGTACATGTTAACATTGATGGAACTACTTCTTTTCACAGAATGACCAATTCTACTTATCTTCTAAGATCTTTATGAACCTTTTTCTCCTCTTTAAGGGCTTGCCTGTTGTCCTGGTCACTGGCAGGAGTGTTATAGTGTTTGTCCTATCCACTTGGCTTGCTTTTTGAATCCAATTTCCCCTAAGTTCCTCCAGCTCAGGGTTTTCTTATTTCTGTTGTCTTGCCATCTTGCCCCTGAGTTTGTATAGCTCTGCTTTGCTGTTCTATAAATTTACTAGAAGCCCAGTGCACAAATTCATGCACCAGTGGAGACCTTTGGCCTGGCCTGCAGAATCTGGCTGAAATCAGCTCTCCAACATCCCCCCAAGGGACCTCACTGGTGCACGATCAGGACTGGGGAGAGACATGGGAGGTTGGTCAGCCAGGGAGGGATAGCAGGAGTGCTCCAGAGCATGTCCAGCCCATCTTGCTCAGCCCTGATTGTCTACCCTCTGTGGTCACTGCACATCATAGTGAATGGTTGAGCAGCCTTAGCATATCATTAGTATATTATGCTTTGATTGGTTGAATGGCCCACTGGCTGACTGTACACTTAGCATATTAAGCTTTTATTAGATAGGATTTTTGTATTATTTTGTATCTTCATGACTATATTGCAGGCATAGTTTTAATTTACTGTGTAAAGACATTTTCTGACTTTTTTTTTTTTTTGCCATCAGCCCTTTCTGTTCCTGTTCTTCTCTATCATAGAATGGCTTAGACTTCCTTGGTTTCTTTGCCATTGTTGCCTATCTGTCAATGAGATGTGTCCTTTCTGGACTTAGACACTTATATTGAGAAGAGACTAAAGCTTAGTTGCAGCTAGTAAGAATTCTCTGTGATGTGGTGTGTGTGTGTGTGTGTGTGTGTGTGTGTGTAAGAGAGAGAGAGTGAGGAGAGATCTTGACTGCTCTGGTCTTCAGGCATAAAGGGTGGAAGCTGCAGATGCCTCCCAGGGCACTCTTCTTCATGCTGCCTCATCTACTGACCTGTCTCTGTGAACCTGACTTGTCTGCTGGGCTTAGGGAAGTTCTCATTGCAAGTGCTCATGGAGAATTGCACTGTTCTACACAAGGAGGGCTTTGCCTTTGGTGCTTGCCTCTTTCCTCAGACATCATTCTCTATTAGCAGCCATGGGACCTCCTACATCTTGTGACATATATTTTTTACCTTGATTGCTACTATAGCCCCTGAATATAGATATCTCTTAATGTCATGGAATATGGCATTTGGGTATTTCATCCTTGCACTCCTCATCAATTTTTAGTTATTTCTGAGAAGAGAAGTGGAGGATGCCACCTTTTTCTCTGCTATATTCAAATAGGATGAATTTACTGTAGCAAAATAATAATTCTAAATGGATTATATTTTATAGAAAGCATTTGGGGGATAGGAAACTTTGTATTCTATTTCTGCATTGTATGGTCTAGGCTTTGTTATGTTGCTGATGTTGAAGGCATCCGAGGTGCTGGATGAGCCAAGACAGGTAGTAAGGACATTGTGGGCAGGGAAGGCATCTGGAATCACTTTATTTTAAGGGTGTTACTCAAGTGTGATTTAGTATTTTTCATTTTATCAATTTTAAGAATAGATTTTTTTAAAGAATAAATATTATTTTTGTAATAATGCATTTAGTTTTTATTTTTGCTTTGTTTGTTTAAAAGATCTTCAAGCATTTAAGATACTCAGTCTGGAATCTAAGTTCCCTTTTCCAGGCAGACTTAAATTAAATTTATTGGAGTCACATTGTTAATAATGATATATGGGTTTTAAGTGCACAGTCCTATGATACATCATCTATATATTGCCTTGTGTGCCCACCACCCAAAGTCAAATTTCCCATCACCATGTAATTGACCTCCTTTAGCCTTTACTACCCTAAACCCCTTCCCTCTGGTAACCACCACACTGTTGTCTGTGTCTGTGAGTTTCTGTGTGTTTTTTCTCATTTGTTGCTTGCATTTTATATCCCACATGTGAGTGAAATCTTATAGTTCTAAATTTTTTCTGTCTGGATTATTTCATTTAGCATGATATTCTTAAGATCCATTCAAATTTGAAAACATTTATTCATAAATACAGATGCACCCCTATGTTCATTGCTGCATTATTCACAGTGGCCGAGACATGGAAACAACCAAGGTGTCCTGCCATAGAAGACTGGATAAAGAAGATGTGGTCCACATACACAATGGAATACTGCTCAGCCATAGGAAAAGATGAAATTACTGCCATTTGCCACAACATAGATGAATCTTGAGTATGAACTTTCAAAAGCATTTTTGCCACATGTTGTCTAGGTCTCTTTCTGAGCATTTAGAGGAATATGTATTTTTCCCTGCTATGTTAAGACACACAAAATCCTTCTATTGTTCTCTGAGTTTGCAATTATTTGCTTAGTTAATAAATGATATTTTTATGTGCAAAGGATCTATAATATATGTGTCTCTTCTGTGTAGTGTCTTGATTTTATTGTGGACTATATAGCTCCTTGGTTAACAAGACATTCCTGAAATCAGACATTCTTGATTCTATATTCAGAAGCCCTCATATTCTATTGACCTTATGTATGCTTTTAGCTACTCTCTTTCTTTCCTTATCTACAGAATGAGAATAATGATTCCTATTTCATAGGACTATCTATCAATACATGTAAATATTAAAAATCTAGGTTAAAATACATTTTCCATTCACATGACATGAAACTTACTTGCTATTGGCACATTAGTAAGCTTCATTTGGAAGTGATTAAAAGTTCAGCTAATCACAGAAAAGGCACTCAAGGCTGCAGCAGAGATGGGCTACTGTAATCATTTTTCATTCCTTCCTCCTGAGATGCCGGGGCCTTGTCCACCCAGACACTCTGTCCCAGTGCCCTCTGGACCACAGACTCCTGGTGATGCCAGTCTCACATGGAGTCACTTCGCCAGAAGAAAACACTTGTATTTTTTGGATGTGACCAAGGAAATAGAAGGGATGGGATAGATGAATCTCTAATGAAAACATACTTCTCTTTTCGTGATCACACATAGATGTCCAACATTTAAGCATAAATTGTGAATCTCATTTAAAAAAATAAACCAAGTTCAGTGTTAGGGTATGTTAAGAAGTTTACTTACAAATAACTTCTTCCTATTGCTAGTTATAAAGGATGAGTACCTATATTCTATAAATAATATGCATATTCATTTGATAAAACTTTATAAATATGTTTAACACATATATAGGTTAGCACATATGACATATATAAACATTTTCTGTTTTGAAGGGTGTTTATGCTCTTTAAATAATATTATTTCCATCAAATATAAATGAAAACATGTAATGTATAAAACCAGCAAAACATATCTGCAAGCTTGAAATAAGGTCACAGGTTAATATATTTAAAATGTTTAATTGAAGTGTGACATATGTACAGAAAGTACACATACCACAAGAGAACAGCTTGATGATTTTAAAAGTGTCTTCCATGTAGCTAACACCCAACAGACTGAGAAATAGAATTTTATTAGCAGACCAGAAATGCCCACTGCATCTCTTCCTACATATTGACCGCTAACCCATAGATTAGTACTAACCATTTTGGAACTTTACATATTAATATTTATTATGGTATGCATTAGTTCATGTTTATCTTCATTCCTTCAACATTATGCTTGTGAAGAGCAATCATATTTTGCATATAATTATTCACTTTCATTGCTGTATATTATTGGATCATGTCCATACCCTGTATTCATTTACTGGTCAGCTGCTGATACACATTTGGGTAGTTTCTCCTTACTAGTATTATGAATTATTTTGGTATGAATGGTTTAGCTTAAGTCTTTTGCCAGCATTTGCACTGATATCTCTGTAGACTAGGAATGGAATGGTTAACCAGAAGGTGAGTTCACATCAGCTTCAAGAGGTACTACTAACTAGGTTTCCCATGTGAACAAGACAACATGAGCACTGCACTGGGTCCCTGTGCCCTGTGATAGGCAGCAGGATTTCATAGATGTTCTAAAGTCTTTGAACTTCAAAGTGAAAAAGTGAGGTTTCTTCTCTCTTTTTTTTCTTCAGGAGTCCATGCAAAACTTTCCCTTCCAAGAGCAGAAAGACATCACAAGGGGTTTCTGGGAGAGGAAGCCCTGAAGATACCCCAGTCTCACTGCATTTTCCCCAGGACAGCAGGTGCACACTTGCCTTGCATTATTGTAACTAAGATGCTCCTTCAAGCTGTTCTTCCTTGAACAAAGATATGCTCAAAGGTGACCTTGTCTAGTCAGGTGGATGTGGACACATCTGGCAACTTTTAATTGGCACCTTTACAGCAGCTCTGCCAGCCAGCCACCAGATGCCAGTGTAAATATCTCATCTGCTGGGGTCTCTCCAGCCTGTGTTTCCAGCCCACATTGCCTCGTTCAGCAAATATCCACATTGAGTATCCAGCATATCTCCAGGGAGTGTGCCAGGTAGGCATAGTTTATCAATTTCAAAAATTCAAAAAAGTAATATGGCCAACACTACACACACATCACTTGAATTAAAAAAAAAAAAAATATATATATATATATATATATATATATATATATATATATATTTTATAGAGAGGGAGAAGGATAGAGAGTTAGAAACACTGATGAGAGAGAAACATCAATCAACTGCCTCCTGCAACCTCCCTACTGGGGATGTGTCCATAACCAAGTTACATGCCCTTGACTGGAATCAAACCTGGGACCATTTAGTCCACAGGTCAATGCTCCATCCACTTAAGTCAGGGCATCACTTAAAATTTTTATGCACAAATTCTGTTCCAAATTCCCCCAGAAACATTGCTGTTATTCTATGCCAGTGCAAGTGCTGGCTCTAAAATAAAGTTCCTAGACATTATATCTGTCCTGTTTTATTTAAAACTAGAGGCCCAGTGCATGAAATCATGCACAGGTGAAGTCTTTAGGCCTGGCTGGTGATCAGAGCCGGGCCTATGGGGGCCATCTCGCCCAGTCCAGATTAGGACTGGGCCTATTGGGGCCAGCCAGCCAGGTGGAGGGACTGAGGGAGGTTCTGTGGGAGTTTGGCCAGCCAGGACCATGGGAAGTTGGCCGGCCATGGGAGGTTGGCTGTTGGAGCACACTGATTACCAGGGGGAAGCTCCTGCATTGAGTGTCTGCCCCTAGTGGTCAGTGCACATCATAGCAACTGGTCATTTGGTTGGTTGTTTGGTCATTCAGTTGTCAGGTCACTTAAGCTTTTATATATATACTAGAGGCCCAGTGCAAAAAATTCATGCATGGGGGGGGGGGAAATCCCCTCAGCTTAGCTTGCACCCTCTCTATATGGGACCCTTGGGGGATGTCTGACTGCTGGTTTGGGCCCACCCATAGGAATCTCTTTCCCAATTGGGGACCACTGGCTCCTAAACATTCACCTGCCTGCTGGCCTGATTGCCTCTCACTGCTGCCCCTGCTGTCCTGGTTGCCCCACACAACCTGCTGTTCAGTTGTTCGTCCGGTTGTTTTGGTCATGATGGCCAGTGGCTTTTTATATATTAGGATAGATTCTTTTTTAAAAAAAAATATATTTTATTGATTTTGGAAGGGAGAGAGATAGAGAGTTATAAACATGGATGAGAGAGAGTCATCGATCAGCTGCCTCTTGCACACTCCCTACTGGGGATATGCCCGCAACCAAGGTACATGCCCTTGACCGGAATTGAACCTGGGACCCTTCAGTCCCCAAGCCGATGCTCTATCCATTGAGCCAAACTGGTCTCGGCTATTAGGATAGATTCTAACAGAGGCCCTACTTGTGTATTTCCTGTGGTTGAGCATCGACCCATGAACGAAGAGATTACCAGTTTGATTTCGGGTCAGGACACATGCCTGGGTTTCCTGCTAAATTCCAGTAGGGGGTGTGTGGGAGGCAGCCACTGGATGTTTTTCCCACCTATGTTTCTATCTCTCCCTCTCCCTTCTTCTCTCTCTCTAAAAAGAAAAAAAAAAAATGTTAACAGAGAAGAACACAGTGTGGATACTGTCATGTGCTAATACAATTATAAGAATTATTTATATCAGGGTTAAAGGTGCGCTTGTTCTGACCAGGTACGTGTTCTAGTATGACAATTCCTCTCTCACCTATCAAAGAAGCTACATTCTTACTTTTGCATCAGAATCAGCAAGATTTTCAGTTTTCTTTATTTACTTCATCATAAGTTCATTCTGCAATAAAAGATATGCCTCCCCCAAAGCCCCTCTCCACCCTGTTCAGGATATCCAGTAATTGTGTTTGGGTTTAAATGGACTTCCTTGCTGCATCTGAGAAAGAGATATGCTTCCAGTAAGATGATGGATATTCCTTGGGTTTGGTGGTGATGGCACCATAAAAGCCCTATGTGGGAGATAAATCCATAGTGCATTCTCACCTGTGCCTGCTAATGTAAAAGGGTTCCGTATTCTGTGCCACAAAATGGCAGACAATTCCTTTAACCGAAGCAAAGTCACGTTTGAGTTGCATGAGGCACTGTGATGCCCAAAACAAGAGCCTGATGACGTGGAGCCAGTGGGTTCCAGGGCTGGAGAGAGTGTCCGGCGGCTGAGCGAAACCAAGTGGCACAGGCAGACAGCATGGCCTCATGGCTGCATGGGTGATGGGGTTCATTTATGATTCACAATATCCTGCCATATATGCAGGGATGATTGGGTATACTCAGTCATTTTATAGCAAACTTTTTATTGAAGTAAATCATACATGTATGGGTATATATGTCACACACACTCCCAAATGCATATAAATTCTATGAAGCCATACAGAACAATTCTTCTCTTCCAGTCACTAGCAGCCCACCACTTGCATAGCTTAGAGCAGAACAGAATGGTTTTGCTTCTTTTCTAATGTAAAGAATTAAATTATGTAATAGGTTCTTCTGACTGACTAATTAGGCTTAACCTATCTGTGAAATTCATTTGAATACTTTGTATTTTCAAGTTACTCATTTTTATTGCAGTATCATATGAATACATATAAATATATGTATATATCTATATCTATACCTATATATATATCTATCTATATCTATCTATATACATATATTTATAGATGTGATGTTGTTTACCATTTGGGACCATTACAATGAATGCTTCTATGAAAATTCTTTCTCATATTTTTGGTAAATGTATCAACACCTTTATATTGAGTACATGCCCAAGAGTGGAGTTGTTGGTCACAGAGAATCGATTTTGTATGGCATGGGGCAGAGATCAAGATTAATTGTTTTCCATGTGGGTACACTATTGATTTAGCATCATTAATGAAAAGCTTAGGCCTTTCCCAATGTGCTTCAGAGTCTAAATCAGTGGTCGGCAAACTCATTAGTCAACAGAGCCAAATATCACCAGTACAATGATGGAAATTTCTTTTTGGAGCCAAAGTTTTTAAAGTTAAACTTCTTCTAAAGCCACTTCTTCAAAATAGACTTGCCCAGGTTGTGGTATTTTGTGGAAGAGCCATACTTAACGGGCTAAAGAGCTGTATGTGGCTCTTGAGCCATAGTGTGCTGACCACTGATCTAAATCAAAGGCCATAATTTTGTGAGTCTGTATCACAATTATATTTTTGTTATTTCTTATGAAGCTATCTTATTTCTCTTAGAGTTGACCCATGGTTTCATGGTCCTTATGCTAGATATACTGGTATATGTTAATGCAATTTCTCAAATGTTAAGAGCACTGGCAATATTGTATTGCAAACCTGTTAAACCTTAAACTTTCGCCTTGGTAAAGAAATTTTATAGGGCACAGAGAGAGCTAGGTAATCACTTTCCCCCCAAATACATGATGGTTAAAAATTACAGTCTCTTCATAAGACTGGGTTTGTTTCTCCCAAGAATATCATCCAAGTGGGTAGGTTTTCCAGGGACTGAAATCCATGGTGACATCAGAGGGCCTGAGCGCTTGGTCAGGAAGCTGGTTATTTCCCAGAGGAAAACAGGTCACTCTGGCTCACAGATTCTGTGGAAGGCCAGATTTAGAACAATTTTTTCTTATAGATTTTTTTTTCTTTCAGAAAACACCTGTAAATGTTCAAATCCAAACTCCCAGATACAAATGTTCTCCTAAATCTTAAAATTGAAGACAGGTTGTTCTTTTTTTCCTGTTAAGTTCATTCTAACTTTAGTCCTTAACGAAGTCGAATAAAAGAGGATTTAAATTTTTTAAATTCTTTTTCTCACCCTGACCACATGACTGGGTTGAACCATCATCAAAAGGTTGGGGGATCAACCCCAGTTGGGGAATGTACGAGAGACAACCAATCTATGTTTATCTATCTCTCTCTTGCTCTCTTTTCCTTTCTTTCCCTCTCTCCCTTCCTTTCTCTTTAAAAGTCAATGAAAACATATCCTCGAGTGAGGATTTAAAACAAATTATTTTCTCTTCCTTCTTTTATTTTTTTATTTTTAAAGAGTGGCTACAAAGCTCACCATTCAAACACCTATCAGAATGATATAGAATGATTTTGGATTATCCATGTTAGAAATTTTCTACTTTTTCAGCAAAAGCTGAATTTATCACCCTGGATCTGAATTTTCAAAAGACAACCAAAAAATTAATATGAGGAAAATAATTATCAATAGGTAAATATTTTGTCTAATTCACTTTTATTTCAGATGTCTATCATTATTATTATTATAATGGTATTTAAAATAAATGAAAAGAGTGGGGGGCAAATGTGAGCAACACTTCATTATTCCCACAAGTTATTGCTAAGAGCTCTCCCATAACTAAGGAGGACTTTTGAATCTGTGAAAATATTATTCTGATGTGGTATTGAAAAACATTTGTTCATATTTTCACTAAATTTAAAAGTCTATTTTATTGGGTAGTGATTGGATCCTAGATATAGGTATTCTCTCCCTATAAAAAATAAAAGAACATCATATTTTTAAAAGACATTCATTTCAATACTTCTCTGAACTTTCTGATGACAAAGTCGCTTTAAATGTTTTCAAAATACCCAGCCTGGTAGTATGTTTATTCCCTTAATGCAAAATTCTCAATGTGCATGCTATTAGCATGGCTTTTACAATTGAAGTTGTGCAAACACACAGTGGATCGCCCTGTAATCTTCACACATCTCCCTGCGCCTTGCGTCTAGAGCCATCTGGACACCATGGCAGCATCCTATTCATGACATACAAACGCCTGGATCCTGCTGATGCATAAACAGTAATTAAACACATAAGCCAACCGTGCCTGCCAGATCGGCAACAACTATCCTTTGAGTGGCTTAGAGTTTCCATGCCAATGAGCTGATTGAGAAATTGGCTGGTGATTAAAGATTAATGATTTATGGTGGCAAGCAAGGTTCATTTGCTGCTTACTGAAATATATTTGACAAAATCTTTATGATTTTTCTAGAATTCACAGTCTTAGAGGTATTTATTCTTAAGGAAAGATCTCAATCTCAAACATGAAGTGCCGTCATATAAGATAGAAGTTATTTTAACATCTAATGATCACTGAGCATGCCTCTTTTCCTATGTACTCTCTTTGATAAGCAATTTTACTTTTCTGCTTTTAAAGAAAATTTTTACATTTTGAATATTGGAGAGAAGAGCTATTTAGCTTTTTGTCTGTTTAATTTTTCTCTGACTGGTCATAGCCCGTGCTTAAAGCAAGGGGCATGATTGATGAAAACAAGAAGTCGTGGAGGCATTCAAAAGAAGCCTGGCTCTACCTCTGGTGAATTAGCATTTTCATTTTTTAAGGATCTTTAGATGTTTCAGAATTTGTTGATACCAGGAGAAAGCAGGTGTTGGGGAGCATTATTCAGCTCAGTGTAAAAATAAACCAATAGATACCGCCAAGAGTTGGCAGGTGTGTGTGTGTGTGTGGGGGGGGGGGGGTCATAAGTTATGTTTCAGCTTAGTGTTGATTTCTCAGTCCTACAGTCTTAGAAATTTTGGAAACTGCTAATTCACTCCTACCAACATAATGCAGATTTCACTCTATAAATGCAGTAAAGGGAAACTGAGAATATGACTGACCCCTCACAGTCTTAATCCTATATAATAAAAGTCTAATATGCTAAATGTCTGGTTGTCTGGTCATCTATTCAACCAATCAAAGGTTGATATGCTAAGGTCCCTCAACTGCTCACTAATATGTGCACGGACCATCAGGGGGCAGATGCTCCAACTGGCAGGTTAGCTTGCTGCAGGGGTCCAACTGGCCTGGACTGAGTGAGATGGACTAGACACGCCCTGGAGCCCTCCTACAGTCCCTCCCCAGCTGGCCAACCTCCTGCACTCCTGCCCAGCCCCAATTGTGCACCAGTGGGGTCCCTCACCCTGGCCTGTGCCCTCTCACAATCCTGGACCCTTCAAGGGATTTCGAAGAGCTGGTTTCAGCTTGATCCTGCAGACTAGGCAGGGAGCCCACTGTACATAAATTTTTGCACTGGGCCTCTAGTGGTTCTATAAATACTGAACTAAAGTAATTTCTAAAGCTATTAAAATTACTTGTGCCATTAAAATAAACCCCACAGCATACTCTGGTATGTGACTCTGAGCTCTGAGTCAGCAGAGGCATGGGTGGTGAAGGATGAGGACTGCTGGGACATGAGATCAATGCCTGCTGGGCAGAAGGCACTTGTTCACTCCACCGGAACAGGCCGGTGGTCTTCTCTGACTATCTCCCTGACCTAGGGCCCTTCCCTCCTGGGAAATCTGTTGTTTTGGCTGAGGAGCTTAAGCTTTAACAGTCATATCTCCTGCTTCATTTTTCTGAAAACACTCATCAGCAGTTTTCATTCATAGTTGCATTTGGTACCTTATGGGAATGTCTGCACATGTTCCTAGATTTCACTTGGATTGCATTTTCATCAAGAGACAGGTATGAGTATCCTCGACACAGAAGTTAGAAATTATTCAATTCTCCCAGGTTTTACCTCTACATCGATGCCCTGGCTGCCAAGACCCTTGCTGACAAGCAGTAAGAATCATCCTGATTTCTCTACTCAGCCAGGATGAAAGTAAACACAGCTTAGAGGCAACCAACAAAATTAGAGTGCCTGCCACTTATTGAACCAAGATTTCTGTTTTCTCAACAATATCCATAACCTTCTGAAATGCCATTGTTTTAACTATTGTTTCTCCTCCAACTCTGTTAGGTGGATTATTTTCACTCTGGGCCCAATTTTTCAGAGTGAAACAGAAGGAGGGCTTCCCTGGAGACACCACACAAGAGTCAGCCAGTCAATCAAAGATGAACAAGAAGACCATGCATTGCCTAAGCGACTCACTCCCAGCCCAGCTCCCTTTGGCAGACCTAGCCCTCAATGGTTACTGTCCAATTGTTAAAAGCAGAAATCCCAAGTCTCTGAACCATAAGACCTACTGAGCAATCTGAAACAGTGGTTTAAAGATAATTCCAGAGGAGAAAAAAATAGAAAATACACATAAATAAGGCAGTGAGAAAGCTGAAGAGCATAAACAGTACATAGTGAAACCAGGCACACTCCCAGTCTAACTGATTCAGTCTCCTTTACATTATGTATCAATTAAATAAAAAGAATGAGTGATTTTTACCTAAAATCTTAGATGAACAACTGCCTAAAAAACCTGCTATAACCTGAAAAATGGACATTGCCAGTCCAGGATCATGTTAATGATCAGTATAAATAAGATTTAAGAAATAAAAGAGGAGGAACTATTTCCTTCTTGGAGGGATTGATGGTAAAATATAATAACAGCCTTATAAATTCCATGTGCTTTGGGCCCAAAATGTAATTTTTAGAGATTTTTTTTTCTAAGAAATTATGGATGCTATCAAATATTTGACTAAAGGGATGAGATCTTTGCTAAATAAAAGAAAATAGAAGACATCATAAATGCCAAACAATAGATAGTCATTCAAATGATGTTTTTAAAACATACTTAATATATGTGGGAAATAACAATTACAACTATAACAGTGGCTTACTGCATGGTTTTGTTTTTGTTGAGTACAGGAAGATTTTAAATATTAATTGTTATTAATAACCACCACTGTTTATTAAAGGTGTGTCCTTAGAGGGTCTTTAAAAATTTTTTTTTTTGCCCTGGGTGGGTAGCTCAGTTGATTAGAGCATCATCTTCATACATCAAGGTTACAGGTTTGATCCCCAGTAATGACATCCAAGAATTCACCAATGAATGCATAAATAAGTGGAAGAATAAATACCTTTCTCTCAAATCAATATATTATTTTTTTAAATTTCCCTTTGCAGGTTGTGCATAGAATATGCTGAGTGAATGAGAAGATGGGACTCCTTAAAAGAGTGTGTGTCTACACTGAGTGTGTGTGTGGAGGGGAGCAGGGGGACTGGGTCTCCCATTGTTACTACAAGAAGACAGCCTAGAACTGGTGGCATTTTCATGGCTAGAAGAGAAAAGGAGGAGAAAGTGAAGCCTGACTGATAAGAAAAATGACTGAGAGGCTGCAGGCAAGGTCTCCAGTCCTGACCAAGGATGTGCATTGGGTGTGTCTTCTCAGTTGTACCAAAATGTGGGACCTGGTAGTGCGATGCCATGTTTTACAGACCAGTCCACTAAGCTATGGACATTGTGAACACTGACCATTCATGGGCCACTTATTACTGTCTTATGGTTTGTTACATTAAAATAATTATACATCTCCAGATCTCCTTAAACTTTTTCATTATTTTTATCTTTAAAATACAGCCAAAGAAAATGAAGCTAATTGATCACAGTTGGATGAGATTGATGGTCGATGCTTAATGGACATTCTACAGAGTCCAACTCCCTCCCTGTCTTAGCTTTCCATTTACGAATAAAATGTGCTCATTATTCTTGTAGTAATTTGTGCACTTGGAGATGGATCACAGAATAGAAATCTTAATAAGACATGCTAAATAAATCATGTTTTCTTTTCTTTCTGACAAAAAAAAAAAAATAAATCTGATTCAAATGTACAACTTCTGCCCTAGCTGCTTTGGCTCAGTGGATAGAGCATTGGCCTGTGTACTGAAAGGATTCCAGATTTGATTTTGGCCAATGGCACATACTTGGGTTGCAGGTTCAGTCCCTGACCCCAGTTCGGGTGTGTTCAGGAGGCAACCAATCAATTTTTCCCTCTCACATTGATGTTTATCTCTGTCTCTCCACTTCCCTTCTACTCTCAATGGAAAAAAAAAATATCCTCAGCTGAGGATTAACAACAAAATAATAAGCAAATCCTATATGATAAAAGATTAATATGCAAATCGACCAAATGGCAGAATGACCAGTAGCTATGATGTGCACTGACCACCAAGGGGCAGAAGCTAAATGCAGGAGCTGCCCCTGGTGGTCAGTGCTTTTCTACAGGGGGAGTGCTGCCCAACCGGAAACTGGGCTCAGAGCTGCTGAGTGCAATGGCAGTGGTGGGAACCTCTCTCACTTCTGTGGCAGTGCTAAGGACCCCTCGGGGGATCTCCAACTTAGGCATATCCCCCAAGGATCCCAGGCTGAGGGATACCTCCCCTCCTCCTGAGTGCACAAAATTTTGTGCACTGGGCCTCTAGTTATAAATAAAGCTAAACATCCACATGCAGGTTTTTGAGTCAACACGAGTTTCAGCACCTTCGGGTAAATGCCAAGGAGTACTATTGTTGAATTCTATGGTAAGAATATGTTTGATTTTGTGGAAAATTGCCAAACTGTCTTTCAAAATGGCTGCAGCATTTTTCATCTCCATCTACAATGAATGAGAGTTCCTGTTGCTCCCCATCCTCGTAAGTATTTGGTGTTTTTGGTGTTCTGGATTTTAGCCATTCATTAGATGTGTAGTGGTGCCTCATTATTGTTATCTCATTGTTTCAGTTTGCTTTTCCCTGATAACATATGGTGTGCAGTGGCTTTTCACACACTTATTTGCCATCTGACTATCTTCCTTGGTGAGGTGCCTGGTAAGGTCTTTGGATCATTTTTAGCCAATTGTTTCTTTACCATTGAGTTTTAAAGGTTTTTGTATATTTTAAATAACAGTTTTTAGATATGCTTTTGCAATATTTACTCTCAGTTTGTGGCTTGTCTTCTCACTCTTTGGACATTGATTTTTGCAAAGTAGAAGTGTTTAATTTCAATGAAGTCAAGTTTATTCATTATTTTCTTTTATGGATGTTGCATTTGGTGCTGTATCTACAAAGACAATACCCTAGATCATCTAGGTTTATTTCTTATATTATCTTCTGGAAGTTTTTATATTTTTTACATTTAGGTCCACTATCCATTTTATTTTTTGTGACAGATATAAGGTCTGCATTTAGATTCATTTTTTTTTACATGTAGATGGCTGTCTAGTTGTCTCAGCACTATTTGTTGAAAACAATACTTTTATTCTATTAAATTTCCTTTGCTCCTTTTTCAAAAATCAGATGGCCATATTAATGTGGGTATATTTCTAGGCTCTCTACTGTATTGCATTGGTCCATTTTTTACCAATCCTTGGCTATACTGATGACTGAATCTTCATAAAAAGTCTTGAAGTTCCCTTGCTATGAATTTTTCTCTGTCTGAAATAAACATGACTTACTCCTGCCTTCTTTTGATTAACAGTATACTTTTCTCCATCCATTTACTTTTACCTATGTTAGTTTCTAAATTTAAAGTATGCTTCTTAGAGGCAACATATAGTTTGGTCTCTTTTGATCCATTTGACAGTCTTTGAAATTCAATTGATACATTTAAATTCTTAAAGTTTAAAGTGATTATTGATATTTGTGGATGATATCTACCACTTTTTGCTTTTTTATTTTATTAAATAAACTTAGTGTGTATTTTCCAAAAATATTATTATTTCCCTAAGTTACTGAATTGACTAACATTAAATTGTTCTTAATATATTCTTTTGTTACAGGGTAGTAGGGAACTAGGAAAGTTCCAGGACAAGTGGAATAGGGACACTGAGACAGGGAAGTTAAAACAAAGCCAAACTGTGGACAATTTGCATCCAGTTTGTAAATAACAAGCCTTTATCTTCCCCAGCCAAGGACACTTGAGAGTAAATGGTTAAAAGCCTCCCTAATGAGAGAATGCTGGAAAAGAGGGGGAAAGGCAAAGGAAAAAAAGGGAGTTTTACTCCCTAATCAGAAAAGCCAGCAGGCTCAAGGCTTTGCAAGATAAGATTGCCAGGTGCTTCTTACTAATTCTTGGAAGGCCACAGCAAAGTAAAAGGGACCTTGAAAATTAATCTACACCAAAATATTCAGCAAAGGAATTTTGAAACTGATAGACAGGACAGTATATTACACCCCAGCCCCCCAATTAACCTGCCCTTCAGATTGGTTAAGAGCCCATCTGCTCTTCCTAAGCCAGATGTATAGGTCTGCTAGCTTTGCCTCTTTAATAAAGGTGCATGCTCTAACTGCTTTAATAAACTGACTTTTCACAAGGCAGTCAAGGTCTCTGGTATAAATTAATTTATATGAGAAGACAGGATTGGATTGAGGTTGGGGACAGTCCTCTCCCAGTAGCTCAGGGGGCTGTCCAGTAACACCATTCTGGTATTGGTGAAAGGTACCTCTAACATTATTATCCATCTCAGTTCTATGAAGTCTTGTGGTGATACCCCTTTATCATTCCTAATTCTGCTATCTGCATATTCTCTATTTTTCCTTTACCCATCTGGTTACAATGTTCTTTCACTGTGTAATTTCTTTTCTGACAATGGATTCTTTAGACATGTGCTATTTAATTTTTAAATATTTCAGATTTTTTTTCTAGATATTTTCTGGAAAAATATTATTTAATTTTTTTTTTAGCATAATCCCCTTATGATTAGAGAATATACTTTGAATGATTTCAACCATTTACATTTATTGAGATTCTTTTCATGCTCAGAATATGGCCTACTTTTTGAATGTTATAGATAATTTGAAAATTATGATGGAGATGATTTTGATTTTAGTTTTCTAAATGTCATTAGGATAACTTGATTGGTTCTGGTATTGCATGTTCTCCTGTTACAGAAGACAAAAGAAAAACCAAGCAAAGCTTAGAGAAATGGAGTTACACTTTATTATTACACCAGTGGGCTCAGAGAAAAAATGTCTTTCAAATTCTGGGCAACAACATGTAGGAAGTAGTCCCTTTTTATATCTTCTTCAGTCCTTTGTCTCCCAAATATAGGGTTTTCCGGCCCCCTTTGCAAGTTCTTAAAGAGCCCCATGTGCTGGGGCTTTGAGACCTTAACCAAAGGCCTGGCCTGGTGCCAGCACTGATAACATCATCTGGGGAAGGTTTATGGCCTCTCTGGAATGGGAGTAAACAGGTCTTGCAGGACCAGACAATTAAAGGACAGTGACTGGATTCAGATTGCTAGTCCCCAAAATATCTCTTTTTCCCCATCACTACAGCGTATTACTCACAAGCATTATTGTTTGTGTACCTATCAGCTCTTGAATGCTCTATTTTATCATTGTTCTTTTACTCTTACATTTTTGTTTCAGTTTTGATAATTTTCGTTGAACTTCCTTTCAGTTCACCGATTCTTTCCTCATACTTTAATCAAAGATATTCTTAATTTTTAACATTGTGTTTTTATTTTCTAGCCTTTCCTTTAACTCTTTATAAAAGTTTCCATCTCTCTGCTACAATTTCCCGTTGTCCATATATGTTTTCTCACCCTGGGCCTTACATTACTTCACATATTAATCATGGTTATATCTGAGTCTCTATCTAATATAATCAACATTATAATTTCTCTGGGTGTGCTTTTTGTTGTTTGTTTTATTTGGTTTATTGTTGTTTCCTCCTTCCATAGGTTATTCTCATGTGCTTTGCTTTTGTGAATGTCGCGTAATTGTTGATGGGATATCGGGCCCTGTAAGTATAAGAACAGCAGAGGCTGAGGTTAATAATATCTACATCTAGAAATGGGCAGACCTGGCCTCCTTCCGGCCCTTAGTGGAGAGGGTCAGCATTGTGTCAACCAGTCTGAAGTGGCTCTGCCTTTGCTTTGCTGCTGTAAGCACCTACAGGAGGCCTCCCAGCTCCTCAGTTGCATGCTGCTGCTATCTCCTACGGAAGACAGGCCTGGAGGCCCTTGCATTTTGTAATGCTTTGCACCTCTGCCTCACAGGTAGCATTTTCTCAGCATTCTCACTCTTCCCACTACGGTGGCGGAATTCTGCCTCTTATCAGTGCAGGAGCCTGGATGGAAGCCAATTTTCCTCTCCCCTCTCAGGCAGTACATGCCATGACAGGAATCCTCAGTGTGTTTTAATCAGTTTGGGGAGGGGCGGGGAAGGGCGGATCTTCTGCCCGTCCCCTCGTAGGTCTTTGAACCACATTTGAGTCAACACAGACAAAATGATAACCCTTCTAAATGTACTAGGATTAATCTAGTGAAAGATCAATTGCTGGGTTTAAAATCATTTGAGGCAAATGCCTAGTGCCAGGCTCCATCACTTAAATGATCCTCAATTTTTAAAACGGTGAGCTCATTAAAGCACTTGTTTCCTCCGAAAGCTTATGGAGTGTAATTTTTATAAACAATTAGTGCAATGAAGAGGAACATGATCAGACAACAATGCCACATTTGCAAGCACTGGTCTAATGAAAAATGTCACAATATTTCATTGATGAAAAATTCAGGAGGTATTACAGCCTGCTTTATAAATAGAAATTAAATTTATAGTGCCAATGAATAAATGAAACTCCCAGTTGATAAGCAATTATCCTAAGGGGCGAAATCCACTGTGACATGTGCCAGTTGGCAAGGAGTCCCCCAGCTGGCAGTGCGCAGCCTGAATGCGCAGCCTCGCTGAGTGGTCCTCGGACGGTGGAGGGGCCCTGTGGACCACGTGGCTGACACACGTTATGAGAGTGTTGGCAAGAGTTGTGTTCGGTCTATTCTGTATCCACTCTGTAAGAACACAATGAAAAGGAAATAAGATTCATTTTATTAAAACACATTTGTGTCTATAAACCCTGTCTGTTGACTTTTTCAAATTTCATGGACATGTTCATATGCTGTTAAAATGTGAACATTGCTAGAAAAAAATAAGTTTGGTTCTTTTGTACCCAGAAATTATAGGCTAAACTCATGCTGAAATTTCAGGAGAAATGTTCATTTTGTTGAGGTTAAATACATTTGAGTTGCTAAACTGCAGAGAGCAGTGATCCTGTAAGGCAAGCAAGTCAAACTCGCGGCCAGCAGGCAGCACGCCTTGTATAAGGCCAGGGAAGAGAAGCAGGAGGAAGAGTTTAAGAAACTAGTTAAGTCTCACCTGGGGATGGACTCTAACCACAGAACACACCTTCACATTGTGGGGGCAGTTTCCAGAAGAATTCGGAGAATCCACAGAGGAAAGGGCCAGAGCACTGGCTCCTAGCAGGTGACTGACCTCCAGATGTGCTGAGCTCTACACAGACATTTCACTGCGGTGTGCTGACATGTTGACATGCGTGATAGAAACCTGGTAACACAGGAAAGGTTTCTGTTTGTTGCGTGTTTGAATCAAGCAAAACTATGCAATTCTCAGAGTGCTCCTCTCCAGTTATGTCCAACACCATCTATGCTTCCTGGCTGAGACAGTTTGTGGTCAGTCCTTGGACCTGCCCTTTGTATTGGATTCCTTAACACTGTGTACGTTGTTCATAGAAGGAACTTGAATCTTAATGATATTATTTGTGATTGCTTCCTACACTGATGTATCTGAAATAATAACCAATGTCAAGTATATATCTTTTACTTAGAACAGTCTTTCCTATCTGATATCTTTTAGCTTTGTATGAGAGTAAGAGGGGCAGGTAGAGAAGATGCAATAAGGAATCAGGTTCCCTTCTTCTTTTTCAGGTGGCCAGCCTCTGGCACACCTGGCCTGAGTGTGCGCCAAGGTTCAGAGATAGAATGGGAGGATGGAGGAGAGCGCTGTGCCCAACCTCCCATCGGACTGCAGTCCTCCGGGTGTATCACTCCCAACCCTTCACCCGTCACTTGTAAACAATACTTATGCTCTTTTCCTGATTACAAAATCTCACGGATTTTTAATAGGAAATTCAGGAATACAGAGAAGCAAAATTAATATATTCAATTAGTCAATAGTAATACTATTTGATAAAATTAACAATCGTTGACAAATTTGGGAAGATGTAACAGCCTAACAAGAATAGCTCTATCATATATATAATGTGCACATATATTAAATCTCCTACAAGTAAACCTAATAAAAGTCTTGAACCACATGTTAATATAAATATACATGAATAAATATATTAATAAGTATACCGAATGTGTTCTATATTAAGTTAAATGTTTTGATTAAGATGTTTATTGAAATATTTAGAAAACTATGTTTTAAATATGTTGAATCTCACTATATATATGCAAAATTAAATACAGAATTTTATGTTAAGTCTAGGAAATATATAAAGAAATAATAATAACATTGTTGTTAAATATACAGGAATATAGGCTATCCTTTTTTTTAATATATTTTATTGATTTTTTACAGAGAGGAAGGGAGAGAGATAGAGAGCTAGAAACGTTGATGAGAGAATAACATCGACCAGCTGCCTCTTGCACATCCCCTACCGGGGATGTGCCCGCAACCAAGGTACAGAATGTTTATAAAATATTGACCGGAATCGAACCTGGGACCTTTCAGTCCACAGACCGACGCTCTATCCACTGAGCCAAACCGGTTTCGGCTAGGCTAGCCTTATTCTTGTGGTAGGACCACTTATTACATCATTTTGGATGAAACCTTGAAGTAGCCACAATGCTTTTCAAAGTATAAGCCCTAACTGTTGATACATGAGGCGGTAGGAATGTTCTGAGTCTAGCTGAGCTGTGCCTAACACATGGCTTAACCGTGTCTTAATTTTCTTAGCAACAATGATGGGCCGGGACTTCTGGCAGAGACTGTTATGTTGTGCATGTGTGTCCTGCATTTCTTATTTTAAAAGGAAACATTAGCATTGAATTTCAGTACTCTCAGCTCTTTCATTGGGTAAACATTAAAAATAAAGAACAAAATGTGGGAATTTATAATTTAACATTAAAAAGATGAACTCATTGTGTCTCATTTTGTGCAATGATAGAAAACACACCCACAGCAAGTTAGTTGCTCTGCCATACTGATTACAATACTGCTGTGAGGCAAAGACAGTACCTTTTTTTGGTAACCAAAATAGAAGTTTCACCAGCCCATTAAGAGGTAATAAGTGTAGAGGTACCTATCACAGTACATTTGAGTAGTGGTGATTAAATTGTATTAATAACTGACATATTATTGTACTTTCACAGAATTCCGAATTCCACAATATTTTATAAACATTCCACAAATATTAAAAAAAGAGATATTTTCACAGTAATGACAACTTGTTCCAGGCTTATTCTACTACTGTTCGATATAATATAATAGTTTTCCTTGTGAATAGTAAATCTATGACTAGGGAATGTGACAATATTTTTATTCAACAGGATGTGTCATTTTCAATCAACTCGACTACATAAAAGCTTCATGTATCTTGAAATGTTATTTTGAAAATAACAAAATTAACTTTTTACCCAAGACTCCAGGCTGCAAGGACTTTCCAGAGAACTCAGTTTTCAACATCTGCATGAGGCAGAGTCCAGGCCATTCATTCTGGTTTTGGTCATTTTGAGCAAAGCTGGTAATTTCCAACCACTATTTAATAGGGACTGGCTATTTATTTCTTTAAATTATCCAGATTGTTAATTTATCAAATGAACCAAAAGCACCCGTCCCACTTCCTGAATATCCAGATCATTGCTCACATACCTGGTTAGAAATCCTGAATTAGCCATTGTACAATGATCCTTTATAAATTAAAAAGTTGAATTAGTTGTTAGTATTGGACAGATATTATTGAGTTCTGAGTCTAATAATAATGATAATTAGGCTAATTGTCTCCCTGGCCCTGAGCTAGGACCTGTGTGGCTTTTTCTGTAATCTTCCGGTATCTCCAGAGGTAGACTATTAAGCTCATTAAAAATGGACTGAGACTCCAAGATGGTAAGTGACTTATACTAAGTCCTGTAATAGTAGTGATGGAGAACAGATAGGACACCAGGTTTTCCTTTTCTCAAACCCAAATCCAGAGTCAAAATAACACAGACTTGGCAATTGTTCCTCATGTTGCTTCTTAGTAGATGTGGTTATTGACTCAGTGGACCGAGTGGCTAATTTAGCTAAATTCAAAATCATTTGAAAATTCTGAATGCTGGTCACATAAACCTATCCTTGATGACATGTAAATTAATGCTTTGCAAATCCTCTGTTATAGACAAAATGAAATATGATCAGTGTATGTTCTGACCTGTAGTTCCTGAATTTTTACCTCTCTAGTCAGACTTCAGGAGTTTTGGGGACACCGCCTGCTTTATGCAAGTTTTCCGATGAACATGACTGCCACTGTGCTTTGAAGTAAATGCAAGTAAATGACTGAGAAATGCAGACTACAGAATGAGTTTTCCCTCCAGCTGCTTGGGGCTGAGTAGAAGGATTACAGTTAGGAGGCAGGACGCCCTAGTTGGCCCCATAAGTATACAAGATGTTAAAGAAAATCAAGGACTACAATGAATTGAACATCTGCATAATTTTAGCCACTAGACAAACAAGCAGACTGAAGTATCTTTGTTTGTGAATGCAGAAAGCATCCAGAATCCTGCCTCAAATGAGACAACATGGACCTTTATCAAAAGTGGGAACCTCACTTCCATGATCTGTTCCCTTGTAGTCACTTAACAGTGAGACAAAGAGTTGACCTTGTATCTCAAGTGAGTTTGCCTTAACTTTTTAATAAGACATGAGCACTTTGTGCCCTTTTCTTTATTTTTCCCCAACATGTGAGAAAATGCAAGAGGATAAATTGGAATGTAAAACTACCCAAAGTTTAATTAAAATGCTTCCAGAGGAGAACTTGATTAATATTCAACTTCTCTCTTCTGGTAGATTCCTAGCACAGTGAAAATGAAACCAAAATGAAAGAACACATCATCTCCAAACCTATGATTATTATGTGTTTGAAGCACACCAGTTTGTCACATCGCATAGCACATGATAGTTTGGGTCATAGAAGTTACACTAAAACCATATACCTAAATATAATTGCAAACTAATTAACTGATTTTCCCCACCAAGGATAAAGTTGGCCATTGTCAGCCTGAAAGGAAATGCAGATCTGTGCATAAGAAAGAGCATATTTTTACTAAAGTAGATATTAATCATAATAAACTAAAGACCCGGATTATCTCCCCAATTCTCTCTCCTCATCATGTTCACGCTCTTCCCCATGTGACGTGCAGGTCTCCCATTCTCTTGCTCACCCTCACACTGCCACTAACACCATCAGTCTGCACTAGCCTGACATTTGCTTAGCTTATCGGATGTTATCAGATGTTATGCTAGTGGGCAGAATGCAAAACATGAATTTGTGTATTTCTGCTTGCCTTTTGTTTTTCCTTCCAGAGAACCTGCCTGAGCTAGTCTGTTGAGGATGAAAGATATGTGCAACAGAGCCAAATTGTCCCAGTTTCTAATTGAGGGCATCCTTTAAACCAGTGGTTCTCAACCTTCCTAATGCTGCAACCCTTTAATACAGTTCCTTATGTTGTGGTAACCCCCAACCATAAAAGTATTTTTGTTGCTACTTCATAACTGTAATTTTGCTACTGTTATGAATCTAATGTAAATATCTGTGTTTTCCGATGGTCTTAGGAGACCCTGCCAATTTTATGGTTGGAGGTCACTACAACATGAGGAACTATTAAAGGGTCGCAGCACTGGAAAGGTTGAGAACCACTGCTTTAAACAATGGCAGTTTTGTGAAGGAGACTAGACAAGCTTATTCAAGCTGCTAGCAGACCCACTGATGACCACAGAAGCAGGAGTGGGAGCAGCCAAGTTCAGCCCAGTCCAAATTAGCTGAATTCTGTCAACTCATGAACCAAAATATACAGGCTTATTGTTTTATGCCATTGATGCATTTTGACTGTTGTTCCACATCATTATGGCAATAGATAAATGATACTCCTGCCTAATGCAGTAAGAGGCAAAATAGAACACATCTGCTGGTGTTTCCAAGCAGAATCGTGTGCCATTTTTTGGAGGAGATAGCAGTTGGAGCAAATAACTGTTAACTGATCATCTGATTGAACCGTCTGTCCTCTTTGTGGCTTTCCACCAAATCCACTTTTCTTTGAAATTCAGGGTGACTTTCCTGTAAGGGGGATAAAGAAATAAAGAATAACATTATAGCATCTGTTACTGTACTACACCTTCTATTATATGTGCATGCATGTGTGTACATGTGTTTATGTGCACACATGTATGCAGGCTGCCACCAGAAACACTCATACTGAACTTCCTATTAATCAGATGCAGGGGGTGTCAAAAAAATTGTCCCATACAATTTAACAAGACAAAGTAGACTTTATTCAAGACTTTTTAAATAAGAGAAAGGAATTGAACCCAAATCACAGGACGAGCTAGTGGATAAGTGCTGGAGGACTTTAGTGATGTGGGTCAGGGTGATTAGACCTGCTGTGTTTGCTCATTGGCTTTGATCTTGATGAAGTTAGACTCTTACCTTCTCATAGAGCCTGGGGGAGAAGGGCACTGTCTTTTTTGGTGATTACATTTGAAAGGGATGACTCCTAGGTCCTTGAGAAAAACAACCTGAGTTGCAAAACTGGCAAGAACCTGGGGCAGAATTTATATCTCCAAGGAGCAGAGAAAAAATTAAGGACTGCTCATTTTCTAGAGTAAGTACTCTAAGAAAAGGGAGGTCCTGGGTCTGTCTTCCATAAGAAAACTGTCTAAAGTTTAGTCAGACTGAGGGGAACATTAAGGTCATCTTGGTCAGGAATCACATGGAAATATGTTGGAAGCAAAACTCTAGTTATTATATTCAGCCATGTTCTTCTTTCTTCTTTAATTTTGGTTTATTTTCTCTCTGCTCCTTCTTCCCTCTGCAAAGGAACTGTATACTACTTTATATATTCAATACAACAACTTATGTACATTCAACACTTCTAGAACATACAGGAACATCAGAGATCATATGACTTTTAAAAATCTTTATCTTTGAGAGTATTACATATGTCCCTTCTTTTGTCCCCCATTGCCTTCCTCCACCCAGATCCTGTCCCACCCCAGGCCTTCATCACCCTATTATCAGTGTCCATGGATAATGCATATATGCACATAAATACTTTGGTAAATCTCCACCTCTCTCCCTCCTTCCCTCTGAGATTCACCAGTCTGTTCCCTCTGATTCTATTTTGTTTGCCAATTTATTTTGCTCATTAGATTCCTTGATCATTTATTTTTATTTATTTTTAATTTTGATTTTAATGATTTCAGAGAGGAAAAGAGGGGGAGAGTGTTAGAAATATTGGCGATTAGAGAGAATCATTGAGGGGCTGTCTCCTGCACACCCTACAGACGATCAAGCCTCAAACACTGGACATGTGCATTGACTGGGAATCAAACCATGACTTCCTGGTTCATAGGTCAATGCTCAAACACTGAACTATGCAGGCAGGGCTCTTCTGATTTTTAGAGTCAATTACACACACACACACACACACACACACACATATATTAAATATATATATATATATATATATATATATGTATATATATATATAGTATTGCCATTTTATTGTTCATTATTTTTTCCCCATTCTTCTTAAAAAAAAGACCCTTTGATATTTCATGTAATCCTGGTTTGGTCATGATGAATTCCTTTAGCTTTTTCTTGTCTGTGAAGCTCTTTACCTGGCCTCCAATTCTAAATGATAGCTTTGCTGAGTAGAGTAATCTTGGTTGTGGTCCCTGCTATTCATGACTTTGAATATTTCTTGATACTCAATTATGGCCTGCAAAGTTTCTGTTGAAAAATCAGTCTTATGGGTGCCCCCTTGTATGTAACTAACTGCTTTTCTATTGCTGCTTTTAAGATTCTCTCTTTGCCTTTAACCTTTGGCACTTTAATTGTGATATATAATTAAGATATGTGTGGGCCTTTTTGAGTTCCTCTAGTTTGGGACTTTATATGCTTCCTGGACTTGTAAATCTATTTCTTTCACCAAGAAGGGGAAGTTTTCTATCATTATTTCTTCAAAAAGTTTTCAGTTTCTTGATCCCTCTCCTCTGCTTCTGGCACATCCATGATGTGAATGTTGGTACATTTGAACTTGTCTCAGAGAAATGCCAAAATACACTAATTTCATAGATGTAGACTAGGGGTCCAGTGCACAAAATTTGTGCATTGGGGGTGGGGTGTCCCTCAGCCCAGCCTGCCCCTCTCACATACTGGGAATCTTCTACTGATGGTTTTGGCCCACTATGGAGCAAGCCTAAGCCTCAATCTGGCCTCCCTTTGTGGGAGGCGACCAGGCTGATCAGGGGAAGGCACCAGCCCCACCACCCTGGTGCTGCTTCCACTGCCAATCACCACAGTCACCAAGGTGTTTTCAGTCCCTTCACCATAAAAAAATGACGACTTTCTTAGGAATTTTTCAAGATGTGTCTTTCATAGGATATGACATTTCTTTCTTTCTTTTCTTTTCTTTTTTTTTTTTTTTTTAATCCTCATCTGAGGATATGTTTCCATTGATTTTAGAAAATATGAAAGAGAGAGGGAAAGACAGAGAGAAACTTCAAAGATAGAGGAACACTTAGATTGGTTGCCTCCTGCATGAGCCCTGACCTGGTCCCCAGTCAAGGAGGAGCCTGCAACCTAGGTGCATGCCCTTGATCAGAATCAAACCCAGACTCTGCGGTTGGCAAGTGGAGACAGGGCAGGATATGACATTACTTTGCCCTCCAGCAGTGGACCTTCATTTTTTTCTCTAGGAGTGTAGTGGAAAAAACCCTAGATCACCCTTTTGGATTCTTATTACTCAAGTTACTAAGAATATTACCAGTGGCGTACTGGGAGCTTAGCCAATGAGCAGTCAGAAAAGGTGTTTCTTCTGTAATTCACACTGATCTCTGGCTTGGTCCCTGCCAAGCTGGCAGGGGCCCCCCAGCTCCCTCCGATCTCTGGCTCCACCTTTGCCCAGGCCCTTTCCAGGCTGCTCAGGGCCCACATGGGGCTTACCTTGGAGTGACCTGGGTGCCAAGAATGTTCCTGGATGTTGCCTACATATGAAAATTAACTACTATATTTGCTGGATTAATTTGCATACTCACTCTGATTGGCTTTGGGCATAGCAGAGGTATGGTCAATTTACATGTTTATCTATTATTAGGTAAGATGCTTCTTCTTCTTATTATTTTTTTCTCTTCTGATTTAATGTTTTTTGCTTCCTTATATTCCAAATTGCAGATTGGATTCTTGACATATTCTACTCTACTGTTGATTCTCTGTAAATTATTATTAATTTCAGTTAGTGAATCCTTCATTTCTGACTGATCCTTTTTCATGTCTTTGATGTTCTCACTAAGTTCCTTGAACTTTTCATTAAATTCCTTGACATTCTCATTAACTTCCTTGAGCATCATTATAATCTTTGTTTTGAACTCTATATCCAGTGGTTTGCTTGCTTCCATTTCTTTTATTTGAGACATGTTTATTTGTCTATGCAATTTGGCTGCTTTCCTCTGTGTGTGTGTGTGTGTGTGTGTGTGTGTGTGTGTGTAGTGCTCCTATGTCTCCTAAGATTGGTAGTGTGTCCTTGTGTAGTAGGTGTTCTGTAAGGCCCAGTGGTTTAGCCCTTCCATCCCTAGTCACCCAAGCTGGCCACTCTAGGTGTACCCTTGTATGGTGCACACAGCTGTGTGCACTGTCCTGTTGTAGTTGAGTCTTTATTGTTGTTGGCATAACTAGAAGGGATTGACCCCTAGGCCAACTGGCTGTGAGGACCACCTTCAACTACAGAAAAAAAGATGCTATTCAGGAAACACTCCCTGTAGATCAGGACTTATTTCAGTGGGTCTTTGGTGTTCCCTGAGTCTTCCCTTAAGTATGTTGCCAGTTGATGTTGTAGAGTTGTGTGGTCTAAAGCTGTCCACCAGGTACACTAATTATAGGGTCTCCAAGGAGGTATAAAGTCAGCCTCTGCCTGGGGCCACTGGGCCCAAGTTACAGAGCAATCTGCAGAAGGCTGCTACTTGTATTGGGCTTAAATGTACTCAAGAGAGGCCATGCTGAACCTTGCCAAGCTGCTAGTAGCACGGTCTTGGGGCCACTTATTGAGAGGTATGGAGAACACTGAGTCTAGCTGCTGTTTGTTTGTGAGACTTTAGAAAAGTCTTAAGCCTGAGCCAGGACATACCATTCACATGGAAAAGCCAATGCAAACAGCTTTGGTGTGGCTGCAAATTGAATGGGGCAGAATCCCAAGTAACCTCAAGGATGGGGCAGACATTGGGGACCAGGCTGATAGAGAGTAAGTTATGGCTCCTGCCAGTGGGCTCTTTGAGTAGGAGGTCTCAGCATAGGAACATTGACTTCTGCCATCTCTTTTGTCTGGGAGAAAGCTGCCCCCAGTTCTTGCCCTGATACCAGACAATTTAGTCCTTTTCCAAATGTCCCTGGATCCTTTCAAGCTGCTGCCTCAGTGCTGAAGCTCAGAGAGAGTTAGTCTGAATAAGTCTAAGCACAGGCCCTTTAAGAGGACTGCCTGGGTCTCCGGCAGCCTCCATGTCACTCAGCGACAATCCCCACTGGTTTTTATAGCCAAAAGTTACTGGGACTTCTCTTCCCAGCACTAGAACACTGGGCTAATAGTTCTGGTGTTGAGCTGGAAAATCTGGGTCCCCATGGGAAGCTTCCAGAGCTAAGATATACCTCCCAATTAAAAAAACACACAGCAACAACATTGTGGATGTTGGAACAACCCATTCTGCAACTTTGTCCCTCCTACCACTCTCTATGTGCTTTATTCTTTATTTCCCTAATTGTAGAATTTCATTCAGCCAGATTTCAGATGGTTCTGAAAGATAATTGTTCTATATTTTATTGTAAGTTTTGTGTTGTGGGAGCATGCAAGTACCATGTTTACCTATGCCACCATCTTGGTTTCTTATCAAGCATATGGCTTTTGTAGAAGGTATTAACCCTGGCCCTAACTCTACTTGTGGATTCTTGTTGGGTATGGAGTCATGTCTTTGAACTCACTACAAACACTGGGTTTGTGAACGCAGAAATGTTGCTCCTGGGAAAATACAGGGCAAAATTTCTGCAGGGCCCTGGTCACATTTCTGCCAATTAGCCAATGCATTTCTGCTTACATTGAATTCATGACCAACAGCACTTTTTATAGTGAAGAAATAATGAGAATTTCATTAAACAAAGAGAATTTTGGTGTATTCTGAGTTAAAAGAAGCTAATAGTAGGGATACTACTGAACAATCTAGAAATGTAGGTAAAATACTTTACTTCAGATTGATCTGCATAATAAAACAAATACTTAACTTTTTCTATGGTGAATCTGTCATATTCTTCTCAGAATGGAAACACCACCTCTTGTGAAATTTAATTAAAAATTAGTTTACTGTATGTCTGGTAAGAGGTACCAATATAGAAATTGCCTGAAGCTAACTCTGTGTTAAGCAAAAAAGCATATTTATTGCAAGTGGTTATAAATCGCTCCTGTTCTTGTTTGAAATTATAATCAAACTGATCTATAAGAAAACTGGATTCATCAGTCTGGGAGAAACCTTATTTCTCATTGCTTGATTATAGTTAGCTACTCTTCTAAGTTTAGTTACAGATATTTGCCCTTATAAAAACTATTACTGACCTAAAATATATTGAAATCAGGGCACACATGAAATAAACATATGGACTATGTTTTAAAATATGAGGGCCACATGACTAACTGAAACTGTTTCTCTACCCCCATAAAGATTGCCTTCAGCAATATTTTCATATGACATGTTTCTGTGAGTGGGGCACAAAACTGCTATAACTCACATAGCAATTTTAAAGACAAAATTATGTTTTGAAAACAGAACTTTAAAGGTTTCTGCTTCTTTGAAAGTTAATATATACATTTTTTTGGAATACATAACTTTTAAACAAATAAATAAATCAAAGTCAGAATATTTTAAAATGTGGAAAACATGTACAATTCTAATGCAATGTTTATCAGTAAAGTTTTATTGGACTATGTCTACATTCATTAATCTGCATTCAGTGTCAGAGTGCTTTTGTGCTAAAATGACAGGAATACCTGGGACAAATCTTGTCTAGTTCTCAAAGCAGAAAATGTTTACTAGTTGGCTTTTTATGGAAAAGTGTGTTGACTCCTGTTACACATTAAATGTATGCAAATAATATAACAAACCCAGGCTTTTATTTTACTGCATGAGCTCCCCCCTTGATCCTTTGAGAAATGCAAAATCAATGGGGAGCGTTGGGGGTGGTGGTGATGGTGGAGGAGGGGTGAGCAAGCAGGTGGATGGAAAATGGGAAAGAGTCAGTACTGATTCAAATCTTCATCTTTAAAAAGCATGATAAACTTACAGAATAGGAATTTGTGTGAAAGAAAGGAGGAGATGAGAGGGAGGGAGGCTGGGAGGGATGAAGGGAAATGCCACATGAGAATAGAATATTTGACTATCCACGTCTTCAAGTAGCACAGGTTAAGTTCCCTGTGATTACGTCACTTGATATAAGAAAATTTCAGTGAATGAGTTCTCAGCATAATCATCGCCAGACTCCTAAACTGTAGTTCATACAAGGGGTAATTTGTTAATTAACTCAGTGGAGATGAAATTCATAGATGCAGTCTTAAAAATGCCATGTTAGCTATTAGTTACTTCTAAGGTAATTTTCTCCTGTGATTGTCCTAGTGGCGGCATACCTATTTAGCAAGGACAAACCTCTAAGTCTGGAAAAGGAAAATAAGGTGAATCATCAATATGTCAGGAACAGATAAATAAAAGAATTACCTTACTTACCTCCAAGACATAGATCTTCTTTATCAATAATTTCTCTGAGCTAAAAAGAAAATAAATAAAATTGGGTGCTTTGCAGGAGCCGTAGGTTTTCCTGCCTTCTGTGTAAACCCAACTTCCACAGGCGATAATGAAGGAGGCAAAGGTGTGTGGAATGAGAGCAGGGCTGAATTATTCATAAAGGTTAACTGGAAGGGACTTGGTGCCTTGGAAGACATTGATGAAATATGGATAATTTTCTTTATGACTTCTGATTAGCGCTTTGATGAATGGGTTCCGCAATCATCAAATTAAACACATTTCTTACCAGAATGAGTACCTGCATTTGTCACCAGAATGACTCATTCTTCTTACTCCTTATGAATAGCTTTGGCTACATTACACTTGAAGTTTACTTTGGGACACACACACCTGGGAAACAGACAGAGAGTGGGTATCATAAAGCAGGAAGAAAGGATGCACGGTGGGAACTGTCAGCCTTTATATTAGCAATCATCTTAGGAACACCAAACAAACACTCCTCTCACTGTTATTTGACAAGGTAGAGTGACAGAGAAAGAGGCGCGTGGAGGGCATCTGGCACCCGCAGGTCCGGGCATCTGGTGGACATGAACAGGCTCACTTTCATAGGGTTGTAGAACTTCAGGTTTCATACCACAGTCGGTGCCTATATGTGTTTCACTGTCATTGCCTTCCCTTTGCTGAATAATAATACTTGATGATTTTAGTGGATTTCCTAATAATGTCTATATTCAACTTTGACTTCTAGTTTGCCTCAGCTTCATTTATTCTGAAATCTAATCAGCCTGTGTAATTGTTAAACATTTAAATTGAGTAATTCCTAATTTGTTCTTAAAATCATCTTAATGTTTTATTAATTTAGTCTCAGGTGGGACTGACCAACCATATGAAGTATGGCTCTTTCATGTATCCAGCTATATTATGAAAATTCTAAAATCTTATTATAATCTTTGTTGCAGAGTTTGTTAGCACATATGAAATAATTTAAGGAATAAAAATATTAAAACGAAAATGTTGATGTCCAAGTCGTCCAATTTGCATAAATTATAATAATTATTATCATTGTAATCTCTTCCTTTGCCTAATGTATAAATTAAACTTTATCATAGGCATGTATGCATAAGAAATAACATTTTATAAAATATATATATATGGGTTTCAGGTTTGCCTTCACTTTCAGGAATCCACTGGGGAATGTACTCCCCACGGATAAGGGGAACTAGTTTATTAATTTAAAAATTAAACTATATTTTACTTATAAATTCATTTATATGATTTTTAAATTCACTTTTCATTTTATCTGCTTATTTCCCCAGATCTGTATTTTCCCCTCACCTTTTCTTTCTTTTTCTTTTTAAATTGTATTCATTATTTTACATAATGCTTTTGCAACTAGCATTTTTAAAAGAGGATAAAAGGTTTCTCACTATTTGCAAACATGCAAAATACTGTAGTTATCACAGGACAATGTCCTGTATCTTCTAGGCAGACATGTAATGAGAATGCAAGGTTCGCTGAGTTCATGGCAATAACACAGCGCTAGGGTGTGGGACTTAGCATGATTGCTCACCAGTTCCTGTGCAAAATGATGGGAGCTCCAGTTTCACTGAAGTAAGAGTGGGTGTTTCCTTCTGGTGGAGCCTCAGCACTTGTACGTACATGTGCGTGAGGAGAAAATCTTAAGTGGATTGGGTAAAACTAATGAATAAAATGATGTCATGCGTGACTGGACAGAAGAAGAAAATACAGTTTATGAGGGAAGCATACCAAAATCTATAACAATGAAATTCTTATGTATCAATGTGAGAAATAATTTTAAGTATTAAAAGATGGAATAAGATAGCAGGTTAATGTTACAAACCATAACTTTTTATATTTGCATCCAGGCTCCCTTCTCGTCAATGGATAGGTTCCAAGATGCCCAGTGGATGCCTGAAACTGGGTACATACTGTATTTTCACATATGTGCATACCTATCATACAATACATTTGATTTATCAGGACAAAGGTATGATTCATGTCCGGGGTGGGGCCCACCCTGCTCCCCACACATAAGGGGCAATGAGGATGCGCTGGAACTGCCACCTCAAAGGGGGTGAAGGCTCCCCTGAACAGGATGTGGTGGAGAATGATGCAGAGAATGAGCTCTGCAACTGGCTTCTAGACAGTGGGCCAGGTCTCATGGGGCATTTACAGTATCTTACCAGTTTGGTAAAATAGAGGCCCAATGAGGAAAGTCCCCTTTAACTCCAAATCAGAAGCAAAATGATTACACTTCCTCTTTGTCTTCTGGTTTATCCGAGGTTCCAAGTCTGAAAGGCACAAACAAGTGTGTATGTGATGAGGGTACTGAGCCACTAAAATAAAACTGGCCCAGAAACACTCAGCACTCGGAGAATAGTTAGACTCCCATTCAGCACCAAGCGCTCTGGGAAGATGCAGAGGCCAAGGCAGCCTGGAAATGGGAAAGAACGCAAAGAGCAAATCATTGTACCAAAGTAAAGTGGAAGGGGTGGAAACATGATCTCAAAGTTTCTATTTACTTTTTAATTATATCAGAATAGAGGCCTGGTGCATAGATTCATACACCAATGGGGTCCCTTGCACCAGTGTAAGACGGGGCCCTGGAGGGACTGCGAGAGGGTTCCAGGGAGTGTCCAGCCCATCTCACTCAGTTCCTATCGGAGGGACCACAGCATCAAGCTAACCTACCTGTCGGAGTGTCTACCTCCTGGTGGTCAGTGCTAGTCATAGCAACTGGTCAAATGGTGGAACAAATAGTCAGACACTTAGCATGTTAGGCTTTTATTATATAGAGTGTATTACACAATTTCTATGAACCATGTTTTAAATATTCATACATTTAAAAAACAGCTCTTCTATTGAGAAAAGGCAAAATGGTCAGTATTAAGCTGGACCATTGGTTTTGTCTGCAGTCTCTAAAATGATGTGTAATTATAATGTTTTATATTTTTGAACTTAGAATTTGTGAGCAGTGCAGACCTACTTGAGCTGCAGTCAGAATCCAGGATGGAGTGAGTTACTGGGCAGCATTAACCATCTGCTCTCTAGATAGACGCCTGCCCTTTTCTATGCTGACCTGTGTCCTGGGTTCTCACCTCCTTGGTCAGGGATGTTTGATTATCTTCTTCCCGGACTCCAGGTACCAGGAGGCAGAGCCAGGAGGGGAAAGGGGCACAGAAGCTTCTTCTCCACCCACTTTCTGCAGGCTCTGAGGTGGTTGAACTCTGTGGCCTGAGGACAGCTCCAGCCAGAAGCCAGGCCTACAAGATCTTAATGATCCCAGGGTCCTGAGGACACTTCCTCCTCTTACTCCTACAGGACAAGGAGGCCACATTTTACTACTCAGTGGATTAATAATCTGGAGCCAGCAGGCTTGTTGAGTCCTGTCACTTTGCTTTTCTTTCTAGTAGCTTTGGAATTCCATCACAATGTCCTTCTGTTTTCCTGTAGAGCTCTGATATGGGTGAGGACTGATTGATGTGAATGAACTGATTGAGGAAAAATGTCATAAAGTATTACAGTGCTAACATCACCAACAAAGGCCTTATGACTCACATGGGGTCACACCTCTATGTTTAGATGTTCTATCTAAGATAGGAAATTGGTTTAGAAGGAATCAACTTTTAACAAAACAAAAGGGGAAACAAAAGAACAGGGGAGAAGGGGGAAAGAAAGGAAGCTAGACAAACTAGAACAGCCAAAACAAATTGAATAAGGAGAATAAAGTCAGAAGACTCAAACCATCCAATTTCAAGAGTTGCTATAAGGCTATAGTTATAAAGATTGTGTGGTATTGGTGGAAGAATTGACACATTGAAACAGAAAGAGAATCTGGAAATAAACCCATATATATATATGATCAATTGATTTTTCCATCAAACTCCACAAGCTATGAAGAAAGGATAGTGTTCTAACAAATCATGTTGGACCAAGGAGACATCTTTATGTAAAATTATAAACCTCAGTCTATATCTTATATCATATAAAATAAATTACAAAAATTCTAAAACTATAAAATATTTTAAAAAGTGTGAAAAGTGGACTTTATAAAAATTAATAATTTTTGTTCTACAAAAGACTCTTAAGAAAATGAAAAGATGAAGACATCAGACTAGGAGAGATATTTATGAGACCTCAATCTCATTCTACCCATGGCTTAAAGATTCCTTCTGGCAGTTGCTTTGTTGGAATCAAGACCCAACGTCCACACATTTCACTTTTTATGTTCATTTTACACAGTATTTCATTGCTGACCCTTTGTTCCCCCAGTGAGCATTGGGGGAAGCCAGCTGACAGACTGTAGCATAGTCTCCATGCTGGATTTGGTTGATGGCTCCTTGTGGTATTATTTCACTTGGTCATTTATCACAGCTGGTGGATCCAAAACAACAGAGTGAGACCGGGAGCCTGATAGACTCAGGTTGGTTTCTTAGATTTGCTCTTTAGATTTTTAGATTTAAGTTGATCTCCTGTCAGGGTTGGCAGGTGCCAGCACCCCCTGCACAGTGCGGTGAGGTGATCTGAGGGTGGCCTTGTCCTGCTGTCCCTGCAGTTATCCCTGTCCCTGGAGCTCTGTGGCCACCTAAGCCTAGCCTGTAGAAGTTCTGCAGCGTACACGTACCTTCTGCTTTCCTTGTTTTGCTGGCTTTAGGCATGGTGTGTTGTTTGGTTGGTTGTTTGTTTTGCTAAATTAGTCTCCACTTATTTTTCTTTTCTTTTTTTAAAATATATTTTATTGATTTTTTACAGAGAGGAAGAGAGAAGGATAGAAAGTCAGAAACATTGATGAGAGAATATCATCGACTAGCTGCCTCTTGCACAACCCCTACCGGGGTTGTGCCTGCAATTAAGGTACATGCCCTTGACTGGAATCGAACCTGGGACCCTTTAGTCCACAGACCAACGCTCTATCCACTGAGCCAAACCGGTTTTGGTGCCCACTTATTTTTCTTTCTTCAGATTCTAAACTTTTGTTCTATCATCTCTTTACTGACTGATGGGTTTGTGTCATCAAAAGTACCTTCAAGACTGTGCTTTGAAAGAAAACATACTTTATTGTGTATTTTTGATTCATCCTATTTAAATGTTTATAGACTATGCATTGTTCTCTATTTATGGGAAAATATAAAACATATATGTGTTGCTCTCAGAGACAGAGATACACATTTTAAGGGAAAAGCACTGATGCAGGAAAAGACAGAGGGCAGATCACTTGGAGCCCAGGTCTTCTTCACCCTGGAGTCCACCTGGCCTGGCCAGGCTTCCTATCACAGAGCACGTGCACCCACCTCTTAGTCACTCACTTTTGCAGTGAGTAACTCTCAGCTCTTGCCAGGCCTCAGAGGTATGGACCCACATTATGTTTCACAACAAATAATAGGTAGAACCAGATTGCCAATTTCTAAAAGGAAATAGAGCTATCATGCAGACATGTGTATTTACAGGGACACGGCCAGCACAACAACCCTTTAGCAGGTTACATTGGAAGCCAAATTATACACAGAAGTTTGCTGAAGCAGGAAGCAGAAGTCTTATGATCCAGATATTTTTTTGGCGTGGGACTCTGAGAGGACTGTGTGTGCCAGCGGCCTGGTGTGATGGAGTCACTGGCAGGCATGCCATGGACATTGGGCCGGCTTCAAGGGGCCTTTGCCAACACGTGGGTCCTCAGTGCTTACTTTGTGTGTTTTTCCACTGCTGCTCATCCCTCTGAAGGAAAAAATATTCATTTCAGATTGACCCTGGATGCTTTCTATATTTTAATGTGAGTTTCTTATTTCTCCAGGGATATGTTTGCAGACCTACATTTTAGATGCCGATTTTATGTCCAACCTTTTAGCAGAGCCCCTTTTAGGTCCTGCATACTGCCTAGTATTTATTGTGAATTATTAAGTGATTTTATTCTATGCACTACAATCTGACTTTTTGTATCAATAAAGCACTTGAAATTTTATTCCCAAACAAAAGTAAACATGAAATTATTATAAAATATTTTATATACTTTATTTATCATGGTTGATAGCCATGGTATTAATATACATAAAATATGTGACATAACTTATTTTTTTAATAATGGGAAATGTGAAATAAATGTATATAAAATATGGTATCATTTACTATAAAATATTATACGCATTAAATTAATAAGCACTTAATAAATAACCTAGGTTTTATTAAAACCATAATCTCAACAAATAAGAAAAAGTGTCATCGAGAAAAATGATCATATCAATTAGCTTTTTGTTTCCAAAAATGTAAGAAAAAATAACAATGATGTGTGGAGTAAAAGGCGAAGGTGTGAAATCTTGGCCTTGAGGCACTACTGTTAAAACAAAAAAGTTACTTGTCAAATTAGGGGAAAACAGAAGTGTTGTTTATGAGTTTCTGCTCCTTACAAGGTATTTTTAATTATTTTTTAAATATATTTTATTGATTTTTTACAGAGAGGAAGAGAGAGGGATAGTTAGAAACATACATTGATGAGAGAGAAATATCAGTCAGCTGCCTCTTGCATACACCCTATGGGGATGTGCCTGCAACCAAAGTACATGCCCTTGACCTGAATCAAACCCCGGGACCCTTCAGTCCGCAGGCCGACGCTCTATCCACTGAGCCAAACGGGTTTCGGCATCCTTACAAGGTTTTGATGTAGTGCGTGCTATCATGAGGAGACAATATCCATATTAAAGAACAATCAGCAGGTTTTATGATCTCATCAGCTTTATTCGCCAACGTGATCTTGGTTTCTGTGATGAAATTCCGGCGCGGATCATGGCTCGGTGCACGGAGCAGCCCCGCACCCTGCTCTCTGGCGGGTGTGGGCCTCAGCCCTTTGCTCCGGGTCAGTGCAGAGCCAGGCCCCCGCTGCCCCTTCACTAGTATTCCCCAAGTCCAGAGCCAATTTAGGAGGGGAGCAGCTTTGTCATGAGCAAAAAAAGCCTTTTCCAAGGACAAAAATTAAGAAATGAAATCAAGTCTCTGTGGTTTGAACATTTAAGAGACAAGAGAATTCCAGAAAGTGTGAAGTAGATGATCTGCAAATTCTACTGGTAACAGGGCCAAGAAGCTTTAATTATCAGGAGAAGACCAGCAGTGACAAAGGAGGGAAGTGAGAGATGTGGGGACCACAGAAGAGCCTTCAGGATAAAGAACAGAACTTTGTCTAAAGGCAAGAGGCAATAGTCAGGACTCACAGGGCATCGTTAGAAAATGATATAAAAACTCATCATCTACTCAAGGTTGGAAATCAGTGTCCACAATTTCAAAACCACATCCATGAATGTGACTGAGGACCTGGCCACTGCATTTGGTAGCGGTTCATTGCAGCATGTGTGTGTTTGTAAGGGAGAATAGGCTCAGAGGGATCAGGGGAATGAATTGTCTTCTTTATTAGATCACGGAGGAGTGTACATGTCTGCACTGAAACCGAGTTTGCAAGACAAATTGCTTTTATTCTGAAAACCCATGGTTTACCCTTTTATAGATAGTATGGGGCTCACATGGAGCATCCAGCCACCTCCGATGTAGCAGAGATTTAATCATTTTTAAAAAATCGAGCCTCTAGTAACTGTTGATAATATATTTTATTGTATCCTGGGTTGCCAGCGTTCCTCCAGAGCAGAAGTGTATCAGGCTGTTCACAATACAGGACGAGGCCCAGGCACCACAGGAAGGGGCGGGAGCACCCCGGCTGGGGGAGGCATCCAGCCCCAGGCCCCATGCTGTGTTGCCCAGGCAGGTGAGCTGTGTGCATGGACGAGGTTGATGAAGGGGCTTTAAGACGGAAGGCTGTCATTACACATACATCTTTGGGCTTAATGCTTTCCAGAAGGAAAAGAAAAAGGCAAAACGACAATGATGTATTATTTCTAGACTCAGACTTTGACCATACTTGTTCAAAAAAATATTTTAAATGATATTTTAAGCTTCCCTTTCTTTCCTAGTATTGATCACACACATTGTGTCATCTTCTTTTCACTCAGTGATTAAGTCATTGATTTTGCAAGCATGTATTTGCTCATCTATTTAGGTTAAGGGGTAGGAACAAAAGGTCTCTATTAATCAAGGTCCTGACACAGGGTAGTTTGCCGTGGAGATAGATAATCTAAGTGTGTGTGTGTGTGCCTGTGAATGTATGTGTGCTTGTGTGTGTGTCATTGCTCAGGTTCTGTGGGTGGAGTGTAGGGAGAAAGGTATTGCACCAAGGGTTAGGACGTCCCTGAAAAACGATCATTTAAAATGAACTAGCCAACTCCAGCCATGCCTCTATTACACACAATGCATCTTTAGACATTATCTCAACCATTAAAATTTATTGCATACTCGCCTTTTAGGTCGAGGCGAAGAAAGGAATATAGACCATTTTTCATGCTAAGAATCAGTTCTGTGGCTTTTAGCAATTTTAGACAAAAGATTGGCAAAGCTCCTCCATGCTGTCAGTGATATTTCCCAGTGGATCAGAGCGTTCCTCTCACAGGTGCGTTCTCCGGGCGGGGAACAAGTTCTCGGTGGCCATTGTGAAATGAGTTGCCTTTTGTCCCCTTCGCCTTCGCACTGTTTTCTCATCCAGAATGTGTTTCTCTTGATTCCTTGGTGCTTTAGTGAAGACTCTGATGGGAGATTGTGGGGAGCCTCACCACAGGCAGGAAATGGGGTGGCCCAACCCTTTGCACAGCTTCCAGGGGAGCTTAAAGTGGGCCATCTAAGCCTTGTCCCTGGGAGAAAAGCAAAGGAAAAGAAAGGTGGACATCAGAAAAGGGCAATCTAGGAGAGGTAGCTGGAGGCATTGACTTAGGAGAAAGACTAACATAACTGGGTACGCATAGGTCACTGAACAAGAAGAGAGAAGAGGCGGCAGCTGCCTGCAAACACAGACTGGGACTGGATAATACAAAGCAAATATTAAGCTTCATATTAGTAAGTGTTTAAAAGTGAACTGTATTAGTTTGAGGAAAAGAGAAACAAACCATAATATGCTGCTGGCTGTTTTTTCCAATGAAGCCAGAAGACATGTCAGTCTTGGGGGAATTCATTGCCTCCTTGGTTTGATTGCTAGCAATTTAAGTAAGAATCATTTGGGGACAACTTTTAGCACCTAAAAGGTAAAAGGAATATGTAAAATTTGGAGAATATCAGAGCTTTTAAAAAGATTGCTCTGTGATAAGCAAGGTCCTCATGCAAAACAGGAATTGAACAATTAACCAAAACAATCAGACCTGGAGCCTGGTCCATCCTGCATTTGAGTGTGGGAAGGGGCGTGTCAATTACAGCTGGTTTCTGACCTCATTTCCCACTCTATTCAAGTCCCATCAAATGGCTCCTAAGCTGTTAAAAAGGAGCCAATTAACTGCTGGGTATTGTATCGCTTTTTTATTTCTCTGTTCACCCTCGAGAGCAGTTTCGCAAGAGTAGTGAAATTTGCCGAATCAGAGTTGTCCTGAGGAAAGAGAAGGCGCGAAGACGGGTCAAATGCCCCACAAAGCAGACAATTACACTAATAACTCTGGCTCCTTACGCCTCATAAAGGACATTTTCTAGGAAAAGGGAAACTAGCAATACTTTTAAAAGAGAAAGATGTGCCCTGCTCTTTACAAATCAAACTGTATAATTACGCACTGCATTACAGGCGTCGTAATGTGCCAGCATTTTGAAAAATTATTACTCCCAAAGAGCCAGTCAGGCCAGCAAACTTACTTCTGGGTGCATTTTTATTTACTAGTAACTAGTAATGTGGACTCAGAATTTTCAACAGAAAATGCAATTTGCTTCTAAAGTCTTCGGCCACCTCTCGGCTATATGTTTATGGTTGCAGAGGTGGAACAGCTCTTTGCAAGAGGAACTTTAATGCCATCTCATGTAGCTCCCAACTGGTGGCCCTAAAAGCACAGTTGTGGTGGCAGAAGCACAAGGGAGGGATGGAGAGAGAGCCACATAGTCTGGCCTCCCACACAGCCCACCTGGCCTCCACCCAGCGAGGATCAGTTCTCCCTCCCGACCTCTCTGAAGTTATAGGAGACCTGCTTCCTCTTTTTGCTTTTTCCTTTTCTCTGCATTTACTGTTGTGACACTGGTTAACAAAATTATAGAGGTTTCAGATGCACCACTGTACAACACATCACCTATACACTGTATGGTGTGTCCACTACCCCAAGCCGAGTCTCGTCCATCACCATCGATCACCCCTTATCCTGTACTTTATGTGCTTGAATGTGTTTCATTCTCATTATAATCCTTTCTGCCTCTTTGCACACCCCCCTTCTCCCTGGCAATCACCACACGGCTGTTCCTGTCCATTTTTTGCTCGATCCTCCCTCCCCCAGGTGAGAGCCTTCTCTCTCTCTATGAGTCTTATTTGTTAAAATGAAAAGCAGACTCTACTTATTCTCTGTAAAAAATATTCATAGACTTGGGTCAGTCTAGTCCATCTCCTCATGGACAGTGACCACGGGGTGCATCTCTGCGCTGGGGAAGAATTTCCTTTCCTTTCAGAGTAAAACTCGGCTACAACGGACCCTGTGTGGTCGGTTCTGTGTAATCACCTTGACTTGGGGGATGCGGTGTCTTGTCTCTTGGGACTTATCTGAGACTGAATGCTGGGCTGCCCAGGAAATTTGCAGCCCCGAGGGTGATGCTGGAAATTGGGACTGTGCCACTCTGGGAAGCCGATTAATACCCAGAGATGCCCAGGTCTAATTTCTCTGACATGCATTTTATTTATGTACTAGAGGCCCGGTGCATGAAATTAATGCACAGGGGGGTGGGAAGGAGTGAGGATCAGGCAGGTCTACACCATCTCACAATCTGGGACTGCTGGCTCCTAACTGTTTACTTGCCTGCCTGATCACCCCTAACCACTCTGCCTGCCTGCCTGCCTGATTGCCCCTAACCACTCTGCCTGTCCTACCTCGGTGGCTTTGTTTGGTCCAGAATGATGTCCAGAATGTGGTTTAGCTGCCCAGTCTACTTAGCATATTATGCTTTTATTATTATAGCTGCCTGGATGAGACTTTAGCAAACAGTTTTTAAAAGCTATCCTTACAGATCTTTAATCATATATTAGACATTGGCCTATACTTTATGTGCTTGAGTGTATTTTATTCTCATTTTAATCCTTTGAGGTAGATTTTCTTACTCCATTTTTATTTGGGAAGTAACATGGGTTTGGACAAGGTAACAACTGGCCTCGTTTCCCATGGTTACTGGTTATAGACAGGGGACTCAGTTCTGTCTGACATCAGTTCACAGAGGCCCTGCCCTCCTGGCTGAACCCAGGAGCCAGAAGGCAGGAATTTTTATTCATAGGAAAGTCTGATGCAGAACTTATCTATTCATGGGTTAGTGGAACCCAGACCTTAACTTGTAAACAGCTCATGTAACAATCCATGGATCAAACTCACTTAAGAAATTTTCCTTAAGTTCCTGATTAATGAGTGAGAGTAAGGGCCTTGATTGACACTATGAGGACACTCTTGCCTTGGGTCAGGAGATAATGAAGGCCATCAGCAGCAGGATGAGCCTATGATGCAGATGAATTTCTCAGTGAAGTCTAGCATTCATGCCCTAGATTCCAATATAGATATAGATCCTGCATTAATGGTTAAATATATGAAGAAGCCTAAGTTAACTGCAAAAATAGGTGTACTTCCCATCTCAATGAATTTTTTTTATAATCCTTCTAGAGGCCCAGTGCATGGATTCATGCACTGGTGTGGTCCCTTGGTTTGGCCTGCACCCTCTTGCAATCCGGGACCCTCAGGGTGTGTCAGTCTGCCTGTTTCACCTCAATCCCTGCAGGCCAGCCCAAGGGACCACACTGGTACATGAATCTGTGCACTAGGCCTCTAGTATGCATATAAGATCTTTGGTTAATCTTTTTCCTCCCTCCCCTAACCCCTCTTCTCTCTGACATTCATCAGCCTGTTCCATGTTTCCATGCTTGTGCATTGAGCATCTATCCCCTGGTAGTCAGTGCACATCAGAGCAACTGGTCAAATGGTTGAGCAGTCAAATGGTCACTTAGACTTCTATATATATATATATATACATAAGCCCACCTCAATGAAGCTTTTTGATAATCCTATATGGTCTAAAATTAAATAATTTTTCTAGATTGAATAATGAATAGCTAGACAGATGATAGAGACAGGCTTGGAAGGGCTTATGACAAGGTTAGTCAAGTGCCTGCTACCCAGAATGGTCAAGATTACAGTCATTATCTGATGTTACACTATTCACATTTATCTATTCAAGCGTTTGAGGTTCTTGTTCAACCAGGGTTCATTTCCTTCTCTGGGCTTGACTCCTTAAGCAATTAGGCAAAGTTTCAGAATCATGGAGGGTTTTTAGCCCCAAACTATTAATTCATTATCCAACATTATATTAAAACCAGTCTTTTCAGCCTTCTCTCAGATTTCACCTTCTCAGTGAGGACTGCCTTAACCACTTTGTCCAAATTGTAACCTCACCCACTCAGCCTTTTTACTTCTTGACCTTTGTCTAATTTTAACTATATATTTTTACTTTTCAATTTTAACTATAGCATTCATTCCATTTGACATGTGTGTGTAGGTGTTTACTTCTGCATTGTAGGTTACAATTGAAATACCACACTAATGGTCTGTCTCTTGCCACTAGAATGTAAGTTCCACAGGTCAGGGGTGATTATTTCCTGCTTCACTCTTACATTCCCAGGGCTAGAACAATGCTTGGACCATATATCACTCAAATACATTTATGAGTGAATAAACAAATGGCCATTTATTATTGTCCACAATAATTTCAGCTCTTATGGATTTTTCAAAATGCCATAAATATGTGGAATTTCTTGATTGTTTTAAAGGAAAAGACTATAAACTTATGGAGTTTCTGCTTTCCACTGGGCAACTGCTTCTAAAGGTAAAAATATTATGACTCATTTTATTGACCATATTTTACAAAAATGATGAGTACAGATAACATACAGGAAGTCTTGGCTTTATTTGACATAGTTCAGTGGGCATGTCCTTTTCCATTCCATATTATATGAAAATCTTAAGCAGGCAGAATTTTTAAAGGAAGAATTTCTTACAATTTTTTTCAAGTATTAAGTTCTAGTTAAGTTCTCTTACCTCCCAGCTCTCCAATTAAATCTGTTGTGGTATTGTCCAAGTTTAAGCCTCTTGCACAGTATTGCTGTCCTCGGAAGTCCATGAGCTAGCCTTCCCGGAAAACCGCCTGGCCTCAGTCTAGTCTTGTCCACTCAACTTTGAAGCTTCACATTTTAGTTTACTCTTTTCCCTGACATGGATGGCTGAGAGGGCATATTCTGTCTTTTTTTTAGTCCCATACAGAGGATTTTGACCCAGGTTCTTCTAGAATGTTGAGCTACAACCCAGGGCTGGAAAAGACACATGTTAGTCTGTAGAAACTCATATGTCAGCCTTCAGGTCAAATAAAAGTACTCAGAGTTCCAGGCAGAGAAAAGGACCCATTTTGCATCAAATCACATGGAGTTAACTGGTTTGTACCCATCTAAAGAGAAATATGGGTATATAGCAATTACTGAACAATAAAAATTAGATTGGGGTCAATACCATATGCTCTCACAGGAAACAAAATCAGAAAACCAAATGCTGCTGTGTCAATAGTTGGTCATCCAGAAGCCGTAGAGGGTCAAGGCCTGCAGGTGAAGAATGTGTGTACCAAGTCTCAGATCTTTGGATACCCACTTTTTAATGGTGAAAATTTTTAAATGAAAGTTAGACATGATTTGTTACAATGATTAACAAGGTCATGTACAATCTCCAAGGATTCCAAATGTGTGTCTGAAAATTCACCAAGATATTTAAGACGATGTAAAATCTTAGGCATTAAATTGGACTCTGATATTGATCAGTGAGCTGGTTGTACTCAAATATAAACATGGCAATTAGTATGTCCTCTGATTAGTTCAACCTTCTTTCACCTCCTCTCTTCCACTGAGCCTTCCTTGGCAATGGGAGGGGCTGAGGGGTTATAAATGCAGAACCCCATATAATGTTTTCACTGAGTGTGTTTGATTCAGTGACAGTCTAACTGGCTGTAACTTTCTTAGCTCTTTCCCTATTACCTTCAGCCTTAATAATGTATACATATTTCAAGCTTAAAATGATAATCCATTATTTACCTCATTTTTATGTATAAACTAGAGGCTCAGTGCACAAATTCATACACCAGTGGGCTCCCTCTGCCTGGCTTGCAGGATTGGGCCAAAACCGGCTCTCTGACATCCCCTGAGGGGTCCCAGATTGAAAGAGGGCACAGGCCAGACCAAGGGACCACTGGTGCACAATTGGGGCTGGGGAGGGACATAGGAGGTTGACCAGCTGAGGAGGGCCTGCAGGAGGGCTCCAGGGCATGTCCACCCCATCTCCCTCAGTCCCAATTGGCTGGACTCCAGTAGCAAGCTAACCTATGAGTCGAGCATCTTCCCCTGGTTGGTCAGTACATGTCATAGTGAGCAGTTGATCTCATATCATGCTTTTGATTGGTTGAATGGCTGACTGGTCGACTGGACACTTGGCATATTAGGCTTTTATTATTTTTATTATTATTATAATTTTTACTGTGTTAAAAACAGTTTAAGGGAGACTTCTTGTAAAATGCCATCTTTCTATCAGTTTATTTCTTAGCCTGATATAGCAGTCATCTAACACACCACTGAGGCTAGAAAGAAAATAAAAATTTTAGCAGCACTGCAGTGAAGTTTTGAGAGCTAATGGATTGGCAAAATCTGAGATGGTTGTTCCACTAACAACAAACTCCTGATGCTAAAATGACTTCTGAAATGGATAATGTGTGTGTTGTCTTTTTTATGCAGCAAATACAAATATACTGAAAATAAATGTAGTTAAGGGCTGTCTGTTGTGTGCAGTCTCAGTGCTGTTTCAGCAAGTATTCCAGAAAGTCAAGGTAGTTGAATGTCTATCGTGTTAGCATTGCTTCAAAAGAGCCAAGGCTCAGTGGGTTGGAGCTTCATCCCATACACCCAAAGGTTCTGAGTTCAATCCTGTGTCAGGGCACACACCTAGGTTGTGGGTCCAATCCCCAGTCAGAAGATGAACTGGAGGCACCAGATCAGTCTTTCTCTCTCTCTCTCTCAACCTTTTCTTCTCTCTAAAATCAGTGAAACATATCCTCAGGTGAGGATAAAAAAAAGTACCCAAGGTATTTCTTTCTTGATCCAAATACCATTAAAATATTTGCACTTTATTTTGTGGTTCATGTGGGCAACTTAAAAACAGAACCAAACTGAGGATGGTTGCATCAAACAGTGCAAGTTTCCTGAGTAGGTGTCTGGCTGGGAAGTGCAATGCAGGGTAAGGAAGCCTGGTCACAGTGAGTCTTGGTGCCAGTGTTGTTTGTATGAAATACATCCATGGAGCACACTCTAAGTCCATTTAGCACAACTCCACTAGTCCGAAGCCACTGTCCAATTGCTGGAGATAACTTACAATAACTTCTCTATGTAGATGTCACAATAATGTTTTTACTCCTATATAAATGGATTTAAAGGGAAAAGTAGAAAGTCACATTAGTGTTTATTAGGAAAACACTTATCTGAACAAATCTCTCCCCCCCCCCCCAATCTATTTTATTTGAAGGAGAAAAAAACACACAACATAATGTGGCCTATTGTCAGAGGTTGTAGAATGAAATAGAAAGCAGATGCTGAATATTCAGAGAAGAGCAAACTTCATCAAATAGGTTACATCTTGGGGACAAAATTTTTAAAGAAAATGTTTTGTGTTTCTCTGGGTCAGAACACACAGCCTTTGTGAACCAGCAGCCAGATGGAGGACATATGCTGTGAAGAACTTTGGCAAGGATGTACTGCAGTCAGTGGTGAAGACAGTAAGAGGTAAAATAAATTAACAGAGAAAAGTTAAAGGAAACAAGTTTAATAGAATAATCAAAATCAGCATGAGAGGATTTATTGAGCTTTACAGATTTGTAGAAAAAAAAATCACTAATGAGGTGACAAACTTGAGAACATTTCCCTATTTTGAAAAGAAAGCAGAAGTAAGCAAAAGGAGAGTAATGGCAATTGACATGAAAATTCAAATTATAGGCATCAAATAAACTCTGTTGCTACACTGACATTCTCCCAGGACCAAACTGGTATTATAACTATCGATAAAATGCAAAAAATACAAAACATTCTGAATAATCAACTGGAGAGAAGAACCCTGATAAACAAGGAAAAAAAGTGGAGATAACATAGAGACTGATAGGAAAAGTGGAGGTGCAAAAGGACTGGCAGGGTTCCCACAAACTGCAGCAGAATTTCCAGGGGGACATCTTACCTGTGGGGGGAATTTTTCTTAAGAGTTCTGGTCTAAATCTCAAGCTGTGCTCCCCAGCAGAGAGTACCAGAACCGAGAAAGGTGTTCACATAACATCTGGCTATGGAAAGCAGCAGAGGTGCTATCTGCCAGGGACACACAGCTGGAAACAACAGAAGTTCCAACACACAAAATTTTGTGTGAAGCCACTCACCTTGGGTTCTGGAGAGGGAGGGTAGTGTGGACTGAAGCTGTGTAAGCAGAAACGATACAGAGTTTGGGAACTGGGATTAGAGCTCAGAATGCAGTCACCCCAGTTTCCTGTGTTGAGTCATCCCTTCAAACTGTGGAAGACATCTTTCTCCAGCAAACACTTGCCTAGAGGGAAGGCAGTTCCCTCACCCTATTGGAATCCACTTGCCCCACTCTGTGGAGTTTCTGAGTCTCATTAAGAGACTGAGAATAACAATTCACTTTCAGGCAGAAGCAATTGCCTCCTGCTATTAGAAAACCTCTCCTCACCCCTGTGGTCAGTAGCCTGAGGCTACTTAAGACTGGATATAACCAACCTGAAGGCAGAAGTGGATCTCTGGAGGGTTGGAGTCTTTTTCTGATCTCCTTCTTGGCACAGGCCTTGGAAAAACTTACCTTGATGCATATCTTAACCTTTTCCGAAGAGGCTCCCAGCAAAGTGAGCCACTACTTGCAGATTGCTGACAACTCCAAATAAGGAACTCTGGGCCAATCATAAACAGAGTCTTAAACTATCCTGAACTAAAGATTAGGAGGCATAGAAGATCTATCTAATACATATCCACAAACACAAACAGGCAGCCAAAATGGGCAAACAAAAACACAAGCCCCAAATGAAAGAACAAATGAATTCTCCATAAGAAGAGCTAAATGAAATAGAGATAAGAAATTTATCAAACATAGAGGTCATAATAATGATGACAAATATGCTCAACAGCTTGAAAAAAAGATATAGTTACTATAAAGAATGACATAGCAATAATAAAGAACATAATGGAAGGAATACCTAGCAGATTAAGGGGAGCCAAGGATATGATCAGTGAATTAAACAACAGAGTAGAAAAAAAATCCCTTAATCAGATGCCAAAACTGGTTTGGCTCAATGGATAGAGCATTGGCTTGGGGATTGAAAGGTCCAGGGTTTGATTCCCGTCAGGGGCATGTACCTTGGTTACGGGCATATCCCCAGTTGCAAGAGGCAGCAGATCGATGACTCTCTCATAGATGTTTCTAACTCTCTATCTCTCTCCCTTCTTCTCTGTACAAAATCAATAAAATATATTTTTTAAAAATCACTTAATCAGAGAACCAAATAGAAAAATCAATTTAAAAATAGAGGACAGCTTGAGGGAGCTATGGAATAAGATAAAATGTAAAGACATTCACATAATAGATGAGCCAGAAGGGGAAGAAAGTGAGCAAGGGCTAGAGAATGTGTTTGAAGAAATAATGGTACTAAACTTCCCTAACCTGGTGAAGGAAAAGTCATAAAAATTCAGGAGGCTGAGAGTCCCAAGCAAGAAGAATCAAAAAGGCCCATGCTTAGCCACATACTAATTAAAATGCCCAAAATTAAAGACAAAGATAATCTTAAAAGCATTAAGGGAAAAGAAATTCACTTACAAAGCAGCTCCCATGAGGCTGTCAGTTGATTTCTCATAAGAAACACTACAGGCCAGAAAGAAATGGCATGACTTATTCAAGGTAATGAAAAGCAAAGATCTGAAACCAAGATTACTGTATCAGCAAGGCTACCATTCAAAATAATGGTGAAATAATGCTTCTCAGACAAAAAGAAAAAGTCTTCACAATGTTTTCACCACCAAACAAGCAGTACAAAATGCTAATGAAACTGCTATATTGAGAAAAAGAAATAGAGAAACAGGCATCAAGAATTAAAATGGCAACAAATAAGTACCTATCAATAATAACCTTAAATGTAAATACATTAAATGCTATAATCAAAAGACATAGCGTAGCTGAATGGAAACAAAAACTTGACTCAATTATTTGCTGCCTAAAAGAGAACCTCCTCAGAACAAAAGACACACAGGATGAGAATGAAGGGGTAGAATAAATTTTACATGAAAATGGAGCAAAACAGAACAAAACAAAAGCCTGGAGAAGCAATACTCATATCTGACAAAATAGTCTTCAAAATGAAGACCATCACAAGAGGCAATAAAGATTACTATATAATACTAAAGGTACTGAGCCAACAAGAGGATATAACCCAGGTAAACATATAGAAGCACATAAATAATAAAAAAACAAAACAAAACAAAGTCTGGAATACTTTAAGGGAGAAATCAACAAAATATAGTCATAGTAGCGTACTTTAACACCCACTGACTGCACTGATAGATCTTCCAGACAAAAAATTAACAAGGAAACAATGACTCTACATGATGCACTGGATCAGATGGGTTTAGTTGACATTTATAGATCATTTCACCCCAAAGCTGCAGAAATTACATTCTTCTCAAATGCACGTAGATCATTATCAAAGAAAGACCATATAATAGGGCACAAAACAAGCCTTGACTTGTTTTGGTCATCTTCTCAGATTAAAATGGAATGAAATTAGAAATTAACTATATTAAAAAATACTCAATAACATTCAAACAAATAGAGACTAAATAGCATGTTATTAAATACCGTATTTTCCGGCGTATAAGACGACCCCCTAATTTTACAGTTAAAACATAGGTTAGGCCTATATTCGCTGTATAAGACTACCTCCCACTTCTGAGGCAACACCAGTTCTTTTTTTAATAGACCACCTCTCTGACTCTGGCCAATCCAAGCAGGCTTTTTATGCATGCAAATTATATATGTTCTGTACCCAAAGCTACACTGTGTTCTAGTAAAAGCTTGCTAGGGCGGTGGTATAGTGCCATCCTAGATTTCCAAGTGAGGTGCTTTCTATACATCCTCTTTTTTCTGTCCCCTCTGCTGAGACCTGAATTCAGACCACTGAAAAAGCCCGGTTTATTTTTTTTCATTTCAAAAGTCATCTTATACGCCGGAAAATACATAATGAATGCATAACCCATAAGATCAAGAAAGAAATAAATAACTTCCTGGATTGGGAAAAAAAATGGCAGTCATATAGGCAGATGTGTCTTGCACCTTGTCCCAGAGCCAGACTTGAAATACAACTAAATCAGAGAATATATACTCTGGATTAACAAATGAGCCCCTGCTGAGCTGGTGACTTACAGCAAGAAGTACAGAAAATGCCTGGAGACTGGTAGGAAGTTGTGGCGAGGGCCTGAGAGGGGTGGCAGGCCAGTGGGCTGAAAGGGAGTGATGGGCTGTGTTATGGGAGAATCTGTTCCCTAAGAAAAATAGTATCCAGGCCCAGGATGAGGCATGAAGGAGTAACATCTAACTGTGAAAAGGAAAAGCCACAGGGCTGTTGGCTGCTGGGAAGTCTGGATATGAGTCCAAAGCTGTGAAAGGCAGCACCAGGAGAGGAAAGCAGCTGAGTGCTAGGGGGAGAGAATGCCAAAGTTTCACTTTTTTGTCCTTATTTTTATTCTCTAAACACAGAACACGGGACTTTTCAAGTGCAATCATTCACTCAAGGCTTTGGCACAGGGAGGGAGTCAGACTTAAAGTGCCAATGAAGGCGATAAAGGGAATCAGGGAAAGATATGGAAAAACAGTAGCTAGGAATTCTACATTGTGGTGTTCATACATTCCAAACCTAAATGGCCATTTCTGTGCAGAGATGCTAGCCACTCCTCATAGACTCAGGACAAGTGATACAACATTTCACACCCTAGATTTTGAGCTTTGTAGAGAAACAAAGGTAGAGGCCAAGCTTAGGGTCTGAATAGTCTCCAGCAGCCCTCAGTGATAAGATTAGAAGAGGGGCCATCTACCCCAATATTTTTGGAACCAGATTGATAAAAACTCTAGGGTCCCAGATGACACCAATGTTCTCCATACAAGGATCTGTTCAACCAAGGGCAGGCAATATTTTGGGCCACTCAAAGAAGTGTAGATGTGGGACAAGAAAAAAAAACCACCCATCATATCCCTGAAAGGGAAACAGACGTACCCCACCTAAAGCCCTGTCACAAACAGACACTTGAGTGATTGACAGCTGGCAGAAAGGCAAGAAGGGCAGATTGTTCCCTAGCAGCCACGAACTATGGAAAGAGACACAAATAGTGGACTGATGGATCACTTGAAGCTTCAAGAAGTATGGTAAAAGCCAAAAGACAATGCCTGGCAATGGTTAGTACCTATGTACCTAACAGAAAGCCCAGAATTGACAGAAAGAACAGACAAATGGGGTCCTAAACCAGCTCCCATGGGCATTAAAACTCAGCTGAAGCAAACTACACTTCACTTTTTAAAATTTTTATTTGCTTTTTATTACTTTTTATTTTACTGTTTTATTTTTTGCACTTTTTCTTGCTCTCTTCTCTTTTTTCTCTCATTTTTCATCACCTTTCTCCTTTTCAGTTTTTCTCTTTCCTCTTTCTTTTTAAAAATTAATCTTCTTTATCTGCTTTATTGATTTGTTATTATTCTAGTTGGTTTATTCATATATATAATTTTCCCTTCCCTGTTCCACCTCAATTACCTTTTTTCTTTTATTTTTCTTCACTAGTCAGTTTCTTCTCTTCTCTTCTTCTCTCTTCTCTTCTTTTCTCTTCTCTTCTATTAATTTTTAACTTGTTTCACTTCTAAAATTTAGACCTATCTGTTCTCTCCTCTATTCACCTTTCCCATTTCTTTTCTCCTGCCTTTATTCTAAAGCATGGTCCTTCCCCTATTCCTCAAATTTGTTAAATTTATTTCTTTATTTAAGTTCTGTATTACAGATTCTACCCCCCCACACACACACACACTTTTTCTGTTGTTGTTGTTTTGTTTGTTTGTCTGTTTGTTTGGTTTGGTTTGTTTGTGCTTTGTGATCTATTTGTTTATTTTTTTGTATTTTCTCCCCATATTCTTTCTTTTTCTTCCTTTCTTCCTTCCTTCCTTCCTTCCTTCCTTCCTTCCTTCCTTCCTTCCTTCCTTCCTTCCTTCCTTCCTTCTTTTATCATTCTTGCTCTCTTTCCCAATTCTCTTTCCCTGGGGCTCTTGTATACAGTCATGTTCTGTTCTTTCTGTGTTCTGTCTTGTCTTGATGTATTTTGTGATTTTTAGTCAGCACCTAAACAATGGCTAGAATGATGTGTTAGGGAGTGAGCCACATAATCAGATGCCCTGAAAGGAGACTAACCATGAATGGGACAATAACATTTAAGACATAAATAAATCAGTAGAACCCAAATATTTTAATAGGGGACTTCCCTAGAACACCCAGCCTGGGACAATTGAGAGACTGCTCCACTGATTCCTATAAATTATCAACTACATAAGACCAACCCAAAAAATCTGGGGGTCATAGCAATTTTATCTAATATATAAAAACAATTACAAGGGAATAGAAAATAGGGAGACAAGGAAACAACACCCAAATGAAAGAAAAATAGGAATAACCAGAACAGAAACCAGATGAAATGAAGACAAGCAATTTGTCAGAGAAATAATTCCAAGTAATGGTATATGAATGATCAAAAGTCTGGATGAAACATTCACCAACCTGAATAAGAATCAAGTGGAAATCAAGAACGACATAGCTGCAATAAAGAACACAGTGGAAGGTTTCAACAGTAGAACAGAAGAATCTGGAGACTGAATAAGCACATTAGAATACAAGTTAGAAAAGCAGAGCAACAATTGGAAAAAAATTAAAAAAGCAGGAGGAAAATCTAAGGAAGCTTTGGGACAACATGAAACGTAACAAAATCCGTATATAGGGGTACCAGAAGGAGAGGAATCTGGTCAAGGAATAGAAAACATGTTTGTAGAAATAATGACAGAAAACTGATGTAAATTTGGAAAGAAAAAAGTCACACAAGTCCAAGCAGCACAGAGAATCCCAATCAAGATGAAACCAAAAAGTCCGACACTAAAACACATTATAATTAAATTGGCAAATGTAAAAGACAAAGAAAGAATCTTAAAGGCTGCCAGTGGGAGACAGAAATTTAACTACAAAGTATCTCCCATAAGACTATCAACTGATTATGCAGTGGAAACACATCAGGCCAGAAGAGAATGAAATGAAGTATACAATGTGAGTAAAAGAAAGTGACTGAATCCAAGAATATTCTATTCAGCAATTTATCATTCAAAATTGAAGGTGAAATCAGGACAGTCACAGACAAAAAAAAAAAAAAATGGTTACGGGAGTTTATTACCAACAATTGAGTAATGCAAGAAATGTTAAAGGGACTGTTGTAAAAAGAAGAAATAGAAAGAAAAGAAGGAACACAGGCATAAAAATAAAATCAGGCAATAAACTAGTACCTATCAATAGTAATCATAAATGTAAATGGATCAACTGCTTTAATAAAAAGACATAGGATAGCTGAATGGATAAGAACATATGACCCATGTATTTATGCTGTCTACAAGAGATCCACCTTAGAACAAACTCACACAGACTGAAAGAGAAGGGATGGAAAAAAATTTTTCAGGCAAATGGAAATGAAAAAACAAAAAACAAAAACCTGGGATAACAATACTGTATCTGACAAAATATACATTAAAGTGAAGGCTAGAACAAGAGATAAGGAAGGCCACTTCATAATACTAAAAGAATTGATACAACAAGTGGACATAACTCTGGTAATCAAATATATACCCAATACACGAACAAATTTTATATATATATAAAACTTCTGGGGGATATAAAGAGAATAACAGAAGTAGGGGACTTTAATATTCCACCATTACTGAATAAATTTTCTAGACAAAAAAGAAATCAACAAAGAATCAGCAATCCTAAAGGACTCACTAAATCAGATTGAACTAAGTAACATGTTCAGAACATTTCAGCCCAAAGCTACAGAATATAGCTCAAATGCACATGGAACAGTTTTGAAGGTAGACTACATATTAGGACAGAAGCTAAGTCTCTACAATTTTAAAAGGATTGAAATCATATCAAGTATTTTATCAGACCATAATGGCAAGAAATTAGAAATCAGCTACAATAAAAACAATAAAAAACAATTAAATACCTTGAGGCTGAATAGCATGCTATTAAACAATGAATGGATTACCAAAGAAATCAAAGAAGAAATAAAAAATAAAAAATCCTGGAAAAAAATAACAATGAAAACACAACAATCCAAAATCTATGGGACACAGTGAAAGCAATCCTGAGAGAGAAGTTCATAGCACTGTAGGCCTACCTCAAAAAACAAACAAACAAACAAACAAACAAATAATAAAATAAATAAATCAAGAAAAACAGGTATAAGTTATTTAACCCTACAACTTAAGGAATTAGATATAGAGCAACAAGAAAAGCCCAAAGTACCGTATTTTTCAGACCATAAGATGCACTTTTTCCCCCCCAGAAGTGGGGGGAAAAAGTCCCTGCGTCTTATGGTCCAAATATAACCTACACATATACTTTAAAAAAAAAGTTTTTTTACTTGCCCGGCTCTATGTGGTCTTTGTGTGCTTGCCCGGCTCTAAAATGGTTCTAAATGCTGCTGTTTACTTTACAGGGTTAATTACATGTGTTTATGACTGTGATGTTGGGTTTTAATGCACATAAAATATTTTGGGACACTATTTGTTTCAGAATCTTTTTTTCTTCATTTCCCTTCTCTAAAAACTGGTGCGTCTTATGGTCCGGAGTGTCTTATGGTCCAAAAAATATGGTAAGTAAAAGAAATCAAATGATAAAAAAATCAGAGTAGAAATAAGTGACATAAAGACGAAAGAAAAAAAAAATACAAAAGATAAATATAACCTAGACTTGGTTCTTTGGAAGCATAAATAAGATTAATAAATATCTAATTAAACTCACTAGGAAACTAAGATAGAGGACCCAAACAACAACAACAACAACAACAACAACAAAACACACAAAAAACAAACAAAAAATTAGAAATGAAAGATGTGAAGTAGCAACTGACCCCACAGAAATACAAAGAATTATAAAAAACAAAACAAAACAATTAAAGACCTTATTCCAACAAATGGGACAACTTGAACAAAATGGGTATATTCCTAGAAAAATATAATCTTCCAAAACTCAATCAGGAAGAATCAGAATTTTCAGGCAACTAATAATGAAATTGAAGCAATAATAATAATAATAATAATAATAATAATAATAAACATCTTAGAAAACAAAAGCTTTGGTTCAGGAGAATTCACAAAAAACTATCCCAAAAAAATTCAAGAAGAAGGAAAACTTCCAAACTCTTTCTATGAGGCCAGCATTTCCTGATTCCAAAACCAGATAAAGACACTACAAAGAAAGAGAACTACAGCCAAATATCTCTTATGAACAGAGATGCCAAAATCCTTAAAGCACTTTTAGCGAATTTGAATTTAGCAATACATTAAAAATACCATACATCATGATCAAGTAGGGTTGATTCTGGGGATGCAATGTTGGTACAATATTCATAAATCAATAAATGTGATACAGCAATTAACAGATTGCAAGACAAAAATAATCATATCAATAGATGGTGAAAAAGCATTTAACAAAATCTAACACCTTTTTTTTTTTTTTTTTTTTTTTTTTTTTAGAGGCTAGGCAAAAAATTATTGGAAAGGATACAGAAAACACAAATCATTTAAAAAAATGCAGGTGAGACTTCATCAAAATTTGAAAATTCTGTTTGTAGAAATATACCATCAAGGAAAATAGACAAATCTCAGATTGGGGGGAAATATTCAAAACATATATCTGACAAAGGACCAAAGGACTTATATATATATATTTTTTTTCATCATGCACAGAGTGTTTTATTTTATTTATTTACTTATTTATTTAAAATCAATCTTTATTCTTCATATTATTACAAAGGTTCTTCATTTTTCCCCCCTTCCACCATGTTCCCACCCCACCCTCTGCCCTTTCCCCACCCCTCATTGTCCTCATCCATAGGTGCACAGTTTATGTTCAGTCTCTTCCTGCATCCACCACTCCCCTTTTCCCCAGGAATTGTCAGTCCACTCCCCTCTCATATCTCTGATTCTATTATAATCAACAGTTAATATTGTTCATCAAGTTTTTTAATTTCCTTGTTGTTTTTTTAAAATTAATAAACTTTTATATTTTTAAGAATAAATTTTAAAATCTAATAATTTTAAACCTTGTTTTTTCTGCCCTGGGAACTGAGAAGCAAACTTGTTTACATGTAAACTTGCCCTTAGGCTATCAAAAGGCATAGCCATTCAAATGTAAATGAACACATTGTTTAAAGATAGCTGCTGGCTGGAATTGGATTACCTGTTCTGGGTGGGAAGGGCTTGTCCTCCCCTTTCTCCATTAAAATTAAGGTGTTAGCTTTAAAACCTCTTTTTGGCAAGAGACCTTAAACTTTCAGAACTTTTTTTTTTTTTTTTTTTTTTTTTTTTTTTTTAATGAACAAAGGATTTGAACATACATTTTTCCAGAATGATTCACAAATGGACAATAAGTATGTGGACAGATATTCAACATCATCATTAGGGAAATACCATAAAACTATAGTGAAATACTACTTCATGCCTGCCAGAGTGGCTATAATAAAAAAGAAGGACAATGACAAGAATTGGAGAGGGTTTGGAGAAATTGGAAACCTCATATATTGCTGTTGGGGTTATAAAATGGGGTAGCCACTTTGGAAGATAGTTTGGTAGATTCTGAAAATGTTAAACAGGGTTGCCATGGACCCAAAAACTTTCAGAACTTTAAATTTTTCAGGTAGTAAATCAATTACTTAGCATTTTCTCAAATCAATAATACCTCCACATGACCAAGGATACACTTCACACAAAAGACACTTCCAAATAGATCAACTGACCTCATCCAGACCCCACACAAGGCACTCACAGATCAACACCCCAGCGCTACAACAACTCAACACATCCAGATCTAAGCCTTCATCACTTGATTCATCAGACCCTCAAGTTCCCCCAAAAGTTTTCAGCCATGTCTGAGAAGCAGCCCTGGGGCATGGGCAGGAGAGGAGCGAGCTGTTTTGGGCCCAGCTGCTCTGGGCCTGGCCTCTGTTGCTCTGGGCCGCTCCACAACCAGCTGCTCCGGACCTGGCTGCTGCTGCTCCAGGCCTGGCTGTTCCCGACCCGGCTGCTCTGGGCCCAGCTGCTCCGGGTCTGGCTGCTCCGGGCCTGGCCACCCTGGGCTTGGCCACCTCCGCCCCAGGCCTGGCTGCCACTGCCCCAGGCCTGGCTGCTTTGGGCCCTGGCTGCTGCTGCTCTGGGTCCTGCTGCTGCTGCTCCAGGCCTGGCTGCTCCCCACCCGGCTGCTCTGGGTCCAGCTGTTCCAGGTCTGGCTGCCCTGGGCTTGGCCGCTTCCACCCTAGGCCTGGCTACTCCGGGCCTGGCTGCTGCTGCTCTGGGTCCAGCTGCTGCTGCTCCGGGTCCGGCTGCCACTGCCCTGGGCATGGCCACTCTGGGCCTGGCCACCACTGCTCCAATATTCTGTCTTTTTTTTTTAAATGCATTTATATTGTAATGTTGGCTGCTGAGTTGAGTTCTGTCTTAATCTTCGATTTTTCAAGATCTTCTTTGTATTCTTTCTTAAGTAATTTTACTATCTTTTGCTATAACTTGATTTCTTCACATTGAAAACTTCTTCGGTTTCTTCCTCCTTGTCCTGGAAGCTCAGCAGGCTGACCGGTGGCGTACATTTGTTCTCATTGTCCTCCTGCATGGCTTCAGCCTCTTGCCTGGGTCGGCACCACCCAGGAAGCAGCCCCCGGCCTAGGCTCCTTGGCCAGCGATCAGAGGTCGAGGGCCCAGCGGCACCTCTCCCCGCCCCCCGCCCCCCGGGGGGGCCCTGTCACCTGGCTCCTTGCCGGGGCCCAGCTTGCTGGTGCCCGGTGGTGGCGGCTCCCGCTCCTCATTGCGCTCCTCCCAGCCTGGAGCCTTTGTCTCCTTCCCGTCAGGGCAGTCTAGCATAAGAGTCAACAGTCCATCCTCTGTGTGCAATGTGCGCAACTCCACGCGCGCAGCGTGTCTCCGTACCTCAGGCTTTTACAGCTCCTCTGATTTTCCTTCTGGTTTTCTCTTTCCTTCTTGTAGAATTTTCAGTCAGTTGACTTCCTGTAGCTCTGGGCAATGTCCATTTTATATTTTAGTTGTATATTATTGAAATTGTTGTGTGCTGCTGCGGTTAGGTGTTTACCTGTGCAGCCATCTTGTATCCTCCCCAAAGGACTTGTATCTAACACCCTTTTTTGGTAAATCTCTCAACAAAGTGGGAATCTTTCTGTATAATAAAGAGGTAATATGAAAATTGACCATCACACCTTCACAAGATGTTTGCTTATGACCAGGCTGGCAGGGAGGTTAGTGAGGGACAACCAAATGACTGAACAAGCAGGCTGTGTGGGGTGACCAGAATGGTGGTATTGGTGGGGCTGTGAGGAGCAACCAGGCCAGAAGTGGGAGAGCAGTAAGAGGTGATCAGGTTGGAGGGGAGGGGGAGAGTAGTTTGGGTCAACCAGGCCAGCCAGCAGGGGAGGGTACAGTTGGGGGTGACCAGGCCAGCAGTGGGGGCAGTTGTGGGCAATTAGGCTGGCAGGGGGCAGTGAGGGGCAACTAGGCTAGTGGGGGTGGAAGTTGGGGGTGACTAGGCTGGAAGGCAGGGTAGTAAGGGGTGAACAGACTGGCAGGGGGGGATTTAGGAGTGATCATGCCAGCCAGGAAGGGGGCAGTTGGATGCAATCTGGCCAGCAGTGAGGTCAGTTAGGGGCAACCAGGTTGGCATGCAGAGGCAGTGAGGGGCAATCAGGCTGGCAGGGGGACAGTTAGGGGCAACCAGGCAGACAGACAAGTGAGCAATTAGGAGTCAGCAGTGCAGAATTGTGAGAGGGATGTCCGATTGCCGGTATAGGCCCAATCCCTGGGCCTATACCGGCAATCGGACATCCCCTGAGGGGTCCTGGATTGGAGATGGTGCAGGCTGGGCTGAGGGGACACCCCACCTCCCATGCATGAATTTCATGCACCAGGCATCTAGTCATACTTAATGAAAGAGTAATATGCAAATTAACATCACTTTGCTACACCCACAAACCAAGCCCAATCAGAGTGAGTATGCAAATTAACCATAACCAAGATAGCTGCCTCCATAGAGACTGGGAGAGAGGCTCAAGTTTCCCAGGCAATGGAGGAAGCCAAGCTTCTGCAGCCCTGGCTGGCCTAGGCCTCCACTCAAGGCTACAAAGTTTTAATTATAGAAAGTAAGCAAATCCAAACAGAAATAGAGGCAGCCACTGAGAGAAGAGGGGGCTTGGCTCTGTTCCAGGCTACAAAGTTTCGAGGTAAATAAAATCCAGGGCCTCTATTTGGGTTGCCTGGGGGTGTGGCCAGCCTGCAAACCACCACATGCCCCAAGGGAACCCCCATGCCCCAAGGGAACCCCCACCCTGACCCAGGACATTCTTCATGGCAAACCATCTGGCTCCCACCCATTCACCAGGCCTCTATCCTATCAAATGAAAGAGGAATATGCAGATTGACCATCACTCCAACACACAAGATCAAGATAGCTGCCCCCATGTGGTTAAAGATCCTCCCCCCATGTGGACAAAAGAGGGCCACTACAAGATGGCCAATAAGGGAGGGGAGTTGGGAGGGACCAGTTTACAAGGGAGGGCAGTTGGAGGTGATCAATCCTGCAGGGGAGGGCAGTTAGGGGTGGCCAGCCTGGCAGAGGAGGGAAGTTGGGAACAAACAAAACAGGCTGGAAGGGGAGCAGTTAGACATCAACCAGGCTGGCATGGGAGTGGTTAGGGGATTATCAGGCTGGCAGGCAGAAGTGGTTAGGAGCAATCAGGAAAGTAGGCAGACGAGCAGTTGGGAGCCAGCATGGGATCGGGTCTAAATGGGCATTTGGACATCCCTCCCACAATTCAGTTGAACATCCAATTGAAATGGGCAGTTGAATATTCCTTGAGGTGTCCCAGATTAGAGATGGTGCAAGTTGGGCTGAGGGATACCCCCCACCACCACCCTGTGCATGAATTTCGTGCACCTGGCCTCTAGTATGTATATAAAAGTCTAATATGCTAAGTGTCCAACTGTCTGACTGGTCGCTATGATGTGCAATGACCTCCAGGAGGCAGATGCTCAATGCAGGAGCTGCTGTGACTGGCACTGGCCATTTACAGAGAAACGGTAGTATGGACCTGGTGCTGACAAAAGCAACATTCAGCTCTCAGTGGGACACAAGCTCCACCACCACGCTGGAGCAACAGTCTACCAAATCACAGCCAATACTGCTGAGACTCATTGGTACAAAATGGGGCCCATAGCCCAGCCTAGCTCAGAAATGGTGGCTGTGGGTGCCAGGTAATTACATGATGTAGCAATGCCCAGCTTCCTCTCTCTAATGACAGGCCATGTAACAATAAATGGCACCACAGATCTGGTGCCCACAAAGCAACACTTGGCTTCCCCCCAGTGGGACACAGAAACTGCCACCACCCTGGTGGGACACCCTACCAAATCACAGCCAATGCTGTTGAGATACCATGGTGCAAAATGTGGCCCACAGGCCAGCCCAGCCCAGCCCAGAAACAGTTGCTGTGGACAATGGGTAATGAAGTCATGTAGCAATGCCCGGCTTCCTCTCCCTAGCGACAAGCATCTTTGGAGTTTCTTTAGCCCAGGAACATGACTTGCTTTATAGCCAGATGGAAACATTTTACACTTTAACCAAATGTCTGTGGAGCATTTTCCTGTGCTTCACCTCATTTGATTCTCACAGAAGTCATGGAGTAGGTAGATAGAAGATTCAGTGGAATCCTATTTTCTTTTCTTTACCCAGAAAATGGAGATGTAGAAAGCTTAAGAACTTGACCAGTCTAAAAAGAAGTAAGAAATGAACCTTGAAAATGACTTCAGGTTTTCTCAGTGTGTAGAATATAGTCAAACACTGCTGCAATTAAATATTTTAACCTTTGTTCTCCCTGGGTTATCTACAATAACAATCTGCTTAGTATTGATATTTACTGCTGTGTTGGTGACAATTACCTGAAAGAGAAGTTGGGGTGCTTCACTGGGCTGCAAAAAGTTTAGCTAAGTCAAAAAGCAGATCTAATTAAGAAAATTTATCTCTTTATATAAATATCTCACTTTATATGATATAAAGATCTCATTGGCACCAGTGAGATCTTTATATAAAGAGATAAACTTTATAGCATGCATGTGTTTTGATCTGTCACTATAATTGTGAATTTGGTTGACACTTCTATTATAGAGAAAGGTTGACTAGCAATATTAAGATATTTCTTCTAATTAATTTTCTTTTAATGTGCACTGGCCTCTATTAGAGGGATAATACCTCAACATAATAAAGGCCATATATGACAAACCTACAACTAGCATCATATTCAATGGACAAAAACTAAACAATTTCCCCTAAAAATAGGAACAAAACAGGAATGCCCACTTTTGCCACTCTTCAACATAGTTCTGGAAGTCCTGGCCATACTAATCAGATAGGAAAAAGAAATAAAAGGCATCAAAATTGGAAAGGAGGAAGTAAAACTCTCATTATTTGCAGATGACATGACACTATACATAGAAAACCAAAAGACTCCATCAAAATACAACTAGATTTAATAAATGAATTAAAAAATGTAGCAGGCTACAAAATTAACACCCCAAAATCCATAACATTTTTATACACCAGTAGTAAACTCTCAGAAAGAGAAAATAAACAAACAATCCCATTTACCAATGCAACAAAATAATTAAGATTCTTAAGAATAAACTTAACCAAGAAAGTAAAATAATTGTACTAAAAAATCTATAGTACACTGAATAAAGTTTTAGAGGAAGATATAAACAAATGAAAGAATATACCATGCTCATGGATTGGTAGAATTAACATCATTAAAATGTCCATACTACCCAAAGCAATCTATAGATTCATTGCAATCCCTATTAAAATACCAATGGCATATTTCACAGAAATAGAACAAATACTCCAACAATTATACAGAACCAAAAAATAACCAAATAGCCGTAGTAATTTTAAGAAATAAGAATAAAGTTGGAGGGAGCACAACACCAGATATTAAATTATACTACTAAGCCACTGTAATCAAAACAGCCTGTTACTGTCACAAGAACAGAAATATAGGTCAATTGGAATAGACTAGAGACCACAGAAATCAACCCAAGTCATTACGCTCAATTAATATTTGACAAAAGAGGCAATAATATAAAATGGAGTGAAAACAGTCTCTTCAATAAATGATGTTGGGGAAACTGGACAGATACATGAAAAAAAAAAAAAGTAATGAAACCACCTTCTTACACCATACACAATAAACTCATACAGAATAAACTCAAAATGGATAAAAGCCTTAAATACAAGATGGAAAATAATAAAAATCCTAGAAAAAAAAGATTGGCAGCAAAACCTCAGACATCTCTCATAGAAATATGTTTGAGCATACATCTCCTGGGGCAAAGGAAAATAAGGAGAAATTAAACAAATTAAACTACATCAAAATAAAAAGCTCCTGCACAGCAAAAGAAACAATCAATAAAATGCAAAAGGAGTCCACTGTGTGGGAGAACATATTTGGCAATGATACATCTGATAAAGAGTTACTATCCAAAATATATAAGGAACTCATACACCTTAATTAAATAAAGGCAAAAAATCCACTTAAAAAAAATGACAAATGAGCTAAATAGACACTTTTTTAAAGTGGACATACAGATGGCCAAGAGACATACCAAAAAAAAAAAAAAAAAAAAAGCTCAAAGTCACTGATCATTAGAGAGATGCAAATTGAAACAACAATGAGTTATCACCCCACACCTGTCAGAATGGCTACCATCAACAAATTAACAAAAGACAAGTGCTGGTGAGGATGTGGAGAAAAGGGGATTCTAGTACATTGCTGGTGGGAATGCAGACTGGTGCAACCATTATGGAAAATGTATGGAGATTCCTCTAAATATGAAATATGGAACTGATATTTGACCCAGTGATCCCACTTCTAGGAATATGTTATAAGAAACCAGTAACACTAATCAAAAATAATATATGCACCCCTATGTTCATAGCAGCACAATTTCTAATAGCTAAGATTGGGAAACAGCCCAAGTGGCTCATAAGCAGATGAGTGGATAAAAAAAAGCTGTGGTATATTTATCCCATGGAATATTATGAAGCTGCAAAAAAGAAGCACCTCTTACCTTTTGAGATAGCATGGAGGGACCTGGAGTTTATTATGCTAAACATATAAGCCAGTCACAGAAAGACAAGTATCACCCAATTTCACTCATTCGTGAAATCTAACGAGCAAAATAAACTGTTGAACAAAACACATCGAGAAACAGAAGCTTGGAACAAACTGTCAAATATCAGAGGGAAGTGAGGTATGTGTAGGTTGGTGGTAATAGATCACCCAAAGACTTTCTATGCATATATGCATAATCCATGGACACAGACAATAGGGTGGTGAAGGCCTGGGATGGTGTGCAGGGTGAGCTATAAGGGATCAATGGGGTGAAAAAGGGGACATATGTAATGCTTTCCACAATACTTAGAAATATAAATAAATCTGTTGAATAAAAGCATATTTAACTGTGGAAAAAAATTCAAATTTTAGAAGTGACTAGACAGAATTTAAAGCAAATGTAATGAACCATTGTTTTTTATGAAGACTTGAAAAATAAATTTAAAAAATTAGATCTTATAAGCACCCAAAAGTGTTAATTAATAAAATTAATAGTAAGCTCATCTTAAGTTACTCTCATACTATTTTAAATTACTGAAACAATAAAGAAATAACATACAATTTAAAAATAGATTTTTCATTTTAAACCATATACCTAGCCAATTTTACCCCTAATTATCATAAGGGAGAAATATCTACTAACATATGCAATAACTCAGTAAAGATACCTGTCCAACATCCATTTGTGAACACAAAGACATACTAAAAACAATAAAATCTATCTATGTTTAAAATAAAAATGTTAAAATACATCTAATAGAAGTAAGTATATATTTCATGAATGCTAAAGGCATTGTTCTGAATCCTCTTGATTAATTAATTGAACTCACAATAACAATATGACTAGAATTACCTGTGTTTTATAAATAAAGAAGTCTTGATAGAATTAGGTTACATAATGTGTGAAGTTCATGTTACTTAAGAGCCAGGCTCTGGTTTTGGCCAAGGCCTCATTGGCCTGTGTCTGTCTCTCACCTTGCTGGGAGACAGATAAATATGAGATTTTGCAGAAAATTTTCCATATTTCATTACAAATTATTCGAATGGCAAAAATCATTGAGACACAAGCTTGAAAGTCTTAATGCTGACAAGTGGCTAATTCTTTTGTTGAAATCCACTTTCTATGGTTCTACGTGCATGTGTGTGTGTAACTTTGCTTAAAAAATGTAAAAGTTATACATGAATACATGTTATACTGTCTGTACAACCTGACTGGGAGAGGAGACGTGGCAGCTCATTCCTGGCCCTTCCTGGACACCAACCTGTGTCTTTCCCCTGTTCTGAGTTTAATCTGTATTATCACCCTGCAAACACTGCAACCAGGAGTGTGATGGCTTTACTGAGTTCTGGGAATCCTACCAGTGAATCACTGAACCCCAGGATGGCCAAACTCCAATATACTTTCACAATGCTGCTCAGTCATTTGGTCGTCCCTTACTAAACCCCTCTGCCAACCTGGTCACCCCACATGGCTTGTTTGGTCCTCCGTTTGATTGTTTCAGTTGCAATGATCACTTAGGCTTTTATATATATATACTAGAGGCCCAGTGGATGAAATTTGTGCATGGGGTTGTGTGTCCCTCAGCCCAACCTGCACCTTTTCCAATTTGGGACCCCTCTGGGGATGTCCGACTGCTGGGCCTAAACAGGCAGTTGGACATCCCTCTCACAATCCTGGACTTCTGGCTCCCAACTGCTTGCCTGCCTGCCTGCATGATTGCCCCTAACTGCTTCTGCCTGCCAGCATGATCACCCTTAACCACTCCCCTTCCAGCCTGATTGATGACTAACTGCTCTCCTGCCAGCCTGATCATCCCCAACTGCCCTCCCCTGACAACCTGATCACCCCCAATGACCTCCCCTGCATATTCCATTTTTATTAGATAAGTTGTTTTCTTTAACATGTTGGACAGCCCTAACTGGTTTGGTTTAGTGGATGGAGAAATGGCCTGCAGACTCAAGTGCACCAGGTTCAATTCCAGTCAAGGCCATGAACCTTGGTTGGGAGCACATACCCAGTGGGGACTGTGCAGAAGGCAGCTGATCGACATTTTTCTCTCATAGATGTTTCTAGCTCTCTATCCCATTCCCTTTCTCTCTGTAAAACATCAATAAAATATATATATATATATAATAAACATTTAAGATTCCTCCATATCTGCCTGGCTGGTGTGACTCCGTGGCTGAGAACCCAGGCTGGGCTGGGAGGGGATCGCTATGAGGGTCCGTGTGCTGCTGCCGGCCTGAGAACCCAGGCTGGGGGCGTGGAGCCAAACTGCCTCTTTGTGGCTGCAGGTGGGGTGGGGTGATGCAGAGACATTCCTGCCCTGTCCCCAGCCGCTTGGCACCTGCAAGGTAGCACGGGGGCCTTCTGGGACCCCTGCTGCTTAAGGCCTAAACACGGGCCTACTGGCTAGGAGCAGCCTGGGTCCGGAGAATGTTCAGGAACCCAGACTACTCAACGCCTGTATGTGCAAATTAACCGCCATTTTTGTTAGGTTAATTTGCATACTCACTCTGATTGGCTGTGGGCATAGCCAAGGTACGGTCATCAGCATTTTCCTCTTTTATTAGTGTAGATAGATTACTAATAAGTGTCTCTACTAAGAAATATGAGTTTGGCTTTGAGGAAAGATGAGAAAGCATGGAGTAATAACTCTGCCTCAACCCAGACATTAATGCAGTGTGAGGCACTAGATGTGGGAAAGAAAGGCAAGAAAAGACAGGCAAGTTAGTACATTTTCAGACAAGGAATGTGTGTGGACTTGATTTTGTCTCTGGATAACTAAAATCACTGTGTCTGTACTACAGTCATGAATAATAACAGGTGCAATTATTTTAATATTCATAGCTTACATCCAGACACCACAACTCAATATGCCAAACCTTGGTCTCACAAATAGGATATATTCTCAGGTGTAACTCAGCTTTCATTTACTTTTCATTATTTGAACTCTAATTCTGTTTCCTGGGAAACTAGGCACTGGAATTATCAAGTATTCCAACGTTTTAAAAATATATTTTTGCCGAAACCGGTTTAGCTCAGTGGTAGAGAGTCGGTCTGTGGACTGAAAAGGTCCCAGGTTCGATTCCCATCACTGGCATGTACATTGGTTGCGGGCACATCCGGGTAGGGGGTGTGCAAGAGGCAGCTGGTCGATGTTTCTCTCTCATCGACGTTTCTAGCTCTCTATCTCTCTTTATTCCTCTCTGTAAAAAATCAATAAAATACATTAAAAATATATATTTAAATGACTCTTTTACTATTGGAATTATTTTAGCTAATTCATTTTTAAAAGAATCCCTAAAATTTCTTCCCATAGATTTTTCAACTTAGAAAAAGATTTTGAAAAATATGAAGTGCTGGTGATAATTCAAAATTATACATTTTAATTTTATATTACAACCATTTAAAGTATATATTTACACTGTAAAAAGGGGGTTGAAAAACAACCAAAGGCTCAGCCATGTCTGAGTGGGCATAGGGATAATTCTCTCTGACTGTTGACACTGCCATTCTCTATCTCCTTCAAAGTCAGACTGGAATCTCATTTCCCCGGGGTGATAAATCATTGCAATATCAGAATGTTTACATAGCATATGTTTTCTCACTCTTGAGGTGCAAAGGGGAAAATGACAATATTTTTTATTGCTTCAGCAAGAGTCACGGGACAAGTTGTCCTGATTGAAGAAATGCTACTCTTTCAAATTCACTTGAAGGACTTTGCAAAGGCTGAGCTGTGAACATGGAATGGCGTGATACCATAAAGCATGTAACGTTCCATCCATCTCAGCAACTGAGTCCATGGCCTGCATCTGGTGGAGCTGAGCAGTTAGCCTCTATCATTAGGATGGCCACGTGGTGGGATTTTGGAGGGGCTACACCAAGTTCTGGCAAAGTGTGCACGCATGCCTATCTGCATGTAGATATTCCCACAGCATGTAGCTGGTTCACCATCATCAAATGTGGAGTTCAGATCATTGGGATAACCTCATACTTTACCAAACAATGAGTTCATGTTGAATTATTATTCAAATGACAGATTTGGGAAAGGGTCAGATATTTCTGATGTAGAGGAGTCAGTCCAACTCTATCTCCAGGAAGATACTAAACTGAAATACATTTTCCCTACAGTCTTTACAATATTTGTTAATAAAAATGCAGATTTACCAAAATAAAATAAAATCAGATCATCTAATTTGGTATTATGGCAACAACTCACACCATATTTTTTATATACCCCCAAAAAATGTTATTTTGGGTGTTTTTTTTTAAATAAAAGAAGAAAATGTCAATATTTGATTATTTTACATAGTTTCAAACATGTCAAACACAGTAAGGTGTGGCTGAAGAAATGGTAAAATTATTGCTGGGACTGGAGAACTTTATATCCTGAAAGATGTGGGAGTTAAAATGTCAGCAGCTTCATGGCTGTGGTGACATGTCTATTCGAAGCATCATCGTCCCATGGAAGGTGATAGAGCACTAGGATGCCATGCCAGGCAGGAAAATTCCAAACACAATTTTTATTGACTTTCATGCATCTGAGGACACACTTTATGTATTTTTATTTCCCAAATTGTGTTCTGCAGAACACACTGTTATGAGAAGTTCTGTAAAATGAAAGTAATGTGTGGTCCAATGATGTTGGGAAACACTTCATTCTGCCCTCCTCTTGGAAGGTCATAAGTAACACCAAAACTCTGAGAAGCATGGCAGTAATTACAATCTTAGTTCAATGACTGAGTCTCAAAATTACTTTATGATTGCATGCTTTTACATATCCCATTGCATACGCGTAACTGTAGAACACACTTAGGAATACATTAAGTATATAAAGGATAATATTTACTGTTCCTACCATATAAAGACTATTTCCTGTTGATATTTATAAGCATAAAAAAATTACGACTGGCATGGACCTTCAAAGCAATAAGTGATAACCTTAATAGGTCAGGTAATTTTCCAGAATATGCTTTGAGGCTTCCTCTGAAGCACATCTCCCAGTCACTGACTGATAGGGACCACCCTGATTCTTAGCTCCATCTGTTGAATATTGAGTGGGACTTCTCTCTTCATAGTTTCTAGGCACCTGGCTCTCCAGCCTTACCCTTCCTTTACCGTTAAGACCTCAGTGACTTCAGTAAAATGCAGATTCTGACTCTCTGGTTTGGGGTTGAGTCCACGGTTGTGAACTCTCAAATTTTTCTAATTTGATGCTGCTGGTGCCGGTCTGCCAACTTCAGTTGGAGCAACCAGAGCTCTAGGAAAGCTGCAAAGCTTGCTGGGTAAGGAGAGAGATCATCTGATTTAACCTAGGTCATGCAGAACTTTCCAAGCTGTTATCGTAAGAATAAACGGGAGGGTCTCATCAGTATGGATCCCCACTTCCAATCTCAAATGTAATAAAAAATATTTTTTTATTAGGAAATGGCGCAGAATTTTATTTTTAGTAACAACCTTAGGGGGTCTGTATGATTAGTGAGTTTGCAAACCTTGGGGATTCTGCCCTATTTTTCTGGGAAGATCTTTAGACCACAGCCAAGCTGATGGATTTAGGGTCTGCTCTCCTGGGCAGCTGCTGGAAATGAGCTTGGATCTACTCACTGAGGTCACAACTGCACTCTCCCCAACCCCCTGAGGCATCTGCTCACAAACCCATGATTATACCTGCTGCTCTTTGATGTGAGTTAACAGATATTCCTCAGACTTTAGAAAATAAGAATTTATATGCTTATACGCATAGCCCATGGGCACAGACAACAGTGTGGTGAAAACCCAAGGCTGGTAGAAGCCGGGCAGAGGGGTGTTGGGGACATCTGTAATACTGTCAACACTAAAACTACATATTTGAAAGGATGCTTAATATTCTAACAAGACTGTGCTCACCCAGAAAGAATACAAACAACAGTGCCTCCCTGAGGCCACTGGTTTGACAGTGGAGATGAGTGAGCAGGGACTGGGCTCCCTGCGGTGCTGACTTTGTACCCACTCCACCCAGCAGAGAGGTTTGTTGTAGGAGTGTGTCCCTGAGACAGACAGGGCTTGGTACATGAGCAAGTCCAGCCAATATGCCGCATTTAGGGCAGAATTTTATCCTCTGCAAGGAGCTGGTTGGAAATGAGACCTCTTGGTTCACATGAAAAGCACATACCTTTGACTTGGATAGACTTAGTGTTGGCTCAGTTTGTTACTGATAATAGTCACAGTAGTTAATAGTAATTCAGCGCTCAGGATGAACCAGGCCTGACTGCTGTAAATCTGCTTGCATGGCCCGAAGCAACTGGCTGAACCCATCTACAATCTTTGTTTCCTATTTTGATCCTCCTAATGCACAAAAATAAGGAGTTTTGACAAAAAAACATCCCCAGTGATGTAACCTTCAGGATCAGTGGCCTCTGGTCCCCCAGCAATGCAGTTCTGGAATCTCATTTGACTCTAGTATCCATTTCACTTGTCTATCCATTCCCCTCCCTGGACCAGAGCTGCTCCTGTAGGTATTTCTAAATACCATAATCCACTAGATCTTTCCACTCTATGTGCATGGATCTGGTTTCCTTCCTCAGAAGTCCTTGTTTTCCACTTTCTGTGTCTCAGAAGATCTTCTAGTCCATTGCTTCCTGGAAAATCCTACAGTCTTCTTCTTTCTTCTTAGGCAGCCAAGAACTCATACAGAAACCCAAATGATCAGGTTGGGGGCGGTGATACCCATCAGAGCTTCAAATCCAATCACATGACTCTTTCATGGTCTTCCCCTGGGAACATCACCCACAGGCATGATGCCCAAACTCTGCTGCTACCCTTACTGCTAAGCCTGCCCGCATTTTTTAGTTAGCTGGAGATATTTATTTTCCAACACTCAGGCAGACTCACACCGGAGCAATTAAATAAATAAGAATAAAGTTGGACCTAAACTATGGTATTTACAAATATATTCTAAGTTGATTCTAGCAGGAGGCCAGGGCTGGAACCTCTCCTCTCACACAGTTCCCACTGTCTCTTGTTTTCAACATATTTAATCACCTAATCGTTTTTTTTTGTTGTTGTTGTTTATTTGTTATTTAATCCTCTGCAGAGGATATTTTTTCCATTGCTTTTTCTTAAAATTTAATTTCTTTATTACTTAAGGTATTATGTAAGTCTCCTTTTTTCTCCATTGACCTCTCCCGGTTGTCTCCAACCCCTAACACATTCCCTCAACTCCCCCCCCCCCCCCCCCCCCCCGTATGTGTCCATTGAAAATGCTCATATGCATGCATACAGTTCTTTGGATGATCTCTTACCTCCTCACTTGCTGCCTTCCCTCAAAAGTTGGACAATCTATTTGATGCTTCTATGACCCTGGTTCTATTTTTGTTAATCAGTTTATGTTGTTCATTATATTCCACAAATGAGTGACATCATGTGATATTTATCTTTCTCTGACGGGCTTATTTCACTTAGCATAATGCTCTCCAGTTCCATCCAGGCTGTTGCAAAAGGTAAGAATTCCTTCTTTTTTATAGCAGCATATAATAGTATTCCATTGTGTAGGTGTATCACCTTTTTCAAATCCATTCATCTGCTGATGGGCACTGGGGCTGTTTCCAGGTCTTAGCTATTGTAAATTGTGCTGCTATGAACATAGGGGTGCAATTATTCTTTCTGATTGGTGTTTCTGTTTTCTTGGGATATATATTCTTAGAAGTGGGATTCTTGGGTCAAATGAAAGTTTCATTTTTAATTTTTTGAGTGTTCTTCACAGTGGCTGCACCAGTTTGTATTCCCACCAGCAGTGCATGAGGGTTCCTTTGCACTGTATCCTCGTCAGCACTTACGGTTTATTGATCTGTTGATGGTAGCCATCTGACAGGTGTAAGATGGAACCTTGTTGTTGTCTTGATTTGCATCTCTTGAATGCTTAGTGACTTTGAGCATGTTTCCATATGTCTCTTGGCCTTCTGTATGTCTTCTTTCAAAAGGTGTCTATTTAGGTCCTTTTGTCTTTTTTTTTTTTTTTTTGGTTGCTTATCTTTTTTTTTTTTTTTTTTTTTTTGTTGTTGTTGTTAAGTTGTATGAGTTCCCTATAAATTTTGGAGATTAAATCCTTATTGGAGATAACATTGGCAAATATGTTCTCCCATGCAGTAGGCTTTCTTGTTGTTTTGTTGATGGTTTCTTTTGCTGTGCAGAAGCTTTTATTTTGATGTAATCCCATTTGTTTATTTTCTCCATAGTTTCCAGTGCCCTCGGAACAGTATAAAAAAACATACTGCTACAACAAATGTCTGCTATTTTGCTGCCAATGGTTTTTTCTAAGATTTTTATGGTTTCCCACCTTAAGTTTAAATCCTATATCTATTTTGAGTTTTTTTTGTGTGTGTGTGTGTGTGTGTGTGTGTGTGTGTGTGTGTGTGTGTGTGTGTGTGTGTGTGGTATAAGTTCCTGGTTTAGTTTCATTTTTTTTGCATATATCTATCCAATTTTTTTCAACTCCTTTTATTGAAGAGAATGTCTTAACTCCATTATATGCTCTTGCCTCTTTTGTCAAATATTAATTGAGCATAATGGCTTGGGTTGAACTCTGGATACACTGTTCTGTTCCATTGGTCTATATGTTTGTTCTTATGCCAGTACCAGGCAGTTTTGAGAACAGTGACTTTGTAGTATAGTTTGATATTGGGTATTGTGATCCCTCCTACTTTGTTCTTTCTCAAGATTGCTGTAGCTGTCTGGAGTCTATTTTTTTATTCCAGATAAATTTTTGGAGAGTTTGTTCTAGATTTTTGAAGTATGCCATTGATATTTTAATGGGGATTGAATTGAATCTATAGATTGCTTTGGGTAGTATGGACATTTTAATGATATCGATGCTGCCAATTCATGAATATGGTATATTCTTCCATTTGTTTATGTCTTCCTCTATCTTTTTTTTTTTCAGCATCCTGTAATTTTCTGAGTACATATCCTTTATCTCTATTGTTAAATTTATTCCTAGGTACCTTAATTTTTGTGTTACAATGGTAAATGGGATTTTTTGTTTGTTTCTCTTTCTGTGAATTCATTATTGGTGTATAAAAAAAACAAATATTTCTGGGTGTTAATTTTGAATCCTGTTACATTGCCAAGTTCATTTATTAAGTCTAGTAGTGTTTGATGGTTTTCTAAGTACAATATCATGTCATCTGTGAATAATGACAATTTTACTACTTCTTTTCCAATATGGAGGTTTTTTATTTCTTCTTTCTATATCATTGCCATGGCTAGTACTTCCAGTATTATGTCAAACAAGAATTATGAAAGTAGGCATCCCTGTATCATTCCTGTTCTTAAGAGAAATATTTTTAGTTTTTGCCCATTGAGTATGATATTGGCTGTAGGTTTGTCATATAAGGCTTTTATTATGTTGAAGTATGATCCATCTATTCCCACTTTGCTGAAAATTTTTACTAGGAAAGGGTGTTGGATTTTGTCAAATGCCTTTTCTGAATCAATTGATATGAGTATGTGAATTTTGTCTCTCAATTTGTTTATAGGATGTATCATATTTATTGATTTGCTGATATTGAACCAGCCTTGCATCTCTGTGATAAATCCCACTTTGTCATGTTCGATGATCTTTCCAATGTAATGCTGGATTCATTTTGCTAGGATTTTGTTGAGGATTTTAGCATATATATTCATCAGGGATATTGGCCTGTAATTATCTTTCTTTGTAGTGTCTTTATCTGGTTTTTCGGTTATGGTAATGCTGGCCTCATAGAAAGAGTTAGGAAGTGTGCATCCCTCTTAATATTTTGGAATAATCTTAGAAAGATAGATTTTAGTTCTTCATTGAATGTTTAGTAAAACTCCCTTGTCTTCCCTGAGCTTTTGTTTGCTGAAAGTTTTTTGATGACTGCTTCAATTTCCTCCTTACCTATGTCTGTTGAGATTTTTTGAATCTTCTTGATTGAGTTTTGGAAGGTTATATTTTTCTAAGAATATGTCCATTTCCTCTAGGTTGTTAAGTTTGTTGGAATAGAGTTGTTAATAGTATTTTTTAATTTTTAAAAATCTTTAGTATTTCTGACATATTGCATACATCTGTCTCATTTAGTTCTTTTCTGGGCAATTCCTTCTTTTCTGTCCTTTGGGGTTGTTCTTCTGTCTCCCCATATTTGATCTCACTGAAGGATATAGGTGTTGAATCATGAAGGGCCTCTTGCTGAATCAGAGGGTCTGATGGTGGGTCATGCAGTCATGGGCAGCAGCTGTTTCTCTCATGGTCAAGGGGCTGCTCCTTGGGCTGTCATGGGTGGTGGCTGCTCTCCATGTGGTCACCAACTGCTCCCTGGAGTTCTAGGGGTGGCTTCTGGCTCCCCATGCAGTTGTGGACAGCAGCTGCAGGCTCTTTGTGCAGTCCTGGGCAGTTGCTATTTCCATGGCTGCTGGTGCAATTATGGTGCCTGGGGTCAAAGCATCTGGCTGGTGGGAAGGGAGCATGCTCCAGAACTCACACTAGCCCTCTGAAGGGAGGCTAGAGTCTGTGTATTTGTGGCTTCACAACTGAGGCAGAAGTCCCCTGGCCAGTGTGACTGTAAGTTCCTGGGTGGTGTCTGAGGGCACCCTGGGCAGAGATGAGGCTGGGCTTTCAGTCACCACAGCTCTCCCCTTCAAGATAGTGCACACTCTGCAGCAGAGCTGGCATTCAGGGAGAGATTACTGTGGTGGTAGAGGCTTTCCAGCTATGCGAAACTTGTCTGTCAGTCCCCTAATATCCTGTGAGATCACTCCCTCAGACACACACACACACACACACACACACACACACACCACATGACCACAGACTCCGCTTTCACTCCTTCACTCACTCACACTTTCTTTCTCACTGCCATCCTTCCAGCTGCCATCTTGGAATCCTCCATAACTTTTTAAAGAGTTGAAGAGAGAGGGAAGAACAGAGAGAAATATTGATGTGGGAGAAACACAGAGATTGGTTGCTTCCTGCATGAGTCCCCACCAGGGCCCAAGACTAGGAGGAGCCTGCAACAGAGGTATGTGCCCTTGACCAGGAATCAAACCTGGGATCCTTCAGTCTTCAAGCAGTCAAAATAAAAGTGACCAAAATACACTGAACCAAACTGGCTATGGCATAATTACCTAATCTTTTCAAAGGTGTTAAGACCATCAAGTTTGATTTCCCTCAATTCTTATAAATTTACATGTGCAAATATTCATTCTAAACCCCTTTCATTCTCAGAGATGAGACCCTTCATCTTGTGCAGGCCCAATTTTTCTACCCTTGTTCTTGAAACTGTTATTTCTATACTGGACGACAGTTTCTGTCTCTGTCCAGATGTCTATCTCAGATCTCTTTTCCTCCACCCTTCTCTTGATCTGTGGATGGGATTCTGGGTATATGCCTCTTTCTATCTCCATGTTTCCATGTTTCTATCTCTATCACTTTGGGCTCTAGGTGTGAGCCACCCTATCTCTTTTTCTATTGTTCTGTCTCTTTTTCTGAGTTTCTCTCAGTTTATCTGTCTCTGAGTGTATCTGCTTATTTCTCTTTGTGTTTCTCTCTATCTCTTCCTCTTTTTCTTTCATCTGTGTCTCTCCATCACCCATTTCTGTCTCTATATGCTTGTCTTTATGTCTCTCTCCAAAATTTGTCTCTTTATCACTTCCTTATAAGCCTGTAGATGCATTCATATGTCTCTTTAAATAAAAAATACAACATTAAATACTTCTGAATCACTTTTCACTTTCCTCTCTTCAAAAATTTATAAAAAATAACCTAATATGACTACTTCAATATCTTAGTTTCATCTACTTTTCAATGAACAATACCCTGGCTTCTATCCCCATGCTCTCAGTGAACTGGTTTTATTCTGTTCAATGGGGATCCCTAGTTACTAAATCTAGTACTGATACTTACTCACTAGGTCAAGTGGTACTTTAACATTCTGGAAAATTTGACCCTGTTAATCTTTTTCTTCAACATTCTTTTTTCTTTCTTTTTTCTTTTGACTTCCATGACATAAATACCCATGGTTCTTCTACACTCATTATAATAGTTTTTATTTTTTTTCCAGCCTCTTCTATTTGTTATCCTTCATCTTGGTATTTCCAAGATGTGGCAAATGGAAAAATATGAGCACACGATTTTATAGCTCCTTTGGAAGGTGGTGGAGTGTATTTCCCTAAGAAATTGAGGTGGCCTGTGTCATGCTTACACCAAGAGAAATGGTGGAAGTGATATTATTCTGCTCTGGAGAGTAGGCCCCAGGAACTGCAGGGTCAGCCTTTGCTCTCTGGTGATATTGAGAAGCAATCTGAGAAATAGAGCCCAGTAACCCAAGGGTCTCACCTGAGACCAGCCTCCACATGATCTGTAAGTTTCATGCAGCCACAAGAGTGAACCCAGGCAAGACTGACAGATAAAATTTAATTAATGTCCAGAGGTTTTAAAAATATCTTATCACTTTTGTTTTAATCCATTAAGTTTTGGAGTGGTTTTACACATAGCAATAAAATAGTGAGACACCTGAATTCCTGCTTTTGCTAATTTCTTCCCCCTTTACAAACTATCTTAAAATAACCTTTCAGTGTTCTAACACCTTTATTAATGAGTCTTGATGGTCCCAAAGCCATGAATCGAAATTTTTATTAATATCAATAATATAATGTCACAATTACCTCTAACTCAAAACCTCTGAAAACTGAACAATGCCATATGCTTTCCATTTGATGACCATTATCCACCACTTTAACACAACCCTTAAGCCTGTGGGCCATTCTATTCTCAAGCCTTGTTTTCCTCAAAATCCTCCTCTAATTCATCTTCCATACAAAACTAACCTATTAAATATTTAAGTCATGCCCTTTCTTCCATCACTACAGGTGCTGTTCTCAGCTAACCTTGGTCCTCTCCTGTTTGATTGACTAGCAATAATCTGTTGACTGGGCTCACTAGCTTTGGTCTCAAGCCTCCTCGAATTTTTATGCATAGTAATATAACAAAATTAAAATTTGAACTATGTCTCAGCCTCTCAATTCATCTGTGAAAATTAAGATAGTGCTAAATCTGTAACTTTGACATCTATTTAAAACACTGGTTTATAGTTTCATAATCTTTAAGAATATTCTGTCACTATGGTGAGGATGAGGAAATATAATCATTTAATTAAATATGTTTTTATGGTTTTCAAATGTTTAAAATTTTAAAATTTGTACATTTTATCATCTTGGTAAAAGCAAGGGAGTTTAAAGTTGATATTGGGAATTAAACAAAAACAAGTGGAGAAAATGAGAAACATTATTTATGATTCACTTAATAATTTTCACTCTCATATGTAATTTTATAAAGAACATGAGGCAAGAAGAACAATTACAGGCTGTGAAACTTCAAAGAATACAGGCTATCAAATTTGATTTGATCTTTTAATAATTTCTATATGTTTGTTTCTATAAGGTACATTAAAATTTTTTTTTCTGATTCACATTAAAATTAAATCTGATATCATTCTATCAAAATAATTATTATCAATTTTCTTTACTTTTGATAATTGTATTAGACATTTGCTTGATAAATCAAACAAAAAAATCTCAAATTCAGTAATATTAGTGATAAAGGAGCACATCCAGTTATCTTCCATTAAGTTGTTTTCTAATTACTTTCCTATTATTAGACCTTTCAAGGTATAGAAACTTTTTCTGAATGTAATTACATTTAGGGTTTATTTTTATAGAAAACGTAAGTGCATCTTTTGTGCATGTTTTTCCAAAATGTTTTCCCAGTTCCAAGTGTTATCAAATCATTGCCCTTTAAACAACCATGGGATAGCTGGCAACTCTCAAACCTAATTTTGAACATTTTAATTATTTTCTAATAAAGCAGGCGGTCCACAGTCTCAGAACATAAACCAATCTGGGTTCTGCATCTAGAATATGCCCCAATGAAGCAATGAGCCTGGAGTCAGGGCCACCCAGGGCAGCCTGGGGTCAGGGCCAGCCAGAGCAGGGTGCAGACGCTGCCAGGGCATCAGGAACCAGGTGACTCATTTTCAAAGTTTGTGTTCTTTTTTCTTGACACCAGCACATAATAATTTTTAAAATGCCCTCTGGATTATTATCAGGTTGCTCCCTCCCTTTTATTTTGCAAATGGATTTAATCTGGACTTTCAGGAGACAGGATTTTCTGAACCATTAAAATGCTCATTCATCAGAGTTCAAATTTGTTTACAAAATGATATCACTTAAAAAAACCATTTAAAAAAAATGCAAAGAGGTCAAGATATTGACCATAACAATCAGAGAGGTAATAGCAATAGCCGAGATGCTGATCATACCCATCAGAGCAGCACAGGGCTAGGTCCATCCCTGTAACTTCTAGGGCAACATCAACATCCGGTACAGCAGGCACAGAATTCACCATTTTTGTCTAAGATTAGGACACTCTAGAACAGTAAATTATTGTTTCCTGGTAGTTAGTGCCAGGAAACAACAACAACAACAACAACAAAAATGACTCCATGAGGATTATAACGACTTCTTTTTTTACGACGTTTAATGCTTGAATGAAATCGAAAACATTCTAAGGATCAGGAATATTACTATCAATATTAACTATACAGTATAGTGCCACTGTCATAAGAATTGACATGCATTCCTTAATTTCCCTGGAAAACTTTGTTTAATCTTAGCAATTAGGTACTTTAGTGCTTTTCAAAGTTATAACTTCAGTACTTAAGGATTTATAAAACACTCCATCTTTAAGTAGACAATTATCACAACTTTTAAAACACAACAGAAAAATTTATATAGAACATGGAATATTATATCACAATTGTACAATTGCTTTATAAATTTTATTTTAAAAGTATCATTAAATTGTTTTTCATTATTTAATTAACTTCAATTTGTTTAAAATTTAAATACAATTCTTCTGAAATAATGGAATATTTTTATTCCATCATTTTTACAAGATACTAGTACTTTTTACTTTCTATGCCTTAAATGTCCTCTTTTCTTTTACACTGGCCTGTGATGGACCCCAGTGAACATGCATTGCAGTCCTCGTGTCACAGGGCTCTACATTTTGGGACTACTGAGGAATTATTCTCTCACACTTCACAGAACTGAGAGCAATTGCTGTAAATTGATTAAGAGGTTTTAAAATTGTCATCAGAGCCAAATTGTCTTCTACTTAATTATGGTTTATTCATCTTTTCAGCGATACCTGCAGGTATGAAGGTTTGGGATCCCTAGTAAAAGCATCATGCCTGCCACAACATAAAACCTCAAAAACAAACAAACAAACAAACACACACAAAACACAGAAAACTAATTAGCAGAAAACATGGAGCTTTACAAAGCAAAGCCTTATCTTAGGTGCTCCCATCTTGTGAGAAAGCCACCCAGGTGAGCATAGTGACACTAATCACACACCCAGGGCCTAATCTGTAAACTGATTGCATCCTGCCACAGGCACATCAACCCCTCTCACCCTGCCTGTTTGCTGGGTGAATGTGCCATGATTCCCTTTAAGGGGTGGAATGTATTTCCTTTTCCTTTCTTTTTTATAATGTTTTCCAGTTTTCTTTTTTTTTTCTTTATTGATTAAGGTATTACATATGTGTCCTTATCCACCCATTGCCCTGTGACTTGTTTCAACCAATAGGATGCAGTGGGGGTGACATTGTGTATGTTCTGGGTATATAACTTCAGAGACCTTGCATGTTCCCTTTTAACCCTCATTTTCATCCTTCCATTTTTATCAGCTACCAAATAAAAAAGCCAGGCCTCTTGGTAATGCAGGTTATGGGAGGGGAGCAGGGAGAGCCAGATTGAGATAATGTTCAGGACCACTTCCTCCTCCCCTTCTTTCTTCTTCCTCTTCTTCCCCTTCTTCCTCCTCCTCCTCCTCTTCCTCTTTCTTCTTCTTTTTCTTCTTCTTCTTATAGGCATGTGTTTTCACTATTTACTTATTTCCAGTTGAATAGAACATCAGCTAAAAGTCATTCTGTTCTATTTGATTTAAAAATAATCATTTCCTTTACATATCTGCTGTATATTAGCACAGCATGCATGTACAATCTGAAAAAACTGTAGAATGTATAACAACATTTTATGAAAGAGAATGTATGCTTGAAACTTGATTATATTTCTTTTAGATTAAAGTATAAAGCCAGTTACTCTTGGATTAAGCATGGTCTTTTAAATTATTATATTGTATTACTATTATTATTATTATTATTATTATTATACCTCCAATATGCAAAAGTATCGTTGCTTATAAAATGTTTTTAAAACAATTTTATGGGTGGGGGATATTATTATAATTAACCTGAAATGGGACAGAAACTTGGAAAATTTGGTATACCTACCTCCATTTATTTAACTTGTAAAGATTGAACCCTGGTTTTGCACTAGTTACATGATAAGTCTTTTAAGTGCCCATTGTAACTAAATACATTAGATAGGAAAGAGACTTGGCTATTCAAATACAGCAGTTATTTTAGTTCCAAAGCAAGAGTAGTTTGTGGGGGTAGAACTATTAATGTTAAAAATACAGTTGAGAACAGTAAAGTATTTATATATACTACAGACCCAGTGCACGAAAATTGTACAGGGAGGAGGGCCCTCAGCTCCACTTACACCCTCTCACAACCCGGGACCCCTTGGGGGTTGTCTGACTGCCAGTTAAGGCTCCATCCCACAGGAATCCCTGCAGGATTGGGCCTAACTGGCAGTCTGGCATCTCTCTCAAAATCCAGGACTGCTGGCTCCTAAGGACTTGCCTGCCTGCCTGATTGCCCCTAATCCTCTGCCTTCCTGCCTGATCACCCCTAACTGCTCACCTGCCTGCCTGATCACCCTTAACCACTCTGCTTGCCTGCCTGATTTCCCCTAAACACTTCTGCCTTGGCCCCCTCTGCTGTGGTTTCATCAGGAATAATGTCCCAAAGATTGCTTAGCTGTCCAGTCTAATTAGCATATTGCACTTTTATTATTATAGATTGAGTTTCTAATGGTGTTTTCTTATGCTTTGAGAAAAAAAAATAATACAAACATCACTGTTGTTAAGTTCCTCATCATATATTTTAAGACCCATTCTAGACAAATATGCCTTAAAACATTTGATGAGGAACATAATAAAAGTGATGTTTGTATTGTTTTCTCAAAACATAAGAAAACACCATTAGATACTCAATGAGTATTTGCTGAAGTAATGGATGACAAGTAGTTACAGAGCAATGAATGATGGTCATCACAGTCTCAGACAACATTATTGTGAAAGGAAAGTTAGTACAGTTAACCACTTCTCAATACTATTCTGGTCATGTCTTGGCCAATCTTTTTTAGTCAATGACTAAGTGTCAAAAGCAACCATACAATCTGTATCCAGTAATGAACAAAAATCATGTTTTTCTAAAAATATTGCATGGAGTGAAAATATGTACCTCAAGAGCACTAAGACCCCACCTTATATCAACCAACAAAGATATTGGACATTGTTGACTGAAAAAAAAAAAAAAAAAAAAAAAAAAAAAAAAAAGCACTGCAGGAGCATTGACATGACCAGAAGCATGTGTTTAGGGAGCACAGTGGACTGAGATGTAGTGGGCACAGTACTTAGTTATTGCCATTTTAATTTTTATGCCTCTCTCTCTCTCTCTCTCTCTCTCTCTCTCTCTCTCTCTCTCTCTCTCTCTCTTTCTCTCTCTTCTCATTACAGCAGTCCCTTTAGCATTTCTTGCACTGCTGGTATGATTTTGAAAACATTCTTAAGCCTTATTTTTGGTCTGGGGAACTCTTTATTTCACAATCTATTTTGAATGATAACCTTGCTGGATATACAGTCAGCATCACACTCTGTGACTGCTCATCCAAGAGCCCATAGAACCAAACAAAAGCATGCCTTGCTTTGACTCTATATGTCTTTTGATTGATTGGAGTATTTAATCCAGTCATATTTAATGTTATTATTGATAGGTACTTAGTTATTACCATTTTAATTTTTATGCCTCTCTCTCTCTCTCTCTCTCTCTCTCTCTCTCTCTCTCTCTCTCTCTCTCTCTCTCTCTCTCTCTTCTCATTACAGCAGTCCCTTTAGCATTTCTTGCACTGCTGGTATGGTTGTGAAAATATTCTTTAGCCTTATTTTTGGTCTGGGGAACTTTATTTCACAATCTATTTTGAATGATAACTTTGCTGGATATAGTAATCTTAGTTTCAGATCCATTCTTTTCATTACCTTGAATATTTCATGCCATTACTTTCTAGCCTTTAGTCACTAGTGTTTCTGATAAAAAATCAGCTGACAGCTTTATGGGAGATCTTATATAGTTGACAATTTGATTTTCTGTTAATGCCTTTAAGATTCTCTTTTTGTCTTTTTTTTTTTTTTTCATTTTAATTATGCTGGCATGGCAGGTTTGGGTTCTTCTTGCATGAGACTCTCTGTGTCTCCTAAAGTTATATGACTTTTTCCATCACCAGGCTAGGGAAATTTTCTGCCATTATTTTTTAAAAACTTTCTCTAACCCTTGCTCACTTTATTCAACCTCTGGCATTACTATATGTGAATATTATTGTGTTTCATGTTGTGCCACACTCCTTTAAACTATCTTCTTCTTTTTAAATTTGTTTTCTTTTTGTTTCTCTGATTGAGTAATTTTTTTCTACCCTGTTCTCTAATCCACTGATCTGATCCTCAACTTCCCTTAATTTGCTATGTGTTAGTTTTTTATTAGTGCAATGTCATTCTTCATTTCTGACTGGTCAAATATATAGTTACTATATATCATTCTCATGCTGTTGAGTATCCTTGTCATCATTATTCTTAACTCTGATAAATTGCTTATCTACTTTTCATTTAGCTCTTCTGGAGAATTCTTTTATTCTTTCATTTGGGGTTTGTTTTTTGACTTCCCAATTTGTGTGTCTTTGTATTAGGTAGATCTTCTATGATCCCAATCTCTAGTGTAGGCAATGCCAGATGCTGTTTGTGACTGGACCTCGGAACAATACCTTCTCACTCAGTCAAAACCTACTAGGAAGGACCATCAGGGTTTTGTTATATTTCTCCATGGTAGTTGACTTTTTAAATATTTATTCACATTTATTTTTCTCCCCAGAACCTTTGAGTCAATGTCATTTCCCTATCTCACTCCAGTGTTGTCTGACTACTTTGCAGACATTTTCCCTCATTATATTATACAGCAAGAAACAGCATCAGCATTGTTAATATGTACATATTTTTAAATATACCTATACATATTGGCAATATTTGGCCTTGGTTTAGAAAATTTTTCAATTTTTGCAATAGTCTTAAAATAGTCTTGCAAATAATTCTCTTGGAGACTAATGATCTGGATATGAAACTGTCATATTACAATTTTAATATTTTCATCATAAATGTATATCTAGGGATTTTTAGAGTTAGAATATTTTCTTATTTTATATAAATGGATTTTTTAATAATTAATGGATTTGAAAAATTAATTTATATTTAAGATTTGAATCTCATTTTAAGATGAATTTTGTTAATCATACGGGGAACCAATTTTTTTTTGTTTTTATGATATTGACATATAAAAGATAGAAATGGGCTGTTTTTGACTGATAAATGACAGAACTTAATGATCATTAAAATAGAAGACACCATGGAGGCAGAATGAAATGTCAAACGTTTTATTAATGTAGGATGTAAATTTTAAAATTTATTTTAATATTTAAAAATAACTGGAGAGTAATGTTATGAAAGAAAATTGATGATGTGCCACTGCAAGAGATCATAAAATTTTAAAAATGCTGAAAATTTAAAAAAATTAAAACTAGTGCTAAGAGCAAAAATGTAAACTAGGTTTGACTTTATAGCCAATGAGTGTTGAACACTTGTAAACTTGGTTTCAGAGGAAAGATCACTCTTTCTTCCTGCCTTCTAGTTTGAGATGATCACCTTTTAGCTATGGGATGATAATTATTTTATAAGATGCCTTCAAAAATGGCAGCTTTCATACAAATATTAGAACCAGTCATGTGGTATACAGTTTAAAACACAGCTGTACCAGCTTTCAGGGTGACAGGGAATGTCTGGATTCTACTTTCATATTGATGAATAGTGTGCATTTGAGATTTGGGCACCAGGTGAAGCTAGTGTAATAAAAAATGAGAAAATTGACATAAAGAAAGCACATCAATGACTATGTTAGGTTAGCAATAGTTAAAGTTACAGATACAATAATCTCTACCTAGTTACTCATTGCAGCTAGATAAGACACAAAATGACAGGAGGAGGAAGAGTCTATTTTTAAATCTAAAATATATAGCCCAGGAGAACATCCTGTCAAATCTAAGATGACCGATAATTTCTCTTCCACCCAGTGCATGGGGTAATGAGTTTAAGTCTGACTGAAATGGGACCACATCCCAAAATAGTTATCAAGTCCATAGCAAAAAAATAAGGGTGGCACTAATATATGATGCCTGCTATGTAAGGGAGAGTTGGTCTTGCAATGTTGTACTAATGAACTACTAAACACTACCTTATTTTTAAAGTATTAATTTTATAGAAATACTAGAGGCCCAGTGCATAAAATTTGTGCAGGCAGGAGGAGGGGGAGGGAGAAGGAAGGGCTTCAGCCCAGACTACACACTATCCAATTTTGAACCCCTTGGGGGATGTCTGATTGCTAGTTTAGGCCCAATCCAGCAGCAGTTGGACATCCCTCTCAGTCCTGGACTGTCTGGTCACCCCTAACTGCCCCCCCCTGCTGGCCTGATCGCCCCTCATTGCCTCTGTATGCCTGTCTGATTGCCCCTAATTGTCTTTCCTTGCCGGCCTAGTCATCCCTCACTGATCCCACCCCTGCCAGCCCTAATTGCCCCCCGTGCCAATCTGGTTGCCCCCATGCCAACTACCCCTCATGCCAGTCTGGATGCCCCAAACTGTATCCCTCTGCTGGCCTGTTCACCCCTAACTGCCCCCCTGCTACTCTACTTACCTCTTATTGCCCCCCACCAGCCTGGTCACCCCCAACTACCCCATCACCAACCTGGTTGTCCCATGCAGCCTGCTGTTCAGTCATTTGGTCATTGCTCACTAACCCCCCTGCCAGCCTGGTCATAGGCAGCCATCTTGTGAGGGTGTGAGGTTCAATTTGCATATTAACTCTTTATTATATAAGAAGGGTAAATTTGTATATTACCTCTTTATTATATAAGATATCCTGTAGATTTATGAATTGCTCAATCAGGAAGAATAATTATTAAAAGTAAAACCAGATAATAATCCAAAATATTTGTTTGCATGTATGAGTTAGATTTATTTTTAGTTATTTATTCCTATTTGAAACTATTGGAATCTCTTATGTCTACCAAGAAAGGACACTCTCAATTTGGAAGATCCTTTTCACTCCACATTTGTAAAGGGATGCTTTTTATTTATTTTTATTTTTATTTTTTTAAATATATTTTATTGATTTTGTACAGAGAGGAAGGAAGAGAGATAGAGAGCTAGAAACATCAATGAGAGTCATCGATCAGCTGCCTCTTGCACACTCGCTACTGAGGATATGCCCGCAACCAAGGTACAAGCCCTTGACTGGAATCGAACCCGGGACCTTTCAGTCCCCAAGCCGACGCTCTATCCATTGAGCCAAACCGGTTTCAGCAGGTATGCTTTTTATATGTAGCATCCCATATACTTAGTAGAAATATTTTTCCAATTTTTACTTATTTTTAAATAAAATTTTTATATATTTAAGATGCACAATATGATGTTTTGGCATACATATACATAATGAAATGATAACTACAGCCAAGCTTATTAACATACTAGTGGCCAGGTGCATGAAATTTGTGCACATTAAAAGGGAATTGATTAGAGGAAATATTTTAATATTGCTATTTGCCCTTTCTCTATAATAAAAGTGTCAGAGATGAAAGAAAATTAGTAAAATGTATATGAAAATTTCCCTCCTGTCAGAGTCTGGGGCACATTGTGAGATCTAGAGTCAAGTCCCCAACCACCATCTGCATGTGCTTTAAAAATGCAAGAAGACCCAGACCTGGCTTGCCCCACACCTGTCAAGCCCCTCTGGGCAGGGGGCACATCTGAGATCCCCCATCAAACCCCACAGGGCAGGGGGCATTGTCTGAGGTCCCTCGCCCCAACCAGGTGCCATGTAACCTCAGGTCCCTGCTGTTCAGTCATGACATTACAGCGACCTGGCTAATTTGCATATTCTTCTATTATATACATAGATATGTCTCAGAGTTACTTGTATGTGAGCACCTGAGGTCTATTATCATCAATTTTCTGGTATCTGGCCCATTGTTATCAGCTATAGGAGCCACGTTACACATGGAATCACTAGAATCTATTTAGTAGAATCTTAATGACCATTAGCTTTTGTGCCAACCATCTCTAGGTACTTCATGTTAGGAAACCTCTTGAAAGGGAAATTATATAAATCTCCATAAGGACAAAATTACTATTAATTTTCTTTTTTAGAAAAGTAATAAGCACACATATGGGTGAGCTACAATAAACAAAGTATTCACTATACAAATCATTCCAGAGGGATTTCGTTTGGTGTTCAGCCTTTTCCCTCTGCACCTGGCTGAGCTCTTCCCAAAAAGGACAGGAGACATGTTCCCCTTCCGGATCCATTCGGATGGTTCTTCCTTCATCATGCCAGCTCCATCTCACTTTGGTCCCTCTAAGGTTTTATGTTGATCTGAGCCCATTCGTCTTGGGATGACTGTCTCCTTATATCAGACTAATAGGCTATCCATGGAGATCTTGGTGTCTCCAGCTGTGATTGCTCAGCATTTAGAAACTCCAGCTTAGCGTGCTTTTCAGTTGTATTTATTTAGCAATATTTATGATTTCTATTTGCTTATTAAAAACAGAGCCACAAAAATGCTAGAGGTAAGGAAGATGCTGGCTGGAAACCCACACATGCATTTTCATAGCGTGCGCCCAGCTGTTTGGTGTCTTGTCTTCACCATGGTGTAAGGGCTAAATCAATGTCATTTACTGCAGAGAAAATTCTTAAAGGACCCTCACCCATTATGAAGAAAAAAGAACAAAAAAGACATTAGAATCCAATCTATTCTGTTTTTTACTTCTGGTATTAATTATGAGCATCTCTTTTTGTTGCAACATGTGGCTTTGTCGTTTATATGGCACCTGTGCTTGTGTAAAGTAGCCTCTCCCTGTGTTTAATATGTTAACCACAATTAACCCCTGGAGCAGAATTGGTCATTAGTGATCAGATCAGCATAAATCAGCTGCCACTTTTCCTACCATATGCTTAATAACCACAGCCACCGATAAATGGGTGTTCGGTGACACAGTCAGTCCAGGGCCATTACTTGGTGGAAGGTGAGGCTGAAGGTATAGTTGGGGTCCACCAAACCCATAAACTCTGAAGTTGGGCCTACGTTCCAGCTACCACGGGGCCTGCCATGGTCCTCTGTGCTGGTGGAGACAGGAGGCTCTGGGCAGTGATGACCAGCAGCTGCAGTGTGCAGAGCAGCACAGGCAGCCTGAGCTGTCCAGTGTCTCTGGCTCTCCAGCTCTGAAGGGGCACATGCACGTGGGCCCTGCAGATGCCATGCACAGTGTCACCACATGCACCATGTCCCTCCCGAGGAAGCCCCAACTGTATGAGAGATCTCTAGGAAAACCTGCCCCGCTCTGTCCCAGAGGAAGGCAGCGATGTGTGATGTGGCTGGAGAGGAAGGTGGTGTGTTATGTGGCTGGGGAGGAGGGTGGGCTGTGTTATGTGGCTGGAGAGGAGGGTGGTGTTGTGTTATGTGGCTGGAGGGGAAGGTGGTGTGTTATGTGGCTGGAGAGGAAGGTAGTGTGTTACGTGGCTGGAGAGGAGGGTGGTGTGTTATGTGACTGGAGAGGAAGGTGGGGCTGTGTTATGTGGCTGGGGAGGAGGGTGAGGTTGTGTTATGTGGCTGGAGAGGAAGGTGAGGTTGTGTTATGTGGCTGGAGAGGAAGGTGGGGCTGTGTTATGTGTCTGAAGGGGAAGGTGGTGTGTTATATGGCTGGAGAGGAAGGCCCTGTGTTATGTGGCTGGAGAGGAAGGTGGGCTGTGTTATGTGGCTGGAGAGGAAGGTGAGGTTGTGTTATGTGTCTGGAGGGGAAGGTGGTATGTTATGTGGCTGGAGAGAAGGGTGGGCTGTGTTATGTGGCTGGAGAGCAAGGTGGTATGTTATGTGGCTGGGGAGGAGGGTGGGCTGTGTTATGTGGCTGGAGAGGAAGGTGATGGTGTGTTGTGTGGCTGGAGAGGAGGGTGCTGTGTTATATGGCTGGAGAGGAAGGTGAGGTTGTGTTATATGGCTGGAGGGGAAGGTGGTGTATTATGTGGCTGGAGAGGAAGGTGGGCTGTGTTATGTGGCTGGAGAGGAAGGCTCTGTGTTATGTGGCTGGAGGGGAAGGTAAGGTTGTGTTATGTGGCTGGAGAGGAAGGTGGTGTGTTATGTGGCTGGAGGGGAAGGTGAGGTTGTGTTATATGGCTGGAGGGGAAGGTGAGGTTGTGTTATGTGGCTGGAGAGGAAGGCCCTGTGTGATGTGGCTGGAGAGGAAGGTGGTGTGTTATGTGGCTGGAGAGGAGGGTGGTGTGTTATGTGACTGGAGAGGAAGGTGGGGCTCTGTTATGTGGCTGCGGAGGAGGGCCCTGTGTTATGTGGCTGGAGAGGAAGGTGGGGCTGTGTTATGTGGCTGGAGAGGAAGGTGGGGCTGTGTTATGTGGCTGGAGAGGAAGGTGGTATGTTATGTGGCTGGAGAGAAGGGTGGTGGTGTGTTGTGTGGTTGGAGAGGAGGGTGGTGTGTTATGTGGCTGGAGAGGAAGGCTCTGTGTTATGTGGCTGGAGGGGAAAGTAAGGTTGTGTTATGTGGCTGGAGAAGAAGGTGGTGTGTTATGTGGCTGGAGAGGAAGGTAAGGTTGTGTTATGTGGCTGGAGGGGAAGGTGAGGTTGTGTTATGTGGCTGGAGAGGAGGGTGGTGTGTTATGTGGCTGGAGAGGAAGGTGGGGCTGTTTTATGTGGCTGGGGAGGAGGGTGAGGCTGTGTTATGTGGCTGGAGAGGAAGGCCCTGTGTTATGTGGCTGGAGGGGAAGGTGAGGTTGTGTTATGTGGCTGGAGAGGAAGGTGGGGCTGTGTTATGTGGCTGGAGAGGAGGGTGTCAGTGTGTTATGTGGCTGGAGAGGAAGGTGTTGTGTTATGTGGCTGGGAAGCTAATCTGCCCTGGACACAGAGCTCAGTCCCATCTATAAGGCTATTTGACCCCTGGGCCCAGGGACTTGCGGGAGCAGGAGGGGTCCCTGGAGACGGAGTCTCCTGACACCCCCTGGGGAACTGGCTGCTCCACTAGAATCTGGGGGGTTGGGCCAAGGCTCAGGCAGAGTGGAGAGTAGGTGTTGGGGAGGCCCTGAGGACCTGCTGTGAGGTGGTAGTCGTGGCCCCTACTGTCTCAGGAGCCTGGCTTGCTGTGAATTGTGTCCCCAGTCTTCCCAGTGGGTCCTATGGTGCCTCCATCTGCACCAGCTCCCAGCATTGAGCTCCGAGGAGAGGCATCACAGTGAATGGGGGACTGGTCTGCTGAGAGCCGGAGCTCAGTGAGTGTTACAGCTGGCACAGTAACACTCCCTGCCCAGCTCCCTGCCATCTGTGGCCACTTTGACAACACCCATGCCTCTCCGTTCCCTGTTGTCAGACTCACTGGACGTGTCACCTGCTGAAACGCATTCCTACCTCGGCCTGTTTCCCACCAAGTGAGTGCAAACCTCCGCCTCACGTGCAGAGCGAGGGCCTCCAGGGGACCAGGGTGGGCAGATTCCCCTGGGGCTATGCAGTGAACCCCTGTTCCTCCACGTGTGTTCATGCTATTTCCCAGCTGGTATTTGGTTTGTCCACAGAAGTCTCTTTCAGTTCCTCCAGGTCAGGCACTGCCCGCTGGAGTCTGCGTTTTCCTGGCCACATCGTTTTGCTGTAACCTTGTTCTGGGGGGCTGCCCACTGTCCAGGGATGCTCCCTCCCTCCTGCTTTCAGGCCCATCCTCTCCAGCCCCTGAGCCTCCCACCCGCAGCCCTGGGGCCTCCTGAGCCTCCCACCCGCAGCCTTGGGGCCTTCTGAGCCCTCCCTTGGGGACGCTGAAAGAAACGGTGTAGAAGCCTCTCCTACCCCACTCATTTCTATTTCAAACTTTACAACGTAAACAGAGATAACCTATGCGTGAAGAGAATATGAATGTTCAGTACGCAAAAACTTGAAGTCACACTTAACACTTCAGAGAAAAAGGACACAAGACTTTAAATGTTTTGGCAGGCCTGGCATATGAAGAAAGGCGGGAGAAAAAGAAGCAAAGAAGCGTGCACTTGAGCTTGTGGAGAGAAGTCCCTGCCCCCATCTGGAGGAGGTGCAGGGTCCCTGGGAGGCGATGGCTCTGGCCTCCTTCTCTTCCCCTGTCCTCAGACCTCCTGCTGCCTGAGCCCCAGAGAGGCTAGGCTGGGGGCTCTCCTAACAGGAGGGGATGGAGCCGGTGGGGGAATTACTGCTGTGGAAGGCATGTCTGTGTATTTATCCTAAGGTTTCCTAACTTGTTTTGCCTTTACTTCCAGGTGAGAGTAAAATGAAGTAGCATGTTCATCAGTAAAGGGTTGAATTAAACTAATGTGGTTGTACTGGGATTTCCATGGTATACTTTGAAGGGTAGTCTAGTGTTTTCAAAACTAGGCATATTGTCGATAAGTATATTAAAAAGCAAACTGTGGGGCAGGGCACCTGTGGCCAACCAGCTGGATTAGCAGCTGGAGGGTTTCAGACATGGGCCTCAGGAATTGCTCTAACCCACTGGTCAGCAAACTCATTAGTCAACAGAGCCAAATATCATTTTTAAAGTTAAACTTCTTCTAACACCAATTCTTCAAAAAAGACTCAACCAGGCCTAAAACTGACTTCTGTGCATGGGCCACGAAGTTTCAGTGGCACTGTCCATGGGTGCCCACACGTGGTATTTTGTGGAAGAGCCACATTCAAGGGTGCAAAGAGCTGTATGTGGCTCGTGAGCAGCAGTTTGCTGACCACTGCTCTAAGTGTTGATCAATTGTCATGGGTAGATGGTGGAAAAAGCTACAAAACATGACTTAAAGATACTATTAAGGACGATATTTATTTGTTATGATTTTGTGGATTAGAACCAAATGGATCAGGAGAAAATATTGCTGGTTTCGATGATTATATGTGTTCAGGGATTTATAATACATATTTGGAGAAGAAATAAACACATTCTCAAAACTGATTCCAGATACTTTGTGATTTAAATAGAAAACAACAACAACCCAATGTTGTTTTGTAAGACCAGATTGCCCAGTCCTCAGTCTCTAACTCCCCCGAGCTTCCCATGCCACCTGGCACCTACGCAGGGACATCTGTTCCCGGGTGGGCTGCCAGGCGGGCTGTGGCCTCCAGCTTGTGGCTCAGAGCATTAGAAACACTCTCCCTCACTCTGATCCTTGTTTTTGTTTGATTTTGCTCTGAATAAGCTCTGGTTAATTTCCCTTTAGGTTTAAATTAGAACTTGCCTTCCCACACTTTGGGTTGGCTGCTATTGTTTTGCACTTTAAAATGTATAATTACATTAAAAAAGAATGTCTGTATATTTATATGTCTTGTAAAAATTGAGCCAACTGAAATTATTTTAGTAACTGAACTGTGCTTCAAAATAGCAATATTAAGACCATGGTTGAAACACAGTTTAATGACATTAATATAAAAAGTGTTCTTTTAATGTAGTTCTACTTAATGTACACAGGACAATTATGATAACTTTGGATATTGATAACTCAAGGTGTTATCTAAAATAATAATCATTTGTAAAATATCATTTTAACTAAGATCTTAGTATGTGTTACTATAATGGCTGTGCATTTATGACCAGGGAAATATAGTCTACTTTGATAACTTGTGAACAGGTTGGTTAATTTCAGAAAATTGCTGAATCTTTTATACATTTAATGCATATTATTCCTAATACTAAGCTTCAACATGGTTAAACTTAGACCTAATCTTATTCTATAATTTATCTATGTGTTACAGTACTCCATTAATGAACTGATTATTTCATTTCTAGTGGCTGGTCAGAAGCATATGTATGAATTCTTAGCTACAGGGCAGAAATGAGATTGCTCATTTTATTTGCTTGTTATCTCCATGTATTAAACAAGCTCCTCTAAAATCCTTTGAGGGCACATATGAAAACGATTCACCGTAAAGACTTTGGCTCTACAGAGTTAATTTAACCCCTTCTGCTCTAGTGGAGAGCCTGTGCCGAAGACAAAGAGCCCGATTGCCCTAGCCGCAGAGGCCCCAACTGGCTTAGACTAAGCCAGGCTTGTCCGAAAGGCTTACCCCAGTGATGGCTCCACCCTTCTAGAACAATGTTGTAGGTAGTTCTCATTGCTACCTACTAGCCATGCCTCATACCTCCGAGCTCCTCCATGAACTGGGAGCTAACTTCTTGCCCTAAGAGAAATATTTGTATAGTCATAAGAATTTTACATTTGAGTAAGCTTGACTGGCACAAGCAATATTCAGTGCTAATAGTAATCCAGCCTTCCTCCTTCCCTCCTTTCCTTCCTTCCTTCCTTCCTTCCTTCCTTCCTTCCTTCCTTCCTTCCTTCCTTCCTTCCTTTCTTTCTTCCTTCCTTTCTTCCTTCCTTCTCTCTATCCATATCTCTCTGCCTCTTTTCTTTCCTTCACTTTTCTTTGTAAAAAAATGAAATAACCATATGTTCATGGAAAAATATTTATTAGGTATTCCCCATGTTCCATGGTCCATTCTGTGCACTAGAGTTACACCTATGAATACAACATGGCACTTCCTGTGTACAGGCTGATGGGAAGAAAAGTAAGCTAAGCAATGAAAATACATTCATCTCTACCACCCTTCAAGTGACTGCGCTCTTCCAGATAAGAAATCAGGCTCTTTGCAATTGTAATCGTACCAGCTGAATATAAGAAAGAAACTATTGGTGCTGTCCTTGTGTTGATGGTAGACTTCATCATTCAACAGGGCACTGAGGCACAAGTGTCAAGACTGAACATCTGAGGTGACTTAGAGGTAACATGACTCCTGCCTAATAGCAGAGCTGCAGTAAATGATGGGAGGACAGGAGATGACAGTATCTAGATTTGACCAGAACTGTGTTCCACTGCATGGCAACCTCCTCCACTGAACAAATCCTCAAACTATCTTCCTGTTGCATAGAAGAGAGACCAGAAGCTTACTTCCCAAAACCAAATATTCAGACTCCTGCTCAGATGGCTAGTCAGCCAGCACCAAAATAATCCTTGCCCTGGCCTGTGCGGGCGGCTCAGTTGGTTGAACCAAAGTGTCATCAGTTCAGTTCCTGCTTGGGGCCCATGCCCAGGTTGTTGGTTCCATCTCAGTCAGGGTACTTGCAGGAGGCAACCAATCAGTGTTTCTCTCTCATGTCAATGTTTCTCACTCTTTCTCCCTCTCTCTTCCTCTCTGTCTAAAATCAATAAATTTTTTTTTTAATTATTTAAAATAACCCTCAAAAGCACCTCTAAAAACCTTTTTTCTTCTTTCTATTAAAAAATAATTGATAATATAAGTTGGAGGTGTGACTAAAAAACCTGGAGTGCAATTTATATTTTAAGTTAATGAAAAGTATATGAAATATTATAAAACTAAAACATCTTTACCAGGCATGGGAAAGCACAGGCAGTCTGTGAGCAATGGAGATATTTAGCCTAACCCATTCTCATTGCCATGTTTTCTTTTTCCTTTAGTAAAAGAGGAAATTTTCTTGAGTTAGGTGGGTATATTTTCTTAACTTTCCCATTAACTCTATCCTCTTAGATAGAGCTGTGCTTCTAAAACCTTGACATATTTTGGAAAAGAACATCTTTTTTTCTTTTATTCATTCCTCCAGGATATCTAATAAAATGTATCATTCTGAATGGAAAACCTATGGAGTGGAGTGCAGCAAAGGCAGAAGGAGCAGCTGCTGAGACTCCTTGCTAATCCGTGTGCTGTCACTCGCTTCACTCCTGCAGCGGGACCTGTACTCGCTGCACTCACAAGGCAAACATTGCAGCATCTGGGCGCTCAGCCACAGCTCGCCTGCCCTCATTAAAGCTGAACCACCTTGTGAAAAAGATCCACTTAAATGACTTCTTTTCCTAGAGCAGGTGCTTAAATTTGTCAAGCTGTCTTTTTAGTTTGGTTGATTATTTCAGTGCTTGCAAATTTATTTATAACAATATGTACAGTCATTAACAGCGTGAACTGACATATTTATTGTGTTTTTTCCCCCAAAGTGGAAACGGACAGTACTTATTAAGTGAGGTGATGGAACTTCTCTATTGCATCGACTTTTTTACTCTAACATTTTATAATAGTTGCATAATGATTTTCCTTCTTGATTTTGAGGCTAACCATGCAACCAATTTTCTTAAGGGAGAGAAAAAAATTATCTGTAAAACCATACATATACGTACGAACTTTGTATGAGTAAATATCTTTTCCAATTAAAAAGCAATACTTGCTGGCCAGTGTTGTTCAGTAGTTGAGGGTCGACCTGTGAACCTCATGGTTCAATTCCCGGTCAGGACAAATGCCTGGGTTGTGGGCTCCATCCCTACTAGGAGGCAGCTGATTGAGTATTCTCTCTCATCTTTATGTTTCTATTTATTTTTCCTTTCCTTCCACTCTGAAATAAATAAAAATATATTAAAAAACAAACAAACAAAAAACACAATATCTTTTACATTTCTTCAAATGAAGAAAAGTGTTAGGCATAAGCTCCACTAAAAAGGAAAATTGAGAATGTATGACTTAAGGTATTTGTCGCCCCAAGAATTCTTACCTAGTATCAAAAACCACTAAAATGATGGCAAAGTAAAATATCTAATAAAAGAGTAATATGCAAATTAACCATCACTCTGCTACATGCAAAGCCAAGCCCAATCAGGAGCAAATATGCAAATAAACCCAACCAAGATGGCTATGGCCACAGACGGCAGGAGGGAGGCTAGGGTTTTCCTGGCAATAGAGGAAGCCAACCATGGAGCTGGAAAGAACAGGAGGCTAAGATTGCTTCCGGTGATGGAGGAAGTCAAGCTTTCCACAAACCTGATGGCCCAGGCCTCCGCTTCAGGCTACAGTTTCTATAATGAAGATACATAAATCCCAACATGGAGCAAGTAGAAGGCTTGGCTCCGTTCCAGCTACAAAGTTTCAATTATAGAAGATAAATAAATCCCAGATACCAGGGCCTCCACTTCACTTGGGTCATCAGAAGTGATTAGGGGACACCCCAACCCTCGTGCACAAATTTCATGCACTAAGCCTCTAGTATTTTATATTAGGCTAAATATTAACAAATTAATAGTGCAGGTCTTCTCAGCTAAAAATATTAGTGGCAGTGTTAGACCTTGGTTCTTAAGTTCAGCAAATAAATAATTTAGATCCAAGAACTCTAGAGCCAGAAGTTTATTTAGTCCTTTAGAAATAAGGTCAGAGGCAGAGGAGATGAGCCAGCTGGGATGCATGGACTCAAAAAACAAGTATAGACACAAAGGAAGGTCATATGGAGCTTAGGGAATGGAAGGAAAGGATACACACCTAAGGAAAGGAAGTGGGGAAAGGCAAGCAGAAAGAGAGAGAGAAAGAGAGAAAAGAGAGAGAGAGAGAGAGAGAGAGAGAGAGAGAGAGAGAGAGAGAGAGAGAGGCCTAGGTCCTTTGTCTTAAGGGAGTTTATCTGTTTTCTAAAGTCAGGGATTTAGGGAGGTGTCATATCATGGGATTATCTCAATAGAATATTCATCAGCATTCCAGGTGTGTCACTTTGATATGCTGATATGAATCAAAGTGAGCATATAGGCTCAGTGGTCTCTACTGATTGGTTTGCACTAGGGTAGGGGGTCATTAGTCATTGCATCTGATCCTGATGTCAGCCCGGGGCTTATTTCATTTCCTTTCCCTGCTTTTCAGGGCCTGGAGCTGAAATACAACTGAGGCCTGCATGTCATTTCTAGTTTGATCAAAACTCCATCTCTGTGATCAACAGACCAAGCCTTTGTCCCTATGATTATTTGATGCTGATCAGAACCTTATTGTTCTAAGGGCTTAACAGGTTCAGTGGTTCAGCTGTGCAGGAAGGAGGAGGCAGGTGAGCCATGTGCTGAATGAGGCCAGTCTGAATCAGCTCTCTGTCTTAGTTTCCACATGCCACTTGCCAAGGAATTTTCCCAGTTTCTTACTATTCTGCCTTAAAAATATAAATGTGTGTGTGTGTGTGAGAGAGAGAGAGAGAGAGAGAGAGAGAGAGAGAGAGAGAGTGTGAGACTTCCTTAAGTATTATTGGTGTTCATGTACAGCAAGCATGTCGAATTCCTGGCCCACAGACTGCATGCCTCATTTATTTGGCTCATGTTAGCCACTGAGTTTGAGATGCTTGGTATTCAGTATTCTTCTGAAGTTTCAGAGAGGATCACTTTTGTCAGCCTTAACTTCTCAGATAGCTACCTCCCTACTTGGAGGAAGTAATCTCTTGCATTGTAACACTATGAAAAGTCATATTATGCTGCTTAAAGGTCTTAATGATATCTAACAGGAGATTTGATGATTTTAGAAGTTGTTTCATTTTTAAAAAGAAAGTTCTTAGACTGATTTATATGCTATTTACATCCCTGGAAAATATTCTCTCATTTCTGTTGTGGGCTGATACTACTGACATGGAGAATCATTATCTCTTTTCAATGTTTGATATATTTAATGTTTTGTCTTTGCAGGAATAACTGGCTGATGACACTGTATTCTAAATAAGTGAAATTCCGAAGTTAAGTCTATGGCCCAAATAGACTGTTTATTGCTCTATTACTTTTAAATAATTGTTAATGATTAAAAATCAATTTTTAATAATTATCTGTTTCTCTCTGTTATTCTCATGTTGGTTATTAGAAATCTTTAGTAATCACTCAGTGGTGCTACTATGCACAGATCCTCTTGACTCATCAAGGATTACCTACTAATACTTTAGGATCTAGTCAGCTTTTTATTAATTCCTCTATTTGACTACATATGAAGAAACACTGCTACTTAGGTGAACAATTAAATTATATTTTTACCACAATTCAACTTTTCATATTCTTAAATGCAGCAAGAAATCGGATTTGTATTATTTTTATTCAGACAAAATTCCCATTTGTACTTTCCATCCTATCTAATAAAAGAGTAATATGCAAATTGACTGTACCTCTACTACACCCCCAAGCCCTGCCCACAAATCAATCAGGAGCGAGTATGCAAATTAACCCAACCAAGATGGCTGTGGCCACTGAGCAAGTAGTAGGCTTGGGATTCCCCGGCAATGTAGGAAGCCAAGCTTTCCACCTACCTGGCCAACCCTAGCCTCCACTCAAGGCTACAAAGTTTCAATTATAGAAGATAAATAAATCCCAGATACCAGGGCCTCTGCTTGGGTTGCTGGGAGGGTGTGGCCGACCTGCAAACCACCACAGACCCCTCACCCAGGCCACCCCATGTCCCAAGGGAATCCCCTCCCCCTGATCTGGGACACCCTTCAGGGCAAACCAGTGGCCCCCACCCATGCACCAGGCTTCTATCCTAGCTAATAAAAGAGTAATATGCAAATTGATCATCACTCCAACATACAAGATGTCTTCCTCTATGTGGTCAAAGATCCTGTCCCCATGTGGACACAAGATGGCCACCAAAAGATGGCCAGCAGGGGAGGGACCAGATCTGCAAGGGAGGGCAGTTGTGGGCAATCAGGCCAGCAGGGGAGGGCAGTTGGGAGAGACCAGGTCTACAAGGGAGGGCAGTTGGGGGTGATCAAGCTTGCAGGGGAGAGCTGTTAGGGGTGACCAGGTTGGCAGAGGAGGGCAGTTAGAGGTGACCAGGCCTACAGGGGAGGGCAATTGGGGGGAACTCAAGCCTGCAGGGGAGAGCAGTTGGAGGGAAATTAGGGGTGACCAGGTCTGCAGGGGAGGGCAGTTGGGGGCAATTAGGCTGGCAGGGGAGTAATTAGGGGTGATCAGGCTGGCAGGTAGAAGCACTTATAGGCAATCAGGAAGGCAGGCAGGCAAGCTTTTGGGAGCCAGCAGTCCTAGATTGTGAGAAGGATGTCCAACTGCCTGTTTAGGCCCAATCCTACTTGTTACTTGTAGGATCGGGCCTAAAGGAGCAGTCAGACATCCCTCGAGGTGTCCCAGATTGGAGAGTGTGCAGGTTGGGCTGAGGAACTCCCCCTTCCCCCCCGTCAGTGCATGAATTTCATGCAGCAGGCCTCTAGTTTTATACATAATTATCCCGTCCTTGATGTTTCTTTTTGTAACTATACAACATTTCTGTCTGTTACAATTTATTGAACAAACTGCTCATGTAAGATTTGCAAATAATTCAAATAAGTAGAATGTGGGTAATCTTAATCCTTTACAATTAGTAAGTAGGTCACAAAGTAGAAAAATCTCCATCTTCTATGTGCTGTGAGAATCATCCTACAACCTCATAAAGAACTCAATGTTTTAGGGCCAAAAATAAATAATTTTCAACACAAAGGAGTTGTTTCTTTACACTCCTTTGTTGAGTGCAATGTCTGATTCTTTTCATTTATTCACTTATTATTATTTTCAATAGATGTTGTTCAGATTATAAAAGATGTTCCTCTTTTTCCCCCTCAATGGCTCCCCTCCACCCGGTTCCCATCCCGATTCTTAATTTGAACAGGAGACACCTTCCTTCCATGCTCCTCCTATGGTTTTACTCTTTGAAAAGAAAGAAAAAAATGCATGGGCAATGGAAAATAAACTCTTTTTTCTTTTTCTGTCTTATGGGTACCCTGTTACCCATAAAAGAATAAGAGCCCATAAACGCCACAAAGAATACTGTGAAAATATACAGTATATTATGTATTACATACCATATATCATATGTATGTTCTATAGTCTATTTCTGTGCTATAGGTTATATGTTATCTTTTATACGTTATATGTAATTGCATATGCTTTTGTTTTTAGTTGTTTAATATCTCACAAAACCAAGTCTTCCCCTGATGGTAACCATGAGAGCACCTAGCTTAGGGAATCTCCATGAGGGCTGAATAACAACACATTAATTGCGTCTAGCATATAAAAGGCATTGAGAGTAATTCCTCCTATTACTTAAACCACATGTGTCAAACACAAGGCCCGCGGGCCAAATCCGTCCCGCCAGGCCTTGCAATGTGGCCCGCACCGCGCTGTCATCACTGCACTCCGCTGCGTTTCCATCACAATGACAGTTTATGACTGTTCAGTAAACCATTCGGCCCGCGATTTAGGCTGGATTTTAGATTTTGGCCCCTTCTCTGATTGAGTTCGACACCCCTAACTTAAACTGTGGAACCAAATTAGGTCTTGTGTGATATCTCAGGGTAAGGAGATAAAATAGGGAAATTCCACTGAGAAGATGCTGTGCTATAGAAGACCAGTCTTCTATATTTGACATCAGAAGTAATGGGCTGCATTTGATTAATTGTTTATTGTGTGCTGTTTTCTGGAATATTTTTATTTCCCATAGAAAAATCTAAACTTACATGTTCAGCTTTCAGCCTTAGTTTTCAATTTTAAAGGGTCTTCAAAATGTGGGTCTTTTCTCCTTCAGAAGACCACATCCAAATTAAACTATTTCAGCTTCAAATTACCTATTATGAATGAATAATGCTCTCTTTTGCGTGAATGATGAACATAATAGAATACAGAGTTTTTCAGTAAGAATGCTTTAAACAGAACGTAGGCATTGCTATCAACTTGCATGTGTACCTACAGTATTTTATTTTTTTTGTAACTAATCTGTGTTCTTTAGTTAACATCTTAATCTCATTAGGGCTCAATGCCCAATTTTTGCTTTATAAACGAGTTTCAATGAAGAAATAATTTGTTTCATTATCACACAAAATGGTATCATTTTGCAGTCTAGAGTCTAATGAATTCAATTGCATATCTTAAGAGAACATAAATCTCCTCACATACTAACAGAGAACTCCGCAACTTGAACTCCATAGGGTTCTTAAACCCTCATCTTTCTTTTCTGACTTTATAGAATGCATGGAGCATTGATGTATTATTGGCAATGTTCATTTTATTTTGACATAGACTAAAATGCTATTGAAATGACAATGCTTTTAAGAAAACAAAAACATGGAACAGAAAAATGCAAGCTTTTTTAAGAATCTCACAAGAGAAAAACATTTACAAATTTAAAATGTTGAGTATTGGAGATTTAATAGCCAGTAAAATTGACAAGCCATGCACATGTGGGAAATGATTGTGCAGAGACAGTGTCCCTTTTTTAGTCTGTTTCCACTAAGAGAGGGGGCTTCTGAAGCCAGGCCATTTGCATTCAGATGACAGCACCCTCAGCTGTGGCTGTTTCAGTTTGAGCTATTGACTTGATTCTTTTCCTGAGTCTTTTACTTTGTAAATGAGGAAGAGAGGCACCTGTCTTGAGAGTTAACTTTAAATGAATATCTTCAAGGCAATTTAAAACTGAACATACAAGCACTCACAACACACACACACACACACACACACACACACACACAACTGTATCTATAATTAAAAGAAAATTATTTGATCCACCATCTCCCAACTTTTCTCAAAGGTAGACAATAGGCCCAGGGAGACCTTACAAACTCTTTAAGAGGTTGTATCCCAGGAAACCGGCGTCAGGATGTACAGCCAGGTGACAATTTGAAAGAGTCTCTGACCTAAACCACTGTCTTCTCCTTCTCCTTTGACCCCTTAATTTTCTTTGCCTGTTTCTTGAGGCGAAGCACTGGGGAGCCCAGCCACCCCATTTCTGACCCGCACATGTGTAGACATGGGGCCTTTCATTTTTACTAATCTCAAGCTGGCTGTTCCACTTGTTAGCGTGAATTATTTTGCTTTTTTCTTTCCAGAAAGAGGTAGCTATTTTATCTTTACTTCTGCACTGCTTTCATGTGGCCCTACATTCATTTTCCTCAGCATGTCCTGTTTAAACCCTCTTGCTAGGAAGCTGAAACACACTCTCTTCTCAAAGGCTGATGAAAAATAGCCGGAGGCCCTGAGGAAGAAGGGAGATTGCTTAATGAGGCCTTTAACAAATGTAGATATTCACCACCAGGTTACAAAAAGAATCTTAATTTTGTTTTTCCTTGTGAAAAAAGTTCCTATAGTTTTTATGCAAAATATCACCATTCTAACTTGTCATTGGTATGCATTTTTTAAAGATCAAGTTATTTTTTGATATATTTTTTATTGATTTCAGAGAGGGAGAGAAAGAAATATCAATGATGAGAGAGAATCAATGATGGGCTGCCTCCTGCATGGTCCCTACTGAGGATTGAGCCAGTAACCCAGGCATGTGCCCTTGACCATAATCGAATCAGGACTCCTCAGTCTATAAGCCAAAGCTCTATCCATTGAGCGGACCCTGCTAGGGGTGTATGCATTTTTGATGATAGGAATGAATATTTCAGGCCTCCTAAGGAGGAAACCTTGAGATAAGCACAGAATAAGATTTAGCATAGAGTCAATATGGGCCCTGTGTTCAGTGGACTCTAACTGAAAACAGGCTTGTGCTCATTTTGTGCGATGCATGCCATACATTGGGATTCCTGGACTCCAGCAGCATGGAACCAGATGGTGAATTCAGACTGAGCAGGACAATCAGAGGAGACCTGCAAGGCGGACTTATTCCTAGAGTAACAGAAACCTTCCAGAAATGGCACCGCATCTTTTCTGAAACAGTTGCCTTTTAAATGATCTTATGATCAATTTTGTGTAATGAAATGATGGTCTTTGTACTCAATTGTGTGTCCTGAAAGCATTTACATTGTTCACAAGAATTCTCTTTGTTTAAGGGAAAGATTTTTAAAAAAAACCAGGATGAGTCTCAGACTTTCTCAAGACAACATTAGCAGCAACAAAAGATGCCTCTTGAGAGTAAAGCTAGAGGTAGTTTATAGTTTCCTCTAAAACAAAGAGCTAAACCAGTAAATACTTCCCCAAACACAGCATATGCTATTTTTAAAATATCATCTGTTTGATAGTCTTTCCTACTAGATAAAAATTTCTTGAGATTAGATATTATCTTTGCCATTAAATACAGTTAGTCCTCAATAATTATTCATTGAAATAACAAATAAATGTATGCAAAAATACATATATACACAACCATGATGCCTGCCATGAAGGAATCAATAAACTGTACATTACTCCTTACTTGTTTTAAGGGTTGCTGAAACCATCTCTAAAATTTACAGTCTAAATGTTTAAAAGCAAGGACTAGAGCATAGCTCTGAGCTATATTTACCTTTGCAGCAGCTATGATATGACATATATAAATCCTTAACTTTGACGATTGGCTGAAATGTATACATTGCATATAACTGCCCAGAAAGAGGGGTGCAAAGTGGTTTGGCATGCACCTGCCATGGTAGAAATGGCATTCTACTGCTCTGTACTGCAAAGCTTTAGCAAAGAAATTAATGTGCACTATTGGAATTCAAATGATATTGCTTATTTTTATAGAAATAAACAAGAAAACCCTTTTATTATTATTATTTTTGTTAATCCTCACCCAAGGATATTTTCCCATTTATTTTTAGGGAGTGTGGAAAGGAGGGGAAGAGAAGAGAAAGAAACATTGATGTGAGAGAGACATATCGATTGGTTGCCTTCCACACATGCCCCAACCAGGCCAGGGATGGAACCTGCAACCTAACTACATGCTCTTGATCAGAACTGAACCCGGGACCCTTTAGTCCAAAGCCCAAAGCTCTATCTACTGAGTGGAACTACCTAGGGCAATTAGAAAACCTTTGTGGATGTGTGTGTGTGTGTGTGTGTGTGTGTGATCTTACTTAAAGAGCTTATCTTCACAATCTTCACTAAGTATCTTGTTAATGAGCCTGCTCTTTTTCCCAATTACACACTTTTAATAGCTAATAATAGCAACAATAGGTCATCATTAGGGGAGACCAGACACCTGTATTACTGTTTAAATCTATACATTAGTGCTGCCCGGTAGGTTTCTGTTATTGTTCCCATGGAACCAAGGTCAACTGCCCGACTGTCTTTTTGCTGTTGCCTCAATTACTAGGCAGTTTTCCTGCCTCGACTTCCCACTTTGTCCCTACCATGGTCCAGCTTTCCTGTAGAGGGTGGGAAGCGGTTCTGTTGGTGGTCAGCCACCTGTGCTTCCAAATCCCACCTCTGCTGAATCCCCTTCTCTCCCCAGTAATGTGACTGCTCCTTTTCCCAGGTCACTGCTCTCCGCAGAGCCCTGCCCCCAGGACAGCTGTGAGTGGCAGCTTTTACTGAGGGCTCTGGGAGCTTCTTCCTGAACTGCAGGAAAGTTCAAGTTCACTAAGGGACACTCCTAAGCTGCAGAGTCCTCTGTCCTCTGCCCCAGCCGCGCTCACCAACCTTTAGTCTTTGGCTCCATGTTCTGGTCAGGGTCCCCGCCTTCTCTTCTCCTTGCTTCCTTTCCCCTTTTATTTCCTTTTTTTTTATTAAATAATATTTTTATTTAATTACTTTTTAAATTATAGTTGACTTATAATATTATGCTTCATGTATTCAGTGTAGTGATTAGACATTTATGTAACTTATGAAGGGATTACCCTGCTAGCTCTGGTCTCATCTGACACCATATAGAGTTATCACAATAGTATTTATGTAGGTGAATCTCTTTATTTTATTATTATTATCTTTCTTGTTGAAAGATTATAGATGTACTTTTCTTTCTCCACTGGCCCCCTTCCTCCCCAAGCCTCCACTGCACTGTTGTCTGTGTCTATGGGTTATAAATATCCTATATAGTAAAAGCTTAATATGCAAAGTGTCTGGTCATCTGGCTGTCTGGTCAACCAAAGTGTAATATGCTAATGATATGCTAAGGCCGCTCAACTGCTCACTATGACATGCACTGACCTCCAGGGAGCAAATGCTCTCACCAGTATGTTAGCTTGCTGCTGGGGTCTGGCTGATCAGGACTAGGTGAGACTGGACAGATACACCCTGGAGCACTCCTTGGTACTTCCCTGGCTGGCCAACCCCCTGAATCCCTCCCTGGCCTCAATCATGCACTGATGGGGTCCCTTAGCCTGGCCTGCACCCTCTCGAAATCCGGGCTGAGGGACCCCAACCCCCAAGTGCACTAATTTTATGCACTGGGCCTCTAGTATACTTATTAGTTCTTTGGTTAATTTCTTAGGGACTCCCTCCAACTCCCTCCTGAGATTTGTCAGTCTGTTGCATGCTTCCATGCCTCTGGATCTATTTTGTTCATTAGATTCCTCAGCTGAGTGAGATCATGTGGTACTTGTCTTTCTCTGACTGGCTTATTTTGCTCAGCATAATGGTCTCCAGAGCCAGGCAGAGATAGCAACGCACTCTGGCCTGAACCAGAGTGCTGCCTGCGGGGCCTGGGGCCAGTTAGAACAGCATCTACAACAGCATTGAAGAAAAATCCAGAGAGCTCCCAAATACTTTTTGATTTTGGGGGCTTTTTTTTTCCTTCCTTTTCTTTTTGTTTGGTTTGAATTTTCTTTCCCTCTCTTCTCTTATCATTTTCATATTCTGTAATTACTATCTTTTATTTGTCTAATTTTTTTCTTTCTTTCACAATCTCTTTACATTTTGTTAATTTTTATTTTAAATTAATTTTTCCTTTATTTCATCTTTTCTTTTTCTACTCTATTTTATTTTATTTAGTATTATTATTTTAAATATTATTTTCATTATTTTCTATCTCTTATTTTTGTGTTTACCCTCTTTCTTGTCTTTTCTTTGCTTTTACATTTGTTTTCCCTTCTCAAGACTTTTTTTTTTAAAAGTATATTTTATTGATTTTTTACAGAGAGGAAGGGAGAGAGATAGAGAGCTAGAAACGTTGATGAGAGAGAAACATCGACCAGCTGCCTCTTGCACACCACCTACCGGGGATGTGCCCGCAACCAAGGTATTATACATGCCCTTGACCGGAATCGAACCTGGGACCTTTCAGTCCACAGACTGACGCTCTACCACTGAGCCAAACCAGTTTCGGCTCAAGACTTTTTTCATTAGCCCTCAACCTGGGAAGCAAACCTCAGATGCTGTGTATTTTATTATGAGAGATATTTTTGCTTTCACTGGATTCTTGGTAATGTTTACCCGCACTGAATGATAACGTTTTTCCATTTCTAGATAATCTATCAATATATTTGGTTTAGTCAAACAAGGTCTTATTTGGGGGGAAAAAAACAACAACTATCATTTATTTGCCTTTGATTTCTTTTCTTCCATATCAAATATGATCAAATTAGTGCTCCAAGTCAACCAGCTAGGGAGTGTTGAGTTGGGATTTGAACCCAGGCTGCTCCACACTTGGAAGATCTCTGTGCCAATGCTCATTCATTATCCATGCTGGACACCCCTTAGCAGTCCCAGACCTAGTCTTTTCTATATGATCTGCACAAGAAGGCCTGCACCTTCTCCCCAGTCTGACAAAGCCAGAGAAAGGCATCTTCCTGACTCTAGGTCATGGCCCCCTTTTCTCAGAATACCTACCTTAGAACAATATTAATTGTCTGTTCTTTCTCTGTCCTTGTGTGATGCAAGTCTGTTCCAGTTCTTTGGAATTCTCACAATTTAGGGATGTCTTTCTTAAGGACCTGGGAGTCATTCCATGGAAGTGTCATCATTGACTGAACAGAGCAGCACCTCCTACCTCCCAATTTCCTGTGGGAGCCTTACTGATCCGTGACAATTAGCAGACAAGATGGCCTAAGTGACTCGGGCCAACCTCTCACTCATTGTTCTCCAGTGCTCAGAACTCCCCCTGCTGTGTATCAGTAACATAGAGTCCAGTCTCTCCCCCATTACAAGAATTTAAATGAAGTTTTCTTATTTATTTAATGTTACCAGCACGACTCTTCTTTGACCTCTCTCATGCCCAGCTATCCCTGCTCAGCTGAACAATGGAAGGTGCACACTGGATATTACACTTTCAAATGCCTTTTCTCCTTGAAAAGGGTACCCCAGTTGTAAAAGTATACTGTTGATAAGGTAGTCAAAGCTACTGTCCCATTCCTGAGCCGGAGGGACACTCTGAGGATTTTTCTCAATGGGGCAGTGTGTGCCTTTCCTTGGCTCAGCTGCCACAGGATAGGACAATGTATTGTTATTAAGACACAGGTGAGGACAGTGTGGATGCCTTTTTCCAAGGAGTATGCTCAGGCTGACACTTCCGACACTGCTGACATATGACCAGGTATGGTGTAGAGCAGTGTTTCCCAACCTTCTCTCATGAGGAGAATCACCTGGTGGAGTTGTTAAAACACAGATTCCTGAATCCCAACTAAGAAGTGCTAAACTAGAATTTTTGAGAACATATAGGTAAAATTGCATACCTAACTTAGTGCTCTGTATATAAAATCTGTCTTAGAGCACTAGTTAAGTATACAATTTTACCTATATGTTCCCCAAAATTCTAGTTTAGCACTTCTTAGTTGGGATTCAGGAATCCGTGTTTTAACAACTCCACCAGGTGATTCTCATCATGAGAGAAGGTTGGGAAACACTGGTGTAGAGTTCCCAAGCAATTAGAGGTCATTTCCCAGCATTGAATTCAATGTTATATATTTTTTCTAAAATGGAATCAGTGGCTTAATATATCAGAAGTGAACTTTTATGAGGTATTCTACATGCTATTTTCTCTCAGATAACAGTGCTGCAGGCCTTTATTATAAACTAAAACACTTTATAACAATCTCCTTATCTAGACAGTTTTGAAATGGCTGCTGACAGCCACAACAGAAACGAAATAAAAACACTTTCCTATTCTTTTGAAACAGAATCTATTTCTGGAGACCTGCTCTCTGTGAAACAAAGCTATCCCTCCATCAGTTTATCCAGATGTATTTTCCTTTCAAAACGCCAGTGTCAGGCCTGGAATCCAAAGCTCTCTGCTAATGGTTTCCTTGGCAAAGCCTTTGTCTTCCTGCAGAGCTAATCTCTAGCTTTAAATTCAGATGAGATTCACTTGGTCAGTTATTTATTTCCTTTCCAACTTTTCTTTCCTTCTCTCTATTTCTATTTTAACAATCTGATGGAAAAGCATAACTAATTCTGTTATGACAGCATTCTCTGATACCTACTTAGTGTCTATCAGCTTTTTTAAAATTTAAATCACATTTCACAGCAATCTTATTTAATTTATATAAATCATTTAGTTCCTCATTAGTGAGAACCCAAAACACCAGAATGTAACCCAGCTCTTGATCAGTGTGTTTGTATGTCTCTGTGTATGTGTCTGGGTTTGTGCACAGATAGTTACCCATACAGCAATCTACACTAATAAAAGAGAAACATGCAAATTTACCATCCTTCCGCTACACCCATCAGCTAATCAGAAGTGAGTATGCAAATTAGCAGGATAAAGATGGCAGAGGCCATGGAGCCTATCAGAGCATGTGGGCAGCGGGCAGCACACCAAGCTCTGGGGCAGGGTGGGATGCCCTTCCACCTACTTGGGACTGGGGGCACCAGCCATGTTGCCTGAACTGCCAAGCTGGGGATAGTGATCAGTGGGGCAGCAAAGGAGGCCTGGGGAGAGGAAGAGCTTCCCTGGGGATCAGGATCCCCTGGGCGGCGAAAAAGGCCAGGGATGCCCACCCGCTCTCCGTGTACCAGGGGCAATGCAGCTGGTGGTGTCCTCAGGACCCATCCACTTTGAGCCTGTGGCCAGCATGCTCCTGTGCTGGCACTGAGCAGCTAGGTCTGGAGACACCACTGGAGAGTTGTCCTGTCAGCCTGGGGTGCCTGGAGTTGGCAGTCTTCTTGGTTTGTGCAGCCCCCTGACTGAAAGCAGAAACCAAGAGTGAGGGGGAGCACTAATAATTCTGGGAATCATAGTTCTGGTGGCTGCCCATAGACCTTAAGTGGAAGCCCAAAGCGTGGGGAGCACCAGGAATTCTGGGAATTGTAGCTCTGGTGGCAGAGGAGTTGAGGGGTCTCTTAGATACTAGGAAAAAAAATAAGCCTGGAGCAAGTTACTGTTGTGGTGGGGGATGGAGGGAAAGCAAAGATGACACACATAAATAAAGTCAGAGTGTTGAGGAAAAATTAAAGAGAACATATCCTGCAACTTCTAGCAAATCTCCACCAAGGGAGCAAACAAACAAACAAACAAAATAACAAACAAAAAAACAAAACACACACACACACCTCTATTATTCTGTGAGCACCAAACCAAACTGGGTTGGAGTCTCAGACAATTTGCTCATATGATTGTAAACACAGACAGAAACTCCCAGATTGGAGAGCACTCCCCTGAGGGCTCCCAGATTAGAGAGGATGCAGTTCTGGCTAAGGACTAGCCCCTCCTCCCCCTTCCTCCTCCATCCCATGCAAGAATCTTTGTGCACTGGGCCCCTAGTGTGCACATATGAGCATAGGTATATTAACATAGTGTGTTCTCCATGGCTAAACTTTTGGAGATTATTATTCAAGAATCTTTAGACATCTTTTCCAAATATGAACCTGAATCACTTGATAAAATGTAACTTTATTTTCAGTGTTTTGAAATATTAGAACTTTAAAGTGTACTTTAAAGTTATTGGATTTTTAATTTTTTTAAACATTATTTTAAACATTAAAAGATTTTCTCTTTTGACCTGCTCCCATCCCACCCTGTTGCCACCAGACCTTCTTTGAATTTTAATTCATGAAATTAAATATGCTGATATTTTATCCTTTTAATATTTTAAAAGGTCTGCATTAGGACAAAAGTTTCAAAGGTCAATGAAACAGTTTTTTATTCTTGAGGTCTCCCAGCAGTTCTCCACCTTGGGAGTCCATTCAATCCCTTGGGGCTAAATGGGGCCCCATTCTCCAAGGTGGGAATTCTCTGCAGTTGATTTCAACATGCATCTGCTATGAGACCATTTCCTCACTGTCTCAAAGGGAAGACTGTATTCACACACACAGATACGCAGCGCGATGCAGAGGGGACCGAGGTAACCATGCACAGGAGCTGTGGGAGCAGAGGCTCCCAGGATACCAGGAGGCTCACTTAACCAGCACCCTGCATGCTGTTTCCAGAGGTACTTAAGCAAAAATTGGGAATAGACAAAAAAAAAAAAAAAAGTGGACTTAAAGCAGTACAGTAATGAAAACACACAATGGTGCACAGGTTTAAATGTCAAGATTATGGGGCAGGGTGAGATGCCCTTCCACCTACTTGAATTCAGATGAGAACGTTAGAACAATATTAATTGTCTGTTCTTTCTCTGGGGAGATGATGTCCATGGAATTCTATAGCATAATGAGAGGGGTTGAAAATATTGAGTACATGGAAAAAGCAAATAGGTTTTTCTTAATTGCCGTATTTTTCGGACCATAAGACGCACCGGTCCATAAGACGCACCAGTTTTTAGAGAAGAGAAATGAAGAAAAAAAGATTCTGAAACAAATAGTGTCCTAAAATATTTTATGTGCATTAAAACCCAACATCACAGTCATAAACACATGCAATCAACCCTGTAAAGTAAACAGCAGCATTTAGAACCATTTTAGAGCTGGGCAAGCACACAGAGACCACACAGAGCCGGGCAAGTAAAAAAACTTTTTTTAAAAAGTATATGTGTAGGCTATATTTGGACCATAAGACGCAGGGACTTTTTCCCCCCACTTCTGGGGGGAAAAAAGTGCATCTTATGGTCCGAAAAATATGGTAGTACCTACATGAAAAAACAAACAAACATCTTCTAAGAACTGAATTGTAATGGAGAATTCTAAATATTAGGATAATCAATATTTTAATATTCATAGTAACATGAAAATTCTCTCATTTCAAGTTTTATTTTTAAAAAATATATGTTTATTGATTTCAGAGAGGAAGGGAGAGAAAGAGAGATAGAAACATCAATGATGAGAGAGAATCCTTGATCAGCTGCCTCCTACACACCCTCTACTCGGGATTGAGCCCACAACCCTTCCCCACCCACACAAATTTAATAAACTTTATTGCTCAGATTATTACAATTGTTTCTCTCCCCCCCTCACCCCCCGCCTCGTAGCTCCCTTCCTCCTTGTTTCCACCGAACCCACAACCCATTAATGTGGCCTGACTGATCTCCTGGTTCATAGATAAAAGCTCAACAAGTGAACTACACTGGCCAGATGTCTTTCAAATTTTAAAATCAACTTAAAGCCAAAGAGCTCAGAGCCAAATTTTACTGATTTAAGGGGATCAACCTTGATGATATGAAAGTAACATATACATGACAGAGTTGGATAGCAAAAGGGGAAAGAAGAAAGAATGATAAGGGTAGTGCTGTTCATCGCTTGATATTTTAACGCTTCCTGTCAAACTGTTTACGTATATGCTGTGGAATAAGAAATAACAAATACAGAGGTAGGCAAAAGTAGGTTACAGTTGTTCATAAAGAAATAATATAATAAATAATAATGCAAATAAATTGTTTCTTGCACTCACAGCTGTAAACCTACTTATGCCCACTTCTGTGTAGCATTACTATTTAAAACTAAACACTAGAATATCTAAGTTTGGTGATGTAATTATGCTGAGGGTGAACAATAAAGTGGGTTTTAGTTGAATCCAAAATAATCTCACCCCTCTATCTAAGTTGATAAAGGAAGAAACAGAAACATAAATGTATTATTTAAAGATCAAGGGATAATCACCAGGAGAAACAATTATAAGAGCTTAATGTGGGGAGGGATGAGGCAAGATAGATAATATTATGTTTGAATTTAAAAATATATATTTTTCTTGATTTCAGAGAGGAAGGGAGAAGGAGAAAGAGACAGAAGCATCAATGATGAGAAACATTGATCAGCTGCCTCCTACATGTCCCATACAGGGGATCAAGCATGCAACCTGGGCATGTGTTCTGACCAGGAATCAAACCGTAACCTCCTGGTTCATGGGTGCACACTCAGTCACTGAGCCATGGCGGCCAGGCTTGATTTTTAACAATCATATTTGTTCGTTTTACATAATAAAGTTTTTATATTACTTTAATAAACAGATATATGTTTAAACTATGACTTTATATGTATATTCTGCAGTTAAGAAATTTATTAAATGGCCAAGCTTCAGTCTGCAACAATTGCTTTTTTAATGGTAATCAAATGGCATCCATATTGGTAACTGACAGTAACCATTTCACAATCCTTAAAATCTAAGGAGCTTCCCATCCATTTTTTTAATCTACTCATCATCCTGTCTACACCATACTCATATTTATAGCTATTAATGATTTTCTAAGCACATAAAGCAACTCTCTTATTTTTGTATTTACCCTGTCATCTCTAAGACATTAGAATGTGTTGACACTGTTGGTGACTCACTCTTGTAAACTGTGTTTCCTTGTATTCTGGACAGTGTTTCTCTCACTCCACTTAATACCTCTTCCCAGTTTCTTCTCAGACTCTGAATTGGACTTCTGTTCTTGGTCTCCATTCTAGGTCTATAGCTCTCTCTTTGGGTGTTCACCTTTATAAACATGGCTTTGTATAATGGCTCCCAATTCTTTAGTAAAGTCTGACCTCATATCCAAAGTTATCCTATCTAATAAAAGAGTAATATGCAGATTGACCATCACTCCAAAGCACAATATGGCTGCCCCCATGTGGTCAAAGGTCCTGCCCCCATGTGGATACAAGATAGCCACCACAAGATGGCCAGCAGGGAAGGCAGTTGAAAGGGACCAGGCCTGTAAGGGAGGAAAGTTGGGGGTGGTCAACCCTGCAAGGGAGGGCAGTTAGGGGTGACCAGGCCTGCAAAGGAGAGAAGTTGGGAGCAAACAGGCTGGCAGGGGAGCAGTTAGACATCAATCAGACTGGCATGGGAGTGGTTAGGGGGTGATCAGGCTGGCAGGCAGAAGTGGTTACGGGCAATCAAGAATGCAGGCAGGTGAGCAGTTGGGAATAAGCAATCCTGGATTGTGAGAGGGATGTCCAACTGCCTGTTCAGGCCTGATCCCACCGGGCAGTCAGATATCCCTTGAGGGGTCCCAGATTGGAGAGGGTTCAGGTTGGGCTGAGGGACACCACCCCTAATCCCCTTGCATGAATTCCGTGCACCAGGCCACTAGTTCTATATATAAGACTTACCATGTACTTCCTGTATTTGAATAGTTCACTAGCACTTTAAACTAAACTGTCATGTAATCATAACTATTGTATGTCCCCTGCCCCATTCTGCCAATCTGCTTTTCCTCCTCACAGTGTCATGTTATTTATTTCTTACCACTATTCATGAAAAACAACACTGGGATGGTCAATGAGTGTACCTTCTTTACTGATCATTCTTTCAGTCATCAAATCATGTTGGCCCTTCTTTTGTAATAACTTCAAAAAAAGTCTCCTCAACCCATTAAACTAATCTGCATATGTTTTAGATGCCATCCCCTTTATAAAAATATCAATTCCAGCTAATGTTGGGTCTGTTTTTTCCCTAAAAATGTGATGGCCATTTTTATTTTTATTTATTTTAACTTAATAAATCTTTATTGTTCAAATGATTACAATAGTTTATCATTAACCCCCCCTTAGCTCCCCTCCACCCAGTTCCCACCCCACCCTCTTATCTCCACCCCTCCCCCACTGGCCTCATCCATAGGTATATAGTTTTTGTCCAGTCTCTTCATGCCCCTCCATACTCTTTTCTCCCTGAGAATTATCAGTCTACTCCCTTTCTATGCCCCTGATTCTATTATATTTACCAGTTTATTTTGTTTCTCAGATTTTTAATTCACTTGATTTTTGGGTTCACTTGTTGATAAATATGTATTTGTTGTTCATAATTTTTATCTTTACCTTTTTCTTCTTCTTCCTCTTCTTAAAGAATACCTTTCAGCAGTTCATATAATACTGGTTTTGTGGTGATGAACTCCTTTAGCTTTTTCTTATCTGTGAAGCTCTTTATCTGACCTTCCATTCTGAATGATAACCTTGCTGGGTAGAATAATCTTGTTTGCAGGTTCTTGCTATTCATCACTTTGAATATTTCTTGCCACTTCCATCTGCCCTGCATAGCTTCTGTTGAGAAATCAGCTGACAATCATATGGGTGCTCCCTTACAGGTAATTAACAGATTTTTCTCTTGCTGCTTTTAATATTCCCTCTTTGTCTTTTGCTCTTGGCATTTTAATTATGATGTGTCTTGGTGTGGTCCTCTTTGGCTTTCTTTTATTTGGGATTCTGTGCACTCCCTGGATTGTAAATCCATTTCTTTTACCAGGTGGGGAAGTTTTTTGTCATTATTTCTTCAAATAGGTTTTCAGTATCTTGCTCTCCTTCTTCTGGAACCCCCATAATTCTGATGTTAGTATGCTTGAAGTTGTTCCATAGACTTCTTACACTATCTTAAACTTTTTGGATTTTTTTTCTTTTTTCTTCCTGTTTGAGTGTTTTTTGCTACTTTGTATTTCAAATCTTTGACTTGATTCTTCTGTTCCTCTAGTCTGCTGTTGGGTATCTGTATAATATTTTTTATTTCAGTAAGTGTATTTTAATTTCTAGTTGGTTCTTTTTTATATCCTCGAGGGTCTGGTTAAATTTATCAGCCTTTTCTAGGAAATTCTTGAAAAACCTTATAACCATGGTTTTGAACTCTATATCCAGTCATTTGTTTTCCTCCATTTCTTTTGTTTGTGATCTGTTACTTTGCCTTCATATTTTTGCTGTTTCCTTGAGTTGGTAGGGTAACTTTGTGTGCTAGGTTTCCTGTGTGGCCCAGTGGGTCAGCCTCCCCAATCAACTGAGGTGGACACCCTTGGTGCACCCCTGTGTGGTCTGTGTGTACAGCTTTGTTGTAGTTAAGTCTTGATTTTTGTTGGTATCACTGGGAGGAATTGACCTCCAGGCCAATTGGCTGTGAGGATCAGCTGTGTCTAGGCCAGGAGACCTGTGCTGGAGACAGCCTTATAGGACCAGACTTTCAAAATTACAAAAGCTGGGCACATCCCTGGTAGGGGGTGTGCAAGAGACAGCTGGTCGATGTTTCTCTCTCATCGACGTTTCTGGCTCTCTATCTCTCTCCCTTCCTCTCTGTAAGAAAATCAATAAAATATATTTTTTTAAAAAAAAGAGGTTTTAAAATTGCAAAAGCCTCTGAGCTCAGCTTGGATGGGCAGAGTCTCAGGGCTGAGCAGTCAGTCTTGGCTTCCTGTCAGCCCTGCCCTTGCACACATGCCTCAAGTCTTTTGCCTTCCACGGCTTCCCTGAGTTTCCAAGTCTTCATGTGCCTTTCTCTTTACCTGATAGTTCAGACTTGCCCCATATGAGCCTGGGTCCACAAGATTTCGCCAGGAACTGAGGTTCAGTGCTATTGGGAGCTTCCTTCCCTCTCCTGCCAAAGAACACCAGTTAGGCACTCACCCACCCTTCCTCTCTGCTTGCATGTCTCCACACCTCAGTACTTTGAAGCTCCTTTGACTCTCCATGTGCTTTCCTCTTTCCTTCTAGTTGTAGAATTTCACTCAGCCAGCTTTCCTGTGGTTCTGAATGATGTCTATTCTGTATTTTAGTTGTAGTTTTGAAATTGTTGTACAAGGCAGCAGTTTAAGTGTTTACCTATGCTGCCATCTTGTTTTCTCCCTGATGGGCATTTTTAATTCTTTTTTAAATTTTTTTATTGAAGAACAACTGTTACCTCTTCACTGTACTTGCCTACATCCCACCCACTCTTCAAATAGGCATGGTTTCATTTCCTCCATAAAATCTTCACTCAACACCTAGACATGTAGCACACTCCTTTGAAATCTGTAGAACTTCCTATCCACACCAACTACTTGGCATTGAACCTGTTCAGTATGTTAGACTGTAACATTTTACCCCTTAAAACTGATTTGTTTTATCCTTAGGAAAGACTTCTTGAAAATAAAATGTATCTTAATGCTCTTCAGATTCCCAACATCTAACAGTGAGTCCTGCTCATATTAAATTCTCACAATATATTTTTGATGGGATAAATAAAAAGGAATTTCCAGAGAATACTCTTTCCCAAATTCCTTCACATAATTTATACATTTAGAGACCTATAGTAAAGCACATGCATTTTATGAAAAATGATTTTACATACTCTAGTATCATGTACAAGGATAAATTTTGTTAAAAGGTATACCTTAGTGATTATTACAAGCTTAATATGTGTTAGCTGATTGAAATGTCCAAAAATATCCTTTTAACAACTAAGACTGTTATATCTAAATGGATTGTGTTTTTAAGTTATCAAAATGACAGATATTCAAGAAAATATCTTAGGTTTCTACTAAAAATGGCTGCTGACTATATAAAATTTAATTTAAGCTTTTGGTAAATATTCTTCTAATTATTTGTCATATGAGATGCATGCACATGAATTTATCCAATTTGGCTCAGTAAAAATGTTGTTAGCTTGGGAATAGTTGGGTAAATTCAAATGAGATTAAAGAAGATGAAACAAATAATTAAGAAGATGGGAAAGACATATGGAGGGAAATAGTCATCTAATTGTTCTCATATCAAAATTGTCCATGTGTCCATGATCATCTGGTTACAAAGACAACAGTGACTCGAGGCCAATGAAGAGCTAAGTGATATATGCACTTTCATATTTTTATCTGTGTTCTGTCCTTTGTTTCCATCTGCAAGGGTTAATTCTCTCCCAGGATAGTTATTTTATTATTTCATGTACTTCAGCTTACTTTAAAATATGCTGCAATCAATAAATAGCCCCAGAATCCTAATGTCTTTCAACAATGAATATGTATTTTTGAATCATGTACTCACTTCAGTGACTAAAGCAAATTCAAGGTCTCTCCTCCCCTAGAAAAGGACAATCAGTAATTTGAACAATCATACTCTTTCCCAGCTCATTCCTGCCATCCCTTATGCACATTTATCATCTTTATGCATAGAAAACACCCTCACTTCCTTCTCAACTACAATCATCAAAGAGTCTCATCCATCACAGAACTGACTTGAAGTCAGGGGTGTCAGGATATTTTCTCTGTTGGTTTCGCATATGGATTCTTCTGATCCAGGGATTTCTGAATTTATGTGACACATTATATCAGCTACATACTCAATCTAGAATGTTGAAATAAATATTACTGAGAAATAAGGGAAGTTGGGCAGTGCCTTGCGGTCAGGTCATCTGACAGTTCCAGTCCCCTGAGGTGCAGGTGTGGCTGGGCTCTGTGTGTTTTCACTCTTGGACCCTGACCATAGATTCCTCTTGACCTGGGTCCTGGTGAGCTCTGAGAAGAAAGAGTAAGGAGCACAGGGGACACCATGACTAAAAGTTCTTACTGGGAACACACTTGTAACGGCCACTCACATGGTTTTATCTCTTCAAGAGTGAGGCAAGATGATGATTTAAAAATACCTTTTTATTGTTGAAAGTAATGCAGATGTCTCTTTTTCTTTCCCCATTGATCTCCTCCACCCTGCATCCGCTCCCGCCCCAGGCATTTACCAGCCTATTGAATGTGTCCATGGGTTATGCATATATGCATATATGTTCTTTGATTAAACTCTCCCCACTCACCTCCCACCCTGCCTTCCCTCTGTGATTCCACAATCTATTCCTTGCCCCCATGTCTCTGGATCTATTTTGTTCATCAGTTTATTTTGCGCATTAGATTCCACATATGAGTGAGGTCATGAGATATTTGTCTTTCTCTGACTAACTTATTTTACTCAACATAACACTATCCAGGTCCCTCCATGCTCTTTCAAAGGGTAAGGGATTCCTTTTTCAGCTGTACATTTCATTGTGTAAATGTACCACAGCCTTTTTATCTTACTGCTCAAGGAAAATCACCACATTCAAAACTGACTTCTAGAGCTCAAGAAAAGATAGAACATTTTTGGAAAAATAATACCATCTACTACATTATATTAGCCTATGGTTACTACAAATGAAAATGCAGTGCACGTGTTGTATTTATGCATTTGTATTAAACACATAAACCACAGAAAGAGCTATAATATAGTACAGTAGGTCTTCTGTTCCTATGGCATGCGATTTTCAATGTAAGTCAGAACTCACCTACATAAGCACCTATGTCACTCACATGGAGCACAAGCACAGCAGTAATGAAATGACACAGTAAAAAAGCTTTTAAAAAAAGATAATTCCTGACCTTTACTTTGGTAAATAAATAATAAAAAAAACAAAACAAAAAAAACATAAAGCCGAAACCTGTTTGGCTCAGTGGTAGAGCGTAGGTCTGCGGACTTAAAGGTCCGGGTTCAATTCTGGTCAAGGGCATCTACCTTGGTTGCAGGCACATCCCCAGGGGGGGGTGTGCAGGAGACAGCTGGTCGATGTTTCTCTCTCATTGACATTTCTAGCTCTCTATCTCTCTCCCTTCCTCTCTATAAAAAATCAATAAAATATATTTAAAAAAAAACCATAAAGCACATATGTAGATAAGTCAAAATGACCGAACTTTTTTAAATAAATAAATAAATAAATAAATGAGAGATGGTAACATAACCATGAAACAACATACATCAAGTCCGACATAACCCGAGACTGCCTGTGTATGATACATACTAAATTTTTTAAGTGGGAATAATCTAAAATATGTAGAATTTTCTCTAAGATATCTCTTTGTGAATTCCTTGCTTCTTTGATGATCACAAAAATATTTTTGTCCAAGATTATATGCCTCCATTACTTCTAATTCTCCATGTCGTCTAATTAAAATCAGCTAATGAAGTTGAACTTCATCTCCTGTTCTCTACCTTCCCTCACTGAGAGGCTCACATATATAATATACAATATGACGTACAAGAACAAAAAAAGGCATACCAAAGTGAATTATTCTTATTGTACAAAGAAACCCACATGTTTTTTGTTTTGTTTTGTTTTTAATACTGATTTCACTTCTAACATTATTGATAATGTCAAGAACAGCCATGTAGAAATAGGAGTTTCAAGGGATTTTTTTTGAAATTTTATTATTTCATATGCAGTGACAGATGATTGTTCTAAACTCTTTGGACCATGGCTTTCTGTCATACTGATCAATAATCTGTCTGAAAAGCAGCAAGGTGAGAATAACGATATTTACTGATATTTACTGAGTATACAGTGATTCAAACACAATGAGTGACTACTCAACTCACCAGTAACTGCAATGGTAAGACTCATTCTATGACAGTTTTGCTATCTCATTTGTAGTTTCACCTTGGGCTCCAATAATAATATCTAATCAAAGTGAAACTAATATGATTTGACCTTAATATACAATATAATTCAATTATGAAAACCAGTTTGGGTTACAAATGTTCTCAAAGTACAAATTAATTTTAAAAATATATTTTTTTCTAATTCCAACAAATGCTAGACTTGGCTTTGTTTGCTAGTTCTGTGTTTCAAGTAGATTGTGATAATTAAAAAATAAAAGGAAATAATATTAACTAAAAACATTTGTTTGATACTGCTGACATATTTTGAGAAGCATCTATCAATAATTTAATTTTTTTAAATATATATTTTATTGATTTTTTACAGAGAGGAAGCAAGAGAGATTGAGAGTTAGAAACATTGATGAGAGAGAAACATTGATCAGTTGCTTTCTGCACACCCCCTATTGGGGATGTGCCTGCAACCAATGTAGATGCCCTTGACCAGAATCAAACCTGGGACCTTTCAGTCCGCAGACCAACGCTCTACCACTGAGCCAAACCAGCTTCGGCAGGATGCATCTAATTTAACTTAAAGCTACATCCATGTTATCTTCACTAATAAAAGAGAAACATGCAAATTGACTCCCTTTTCTATTCCCATGAACCAATCAGGAGTGAGTATGCAAATTAACCCAACAAAGATGGTGGTGGCCACAGAGCTGGAGCTAGCTGGAGACTTGGGTTTCTCCCACCGATGGAGGAAGCCAAGTTTCCCACCTGCCCTGGCTGTTGCTAAAGGAGTGGCTGGGGGGAAAAAAGAGGGTCTGGGCACCTGGGTCATAGCCTGAAAACTGCCTTTAACTCCTCCTCACCCAGGTTGGCCAGTCACCCCAGCAGGGACCCCAACCTGAAGGGAGTGTGGCCAGCCTGAAAATAGCCCTCAGCCCCTCACCCAGACTGGCCACACTGGCCGATGACGGGAGGGCACCTCAACCCATGAGGGTGTGGCCAGCCTGCAAACCACCACAGGCCCCTTGCCCAGGCCTTCCATGCCCCAAGGGAAGCCCCACCCTGATCCAGGACACTCTTCAGGGCAGACCAGCTGTCCCCCACCCATGCAAAAAGCTTCTATACTAACAATAGGGTAATATACTAATTAGACTGGAAAACCTTCCAGACATTCTTCTGGACAAAGCCATAGTGGCAGAGCCAAGGTAGAGGCAGTTAGAGGCCAAGATGGAAGGGCAGTTGTTGGTGATTAAGCTGGTAGGGGTGGTCCATTGGAAGTGATCAGGCTGGCGGGGGAAATGGGGACAGTTGAGGATGAGCAGACCAGCAGTGGGGCCACTTAGGGGTGAGTAGGCTGTCAGTGGGGGTTAGTTATGGGTGATCAGGATAGCAGGGGGAAATTTTGGAGTGAATAGGGCAGCAGGGGGGCAGTTGGGGGTGGTAAGCAGGCCAGTGGGAAGAAAAAGTGAGGTTGAGCACAGTGGCACAGGAAGAAATTGGGGGTAACCAGCCTGGCAGGGGGGCAGTTGGGGGCAGGCAGGCAGGTGAGTGGTTAGGAGCCAGCAATACTGGATTGCGAGAGGAATGTCTATGCCTGATTCTTATAAACCAGCAGTAGGACATTCTTTGAAGGGTCTCATATTGGAGAGGGTGAAGACTGGGCTGATAGACACCCTGCCTCCTCCATGCACTAATTTTGTGCACTGGGCCACTAGTATATTATATAAAATTGTTGAATTATTAAATCTGGAGGCACTGAAAAAGATACTTTTTTTTTTGTCCATAATCATCTCTTTGTGATTGTGTTTATTAGAATTGCTGTTCTTTGCAAGAAACAAAGATTTCAAATTTATGAATTAATAAGAAAAAATCAATTTATCTTTCATTATGAATAAATGTGCTTTTATTTGTAATAGACACATAAAGAACATACCAGCCTAAATTAGAATTCTCATTTACTTTAATCACACATGGAACTTTTTTTTTAAAAAATAGGCCACATTTAAAATCAACAAATTTCTGATTTCCTAAACATAAAATAACTCATTTAGTAATCAACAATAAATAAACTTAAGAAAATTTTTATATCTTTTTAAATAGCAAAAATAAACTCTTTTAAATAACTCAAATTAAAAAATATCACTGATATTAGAATATATTAAAGTAGACAATTGTTAAAATGCCACATCAAATATGGGTAATTCTCCTAAAGTCATATTTAGAGGGGAAAATGTATAACATCAAATATTCATATTAAAAATGGTGGTTGAGCCAAAGCCCTTTTGGCTTAGTGGATAGAGCACTGGCCTGTGGACTGAGAGGTCCCAGATTCAATTCCGGTCAAGGGCATGTACCTTAGTTGTCGGCACATCCCCAGTGGGGGGTGTGCAGGAGGCAGCTGATTGATGACTCTCTCTCATCGATGTTTCTAACTCTCTATCCCTCTATCTCTCTTCCACTTTGTGAAAAATCAATAAAATATATTTTTTTAAAAGATGGTGGTTGAAATTAATAAGCTAAGCATTTAATTTAAGGAGTAAGAAACAGAATGATAGACAAAATAGAAAATAATCCTATCTAATAAAAGAGTAATATGCAAATTAACCATCACTCAGCTACACCCACAAGCCATGCCCACCAGGCAATCAGGAAAGAGTATGAAAATTAACCCAACCAAGATGGCTACAGCCATGAAGTGAGCAGGAGACTTGGGTTTACCAGGCAATGGAGGAAGCCAAGTTTTCTGCATACCCTGGCTGGCTACAACATTTCAATTACAGAAGATAAATAAGACCCAACAAAAAAATGGTGGCAGCTACTGAGCTGGAGAGAACAGGAAGCTTGAGTTACCCCTGGCGATGAAGGAAGCCAAGCTTTCCACACAGCCTGGTGGGCCTAGGCCTCTACTCAAGGCTACAAAGTTTCAATTATAGAAGATAAATAAATACCAACAAAAATGGCTTTGGAAAAAAAAATGGCTTTGACCACGGAGCCATACAAAGTTTCAATTATAGAGGATAAATAAATCCCAGATACCAAGGCCTCTGCTTGGGTTGGCTGGGGTGGGGGGCCATGGCCAGCCTGAAAACCACCACAGACCCCTCTCCCAGGCTGTTCCTTGCACCAAGGAACCCTCACCATTAGGGCAAACCAGCTGGCCTCCACCTGTGCTCCAGGCCTCTATCCTACCTAATAAGAAAGTAATATGCAAATTACTCCAACACACAAGATGGCTGCCCCAATATGGACACAAGATGGCTACCACAAGATGGCCATCAGGGGACTGCAGTTGGGAGGGACCAGGCTTTCAAGAGAGGGGAGTTGGGTGCAATCAAGCCTTCAGGGAAAGGCAGTTAGGGGTGACCAGGCTGGCAGAGGAGGGAAGCTGGTGGCGACCAGTCCTGCAGGGAAGAGCATATGGGGTATAAGACCTGCAAGGGAGGGCAGTTAGGGGCAAACAGGCTGGCAGGAGCTGTTAGGCATCAGTTAGGCTGGCAGGTGAGTGGTTAAGGGGGGATCAGGCTGGCAATCAGAAGTGGTTAGGGGCAATCAAGAAGGCAGTCAGGCCAGCAGTTGAGAGCCAGCAGTCCTGGATTATGAGAGGGATGTCCAACTGCCAGGTAGGATCGAGCTTAAATGTGCAGTTGGACATCCCTTGAGGGGTCCCAGATTGGAGAAGGTGCAGAACTGGGCCTCTAGTAAAACAAATAAATGTAGACATGAACATGAATGCGATTGAAAACAGACATAGGATAGAATAAACAAATCAAACAAGAAGCCAGTTCTTTGAAATAACTAATAAAAGACACACGAATAGCTCAACTTACTAAAGATAAACAATAAAGAAGAGAATAAAGTAAAAAATAAATTATATAAGGGATAAAAAAAGGGGAAGAATCATGTCTGAGAAACTAAACATAAATTTAGAGTATGAATAATTATATGCCAATTAACTTGATTTTTTATTTTATTTTAATTTACTTTACTTTTTACTGAATTTATTGAGGTTTCAGGTGCACAATTCTATAACATATCATCTATAGATGTAACATTGGTATAAATAAAATATACTAATTTATTTTAACAGCTATAATATGAGTAATATAATATATTACTTCGATGAATTATTTAGGAAGAAAATAAAAAGCAATAAAATCTAATAGAAATTTAGTTCTTAGTTATAGTTAGAAATATAAATTTAATGGATATATTAAAATTATTTCAAACAAAATATCCTAAAATATTTATATAATGTGAAGTATTTTGAAAATATTTTCTAGGATACTTTTATTTGTTACATGTTAAGTAGTTTTTTATCTACCTAAATTTTGTAATGTCTTCGTATTTGCAGGTGTTCTTTCATGGGAAATAATCCTATATAATAAAGAGATAATATGAAAATGATCATCACACCATCACACCACCATGCCCTAATGGCTCAAACACTCAACAATGGGGAGAGAGGAATTATTTAGTAACTAGAGTCCCGGTACATGAAATGTGTGCATGGCGGGGAGGGGGAGAGCTTGGGAAGGAGTCCCTCAGCCTGTCCTGCACCCTCTAGCAATCCGGGACTGCTGTCTTCTAAATACTTGCTTGCCTGCCAGCCTGATTGCCCCTATTCCCTCTGCCTGCCACCCTGATCACCCCTAACCACCTTTACTTCACCAGCCAGGTTGTGCACCGGGAAAGGGACAAGCCACTCACTCCAGGTGAAGCCGCCTTCCCATGGTTCCTTGTAGCTGTTGCTAGCGCAGGCAAAGCTGGCCCAGGTCCTGGGTGCCTGAGGCTGGCCAGAGGAAGGAAAGCGTGGGTCCTGGGTGCCTGCGACTGGCTGGAGGAGGGGATACTGGGTCCCACGTGTGGGGTGAAGTAGAGGTGGTTAGGGGCGATCAGGGTGGCAGACTGAGGGATTAGGGGCAATCAGGCTGGCAGGCAAGCAAGTATATTTAGGAGCCAGCTGTCCTGGATTGCTAGAGTGTGCAGGCCTGGCTGAGGGACTCCTACCCCACCTCTTCCCCTCCCCGCCATGCACACATTTCATGTACCGGGCCTCTAGTTACTAAATAATTCCAAATAAATGTTTGAATATGGTAGATGATATAACAACATGATAAGGGGTGAGGGTAGGATTTAGCATGCTAACATTTATTTGTTCTTAATCTCACTTATACTTACTTATTCACTAGAGGCCCAATACAAAAAATTTATGCAAGAGTAGGCCTTCTTTCCCCCAGCTGTCAGCACCAGCTTCCCTCTAACCTGGGACCTGGGCTTCCCTCTAACCACCAACAGTTACATGGACCTGGGCTTCCCTCTGGCCACTGGCAGGCACTCCAGACCCTGGCTTCCTTTGTAACCCCAGCTTTGTTTGGAAGGACATCCGGTCTAGTTAGAATATTATGCTTTTATTATTATAGATTCTCTGAATAGACATTTAAGTGTTCATATCATGGCCCTTCTTTGCTTCTTCTGCTGTTCAAAACAAACTACCTGTGAGATACAGTCATTTACACTAAGGTGTGACTGATAAAAAATATAATTTCTGAGAATAAGTGCTTTTTATTCAAAAACTTATAGTTGGAGATATAGAAAAGACATATATTTTGAGTATAAATAAATTTATTTTCTGAGCTGTTTTATTCTATTGTATCTTTACTGTTTAAAGTGAATTAGCAAAGCACAGAATCCTTGAAATTAGCCCTGGTTATTAGCATTTGTATTTATTTCTCCACTTCTGGTCCATTATCTCTCCACCCTCCAAAAAGAAAGCCAAGAGTACAGATGATGTATATAGAATTGTGCTCCTGAAACCTGTATAATTTTGTTAACTTGTGTCATCCCAACAAATTCAATTAATAAATAATGCTATTATGGTAAAGGTACTTCGTATAATTTTTTGTTAAATTGCAGGATTCCCCATATCTATTTATAGCATTATAAGCAAATAGAAACATGGGGTTGTCATTGAATTTATTTATATTTTGATTGAATTTGATATGTTGGGAGCCAAGTCTCAACACATGTTACCTCATGATTCATTAAGCAGTGACAGCAGAATATGCATGTCATTTTGTACACCCAGGAACAACCTTGACTACGTACAAGAACTTAAATGCTGGAGCAATTACCCCACTTTAGGTTCAGTGACAAATGAAAGCTGGCAAAGTAGAAACAAAATTAACATACTTTGAAATTAAACCATGTTCACTATAATGGGCCAGTTTCTGCATTCACCTGCCATCTCCATTTCACCTATAACAACAGGGAAACTTAATAAAGTTAGATGAGTCTGTAAGCCTTAATCCAGTGCGAGTTTGCCAATGTGATTTTGGCTTCATCATGTCCCCCGTTAGAAGCCTGATTGTCACGGATATGTACATTTTCACTGAAGATCCTGTATAGGGGAGAATCTCACCTCAACTCTTAGTTTAGCAAAGACATAAAGTTCATCACCTTTATCTAATCTCCATGGTCAGCTAAGCAAAGGTCTCCTCTTGCACAAGCCTAAAGTGTCATCAACTTCTTGAGTTCTGTTTATATCTTTGATTGATCTACTTTGTATCTAAGAAAAGTTCTTTAAATGAAATGGGAGATATTATTTTACTCTATCTTAAATTTTTAGTTAAGAAATAAATTATATAACACCAGTAATTTAGAGTTTTGCAAACCATCCAATTTTTATGAACATAATTTATTATTAGGAACAACTTAATGCATTCCATGAAAAGAATATACACCTATCAAAATATTTTAAATTATTTTCATTTTCGAGTCACTGTGTTATTAAAATTTGGCCCTAGTTCCCATTCTTCCTACAGTTTCTAAATTATTACCATAATTCTCAAGGTGATAGTTTAAGATGTGATTTAAAAAATATTTTTATTAGCTCATTTTCTTCCTAGAAACTTAAAGTAATGGAAACACCTAAACATGAGATATACTTATTCTATAATTTCTCACTGACTGATAACTTAGCTACTTTTTCATTTACTTTATAAATTTAGAATTTTATGGCATGCCTATTGTAAACAATTATTATAAATGTCTAATGTGTGATACTTTATTTTTATTTCCTCTTTATATATGAGAACCAAGGATCTAATTGATAATGGTGGCCGTGATGGTCAATTTTCTACCAAAATCCATCTCCTTCCTCTGCCATTTGCATAGGATAGCAGTGGACACATGGATAGACCACATTCCCAGCCTATCTTGCAGTAAGTGGGGACCAAGCTTCCTCCATTCCAATGTGAGCAAACATTATGGGGGTGGTTTCTAGGACAGAGATTCTGAGAAAGAACACATGTCTTCTTTGTATTTTCTTCCTCTTCTTCCTCATGGACACAAATGATGTTAAGAAAATTGATGAATAAAAAAGAAATGTAAAAAGGTCTGGCTGTTTGAATCAAGGCATGGAGAAAGCTCCCTAGAATACTTGCCCTGCCTTTTATGGAAACTAGACATTAGCCTCTGTTGTCTTGCTTTCATATGTAGCTCATAAGAATGTAGAAATTTGTACTGGGTTGGGGTATTGTCATAAACTTAAAAGATGTGAGACTGGTTTAGTTGGTAAGCAGTAGGGCTGGGGGACTGAAGTTTAGAAAGTGAAAGAGTCTTGTCAAATTGTGGTAAACACTTGATAAAAAGTCATGTGAGGTAACCCTTAGAAGACAGCAAATATGTGTTGAGTGTGTACCAGGGGTGTAGAATGTCCAGCTTGCGGACTAAAATCATTTGGTCTGGCACTGCCAAGGCAACCACAGGTGGGACTTGAAATAAATAAATCTAGGAGCTTCATTCATAGCAACATAACTTTATATTAAGTGAATTATATTAAGCAAATGGTGTTATAAATATCCAATGGCCCTTGGCAGAAAAAAGTTTCCCCACCCCTGCTTTAGAAATAGTTGGGGAAAATAGGTTACCATCTATTGAATGCTGCAAGACCTCGTAGGAGATGAGGTTAGGAAGGAATTGATAGACTTCCAAGGAGAGGGAAGAAAAGTGAGTCTAGAAAATAGGAGCTCTGTGGAGCTGAACAATTCTAAGCTTATTTTTTTAGATCAGGCTGTCACCACCATTAAAGGTCAGAGAGGACCGACAGCTGATCAAAGTCAAAGAAAATACCGTGGGACTGACGATGATATCTAACAAAGAAATGTGCTGGGTCCACTAGCATACAAACATTTGGGAAACAACACACATCAGAGAACAACCGATTTTTCTTTAAAGAAATTTTTAAAATTACATTTACTAGAGTGACATTGGTTAATACGATTATATAGGTTTCAAGTGTACACTTCTTTTTAAAAATATTTTTATTGATTTCAGAGAGGAAGGGAGAAGGAAAGAGAGAGCAACATCAATGATGACAGAATATCATTGTTTGGCTGTCTCCTACACACCCCCTACCAGGGATTGAGCCTGCACCCCAAGCATGTGCCCTTGACTGGAATTGAACCCTGGACCTTCTAGTCTGCAACCCAAATCCACTGAGCCAAACCAGGTAAGGCTCAAGTATACAATCCTCTGATACAACATCTGTATATTCCATTGAGTGCCCAAAGTCAAATATTCTGTCACCATATATTTGACCCCTTTACTCTTTCCTATTCCCCACAAACCCACTGTTACCATGTTTTGGGTGAATTTAATTGCCAAAGAAATAGTGAGCTTTGTCTAAAAAGCCAGTGATTATTCAGAACTTAATCTATTCTCCTGCCACCAAGCTTCCATCAGGAGAAATAAATTGTGAAAGCAGTATGTCCCTCTTGGAGGACATATTTTCAGTAAGATGGGCATTTGCTGCCATTTGAGATAAGGCCACAGGGTAACACAGACAAAGCAGAACATGTGAGGGCAAAGTTGGGAGTCAAAGATGGAGAATAGAGTATTAAAAAAATCAGAGTAATAATGGCAGTCAGGGCCTTACCTGCCACTGAAAAATACTTAACCTTTACTCCAAGTGAAAAGGGGAGATTTGCAGGGTTTTCCACTGAGCAGTGAGACAATTTCAATGTAAATAATTTTAGAGGGTTATTCTTGTGGTGTGTAGAGAATAGAATATAGGCAGAGACCCAGGCACAGTGAGAGTGTTTAGGAAGGTATTGAAATAACCTTGCAGAGAGATAGGGGTGGATTAGACCAGGTAGAGATGAGCAGAAGTCAGGAGAAATGTTAAATTCTGTGTGTGTTTCAGGTAGAAGCAAACAGATATTCTCCTGGGTTGGACACAGGATGTAAAAATGAAACAAGTTGGGGATTCTGGTTTTTGACCTCAACATTTGGAAGGATGGAGTTGTCAACAGCAGAGGTGGAGGAGCCCTTGGGAAGAGCAGTGTTAAGAGGGGATTTCAAAGGCATTTTAAAATTTTGTTTGAATATTCATTCTGAAATTTGATTAGAAGATCTGATGCTTTCCTCTTACAAATACTCAGTATATTAAAACAATAAAAAGTTAAAGTAACTGTTATTTAAGTTAGATGATGGAACTCACTCTCACATAACAGAAGGAGACAACAGACCACAGCCCACCTCTGCCTTCACCACAGAGGAGGAAATGCTGCACCAGGCTAGCGATTTGTTCCTCTGAAATGAAGGCAGAGGTGGCCTGTGGTTTGCCTCCTAATTCCACCCTTGGGTCCCGTCCTGTTTCCCCGTCTGACAATGAAGCACCTGTCTGCTCAGCTGGACCAGTGTTTGCTGAGCACTTACTTTGTGCCAGGTCTACAATGCTGAGGGTCCCTGAGTTCCCCACAGGCTGAGGCAGATACACAGTAACATCGCTAGGACCTATGGTTGGTATGTGATCTGTGATGACAGAAGGGGAGTTCAGGAAAGGATTGTAGGCTTGTGAATAAAAAGCCTTCCAAGTGTGCTAAGGTCTGGCTTTAGGCAGCAGCTTGAGAAAGGTGCCTGGACCTCCTCTCAGGGGGCAGGAAAGGGGTTTGCCTGCTCCCATGCACTGAGCTCTCTCTGCTCCCTAGGGCTCACACCAGTCCCTGCCTGGAATGGGAGTTTCCCTTTTGTCATTGAAGGTCTCGGCTGGCCTGGTTCCGCCTTCCCTCTTCAGGTGAACCATTTGGGTCTCTGATCAAAGTCAGTGTTCTCTTGTTCCTGGGCCTGTAAAGCCTGGTGTAGTGTGGGATGTGCCTGCATGGATTGTGGGTCTTTGTTTACATCTTGCACCCCCAGAAATTATTCCTGGGACTGGGCACAATGTCTGACACTCACATGTGGTCAGCAATTGCTTCTAGATGTAAATTAGTGAAGGTTTTATTTTTTAAAGAGACATTTCTGCACATTATATCATTATTCATTTCCTAAGAAGCGAGGTTTGATTTAATTTGGTCATCCATTATTTATCTTCAAGGCACATCTTCTATTTTTAGAAGGAATCATTTTGGAACATGGCGTTCTATTCTACTGTTTAAAGTAGCCACACCAGTCAAGGTTTACTCTGAAGGAATATAGCATAAATAGGGGGGTTTGGAGTCATTCTGCAGACATGATAGTACATAGCTTTTAGATTAGAAAGTAATTATGCTTGCATAAATAATTCAAACATCACTGGTAAGTACTACAATGGAAACAGACAGTTTCTTCTGTTTTCTTTCTATTTATCCATTGCTACACCCAACAGGTAACCATGTTAACAGTCAGTATTTATCTTTCCAGAATTTTCTGTAGGTACTGCCAAAGATAGATGTCAGTCAACATACTAAGTATTGTTATCGGCTTACTTTTTAAGTGCGTATTTACTACTTTGTTTGCCATATAAAATGATATTTTAAAGGTTATAGGTGATACGTTATGTTAATTTTTACTTTGTGACAGCTGATTTCATCTCTTCTGTGTCTATGACTCTGATGAAGATTTACCCTCCTGATCTGTAACAACAGGAATGATGACTGCTGTGATTAACACTGCTTTAAAATCACCCAGCAGCCGAAACCGATTTGGCTCAGTGGATAGAGAGTTGGACTGAAAGGTCCCAGGTTCGTTTCCTGTCAAGGGCATGTACCTTGGTTTCGGGCACATCCTCAGTCGGAGGGGTGCAGGAGGCAGCTGATCAATGTCTCTCTCTCATCCATAGATGTTTCTAGCTCTCTATCCCTCTCCCTTCTTCTCTGTAAAAAATCAATAAAAAATATATTTAAAAAATAAATAAATAAAAATAAAATAAAATCATCCAGCAAAGGTACTGGCATGTAGGACCCAGACATTCTGGACCCACTGATGCTCTGTATCTTCTAAACGAGTTTCACTAATGGATGCATGTTAAATTCTACACCGACCCTCATGCTTTTGCATCCTTGAAATATTATGATGCCCGAGGCACTCTCTATCTCTCTGAAGCATGCATATGACCTTCCCCTCCATTTTTCCTTTGCTTCCTCTGTCCCAAGCTCCAAGGGTCCTTCCTTTGACTCTGTAACTTGTGTCCTGACCTCTCGCAGCCCATTTGAATCACTTCCATCTCTGTGACTTTCTTTCTAAAACGTGAAATAAAGGATTAATGTCCAAAATATATAAGGAACTCATACAACTTAACAAAAGGAAGACAAAAAATCCAATTTAAAAATGACAAAAGGACCTAAATAGACACTTCTCCAAAGAGGACATACAGAAGGCCAAGTGACATGAAAAAAAATGCTCAAAGTCACTGATCATCAGAAAGCTGCAAATCAAAACAACAAAGAGGTATCACCTCAGACCTGTCAGAATGGCTACCATCAACAAATCAACAAACAACAGGATGTGGAGAAGAGGAAACCCTAGTGCACTGCTGGTGGGAATGCAGACTGGTGCAGCCATTATGGAAAACAGTAAGGGGTTTCCTCAAAAAAATTAAATATGGAACTGCCATTTAATCCTGTGATCCTACTCTAGGAATATATCCTAATAAACCCAAAGCACCAATCAGAAAGAATGTATGCACCCCTATGTTCATAGCAGCACAATTAATAATAGCTAAGATCTGGAAACAACCCAAGTGCCCATCAGTAGACGAGTGGATAAAAAAGCTGTGGCACATTTATACCATGTAATACTGTGAAGCAGTAGAAGGGCCTCGTACCCTGAGACAGCACAGAGGGACCTGGAAAGTATCATACTGAGTGAAATAAGTCAGTCAGAGGAAGATAAATATCACATGATCTCACTCATATGTGGAATCTAAGTAACAAAATAAACTGGTGAACAGAGTGGATCCAGAGACTGGAAGCATGGAACAGAGTGCATAATCTCAGAGGGAAGGCAGGGGAGGGTGGTGGGTGGAAGATACTCAGCCAAAGACCTTGTATGCATATATACATAACCAATGGACACAGACAATAGGGTGCTAAAGGCCTGGCGTGGGGTGAGGGGCAGGCTGGAGGAGATCAATGGGGGGAAAACGAGGACATATGTAAGACTTTCAACAATAAAGAATTATTAAAAACATTATTTAAAAAGGCTAAATAAACTTGGGCTTAAAAACAGAACAATTGAAATGATTAAGAAAAACCTCTATAATTAAAATAAGTTTTATTATCCATCATTTTGAAAACTGTATCTTAATCCCTATCAGAATGAATTTATCCTCCTGGCTTTGAAAGCTTGCTTCTGTTCAGAGTGAGCTTATTAGCAGAGGTCTTAAAGGAGAGGCTGGGTGGCCCACCCGAGCCTGCAGCTCAGCTTCCTGCTGGGAAATAAAACGATAATGTAAAGCTGATTTCATTTTCTTGCATTTGCTAATTTGTTAAGGAAACCCATAACGTTTTTAAATATAAGAGGGTTAATAGCTAATGCTATTATTATTGCATAATAGGAAAACCAGTTATTATTTAACACAACAGCCCTTGATTTATAGCACTGATTCTAAACTTTTATGTTTGAATAATGATTGAGTATCACAGTACACTCCTATACATGTCCATTATTTTTCAAGGTAAACAAGGCGATTCACAGGTAATTATGGGGAGGGGACAGGGTTGTGTGTGAAGCTTGGGAGAAGTGTCTATGTACCAACTGGAAATTTCCCATCCATACTTATTATCCTGAAATTATTGTTTGTGTTTTCAGATAGTTCAGTATACCATTTCCCATTATGCACATGCATAGCTTTAATACTGTTTAATGGCTGCGATGTGGCTGTCTACACAGGACCCTTATGTCATTTCATTAATCTTTACAACAAACCTAAAGGATAAGTGTTTTCATGTCATTTGACACTTGAAGAAACTGGTTTGAAAATATTAGGTAACTTACCTAATATTAGGTCACAGAGTGAGTCAAGGGCAGATATAGTGAAACTCACTCTGTTTCACTGTACAACCCATGCTCTTTGCTCTACACTCTAATGGGGTTCAGTTCTCCAATAGTGGGAAATCAATTTCTCTACGGATCCAGAATTAAGAGATGTCTAGGGTGTCTGAGCTGGCTGCTGATGGCATAGTTTTGGAAGGGCAACAGGAGGCCCAGCGACAGTGGGCAGAATTCTACATGGTCAGTGCTCTCCACTCTGACCCCATCAACTAGTAATAAAACACAGAGAAAAAAATCATGATATTTGGTTGAAATTAATTCCTACTGGGATTGTTAAATTGATTGAGTTGTGTAGTAAGTTATACTGGGCACATTTGAGCCAATGGAGAAGCAGAGATGGTAAAAGGAGATAGTGGAAAGTGCTGGACTCACCTAGGTTTTGAAATTATGGGTTTGAAACACACCTTCAAAAGTCCCAGGTACCTCAAACATCTCTTTGCATCATCATGAACATCATCAATTTGCTTCCAGAGGAGCTGGGAAGCAATCGGGTCATTCTGTAAACAATGAGCCTCAAATGACTCTGTGAAGCTTAGAATTCTGCTCAGCTCTGCAAGAGGAATGGTGAGTGAGACGGTCAAAGATCTAGCAATCATGGTGCTTGCCAGTGAACAGGGATGAAACATCATGGCAGTTACTATAACAGAAGAGGAACTGTAGGGTTCTCTCAGAACACACCATATTTCTTTAGCTGTAAGGAGCCAAAAGTCTCTGATGTATCATCAATATATATAAAAGCCAAGTGACCCAAATTACAGAACAACTGGAATGACCAGAACAACCAATTGCTATGATGTGCACTGCAGTGGTCAACTGGCCTAATGGGGACCCTGATTACCTCCCCCAATCTCCTTCAGCCCTCCTCCCAGCTGACCCGGTCCTTGAATGGCCCTCCCAAACCCAATTGGGGGTGGGGCTGGCTGGCCTACCTCCTAAAGCCCCTCCCTTTGGCTAACCTCACCCCTATCAGCTCCCTCTATTGGGGACAGGACCAGTGGTTAACCTCCCACAGCCCCTCTCCCATCACTGGCCCCAACCTGATTGGCCCCCATTGGGGCGGGCTGGCTGGACCCACCTATGCACAGTGCACAAATTTGTGCACTGGGTCTCTAGTTAGTATAATAATATTCAATTTCTTTTTTCTTTTCTTTTTTTTTTTTTAAATAGAACAAGTGTTACATTGAATATACATATTATTTGGAAAATGAGTTGAGGTTTCAGAAATGTTTGAATGTCTCAGAATCGAGGACATCAAGGAAGACTTTCATGGAAATTAATACTTAATTAGAGACTAGAGAGATAAGTGAAAACTAGGGTTGTAAAGAAGTGAGGAGGAGCTGCAACAGGCAGAAGCAGTGATCTAAAGAAACATCCCTAAGGTGAAAGATGATGAATGCACAGGCACCAAAAGACAAGTCAACAGAAATTCCTGGTGAGTCTGACTAGCATGTGAGGACTGAGCACAGGAAAATCTTGTGGATCATGTCATGGACTTCCTACATCTATCAAAAATAAACCTACTTCAAGGTGAAGAAAAAACTGGGCTGGAACAAAAGTTAGTGTGGGGAGATATCAATTAGTATTGTAGTTGTCCCGGAGAGGAGATTAAACAACCACTGTATTGTTGGGATACAGGAATCATACAGTGTAAAATACATGAAGACACTTCTGATGTCAGCCAATGGCATCATCTACAGGAATGTGTGAGAATCCCTCTGTGCTGAGTACTTGACAAACCCATGTGTGGACAGCAGCTGGCCAGGCCAGGCCCCAGAGCTCAGTAGCGCTGGGCACCAATGGGCGATCACACACACTGCACAGCCAACACTGTTTGGTTGATGGAATAATAGGATTGCAGGAATTAAAATCAAAGACTATATTTTGATGATTTCTGTAATATAAAAATTGAGAAAAAGAAAGCATGGAGTCAATTTTGGACAATGGCTGCAAATTTAAAGAGTAAGGAATTGAGTTGGGCATGGGAAGAATGATAGGTTTTGGATAGGTTTAGGGAACTGGTTGAGGCATTCTGAAGGGGAAAGCCCTGAGTAAAAGTCAAAGCAGGAAAGGAGAGCAGTCTGTGTGAGACTTCATATTGGTGAAGTAAGTGATGCTGGCATCGCATAGTGCAAGGGTGATCTTGGTGCCGCATAAAATCAATCATATGATCACAAAGCCTTGGCAATTCAGCCTCCCAAATAGTTCTCAGATCCACACTATCTTCTGAAAATAGCTTCCATGTGCTAAGCATCCTTCTGCTCACCCCCCCATACTCTCCCCCACCTCTCCCCACCCGCTCTGGACAAAGCCTGCTCTCTCTGAAAAGATACTACTTAGGCTCAGCTGTCCTTTGGCCACCCTCTCCAGCCACATCTTCTACTTACGCCTCTCTTTCTCACTGGAAGCTTTGGCCAGAAGAAGCTTCTCTCCTCTCCGCAGGCATGCAGGTTCTCTGTCCCTGTCAAATGCTGCCCCTGACCTTTTCCCTGCTCCTGAACCCCCTCTGCTACCATATCCTTCCATCTTTATTTAGCCATCACTTCCCCAGAACCCTCCTTTCCCTCAGCACCGAGGCTCACTGGCAAGTTTCAGTCCCTGCAACATTGGCTTTTATCTGCATCTTAGCACTTTCAACCCGAACTGCACTTGTTTGCATTCATCTCCGAATCCTCCCTGGGAGCACAGCAACAGAAACACGCCCTGTTACCCTCCCCTCGGGTTTCCAGTTTCTGCAATAACATCCTGTTTAGCGGGTGCTACAGTGAGCTGGCCTGGCTGGACTGTGGCCCTGTGGAGAAGTGAGGGCGTGGCTCAGCTACTTGAAGAACTTTGGCCAGAGGTTTAACTTTATACTGAACAGGTTTCTTTTCATTCTTTTTTTTTTTTTTTTTTTTTTTTTTTTTTTTTTTTTAGCATCGGGATTTGTATTTTGGTAAAATCTGACAGATGGCCTTTACGTGGCCTGTGAGCTAAGAATGGGTTTTGCATGTTAACAGGGTTGAAAAAAAGAACTATACAGTGAGACTTTATGTGTCTCACAAATCAAAAAGGATTTGCTATCTGCACTCACTACTTTACAGAAATAGTTTATGGACCCCGCTTTTAGAGAGACAGGTAATATGCCATGTTTGCAAACATTCTCCAGACTAATGATGGTACTGATGTGCTTTTAAAAATGTTAGGCTAGTTGAATTCTGATTTTTTATTTCTCTTGCTGTCAAATTTTGATGGAGCTGCTACTTTTTACAAATCCTATATGGGGATTAACTGAATTATTTCTTTTATGTCTTTTGGGGCTGATGCAATTTTATGATAATATGACCAGGTTGATACTACAAGGACTGAGATAATAAAAATAGGGATAGGGAGAGGGGGATGGAAATGACACTTGGTAAGTGTGCTTTTTTCCTAAATTAATTTCTTTGATTTCCAAGATAATACACAAGCCGAGCAGTAGTGTCCTTGTGGCCGTTCTCTTCTAGTTCATCCAGTACAGTTCCTTGTACTCTGTCTTTATCAAATAAGTCTTTGCCAATGAGTGAGTAAATGAGTGAATGAGTGACCCAGATGGAGTATTTAAGGTCAGAGAGGTTAGAAAACTTGAAGTAATCATATCACTAATAGGTGATGCAATGGGATGCTTTATTCAAGGGCTTCCCAGAAGGCCCATAGACTCTCAAGGTGTTTAAATGGGTACTTTTTCTCTTGTTTTCCTTAAGGAACTTGGCAATTGTGGTATATTCAATTATTCCAAATAAAAATATTTAGCTTTCATTGAGCTAGGCATTACTTAATAACTTCTCACTAATGCATGCATGCACTTAAACCTCCACAAACCTTTGTGGAGAGATGATATTGGCGCCCCAAATTTAGCCAAGGGAGGCGGAGAGGAGCAGCACATTGGCAAACGCTGACAGTGAGCCAAGCCCTGATATGATGCACTTCACTGCCAGAGCTCTTCCCACCGTTGTATCCACTTGAATATTTACTTTGTCCATGAACATGACTGTCGTGTGTTTTAACACTACGCAAGGTAATGTTTGACTAAGGATTAGCCTTCCTTCATAACCGTAGTGCAGGTCAGCATAATTTCCCTCCTCTGGAAGCTGTGCAACGAGTTTATTTGTAAATCAATACAAATTCTATGGAGGATGAAATTGAAACTTAGAGGTTAAGTCATGTGTTTACAAAAGGATATTAGAATGAGGAAAGTAGATTTGTGGAGCCATGACCCCTAGGCATCTTCTTAAAGAAACATACTGTATCTTTTCCTCATACTGACTTCATGCATTTAGATACCAAATTAGAGGTCTTGAGAAATGCGATTCCTCCTTTCACTATTTCAACATGGTGACAAAACACACATTTGATCATTTACAAAGTATGCAATATTTTGAAGCACATACACATTTCAAATTGATAACTAGCCATGTTTATGGGTCATTTTTAATGTTTGTATGAAGGAATGAAAAAACCAGTTCCATAGCATAATATATTCATTTTGACACTGAGAGTGTTATTTGGTGAAATCAGAGAGACAAGCAATAATTTGCACAGATACAAATAATGCTTTATACTGTTTGTGAGAGTATATAGATATCAAAACAATATAAAATGATACAACTACATAATATATTATATAAAATGTGCAGTAAAATGCACCCTGACTAGCTTTCTGAATAAAAAGCATATATGGAAAAAGTGCATTTATGTTGTTCTCAGAAAATCACTAAAATGATGATAAAGGAATTTTTAAGAGACATAAATCAATAAGGTCAAACTGAGAAGACAGAAGACAACAACAGTACAGTATAGAAGCTAAACTTCAGCTAAATAGTGATCCCTGAATCATAAGAAGTAAAAACTCAGTATCTTAAGGTGGCAAGGTGGGAGCTGAAAGGTGACAGAATCTTTAGGAGGTCCAGGAATTGGAAGCACTATCTATTTTTGGAATTGGATTATGGTCTGGAAGTCTGAGTAAGGAACAACTAGACATCAAAGTAGCCTCTTTGAATTTTAGGCAATTGCCTTTTGTCCATTTTATATTAATGGATAAACAAATGTGGTATATCCAGCCAATGAATGTTACTAGGCACTAAACAAGAATGAAATACTGATATATATGCTACAGCCTGATTGAACCCAAGTGAAAGAAGCGAGACATAAGACTATATATTGTACAATTCCACTGATATGAAATGTGTTGACATATATAGACGGGGAATAGATGGACATTTGTGAAGAGCTGAGGGTAGGGAGCAAGGGTGAAGGGAAGTGATTGCTAATTCATGTCAGGTTTCTTTTGAGGAAGACAGAAATGTTCTAAATTTAGGTAATGGTGATGAGTGAATAATTCTGGGAACTTTGTAAAAATATTGAACTTAAGTGGGTGAAAGACATCTGAATGATAGCTCACAAAAGTTATTAACAAAACAAAAACCTGAGCATTTATTTATTTATTTATTTATTTATTTATTTATTTATTTATTCTTTGCTAAAAGCAAAGAATCTCTGAGCTAAGACATAGCCGATAGAGTTGAGGTAAGAGACTTGCTGAAAATAAAGCATCAAGTTAATATTTATCCTCTGAAGTCCAGTTCTCTCCAGAGTTTCCAGTCACTTAGCTCTGAGAGCATTGACCCAGCTGATGGCCTTCCAGGATCCTCTCTGGGTGACAGATCAGCCCCAGAGGAAACAGCCACAGGCAGGAGCCTCAGGGTTCCCCAAACACCAATTAACCAGATTGTCCTACAGTGAAGACAAAAGTGAGGGTGTTCCATTCGCCCTGTGCATTCAGAACTTCCTGCGAGCTTGTTATTAACATACACTTAAATGTAAGTAGACAGCTGGGGTTCCCAAATCACTCAGAAAAGCACTAAAGAATGTTCAGAGAAAAAAGCAAACTGAAGAAGACGAAGGTCATGCAAGATTGAAAACAAAACAAAACCCTCACTAGCATCTTTGGAGAAATAAGAAAATGAGTTGCATCCACATAACTCATACAGGAATTCAATTAAAAATAGCTCTTGGAAATTAAAAAAAAGTAGGAGAGTAGAAATGAAACATTCATGAGCAGTATTGAACCCAAGTAGAGCAAATCTTCTATAAGTCTTCCAGGAATTAAAAGGAAAAAAATGCAAAATGACAATGTAGCAAATTTAGAATGTTTAGAGAAGATTTGGGACTCAAGGACAGTGAGGATAAATCCTTGTGCTAGTAGACATGGAGCTCCTTAAGTAAATGAGATGAAAAGCATGAGTTAAGATAGGAAGACTGATGCTTATAACTCCTATGTCAGGTAGGTGATGGTCATGGGCAATGGGTTCAGTGCCCAGAGGATTCCAGGTGTTTCTTGGCTGACAGGAAGTGGGGGAGGGTTGAGCAAGAAAACAATGGCTTCAAAGAAGCCATGGAAATGAAATCAACTTGTTGGCAGAGTTGACCCTCTGACCTGAAGATAAGGTTTTTTGTTTTGTTTTGTTTTGTTTTTTAAAAATACACACACACACACACAAAAAAAAACCCCCACACAAAACCAAACCAAAAAGATCTGTTTGAGAAAATTACAGGAGGCAGTGTCATCAAGGCAGATTTTTTATTTAAGACACGGAGGTAAAGGGAACCCTTGGGAGCACCTTGAAAAGACTTGAGTGTCCCAGCCACGATGGCTCAGTGGTTGAGTATGGACCTATGAACCAGGAGGTCACAGTTCAATTCTCAGTGGTCAAAGCACATGACAGGTTTCTGGCTTGATCCCTAGTAGGAGACATGCAGAAGGCAGCTGATCAATGATTCTCTCTCATCATTGATATTTCTATCTCTCTCTCCCTATCATTTCCTCTCTGAAATCAATAAAAATGTATTAAAGAAAAAGACTTGAGTGGAAGAAAAAGGGGTAGAGGATTGGGTGAGATCAGGGTATGCCCCAGACATTACAGAGATGAATGTGAAAGTGATGATGGATGATTGGGTGGGCCTGGAGCTTCTTGTAGTGACTGAGTTAAGCTAACCTTGGAGCGATAATCTTGGTAGTTTTTAGAGCTGGGTGAGCAAGCAGTTATTATGGTTACATGAAGATTCCTCAGTAATTTATGATGGACATCCTCAGACAAATGTTTGCCTGGTTCTATGGCACTGATTGGGTAAGTATGCTTCATGTCTAATTATGACCATATTTAGGGAACCAGAGGTCTAATAATTCTGCCTTTTCTCCTTTTCTTCTCCACTACTGCCTACTCTTCCCTATTAGAAACACTGTTTACATTGGGAATATTCATTCTGGCTGTGTATTTCCTTAACCGCTCCAAAGATCTCAGTACCATGCCATTTCAGAGATAAGAATTTAGGAAATAACTTTTAAAGGAATGATTCATATATAGAGATAATATTTCAAAATTTTACATAGAACTACAAAATTAAGGTAAGATTTTTGTAGTGTTTTATGTGAATTTTTAAGTAGGGACTGACATAATTCTAAAGAACATGGTAGGTGAAGTGGGAATACTTACTTGGAAGATACAAATGCAGGAAAAAGTGGCAAAATATATCAGCAAATAACCAAAAGGAGTCCCAGGAATAATGATCATATTTGTAGTTTTGGGGAATATAGCCAATGAAGGGCACAAGATAAAAAATAGAATTGTTTGGAATCAGGGCTTGAATTCTGACATCCATAAATGCTAACTAGAATATTCTATGATATTATCCAATTATGCAAAAGAGCATAGTTTTTTACTTAAAAGATCTTTCAAACTTTTATTGAAAAAGTATGCAACAACAATATGTTCATTTAGTAATTATTTGCACTTATGATATTGTATTCATAAATCATTAAATATGAGTACATTATTTCCAAAACAGAATATTTTCTTTAAAAGAAGGAATATATGTTATTTCAGAGCTCCTTAAGTTCAAGATTTCTGAATATTTGCCAGTAATTTTGCTGCTCATTCACTCAATTATTGACTCATTAAATATATGTTTATTGAACATGTACTGTATTAAACAGTGGAAATTAATGGAAGGCAGCTATGTTCACCACTATACCACCAACGCCTTTAAACAGTGGAAATTAATGGAAAGGTAGAGACAACTTTTTTGCTCAAGAAACTTACATATGAAACTGATATAAATATTATTTGTGGTTTTAAAAAATGAGGAAGATATGTGCTAATTTTGAAGACCCAATTACTGTAATTTATATCTTATTTTATCTTATTTTATTTGATTTTGATTAAGCTAAAATTTGATTCAAATTTTAGTGTCTGTGAATGGTTAAAATTTCACATTTTTTTCTTAATTTAAACAACAGCATTTTGCCTTGGAGCTAGCTGTTTATTAATTCCTTATCACCATGGAAATTCTAACCAAGAAGAAAATAAAATTAATCACAATATTAATTATGCAAACCATTGCCATGTTCAGAAAGTAGAAGGGAAAGCAAGTTATATTTGCATTTGAAATACTCATGACAAAATATAAAATAAGTATGAAGTTATTAGGCTCTTGTGATTTGAGGAAAAAGATTATAGATTTAAAGAACAAACATAGTTTTAGCTAAAATATATATATACTATGTGGATTTTAGGATCTTGAGAATGTTATGTATAGCATTTTTTAATACTGCATTTTATAATAGTAAATATGTAAAACAAAAAATAGAGAACAGCATAAAAAGCTAACAAAGATTATCCATAATTCCTTAAGCCTACAATAGTATTTAAATGCATTTTTCTTTGTGAGAATTTTTTAGTAAATGTATGAGTATATTTATGCATGTTTTATGTAGGTACAAACCTGTTTAATTTTATATCCTGAAGTTTTCAATTTAAGATTATATGCCAGGAATTTTCTTTAAAATAACAGGCTTTTTCTAAAACATATTTGAAATGTCTGCCTAAATATTCCATTTTGTAGCTGAATCATGCATCCACTACTGCAAGGGATCTATCTGCTGTGGTCACTGCAGGAGTATCCACAATGTTATGCTAAATTTGTTCTGCCTTGGACTCAAAGATGAAACCATTGCTGTGTTACTTATTGTGTGTGTATTTGCACGACGAAAAGGTGGTTGCATATACTCCTCGTCTCACCTGTGCAGTCACTACCTACATGATCCAAGACTGGCTGTCTTTCTAAGTATGAGTGTTTTCTGTCAGCTGCACAGAGAACAAACTCACATCGACCCATCTTTGATCATGTTTCACATACATGTTCACACAGTGTTGTTTCAGCCAGTGTTATATCTGCGGTATCTTGTTGTGTGGTCATGTCATGAACAGAGCATAGCATTCATCCTGTAAATTGGGAAGGGTGGTAAACTATACAACTCTCTCCAGGAAGATCAGACTCTTAGAACTGAAAAATAAGCAAATAAATAAATAACAATAAAAAGGTTCTACTGTGAGTCCTGAGCCTGGTGACAGTGAGGTGCCTTTACAGTCAGCTCCACCCACTGTCAAATCTACATATGCAGGTAGCCCTTAAAGAACCATTGGGATTCCTTCATCCTTCCTCACACTGGCTGACACATAAAAGACAGGCAACAGGTGGTAATAATTAGGTTGCGTGAATCCGATCCAGAGGGATTAAGTCTGCTTTCTGAGAATGAACTTCCGACCAGTTACAGATGAGAAACCATAGAGGAAGGCAGAGGAAGACAAATGGCTCCCTGTGAGACGGTAATGAAATCTGTGACGATGTCACTTCAGGGCGATATCACTCTTCTTCTTAATCTCACTCAACAGACATCAGTGAGACAGACAACGTTAATTACATAGGCCCCAAGGAGGGTAACAGATGATTGTTCATAAACACTCCCAGGGATTTTCATGGACGGAGGATAAATCTGAGGCAGTGCATTTCTGCTTCTCTGGGTGGAGCTCACAGAGGGGCAGCTGACTATGCTATTTCAGTGGGTGATGGCTGACAGTCTTCCAGGGGTGCTGTGGGGGCTCCCCAGAAGGTAATAAGGCCACGGGAGAGATTCATACCAGCATGGTTCAGAAATGTACATCACCTTCACGTGCCATCAAGCAGACCAGGCCAGAGCTCTGCATAAAGATACATTCCTTCACTCATTGTCACCACGGAGTTTCTTTATTTTACTAAAATTTTCTTTCAAATTAGGGGCAAGTGTGATGAAATGAATGTTTTACATCTTTTTACAGAAAAAAAATCACAATTGATGAGTTTGTACACTTAACTTTTACTGCTGCAGCCACTTTATAAAATGTATGCAACTAAAATAGAAGATTCTTTAAGAAAAATATTTCCATTTTTGTTCCAGTACAATTGGGCATATACAAATGTTTTAATAATAAGATTTCTTCTAAAAAAATCATGAAGTTTTTAGCTTCGGTTACTGTTACTTTAAAAGGCCACTGGATTTCAGTTAATTAAAATAGCATAACAAACAAGTTATAGCTCAGATGGTGGAAGATGCAGAAAATAACTCTCCTTTCTTTCCCCTATGGCTTTTGTATGATAAAGCTATTGTTTATCTCCAGAACCAGCGAGACACTGCTAGCTCCAACAGAAAAAGGAAGCTAAAGAGGCTCAATGCCATATTCAAACTATCTATACTCTCAACCAGGCAGCCCCTGCAGGCACTGGGGAAAGACGTGAAATTTACATGAATTGCTAATGTTTTGCTATAGAGATCATGGCAACGTTTTTTGGTAAATATGCATGTATTTTGTACTTATAAACCTTAACAACATAGCTTGCAGTTATAAGTGAATTCTTTCCTTTTGAGTCAATAAATTCTAATTTAAGATCATTTCCATGCAAGTTGGATAATGCTAGCTCTATAATTATGGAAATGGGTATTGCCCAAGTACTTGATTTTTATCATGATACCAGAAGCCTGGTGCATGAAATTCATGCGCTAAGTGGGGAGGCGGCTCTCTCAACCCAGCCTGCGTCCTTTCCAATCTGGGACCACTTGGGTGATGTCCCACTGCCTGTTTAGGCCTGATACCTATGGGATCTGTCCTAAACCGGCAGTCAGACATCCCTCTCACAATCCAGGACTGGTGGCTCCCAACTGCTCACTTGCCTGCCTGATTGCCTCTAACCGCTTCTGCCTGCCAACCTAATCACACCCTAACCACTCTTCTGCCAGCCTGATGGACACCTAACTGCTGCCCTGTTGGCCCGATCACTCCAACTGCCCTCCCCTGCTGGCCTGGTTGCCTCTAACTGCCCTCCATAGATGGCCTGGTTTTCCTCAACTGCCCTCCTCTGCTGGCCCAGTCACCCCCAACTGCCCTCCCCTGCAGGCTTGATCACCACCAACTTACCTATCCTGCAGCCTGGTCACCCACAAATTTTCTCCCCTGTAGGCCTGGTCACCCCAACTGCCCTCACCTAGACGCTTTGTTGCCCCCAACTGCCCTCCCTTTTAGGCCTGGTTGCCCCCCAACAGCCCTCCCCTGCCAGCCATATTGTGACCACATGTGAGTGGCCATCTTGTGCAAGGGCATGAGGGTCAATTTGCATATTACCTCTTTATTATATAGGATTAGAGGCCCAGTGCATGAATTTGTGCATGGGAGGGGTTCCTCAGCCTGATTAGTGATCAGGGCCGATCAGAGCTGGGAAAAAGACCATGAGGAGTTGACTATGGGAACTCATTGACCACCAGGAGGCAGCTAGCTCCTGCACCGAGTGTCTGCCCCCTTGTGGTCAGTGCATGCCATAGAGACTGGTCCATTTGCCATTTGGTTGATGGGTTATAGTAGTTGCTTAGACTTTTATATATATAAACTGGTGGCCTGGTGCACAAAATGTGTGTATGGGGGAAGGGGGGTTATCAGCCCAGCTTGCACCCTCTCATAATTCAGGACCCCTCAGGTTTAGGTCTGATTCCAGCAGTTGGACATCCCTCTCGCAATCTAGGACTGCTGGCATCTGACTGCTTGCCTGCCTGCCTGCCAGCCTGATCTCCCCTAACCACTCTGCCTGCTTGCCTGATTGACCCTAACCACTTGCCTCTCTGCCTGATATCCCCTAACCACTCTGCTTGCCTGCCCAATATTCCTACCCACTCGCCTGCCTGCCTGATTGCCCTTAACTGCTTGCCTTCCTGCCTGATCACCTTTAACCATCTCTGCCTTGGCCCCCACTGCTGTGGCTTGACCTGGAAGGATGTCTAGAACAATGTCCGGAAGGTCTTTTGGCTGTCAGTCTAATTAGCATATTACACTTTTATTATTATAGATTGCAACACAAAGGTTCAAATTTTCTTTTAAGTGAAAAATATTCTGCAGCCCTAACATTTTGTAAAATGCTTGTTTTATTACAAAGAATTCATATTTTAACTATAAGCAACTTGTATTTTTCACCAGAAATTCTTCTAAGATACTTTATCAAAATTAAGATATTAGTTTGTTCAACATTTAATTGAAATGCATTAATTCTTATCTCATTCATTCATCTACACATTAAATATGTAGCAGTCTATGGTGAGTCAGTCACTTTTCAAAGGATTAAAAATTAAACTAGTGTGTGGCATTCACTAAAACTAGACATTATTCTATAGCATCTACTATCTTCAAATTGTTCAACCACTGTTATCCCATTAGTGCTGGTAGAGCTAAGCACATGTGACCTTAAACAAGACAATTGAATTTTAATACAGGTTTCCCCTTGTGATCTATAACTTTGTTTCTGAACTTTCTGGGACTTACTTTTCTGATGTACATAACAGAGATAAAAAATGTTCCCTATGTTCTCTGCTTGTTGGGATGACTGCCTGCATGCCTGTAATATGTTTAGTGCATGTAGTATACTTACAATAGTATCTGGAAATTTTTAAGGATGTCATTTAGTGTATACATTATTATTATTACTGAGTGGTAGGAATATTTAATCCTGAATCTTAAGTGGCGGGAATAATTATTGCTGTGCAGTCACTTTAAGTCAAGGAGTTCAGGCAAATTGTCACAAATCACACAGCCAATGACTATGACTATGAATTAAATGCTGATCAATGTGCTTCATTCCTGCAACATCAGATCAAGTTCTCTACCAATGGGGACCACTCCTCTCTGTTTTAAGGGAACTGCTCAAACTTTATTCCAGGTCTTTGAGAAACTTAAAGTGAGAATACAAATGAAAGTACCAAGGAAGGGGTGTGGAGTCTTATGTTCTTTTGGCAACTCCAAAATACGACTGGAATTTGCTTATATATTTTTTTCATTGTCAATTTCCAGTCATCATCTCACTCACTTTTGGGTACTCTTTTACCATTTTGTTATTCACATATTTTCTTTCTTTTAAAACAGCAATTTCAATGGATTTTATAGAAAAAAATCTAAAATCTTGGGATGTGGGATGAACATAGTAAAGAAAATAATAGAAAATGACTTAAAAATAAATATGAAAAATAATTTTCCTTTAGGTTTCTTTGACATTTTTTAGTGAACCAACGTGATAGGACCTGCCATTTTTAAAATTGTCTACATCCCTTAAAATCTCTTTTCTATCTCTCCTATCTTTTCTACAATAGGATGTGTCATACTCATTCTAATAGTCATACAAAAGTATTCTTAAAGAAACCAAGAATACATTTAAAAATATGTTTTGTAACAGGTCAGAAATATAGACCAGAAGCACATTGGATCAGGCTTCTGTGTGTGTGTGTGTGTGTGTGTGTGTGATTAATTATCTGAATCTTGCTTTTTATGTCTGACAAAGGTAGCATTTTGGAGAACAGAAAGCTTCTTTCCTGTAAAGCTGTATAATGTACCAGTTTGCTCTTTAAAACTCCAAGCCTTCCCAGGAGTATTAAGCATTCTGGATATTATAACAATAATAGTAAGACTTCACAGCACTTGATAATGAATTCTTTATAGATCAGCTCAGTGTCTCTACTTAAACCGAATGATATGGCTTTATTATGCTAGCAGTAATAAATGATGTGGCTTCTTCTTATTCCCTGGTACTTTCATTCCTCCAGAAAGTATTTCAGACTTAAGAGAAGAACGTTTCTCAACAATTAGACTCAGTTACACCAGTTAGGAACCCATATGGACAGTTTATTTTTCCAAGAAATAAAAATAGAATATTTAACTTATTTATGAAATTTAAAAAATGAGCTTTTTGCTTCTTGTCAAACAGCAGTCTCTGTTTCTTAAAGAAATCTAATACATGGGAGAATTATTTATTCATGGCTGTGTTTTTTTGGCCTCAACTTCTTTTTTTTAATATATTTTATTGATTTTTTACAGAGAGGAAGGGAGAGAGAGAGAGAGCTAGAAACGTCATGAGAGAGAAACATTAACCAGCTGCCTCTTTCACACCCCTTACCGGGGATATGCCCGCTACCAACATACATGCCCCTGACCGGAATCGAACCTGGGACCTTTCAGTTTGGAGACCGATGCTCTACCACTGAGCCAAACCGGTTTTGGCATCCTCAACTTCTTTATAAATCTGGAAGTTGGAGGAATAATGCTGTACTTCTTCCCAACTGCTTCTTGAAAAGGGCATTTTATGAAAATATCAGATAGACAGACATTTGATTTCAGGAAAGTAGATAATCAAGTTCTATCCTTTGCTGGGATATTCAGTCAGCTGCTAAAGAGTTTTTATTCAAACTTTAATTTAAAGACTATTTTCTTGATAATACAAAAATGCATAGATGATGCTGTGACATGGATGACCATCAGGATATCTGTATTGTTTTAAAAGTGTGTGGACTTGAAATCCAGAGAACCAAGATGGCAGTGTAGGTAAATGCTTGTACTGTCTGTCTCCCGCAACCACATCAAAATTACAACTAAAATAAAGGACAACTGTCATTCAGAACTGCCTGAAAGATGGCTGAATGGATGTCCTACAACTGTAGAATTAAAGAAGGAAACACACAGGAACCAGCAGGAGGGGCACAGGTGCAGGATGGACCCCCCTGTGGATTTTTTGTGATCAGGAAAGATATCTTGTTTGTGGAGGCCTCCCAGAAAAAGCAAGAGGCCCCAGCCTCACACCAGATGCCCAGCTCAGGGTTCCAGCACTGGGAAGAGAAGACCACTGACTTTGAGCTGTAGAAACTAATGGGGATTATGACTGAGTGACACAGAGGCTGCTGGATTCCCAGACAGTTCCTCTTAAAGGGCTGGCACACAAATGTACATGGTCCCTCTTCCTCTGATCTCCAACACTAGGTAGTTGTATTGTGGGAACCAGGAACATATGGAGAGGAAATGGATTGTCTAACATCGGGGCAGAAACTTGGGGATATTCTCCCAGATGTGGGTGCTCACAGGGGTTATTGTTCCTATCCTTGGACCCCCATCATTGCAGAGCTCACTGGAAGTCATATCTGAGTTTCCATCAGCTTGGCTCAGACACACGATAGATAGTTTTAGACCATACCAAATTACAACTCTATGCATCCACTAGTGACAGACTCCAAAGGCAGATTCAGTGAGCACCAAAGTCCCACTGAAGCAAGTCCTGAACAGTAGAGGTGTCTCCTTCCCAGAAGCTCTTCCCCTGTAGTCTCAGCTGGTTCTTACAGCCAATTGGCCTGGAGGTCTATTCCTCCCAGTGATGCCAACAGTAATCATGGCTCAAGTATAATAAGACTCAGCATACAGCCTACACAGGGGCCCACCGATAGTGTCCAGTTCAGGTGACTGGGGAGACTGAACCACTGGTCCCTATAGGACACCTACTACACAAGGCCACTCTATCAATTCCAGGTGGCATGAAAGCTCAACCTAATACATAGAAACAAACACAGGGAAGCCCAGCCAAAATGCAGAGACAAAGAATCCCATCACAAATGAAATAACAGAAGAAATATTCAGAAAAAGAAATAAATGAAATGGAAGCAAGCAAACTACCAGATACAGAGTTCAAAACAAGGATTATAAGGTTGCTCAAGGATCTTAATGAGAGCTTCAAGGGAGTCAATAAAAGCTTCAAGGAACTTAGTGACACTTTCAAGATTTTGGTGAGAACTTCAAAGACACACAAAAGGATCAGTTAAAAGTTAAGCATACACTACTAACTGACATAAAGAATAATTTACAGGGATTCAACAGTATATGATTATGAGAATCAAATAAATGACATGGAATATGAGGAAGCAAAAAATACCCAATCAAAAGAGCAAAAGGAATACAAAATGTGAATATAGTATAAAGAGCCTCTTGGGACAGCTTCTAATGTACCAACATTCACATTTGGGGGTGCCTCAAGGAGAAGAGAAGGAGCAAGATATTGAAAACCTATTTGACCAAATAATGACAGAAAACTTCCCTTACCTGGTCAAAGAAATAGACTTATAAGTACAAGAAGCCCAGAGAATCCCAAACAAGAGAAATCAAAAGACGTTCACACTAAGACACATCATCATAAAAATGCCAAGGGTTAAAGACAAAGAGGGAATCTTAAAAACAGAAAGAGAAAAATAGTTAGTTGCCTACAAGGGAGCACCCATAAGACTTGAAGCTGATTTCTTTACAGAAACGTTTCAGGCCAGAAGGAAGTGGTAGGAAATATTCAAAATGATGAATAGCAGAGACCTACAACCAAGATTATTCTACCCTACCCAGAAAAGTTTTACAGCAGCATAAACATGGCAAAGTGTTCCACTTAGATTGAACCTTCACTGTTTGGGTTCACCATCTGATAACATTGTCTTATCCAGTTGAATTTTCTAATATTTGAAATAAAGTACCCATTCCTATATGACAAAGGTTTTAACAATGATAATTACAATATTAACATCATTACTAACTTACATGAATGGAGTGTTTTTGTTGCCAAAATCTCTGTGGAGAACTGATCCTGCACTCTGTCTTTTTAGAAATGCAGTAGAGCATACATTTCAAAAGTGCAAATTCTAGCCATGCAATTTTATGAAATTTTACAAGTTGAAAAAAATCAATAGAAATTGCACCCAGATCAAGAAGCTGGTGATTAACCTTATACCCAGAAGCTCTCATGTGACACCTTCCTGTCATACCTTGGCTGCCCCTGTCTTGATTTCCAACCATAATTTGATTTTGTCTGGTTCTGCATTATAGATTTTAATTCTCTCTCAATATCCCTCAGAATAAACAGCCACACCCTTATCCCCTGAGTTAGTCAAGAGGAATCCATTCCCTAGGAAGTCTGTGGGAATAGTTCTTGGAAGCCGATGTGTTGGCTTCTGAGGTATTGGATTGGAAGTAAACACCTGGACAAAGACCCTGCAATAACTCTGGTTATTGATTGCCAACATGAGAATTCTGAGAAGTGTATCTCACATCTCTGATCCCTAATCTCCTCCCAGCTCAGTGAGATGGCTGTAAGGATGAAACAAATGGGAAGACCTTAGAAACCTGAACATGCTATCTGAGTGTACGCTGTCAACAATAGCTGTCATACATCAAGGATTGAAAAGTAGCTTTGGACAAAGCTGGAGACCCCAAGGAGGGTTCTGGAAAATGCAAAATGATATGCATATTGTGTGCAAATCACAGGATCATAGATTTCTTAGGAAATTGATCATGAGAAACAGATAAAAATGTAGCTTAGAGCATATGAACTCAATTTCTTTTCAATATGCCTAGATTAGGAAAATAAAAAAGGAACATACTTTTGGGTGGTGATTGAGACTACTTTTTAGAAATGTAGGTATGGCGAAGAATTTCAGGAGTTTGAAACCCACATCAGTTTTAGTTTCTTTGTGTCCGAAGTTCGGAATTGAGAAGATGGTGTAATTCCTATTAGTGGGAACAAACACCTCGGGGTTGCTTCCTTCTCCTCCAGACCTTAGTTTATTATGTCCCCCAAAAGACCTCAAGGATTTTGAATAAACATATTCTAAGAACTCGGTGTCTCGTTCTCATTTTAGGGGACAAACAACCTGAAACATATTCAGCTTAGGCTACAAGTTTGGAGAGGGGCTGAACACAAACAAAAGTACCATAGAACTGGGGAAGGGAGAGGCAGGTCAGAGGATGGTGTTTAAGAGAAGAAGGAAGAAGGAAGAAAAGATGTGAGGTCCTGTAGGGGACAGAATGCCATGAGCATCACAGGAGAAAGAAAACCAGAAAGAGAGCCTCATAGGAGCAGACAGTGGAGTTTAGGAAAGATGGCTTTTAGGAGACTAGGCACCAAGCTCCTCTACTGTGACAAATGGATGTGAGAAATGAAAAAGGAATGTATGATCCTGTGATTTGCACACCAGAAAAATCCCAGGCCTTTAAGCCCCCCAGTGCTGACTCTTGTTGCCTCAACAGCCGTTTCTCTGAGAGCCCCGGGGTTCTTAGCTCTCAGGCCCAGGAGAGACTGGGTGTGGAGGAGAAGATAGGAAGCCAGGACCAGTGTGAGGTCTTCAGCCAGATTTGCTTGGGGTCCAGCACCCTAAGGTCTGTAGGGGGCAGGTTATTTCTGGCAGTGGGTGGATGCTGCTTGCATCCTGGAACCTACATGCAGGGCTGTCTGGCACCAGCTGGCGCAGCAGCCCCCTCCTCTGCACATTCTTGGAAGACAACCCTCCATCCTGGGAAGGGGCTCATGAAGTAAGTGTTCCTAACGCTTACACTCACAGCAATCTTGCCTCTGACTTAAACCCCAGACAAGAAGAGAATAAAAGTTAAAGCTAATCTGTGATTGTATGTCTGCTCATAGTTATATTTAGTCAGCTACTTAGCAAATTGAGATTCTATTTTTTCCAAAGTTGAAGTGCGGTGTTTGCTAAAGAACTTACTGGTTTGCAGTGCTGGTTTGAATTCTTGAGGAGCAGTTGGTGTGTTACACATTCCTAAATCTCAGCAGTCCTCAGAGGTTGCCTCCTGCCTGACCACATGCCCAGCCAGGGAAGGGATGCCCCTGATTGGGTTAATCTGACACACTGGGTCCCAATAGAAATGCCATTTATATGATTGTTTCTAAGCACCGAAGAGCATAGAGCAGAACAGAAATCCATTTATCATCATAACAAAACCCAGTGGCAGATATACTTGCGGCCATCACAGATTACATAATTTACTGTAAGCCACAGACACACATAGCTACACCCGCATTCCCAATGGCGAGCACGCTCTCTCCCCACCGTGCTGGTTGCGTACAGCTAGCTGGCTGACAAATGTCTCACAGTTGTATTATATCACATCGTATTTCCAGAGAACTTTCAAAAAGTTGTTCCTCAACTTTGTGTTCTAAATTGTGGGTTATTATAATCACCACTAATGATTTGTTCCATTGATGGAATCATTTTTCTGCCAGGAAAGCGATGAGCATGTTTAAGGGGATAATCTATGGAGTAATTGAAGTCTTTAGAAGAACTGACTGTGAGTAATAATTCTAATTGTATTTGACTGACAGAGGGACCGCCTAGTGATGAATGGGTGCAGGATCTAAAGCAATGCTTACCAGTAATCTGATTTTTCCAATCCTTGCTGAAGTCAAAATAAAATTATATTGTGGGAAGAAATGAGAGTAGAAAAATAAAATCCTGGATTTTTAAAAAGGGATATTGCTCTTTTAAAGAATAAAAACCACTGCCCGGATGCCTGGGACACTGTGGTCTCATTGTCTGTGTCTGTGGGGTGACTGGGCTCTTCATCAGTGGTCTCACCAAGGAGAACTCTGGGGGCAGGATGTGTCTGCTTCCCCAAACGTCTAAAGCTACCGCTGAGATTATCTGTTCAAAATAAACATTCAGTGAAGATTCGTGTACTCCGTGCTATACAGATCTGGGAATAAGTCAAGTAATCTAGCACCTGCCTTCCTATCAGAGTCCCTTCATTAAGCACCTGCTCTATGCAAATTCCAAAGCAACTATTGCTCTTCACTTATTTCCAGGAAAAGGGGAGTTTTTCATGTTCTATTCTTTGAGTGGAAAGATAATAATTGAACTTTTCATTACTAATAACTAGAGATTTATAGAGACAGCATGTACTAGATCAAGATTATTGATATGCAAGATTACAAATATTCGATATTTGTCACACAGAACTACTTTGCTGAAGTCAAAATAAAATTAATATTTATAAAACTCAACAGTATTTAAGTATTTTCCATTTATCTTTTTTTGATATGTATAAAAGCATAATGCATTATATACACACACTTTCTATTTCATAAATGGGAAGCTGAAGAGCCAGAGTGGTTAAGGAACACTGCCAGATAGAGGCCAGAGTTGAACCTGCCCCTGCCCAGTGCCATCAACACGCTGCACTCAAAGGGCCATTTTTGTTCTCTAATTTGCAGTTCCACTTACTGCCACCTACGGTGGCTCTTCTTCTTCATTTCTTGTTTTGATGTTTATCATACATTTTCCTCCATCAAAACTTTGACCTAGTCTGCATTTTAATTTTAAGAGAAACTTCACAGAATCCAGGATGATAAAGAGAAATTGAAACATATAATTGTGATTTCTAAGCAAGTTAGTGATGGTATAAATGATATAGAAGATTATATTTTTAAGGTATTTGCTGCTCTGTCTTAGTAACACATATTTCTGTATATTAAAGTTCTGTCTTTGCGTCATCTTTGTCTTTTCCAATGAAGTTATCAACTCTCTCTGGAACCACACCTGTTCTGTGAGCTGATTTAATGTTGATATGAACAGTGTTGAAAGGGACACTGTGCCATCTTATTGGTTGCAAAAAAAGTTATCAAAATATAGATGAGGAGGAGCAATCAATACATCTATATTACACTGAGATGAAGTGGAAGTGTTTAAGACAGCAATTCTGTAATCCCAAGGTGCTTACATATTTCAAAGCAGCTATCTTTAAAAGAATCAACAATTAATGGGGCTAAGGTCTTATCACTTTAAAAGAGTTTGTTCAGTCTATAACTTTACCCAAGAATCTTATGTTGTTTCTTATTTGTGAAGTTCTATTTCAGCATAAGAGCCTAGAGCAATGTCTCTGAAAAACAAAAACAAAAACAAACCTATTTTTTTTTATAAAATAATTTGTTCCATAAAAGTTCATATCTTGCTGAACTTGTAATTAACTATCAATTAAAATAAAATATTAGATTTAAAAAATAATAAGCATATTAACAGCATAAAAAACCCTTAAACTCAGGAGTAATAAAAGTGAACTTTTCCTGTAAGAGACTGAGTAATTGGATAGCTGTGAAAAAATAGATTGGTGGGAACAAAGTCTAGGCTCTTTCAAACTGGAGAATGACAACATAGATGTGAAACCACCTCAAGCTTTTCACCAGAGCATGACACCCTAGCATTCAGAGCCTCAGGGCCTTAGCTGTTCTCGCTGAGACTCTCTGTTGTCACCTGCCATACCTGATTGTCACCAGTGTTCCATGACACTGCTATTTCCATAGTCATGTCGACCCGCTGACAGGGACTTTTCACTCTGTGTCAAGCAACTTGCACTGTTACTAATCAAACAGACCTGCCTTGAAAGAGCCCAGGCTTTGTTCCCTTCAACCTATTTTTGATCTATACATACTTGAAGTTTCATTTTATAACTTATTTTTTTCTTAACCTCTTTTTGGGGTACAATTGACATATAATAAGCTACACATATTTAAAATGAAAGATTTGATAAATTTTCACATATGCACACCCATTAAACCAACACCACAATCAAGATAATAGGCAGAGCTATCACCTCCAAATGATCCTTTATGCCCTTTGAAGACCATATCTCCCAGCCCCTTCCTCTCTGTTGCCTTAGTAACCACTTACCTGCTTTCTGTCATTGTTTAGAATTTTACATACACATGGTCATACAATCTTCACTCTTTCTTGTGTAGATTATTTCGCTCAGAACATTTTTTGAGATTCTTTTTTTGTATAGGTAAGAATATCGGCACTACATTCATTGATATTTCTGAGTAGTATTCCATCCTATGAAGAGATCACATTGGAGATTTGAACTGCTCCCAGTGTTTTTGTTGTTACATATAAAGCTGCTGTGAACATTCATGTTTAATTCTTTGTAAGGACATATAGTAATTTTTTCTTAGGTAATTATCTATGAGTGGAATTTTTGGATTATATGCTAAGAACATGCTAAATATTTTAAGAAATTGTCAGATCAGACTGTTTTCCAAAGTGGTGGAGCCATTCCACATTCTCATCAGTTGCATATCAAAGTATCATTTGCTCTAAAAACTCTTTCTATATTTAGGATATATAGAAACTTTATTAGATTTGTAATTTGTAAATATCTCCTTCAAGTTGGTGGCTTATTTTTTCATTTTCTTAATAGAGGTGTTCATAAAAACAATAGTTTTTAATTTTGTTAAGATACAGTTTTTCAAGTATGGCTTCTCTTATGGATCATGCATTTGGTATTGTATCTAAGAAATATCCTATATAATAAAAGCCTAATATGCTAAGTGTCCAGTCATCTGGTTGGCAGTTTAACCAATTGAAGCATAATCATATCTAATAAAAGGGTAATATGCAAATTAACCATCACTCCACTCACAAGCCATGCCCACCAGCCAATCAGAAATGAGTATGCAAATCAAGCAACCAAGATAGTTGTGAAAAGGAGATTTGGGTTGCCCCCAGTGATGGAGAAAGCCAAGCTTTCTGCACACTCTGGCCAGCCCAGGCCTCCACTCAAGGCTACAAAGTTTCAATTATAGAAGATAACTAAATACCAACAAAAATGGCTGTGGCCACAGAGCAAGCAAGAGTCTTGGCTCCACTCAAAGCTACAAAGTTTCAATTATAGAAAATACCTAAATCCCAGATACCAGGGCCTCTGCTTGGGTTGCTGGGATCTGGGACCAGCCTGAAAACCACCACAGGCCCCTCACCCAGGCTTCTCCACACCCCAAGGGAACCTCCACCCTGATCCGAGACACCCTTCAGGAGAAACCAGCTGGCCCCCACCAATGCACCAGGCCTCTATCCTATCTAATAAAAGAGTAATATGCAAATTGACCATCACTCCAAAACACAATATGGCTGCACCCATGTGGACACACGATGGCCAACACAAGATGGTCAGCAGGGGAGGGCAATTGAGAGGGACCAGACCTGCAAAGAAGGGCAGTTGGGGGAGACCCAGGCCTGCAGGGGAGGGCAGTTAGAGTTGACCAGGTCTTCAAGGGAGGGCAGTTAGGGGCAAACAGGCTGTGTCAAGGGAGTAGTTAGGCATTGATCAGGCTGGCAGGGGAGTGGTTTTGGGGTGATCAGGCTGGCAGGTAGAAGCAGTTAGGAGCAATCAGGAAGGCAGGCAGGTGAACAGTTGAGAGCTAGCAGTCCTGGATTGTGAGAGGAATGTCTAACTGCCCCTTTAGGTCTGATCCTGGTAGGGGTCCCAGATTGAAGAGGGTGCAGGCTGTGCTTAGGGACACACACACCAGTCCACTAATTTTGTGTACTGGGCCTCTAGTAAGCTAATGATATGCTAAGGCTACTCAACTACTTGTTATGACATGCACTGACCACCAGGGGGCAGACAATTGACCAGTTGACCAGTCGCTATGATGTGCACTGACCACCAGAGGGAAGATGTTCCAACCGGTTAGTGAGCTTGCTGCTGAGGTCTGGTCAATCTGGACTAAGTGATATGGGCCTGACACACTCTGGAGCCTTCCCATGGTCCCTCCCTAGTTGGCCAACTTCCTGAGTTTTTCCCAACCTGATTGTGCATCACTGGAGTCCCTCAGCATGGTCTGTGCCTTTTCACAGTCCAGTTTTGGCCAGGCCGAGGTACCCCACTGGTGCATAAATTTGTGTACTAGGCCTCTAGTTTGGTTAATAAAAAGGCTTTCTTATTTTTTTTTTTTTCCTAAAAGTTTTATAATTTTAACATTTATATTTAGATCTAACATCAGCTATTATTTGCATGTGGTGTGAAATGTATATCAACTTTTTGGGTGTATACATATGAATATCTTATTGTTCAAATACCATTTATGAAAAAACTGATTATTCATCCCAGGCCTTTACATTTTTGCCAATAATTATCTAAATTGGTGTGGGTCTATTTTCATCACTCTATTTGTTCTAGTGATCTGTGTTTATCTTTATGATAATCACAATGTTCTAACTGATGTAGCTTTGTAATAAGTTTTGAAGTCAGGTAGTGTATAATCATCAACATTGTTTTTTCTCAAAGTTCTTTTGTTTAGTTATATTCTTTTTATTTCCATATGAATGTTTGAATCAGCTTGTAAAGTGCTATCAAAACGCCTGATTGAAGTTTGATTGGGAATGCATTAAATCCATATGTCTACAGGTAAATGTGGGAGAGAATTAACATCTTCACAATTTTCTGATCTATGAACACATATATCAGTGTATTCACTTGTGTATTATTTATTATTTTAGTCATGTCTTATCATTTTTAGAGAAAAGATCTTGGACAATTTTGTCAGATTTATTACCTCATAGTATATATATACCCTGTATCCACAGATTATTATGACCACCCCATCAATATTTCCTTGGGCAACCTTTTGCCTTCAATACTGCAGTGATTTTTCTTGGCATTGACTCCATGAGATGTTGAAAGGTCATTTGAGGAATCTGACCCCATGCCTGATGAATAGCACTGTCTGTTCTGTGAGATTTGATGATTGTGGAACCAGCTGCCTGATGGCTCTTTTTTTTTTTTTTTTTTTTTAATATATTTTATTGATTTTGTACAAAGAGGAAGAGAAAGGGATAGAGAGCTAGAAACATCGATGAGAGAGAGTCATCGATCAGCTGCCTCTTGCACACCCCCTACTGGGGATGTGCCCGCAACCAAGGTACATGCCCTTGACCGGAATCGAACCCAGGTCCCTTCAGTCCCCAAGCCGACGCTCTATCCATTGAGCCAAACCAGTCCCGGCCTGATGGCTCTTTTAACTTTGTCCCACAAATGCTCAATTGGATTGAGATCTGGTGATTGTGGGGGCCACCTAAGCAAGGTAAAGTCTCCCTCATATTCTTGAAACCACTCCTGCACAATACGGGAACCATGGCATGGCGCATTGTCTTGTTGGAAGAAGCCATCTGCATTTGGATACACTATCAACATGACAGGATGAATTTGATCAACAATAATACTAAGTTGTGCTATTCAGATGTTGTTCCACACGAATTAGAGGGCCCAAATCATGCCAGGAAAACATGCCCCAAACCCCCATCAGCTTGAAGGGTTGTACTCATGCATGTAGGATGCATGCTTTCATGCTCTTTCTTTGAAATTCTCACTCTGCCATCTGCATGATGCAACTGGAAATGTGATTCATTGGACCACATGACTTTTTTGCAATGCTCCACTATCCAATCCTTGTGTTCCTGTGCGAATTGGAGACATTTTATCTTGGTAACTGCAGACAGCAAAGGTGTTCAAACAGGCCTTCAACTTCCATATCCCAAAAGATGCAGTTATAGCTAATTTGCCTACAAATGTCAGGTGATCATAATAATCTGGTCAGTCCATGTATGACTATGTATAACTAACTATATCTTTGTTTTATACATATAACCTTTTTTCCTCCCCTATTACGCAGTTTTCATCAACATCCCATCTGCCTTAGTATTTACCTTTGTAAGGCAAACATGTTTATGTTTCTGCAACTTGATCTGTCAGCTGAATATGATTTCTGTTTTGTTTTTATATTATTTCTACATTGTCATTGGTATACAATTTACCTGTGCTCTGTGACCCTAATGCTCACATTTCTTTTTGTCTTATTTTACAATTAAGTAGAATCACTAGGTCCTTTGCCTGTGGTTTTCCTAATCATCTCCTCATCTCCTCATCTCCTAGTTGCTGAATTTATTTGTAGGAGCTTTCTCAAGAAGAACTCAGAAGGACAACATTCCCTAATTTATTGCAATGAAAACAATTGCTGTCATTATACTTTAAATGCAGATCATACTTTCTTTATATTTTAATGCTATTAATAGGTTTTTTAAATGTATTTTTATTTAATTTAGAGGGAAAGAAAGAGAAAGAGAGAGAGAGAGAGAGAGAGAGAGAGAGAGAGAGAGAGAGAGAGAGAGAGACCAAGGATGAGAGAAAATCATTGATTGGCTGCCTCTTGAATGCTCCGTACTGGGGATCCAGCCCACAATCTGGGCATGTGACTTTCACTGGAATCAAATCCAGAACCCTTCAGTCCATAGGCCAATGCTCTATCAACTGAGGCAAACCAGCTTGGGCTATAGTGCCATTTTTAACGATATTGTTTTTATTTCAGTTTCTGGTGAACTATTGCTAGTATATAAAGACATAATTGATTTGTGTTTGTTGGTCTTGTACCTTTTGCAAAATTTAATTATTAGTCCTAAGAGCTTTATTGAAGCTTTGTTGGGTATAATTTATTGAGGACCATGCATTCTTCAAATATGATCACTTTGCTTTCTTCTTTTAAAATTCTTGCCCAGCTGGACTGTCTAGAGTGGCCAGTACAATGTTGAATAGAAATAATGAGAAGGATGTCTTTGATATTTTCTTGATTTTTAGGAAAAAAACATTCAGTTTTCACAACTGGCATGGTGGTAACCACAGGATTTCTTATTGACATCCTTTCTCGGGGTAGAGGAAATCTCCTAGCTTTTTTTATCCCAATAATTGTTTTATAAGAAATGGATGTTAAATTTTGTCAATTTTTTGCAAATTTGGTGGTCACCACTGAGGTGACCACATGTTTTTTCCTTTTGTAGTTTTTCCCTATAGCATATTAGGTTTGTTTAATCAACCTCCCAGTCTTTTCATAAACTCCAATTTGTTATGATGTACTTTCTTTTTTGTTTATCATGTGAGTTGGTGAAGTTTTGCTAAGAATTTTTGCATCCACATTTAACTTTATATTGGGCTGTATGGCTTTGATATTAAAGCAATGCTGGTCTTATATTATGAGCTGAATAATAGTATGTCCTCATTAATTTTCTGGAAATGCCAGGTAGAATTTCCCAGGGAAGACATTTGAAGCTGGGTGTGTTTTTATTTTTTTGTTTGTTTGTTTTTTGGTATTTGTGTGCGTGTATAAAAATTCTTTTAACTGCAAATTTAATTCATTTACTAGCTATAGAGTGATTATTAGGATAATTTGTGTCTTTCAAGGTTGTATGCTTTTTCATCATCACCTAAAATTGTTCATAATATTTCTTTATTATCCTTTGAATATGTGTAGAATCTGTGATCATATCACATCTCCTGTTCTTTATATTGGTAACTTGTTGATTTTTCTTCCTTTCTTTTTCTTTTCTGAATGGTCTGGCTAGTGATTTTCAGTCTTAGGAGATATAATTTAGCTGTTGTTGTTTTTTGAGTGTTTTTTTTTTTTTTTTCTAATCTAATCAGGCATTAGCCACTTTTTGAGAATATATTTATTATTTTAATTGTTTTTAATCTTATGTGTTGTTTCATGTCTCTGTGAATATTCCATGTGACCTTGAGAAGAAGAATCCTCCTGCTAGACAGATGAGGATGCTGGTGGTGAGTTCCTCTTCATCTCCAGAGGTTTTTGGTCAAGTACTTCTACCAATCGAAGAGTGAAATTTACTGGAGTTACCAATTGTAATTGTGGATTTCTCTGTTTCTTGCAGTTTTATCAGTTTTCACATCACATATTTAAGATCTATTTTTTTTTTTATGCACTCACTTGTAGGATCACTAGATATTCCCAGAGGCTTGCAATTTTATCATGTCATTTCTCTCTTTGTTCCTGCTCATTTCCTTTGCATGGAAGTCTAATTATCTGATAGTAACACTGTTATTTTTGAAAAATTAGTGTTTGTACAGTATATCCTCTTCCATTTTTACACATTTAACTGACCTTATCTTTATGTTTGAAAAGAGCTTCCTAATTATAATATATTTGGATTATTTTAAAACAACTACTCTGTAAATAATTTAATTGATTAATTGAGATCATTTTCATGTAAAATTATTATTGATATACTAGGGATTATTTTACCATTGTATTATTTGATTCTGTCTGTTTTATTTGCTCCACTGTAGCATTTTTGTGATTATTTTTCAAAATATTTGTCAGATGATTCCAACATCTCCATCATTTCAGAATTGGTATCTATTGATTATCTTCCATTATTCAAATTCGATTTTCCTGTGTTTTTATTTTTTTTTTGTAAGATCAGTGAATATTCTTAGTTGTATTCTATTTTGGGTTTTATTGATGAGTTTACATTTAAAAATATTTTTTATTGATTTCAGAGAGGAAGGAACAGGAAGAGAGAGATAGAAACATCACTGATGAAAGAGAATCATTGACCAGCTGCCTCCTGCCTAAGCTGGAAGTCAGAAATCCTTTGCACTGCCACAGAGGCAGGAGAGGCTCCTGCCACCACCACTGTGCTCACCAGCCATAAGCCCAGCTTCTGGCTGAGCAGTGCTCCCCTGTGGGAGCACACTGACCACTAGGGGCCACCTTCTACATTGAGCATCTGCCTCCTGGTGGTCAGTGTAGGTCATAGCGACTGGTTGACTGTCTGCTCCCTGGTGGTCAGTGCACATCATAGCGAGTAGTTGAGCTGCCTTTGCGTATCATTAGCATATTATGCTTTGATTGGTTGAACGGCCTACAGGATGACCAGACACTTAATATATTAGGCTTTTATTATATAGGGTTCTGCTTTGGCAGGCAACCACCTTGTTCTGATTTACATGCAAGACCCAGCCTCTTTTGGGGTTCTGAGGAGTGAGTCTCCAGAGCTAGCCCAGTTGCCTCCCTTGTGTGATGACAGGGTGGTGGGCTGTGATGCAGAGGATATGGGCACCGTGTCAAACCTTTAGTGTGTTGGCTCTAAATGGTGTCATTGTAGTCAGCCAGGGGTCTGCCCAGGACTTCCTGTGCAGGTCAAAAGAATCCCTTTCTCTAACCCCCTCTTTTCTCAGATTTTACAGCCTTACCTCATTGCAATGAGGTTGGGTGTATTTTGCCACCTGGTACTCACCAGGCAGTTTTATTTTCTAGCGTGAAAACTAATGTTAGAAGAGGAAGCTTTACCATTTGAAAAGCTACTTGAAGAAGACACACGCATTGAATTATTGTGGCCTAAAACGATGCATCCATTCAGTTGTGCAGCACTCATTTCCTACCAACCATTTCCTCATTAGCAAGCAGCAGACCAGCTAATTGTCCTTCTGGGCCCAATTGCTGCTTAGCACACAGGAAGACATTAAGTTTGGAAATGCATGGCTACTAAAAGTATAGAAAGTAACAGTATTTTAAAATGTCCTCAGTGTTCTTGGTTTCACTCAATAGTTCTATTTTAGCTGGAAAAATTATATTCAACTAGCTTTTAGGGCATCAATATATATATGAATTTAGTCAAAAGTCCATCTTTAAGAACATAAGTGTTACATCAGACAAAGAACATCTGCTGAGCCAGATGTTGTCAGCACTTAAGTTCAAACTGTTGCCAATATACATTGTCCCCCAAACGTTTTATTGTTCATTTGGGGAGAATAGTCTGGGACAGAGTGCCAAAGAGAGATGTGGCCATCACCGTGAAGGTGGGCTCAGGTGGGCTGTCAGGCCTTTGCTAATCGGATGGCCTGCCTTGCTGCCAGGATGTACTGGTGGGGAGTTGACAGGTATACTGAATGGTGCTCTTACCAGTGAAGCTGGAGTATTGCACTTCAGTGCAGGGGATTGTGAACTCGGCATTGAAACCTGCTCTGTGTGCAGTCATCTCACCAGAACAAAGCACCTGTTATGCATTGGACTCAGGTAATGGAGTGGGGCATCTGACCTCTGCAGTCAGAAGGAATTGTGGGTTGATCAGTAGACTGTTAATTTTTGTAGTGTAAGAAACACCCACGGTATCCTGGTCGGCTGTCTGCCTTTGCTTCTCTGTTGATGATTGCTCAACTCTCATAAACAGATTTTAGCTAAGACAGTGTTTTGGATTTTTTTGTAAAAATTAAATAGTTGTTCAAGTATCAATGAGCATTATCTCCAATTGTTCACAAGAAAATGAGGTTAGAGACATAACATAATTCCTTTTGTACATACTTTATCTAACAATTTCTCTCTAATTAGAAAAGAGCCATGATTAGTAAGTATTTTATGGACCTGGGCCCCGGGTGATCACAAGACTCTGAATGGGCCTGCCTATCAAGAGGAAAGTGCTCATCTCACCATATGGGCACGGCCTTTTCAACTGGGATATATGGTATTTCCCGGTGTATAAGGCGAACCCCTAATTTTACAGTTAAAACGTAGGTTTAACCCTATATTCGCTATATAAGACTACCCCCCACTTCAAAGAAAAGACTTACTTTGCTGTCAAAATCTGCAGGTAATTTTTGTGCAATTTTGGTCTTTTGCCCCCGATTTTCGGTTGACTTTTTTTTGTTTCAAAAGTCGTCTTATAGTTTCCAGCAATAAGCAGAAAAACAAAAGTGCTCTGAGCAAATGTTTTTCATCAGGACAGGAGGAGAGAAGACACAGGAAACAGTGACCTGCATGTCAGTGATTCTTCAGAAACACCCGTTTAAAAGCATTGACTTAGCTGCACATGGAGTTCAGTGTTTCTCTGTCTAAGACACAGGAAATGACTTCCCACTCTGGAGGCCCTGCTACCAGGGCATCCAGGAGCTCAGGTTCTCCACACGAGGTCAGCGTCTCTGAAAAAGTCACCAACCCTGCAGTAACTCCGAACACTGCAGCTCTGATGCTATATGCAAGGACACAGGTTGACTAATGCTGGATCTCACCTGGAACAGAGCACACACAGCCTTGTATGGTGGGGTCTCTCTTTTCCGAGTCCAGCACGGAAAGAGAGATAATCTTATTCTTTAAGTAGAGGGGCTGGGGGGTTGAGAAATAAAAGGAAGAGACAAGGCACCAAATGGAAGGAAAGAGCTGGGACTCTGTGGGACTGCTGTCCTCTTCTGAAGGAAAGACAGTGACCCAGAGCCAAAGCAGCGTGTTTATTTTATACCCCCAAGACCAGGAAGCTTTCACCAAAAATTAAGATAAAGGAGCTTGGGTGGGCCCAGGTCCTATTCATTCCCTCATTCCCCGTGCTAGACTTAATTTACATATCAAAACCCACTTCCCTACACCTGGGCAAAGATAAGAGTCAATGCTGGGAACACATCTATCTTGTTGGTAAAGGAGGAGGCTCTGCCTGTCACCCTGGGTTCAGCTGACAATGTAAAAAAATGCCCATCTGCCTTCCCAGTTGGCCCTCTACAGCCTTGCTTAGTATTAGCATTGAATCCTTTGGGACACTGGGAAAGATCTTAACTCCTCTCCATTGACAAGAATTGTCACTTTACCACAATTGTCACTTTTCCAGTGGATCCTTCCAATGACAAAGTCTTCCTTCCCCTCTGTTCCCCTTGAATTCATAGGTCACCCTCACTCCACTTCAGCACGTGACAATTTCAGCTCTTCCACTTGGCTGAGAGCAGATGGAGAAAGTCTTTGGACCCTACACTCAAGGAGTTTGGAATTCACTTGTATGTGAAGGAGAACAGGGAAGATTTTTGACCAAAGCATTAATTAGGAAATTACATGCTCAGATTCAATTTATCCTTATTCTTTATGTAACAAAATCTACCACAGAGATGCAGAATTTTCCAAACCGGATTCCAGAAATTTGGTAAAGAGAATAAAAGGTAGAAGACATGAGGCTAGAAAACATCCTGTAAGGAGTGGTTGTTTTGGGGGAGTGACGGGGAAGGAGGAGAGAAGAGAGCCAGCAAAGCACTACCAGGAGTCTGCGCCTCACCATTGTCATTGCCACTGAAATAAAACAAAACAAAAAACAGCCAGGACATGAAACAAGGAGCGTCTGTGAGCTGTTCCAGGCCGTCAGCTCCTATGCTCAGCTCAGAGCTTAACTTTCCAGCTGAAAGGCCTGGGCATGGGGAAAAGATGGAGTCCTGGCTTGTGAGAAGCAGGTGTGAGTGCTACAGTAGTATTTTAAGGCACCTTGACATAACCAAGGCTCCTGGCTCTTGCCTGATACAAGCCCAAGATGAAAGAGGGGCCAGGGCATGGGGTGGTATTAACAAACATTGCCTCCACTTGGGTGGCAGCAAGCACAGACGCTTTGGGCAGGTTTTGAGACAATGTTGATGTGATTTTGTAAAAAAGTAGGTCAACCATAGAATTTTCCATATAGCCCAGGAATGATCTCTTTATATTTGAACCAGAAAAAAAAAAAAAAAAGTAAATGGAAAAACAGGGTTCAGAGTGCTTTTTCTATTGATCAGTACCCCAAATATTATATTCTACCCTAAGCTGATCCTCTGGGGAAGTCTGTTTCAAGTCCCCTAATTGGAGCCAAAACACAAGATTTTATTAAGTACAGGCACTGTTTCTGAACCTTACACTTCACTAGGTCCTTTTTCATGACAGTCTTTTTTTTTTTTCCTAAAGATTTGGGAGGCAGAACTAGAGGCAGTGACCCAGAATGACTTGTCCACACCCATGGAGTAAGATTACAGGCAGAACTGAAACATAATTTTACATAAAAATATCTGAGAAACTTTGAGCAAAACCAGGGAATCTATGGACATTTTAACACAGAGGTTGTTTTTCATGTATTAATTAGAAATTCAAGGATGGGTATTGTGGATAAAGGAGAAGCTGGCGAGATTAACTTCTTACATTTTTCTCACACAGTAGGATACAGTGTGGCACTGTATTCTTAGATAAAGGACACAGGAAGGTGGTTGATTTTGGAATAGAGAGATAAACAATGTTAATTCATATTTGGGAATGCTGAATTTGCATTATCTCTAAAACTAGTGACCCAGTGCATGAACTTTGTGCACATTAAAAGGGGATTAATTATAGGAAATAATTTAATATTGCTATTTGCCCTTTCTCTATAATAGAAGTGTCAGAGATGAAAGAAAATTAGTAAAATGTATATGAAAACCTTTCTCCTGTCAGAGTCTGGGGCTCATCACGGGACCAAGAATCAAGTCTCAGCCCACACACATGAACCTCAAAATCACATGAAACCCAGACTCGACCGCACTCCCCTCCTTCCAATTGGGCTAGATCCAGACCCTGCCAGTCCCATCCTTTACAAGCCCTGCTGGGAAGGGGGCGTAGCCTCAGGTCCCCTGGCCCAGGACCAGGACAGGATAGGGATGGCCTGAGGTCCTCCAGCCAAGACTGGGGCAGGCGGCATGCCTTGAGATCCCCTGTCAAGCCCCACCAGGTGGGGGGCTCAGCCTCAGATCCCTCGGTCCAGCACTGGAGGAGGGCACAGCCTCAGGTTCCCCATCAAGCCCCACTGGGGAGGGGGGGGGACAGCCTAAATTCCCCTAACCCCAGCGCTGGGGGTGCACCTTGAGGTCCCCCATCAAGCCCTATTGGGTGGGGGGCATGGACCGAGGTCCCCTGTCAAGCCCAGCCAGGCAGGGGGACACAGCCTCAGGTCCCCTGGCCTGGTGCTGGGGTAGGGGGTGCAGCCTGAAGTCCTTGTTTAAGCCCCTCCAAGTGGGGGATGCAGCCTGAGGTCCCCCAGACTGGTGCTGGAGTGGAGGGAGCAGCCTGATGCCCCCTAGCCCAGAACCAGGATAGGAAGAGCAACTTGAGGTCCCCTCTCAAGACCTGCCAGTGGAGGGCACAGTCTGAGGTCCCCTGTCAAGCCCTGCTTGGTGGGGAGGGCACACGGCCTAAAGTTCCCTGTCAAGCCCCACCTGGTGGGGGGCAGGGGGTGTGGCCTGAGGTCCCCCAGCCTGATGCCGGGGCAGGGGCACAGCCTGAGATCCTCTGTCAAGCCCCACAGAGGTAGGGGAGGGTTGAGCCTCAGGTCCCTGCTGATTGGTCCTTAAGGCTCCTTATGAGAACTTGGCCTCAGCTGTGAGTTCAGCCATCTTTGTGATGGAGTGATAGTCTGTTAGTATATTCCCTCTTTATTAGATAGAATTATTCAATAAATGATATCAAAAGGCATTTGGTTATGTAGGTGTGAAGCTTAAAGAAATGCCCAGGGACGTGATAGAACTTTAGGGTCTTCTAGGGCTCAAGTTAGTTCTTCAAGGTAGTAGTAAAACTTGAAGAACTTCTATAATTAATATCTGAAAAGTGGAAGAGCCAGGTGGAATGAGAGACTAGGTAAAACTATACTGGGAAGGGTGTATCTTCACAGAAATGGAGAAGAGAAGCTTTATCAACAAGGACAGCAATAGTACAGGGAGTGACTGAGTGCTTATGAGCAAGACTGAAAATAACATCCTTGATATCTAATAATACATAAGACATTGGTGACGTTGCCAAAATCTGCTCTAGTGGAGTGGTGGGGGCAGATACCATGTTAGTATTCATTGTGGAGCAAATGCAATAATTGCAAGGAAGACAAAATTTTCAAGAGCATGGGCTCAAAAGAATAGTGTTGCACAAAAAAAAGAAAAAATGAAAGCTAGAGAAAGATGAAAGCTATGGAGGGAAGACACATTTTTAATTTGTTTTATCTTGTTTTAATGTGAGGAACTTGAAAAATATGACATTTAGTTTGAAAAACCTAGTTGGGCCAGATAAAGCATACAAGAGAGAAAATAAGTAAAAAAGAAAGCCAAGTTCCTGACATTCTGGAGGTGTGGGATTCAAAACATAAGCAGGGGCAGAATCAGAGGAAGATGGTTTATTATAACTATTAAGATCTTTAGAGTAAAGAAGCCTGGGGAAACATAGTAGAACTTTATTTTTAGAGGTGATTTTTGTATTTATTTTCTCTTGCTTGTTCCCTGATTTTAGATGTTGGATTTAAGAAAGAATGTTGACAGAGTTGCAAGACCATGGCATTGAATCCACAGCATTGCTTTTAAATACCAACACTGTAATTTCACTATTTATGGGATCTCTGATAAATCATCTAAGCACTCTGATCCTCAGTTTCCTCATCTTAAATTTAACATAATTGCATCATTTTAGAGGTTTTTCAACTGAAATTATGGAATACAAAGTTACTAAATGGTGTTTTTGTACATTGTATGCATTCAGATAATCTTAATTTCTTTCTCAATTTAGTCTTATGAAACAAGAATTTTAGATTTAAGATTGACATTAAAACAGACTATTTTCTCTGTAAACATGCATGGACTTTAAGATTGATTTGTGATTTGTCTTGACAGTCCTGAGTCTACTAAGGTGCTTTGTGTGTGTGTGTGTGTGTGTGTGTGTGTAGGGAGGAAATAACTATAGTTGTGGCAACAGTTTAAGTACTTAGCCTGGCAAATAAGGATTTATTAGATGGCCAACTCCATTGATCCTTGTCTTTGATAGTGAATTACCAAACAAGCAATGGTAGATCCATTGAAAAGTGATGGATTTAGCTTTGCTTCTCAGTATAAGTGTTCTCTCAATGCAAAGGTCAGCTAGTAAGACATTTGCTCTAGCTTCCAAGACCATAGAATTTAATGTTCAGAACTCAAGTAGCCACACATAGCACTCACATAAGAATCCTTGTTTTTTTGATTATAGCGATGTAGTTGGGTTTTAGAATAAGACTGCCTGCATCAGATCATAGCTTTATGAACTAGCTATGTGCCTTCAGACAAGTCACCTAAACTATTGATATATGTATTTCAGTTTCCTTATGATGGAATGGAGATGATAGCACGGGGTTACTTGGTGATTAAATGAGATAATATATACAAAGCCCGTAGAGTAGTTTCTGCACATCGTAAATGCTCATTAAATATAAACTAGCCATTTTTCTTGGTTTTCTGAGTTCTTGATTAATTACTAACTGCATTAATTTTCATCCTTTTTCTTTAAAAATAATTTTAATTTTATTGAAATTAAGCTTTTAAAACAAAAGGTTCTATTTAGAAACACAAAAATCCTCAGTCCAAAATATGATTCCAAACTAAGGAACCTAAAGCTAAGAAGATATACCTGGAAATACTTAAATGAGGGTGAAAATGAAGTGAAGACACTTTCTCCTTTGCTGATAAATGAAGAGAAATCAAGAAATAATTTTATTTTTTTCACTTAGAAAATGTTTAAAAATTCAACTAAGACTAATTAAAGGTTTACTTCCCCAAAAGACTAGCTCATCCATCTTTTCTTATAAGATGTGCCTTTGAAATTAGACATTTTGACTCAGTAGATAGAGTTTTGATCTGAAGACTGAAGACTGAAGACTGAAAGATTCTGGTTTCAAATCCAGTCATGGGTATGTATCTATTGATAGATTACAGGCTTGATCCTCAGCCCCAGGCTGGGCATATGTGGGAGGCAACCAATTAATGTGTCTCTCTCACGTTTATGTTTCTCTCTTTCTCTGTCTCTACCCCTCTCCTTCACTCTCTATAAAAATAAGTTAAAAAAAATATCCCTGTATAAGGATTAATGAGAAAAAGAAAGATTTGTCTTTCATAGAAAATTTTCTCATCAATAGAAGTGCTAATTACTCCTTTGTTACTATTAGAAATATCGGTCTTTGCATCCCATGTCCGCATTACTGAGTCTGAAATGGAACCAGAGCACCTTTGATTTCTGTGCATCATTGTGCACTAATATCTATACTAATAAAAGAGAAATATGAAAATAGATCATCACTCTTCTATACCCAAAGCCAATAAGAGCGAGTATGCAAATTTACCCAACTAAGATGGCTGCTGCCACAAAGCTGAAGTGAGCAGGAGGCTTGAGTTGCCCCTGGAAATGGAGGAAGTCAAGCTTCCCAGCTGCCCTGGCCTGACCTGGCCTCCACTCAAGGCTACAAAGTTTCAATTAAAAAAGATAAATAAATCCCAACAAATATGGTGGTGGCCATGGAACTGGAGTGAATCAGAGGCTTGGGTTGCCCCTGGCAATGGAGGAAGCCAAGCTTCCCACCTGCCTTGGCCTGCCCTGGCCTCCTCTTAAGGCTACAAAGTTTCAATTATATTGTAGAAGATAAATAAATCCCAGATACCTGCTTCCAGCTGGTCCTGACCTATGCTTGGGTCATCAGGGGTTGTGGCCAGCTAGCAAACCACCACAGGCCCCTAGCCCAGGCTTCTCCACACCCCAAGAGAACCCCCATTCTGATCCAGGACACCCTCAGAACAAACCAGACGGCCCCCACCAGTGTACTAGCCATCTATCCTATCTAATAAAAGATTAAAGGTAAATTGACTGTCACTCCAACACATAAGATGGCTGCCCCCATGTGGTCAAAGATGGCTGTCCCATTTGGACACAAGATGGCTGCCACAAGGTGGCCAGCAGGAGAGGACAGTTGGGAGGGACCAGGCCTGCAGAGTAGAGCAGTTGAGGGGACCAGGACTACAGGGGAGAGCAGTTGGGAGAGTACCAGGCCTGCAGGGGAGAGCAGTTGGGGGAATACCAGGCCTGCAAGGGAAGGCAGTTAGGGGCAATCGGGCTGGCAGGGGAACAGTTAGTCATCAATCAGGCTGGCAGGGAAATGGTTAGGATTGGGCTTAAATGGTCAGTTGGACATTCCTAGAGGGATCCCAGATTGGAGAGAGTGCAGTCTGGGCTGAGAGACACACCCCCCGTGCACAAATTTCGTTGTGCATGTTAGTCTCCTAATAACAGGGTATGTGAAGATCAACAAATTGTCCTGGAAAGGGCATTGACTAGGTTAAACTGTTACTGAAGATTAACTTACTTTTGTATTAACTGTCTTCCTTGTAAAATGAGAGATAATCTCTATCATTTTTTTTTAATCCTGCAGTTTATCATTCAAATCAGAACATTAAAAAAAAAAAGTTGAACTGGGACACTAATCACACCAAGTGAACAGGGATAACCAAGTCTGCTATGGGAAAACTGGAATGGTTGCTCTTCCTAACAAGCAGGTTCAAATGAAATGATGTGGGACCCAGGGTTGAAAGCTCAGTGGTTGTACGAAGACAACCTTGTGACACATGCTTTAGTGAGGAGAATGGAAGCTGGTTGGGTTATTTCCAATTTAGAAATGGGGAGAAGCAGGGTGATGGCTGCATCACTAATTACCAGACTTGTGCTAGTGAGACTACACAGTTGCAGGGTTGCTGATTATTAGATTAATGCTCTGAGTGCCTTAATGACTGGCTAATTACTAGAAATAGCTCCCCACGTGGCAATGGGAATACAAATGTTATTCTAAATGGAGGGACTCTGCTCCTGGCTTGTGCATCAGAGCTGAGCAAACAAATCGTGTGCTCAGTACTTTTCAGTGTCCTCTTTCCAGATTATGCTATGTATTTAAATTTATGGATAGGTGTCTGCATTTAGAGCCATGTAGGTATCTGTTATTCTATCTTATTATTTTCATAAAAATATTTTGTCTATTATTGGCTTCTGTTGTCCTATGCACACATCAACAAAAGAAACACCCGCATTTAAACACTGGAGAAATCATTGTGATCTTCAAGTTAAACTGCTTGGAGTCTTTCCTGAATTGCAAGACAGGAAGAAGGTCTGGTCTGAATTACTATGCAAGATAAACATTTACTGTTTGGTCTCTCACATTTGATCCAGAGCATTCCAAGAACAAGATGTTAACATCAACCTTAGATAAACCTCTCTGAGTGGTTTGACAGTATTAAAATGGATGTACACATTTTTGTTCCTCATATTTACTTAAATGTCATCCAAACAGGGCCACTTTATTGCCTGGGGCTGGGAATTATTTGGACACAGATTGGTGCTGCCATCATGAATTCCTCAGCATTGTTTTCTCCAGCAACTTAAGCAAAGCAATTTTCTCACACATCTTAGTACTCTAGGTCTGAACCTCAGACCTGCAGAAAGCTACTCAGGTCTCTTTCAAGAATGTGTGTTTATATCACTATATTCAAGGCCTTAGTATTTTTTTCTAATTTATAAAAACACTAGAGGCCTGGTGCATGAAATTCATGCATGGGCCTAAACTGGCAGTCAGACATCCTTCTCACAATTCAAGACCACTGGCTCCTAACAGCTTGCCTGACTGCCTGCCTGATCACCCCCTAACTGTTCCCCTGCCAGCCTGATCACTCCCTAACCACTCCCTGCTGGCCTGGTCACTCCCAACTGCCCTCTCCTGCTGGCCTGATTGCCCACAACTTTCCTCTTCTGTTGGCCCAATTACCCCCAACTGCCCTCCCCTGCTGGCCTGATCACCCACAATAGCCCTCTCTGCTGTGACCCACCTCCTCCACCAGGACCCATTTCCTGCACACAAGGTGGTGGAGATGCTGGGACCGGCCTCCACTGTGCGAGTGGCCATCTTGTGGCAGCCATTTTGTCATAGCCACCCTTTTGGTTGCCATCTTGTGATGATATCATACCAAGGGCCACCTAGGCTTTTATTAGTACAGATTTAATATATTTTGCTGACACAAGTTTTAATACATTTACTAAAATGGTCTACCAACTTTATTATTAATATGTGCATTTCATAGATAACTAAAACTGTACCCTCTTTTAGATCATAACAATTTACCACAAATGTTAATGTTTTATTTAAATTCCTTCAGAATGTGGAATGTAGGGTTTGAAAGAGTCTGAGGCAGCTTAGGCTGTGTGCTTATTTCAGGGGTAAGTGTTCCAATTCTAATAGAGATTGCATGTACATGGAACCCCCTTAGGAGCCTATATTTTATGTAAATCTGTATATATGATGGGCCATTGCCTCCTCTGAAATAAAAGCCACAAACAGGATAACATTAGTTGTGTTTAGATTTTTTCCCCCATGGCATCTAAGTTACAATGGGCTTCTACTCCAACATTTTGAACTTTTCTTGCTTTAAGATCAAATTTGCTTTTCTGGCAAGGTAAAATGTATGCATGATATCAAATGTGAATCAACATCATGCAATAGACATTGGGCTTGACCTCTTCCTAAGCAAAAAAAAGACATTATTGAATCTTAGGCTTAGGAATGTAAAATCCTGCAATTAGTTATGATATCATGCTTGCCATTTAAATATTTTGGATTATTCATTTCCGTTAATGTTTGATTTTTAATACTTTTAATCATTCATTTATTTATAAATAATGTTTTAAAGATCTATGAAAGTATAAATGGCAATACATGCCTGATCAAAATACCTGATTCTCTGAGTGAGATTTTTTTAAATTAAAACTATTTTATGCACTCAGAATGTGTCTATCTTGTGTGTGGTGAACTGTAAAACATTATATATACTTGAGAAAACTTAGAAATTCTACAAATGTAAAATGGAAAAATAAACACCCTGTTATCCTTCTAATATACCTTTGCCTTTTTATATATGGCCTTATAGATATCTACCACATATTCAAACACACATATACCTACATAATTATATATTTTATCTAGTTAATTACTCTTATGAATCAATTTTAAAATATAGTCAGATCATATTTAATTTTGTATTACTTGATCTTTTGACCATTATTATTTCTCTTTTCATATATTCTGTCAAAATTTTGAGACTTTTATATATCTTCTGTGATAACCTTTGAAATAGACATGAGTTCTTTCATCATAGAGTGTGGGGGAGAAAGCAAGAAGGTGCTATTTAACCTCCGTTAATAAAGACTACAATTTGAGAACAGCTACAAGACCTGGAGAAAGAAAAAGTCTGAAGCTCCTACAGGATGCATGGGGTGGGGGGAAAAGGTCAGTGGTACCAGCTGACCAGGATATGGGCCTGAGGTCATAGTGCGTCTGCCACTTGTTGATCAATTTGGGTTTTACAGGAGCAGTGAGAATAGATGGGAAGAAGGTCTTGCAAGGATTTGAGTGGACGATCTTTAGTCCTGAGGTTCTTTCACAATGTCCACACCATAATTTATTGAATCAAAATTTTGGGGATTATTGTGGATATCATTTTCCTCATTTAAGAAATTAAAACTAAGATGGAGATGAGTTTTTCTAGTTGTGTCTTTTTGCCCTGTACAAATTTTATTAGCCTTTATGTATAAAAATAAGTAATTACAAGAATGGGATTTGGGTCAGTCAGGTATTCAGGTATATCATTTTTAAATTCATTAGCTGCAACCTTTTTTTTTTGTACAGATAGTGGGGACAGCTTTGTTCTTACTTATATATTTGCTTAAAGTAATTATTTGATCATCTGTGTTTTTCACAGATTTCTGAACACATTTGTATTATTGCTGATATATACAAGGTTCTGTGTTGATGGTATATTTATTATATGAGCTGACCTCGTTTTTCATACCTGCTTTTTCTGTGCTTTTTGCTAGTGCCTTTTCACACAGACTCCTAGCTTGAGCATGTACATTGGTCAATATTACAGTCCACAATTTTTGTAAACCTTATACATGTTCACTTGGCTTCCTTCCATGTGGTTCCCATGGGAAATGTCTGGGCTAGTCTGTCACAATAATATGATGGATGCGTGGAGGAGAATGTGATGACATATTTGAGGCCACTCTAGGCCAGGCAATGCCATGCTGACTCACTAATTGACAAAAGACTCAAGAGCAAGCCCAGCTGAGATCAGTCAAGCCAGGCCCATGTCAGCAGAATGGCCCAAGGACCCAGAGGCCCACATGCAGACAGGAGCATTTACTGCTGCATGTCATGAAGTTTGTGGTTGTTGGTTAGGCAGCATTATTAAGAGAATAGAGAACTAATGCACTAGCCAAATTAAGAACAGCCAAGCCAATCAATGTGCACTGTGGTTTCATTTTTATATACAGTCTCTGTTTCTCCCCAAATCTTGTATATTTCAAGGTGGTATTCTTCTATATGAATATCAGTGATAGATACAGCATTTCTCTGGAGATAATTTTATCCTAAAAAAAGACTCCATTCCAGGATATAATTCAAAATTCAATAAAAATATTAACATTTCACATATAAATTTGGAGTTCTTTTTTTTCAAAATACTCATTGGAAATTCTGCTCTTTAGTTTTTCAATTTTCATTTATATTTACTTGGTATTTATTTTCTTTTTATTTTTCATAGTTCATGATAATTATATATATATATATATATGTGTGTGTGTATATATATGTATATGTATATATGCTAATTTGGTTTTTACAATGCCTATCTTTTTTTTCATTTCTCAAATGTCTTCAAATAATTGAGTTCTATTTATATACACACTCTCCCTATTCATTCATTCTCTTACCAAAGTCTTCCAAGCAATTTAAATGTTTTACCAAAAACTCACCTTTCTAATTCAACCTGATCCTTTTTTTTTTTTTTAAGATTTTTACCTTAGTGAATAGCAGCAATAACCACTATCTCATCTAAAAACAGAAGCTCAGAAGTCATGTAAATCCTGCCTCTTTTTTTATCTGCACACCCAGCCAAGTGCTGTGCAATCAAACCACTTCTTATAAGTGACTCCTTACAAGTGACTCTACCTTAATTTTACCCTGATATTTCTGACTTAAATTGTTCACAGAGCTTCTAATTATCATTCTCTAGTGTTGAAGTTTTTCAAACAAACCTTCAAAATTGCCCTAATTGCTTTTCTAATATGCCACTCCACACTTAAAATCTCTGTGACTTTCAAATACCTGAAGTATAAACTCAAATTTATATATTGACATAAAAATAGTTAATTGAACAATACAATAGACTAAATATGCATATACATGAACACTTCTTTCTATTTCTCTACCCCAACTCCCAAGGGGGAATACAAAAGTATGATGTGTGTGGGTGTGGGGGGGGGGGGCGGGTAAAAGAGAGAGAGATAGAGAAAAAGAGTCTGCCACATGAAGTTATGTGGATTTTTGGAGGTAAGTGGAAGACAGCATGATATACACAGAATAAAATTCCCAGTAGACACCAGAATACCAAGTTTTCAACAGAAATGCTACAAGTGAAAGTTTTCTCCAGGACAGGTACTATTGGTAGAATGAATTTTCGGTGTTACAGGGATCCACAAGCACACACAAGGGGGACTCATCAGTGCCTTGCTGTTTATGTGTTTAATAAAAAGATACACTGTATAATGAAGAATAATGGGATTTTCAAAAAATTTCCACTTAGCATTGAAAAATATAGCATTGATCAGTTAGAGCCCATGTAAATAATAAAACGAAGTACTGCAACTATTTATGAATACATACTCATAGCTATATAGATCTGGTATCCTTCCTTTTCCTTTGCTGAGCTCTGATGCAGGTGTGCACAGCTATCTGATGTTCTGGTTGGGTGCAGGGTCTGAATAACTGGGTCTGGTGTTTGGAAGACAAGTTCTCTTGGGCTGATTAACATTGCGCTTATCTTTTTCAGTTTTGAACTGAACAAATAAACTGGCAAAAAGGCAGAATTTTATTTAAGAAATGGGAAAAAATCCCTTTAATATGCAAGTAGAGATGATCACTACCCATTTGAAACCTATTTGAACTTTGGTAAGTCCTTCTTGGCCAAATTCAAATGCTCTGGTTCAGTTACATAAACTTAAAAAAATATCTTTATGATTGAAAGTAATGCAGATGTCCCCCTTTTTTCCAACATTGGCCCTCTCTACCCCACCACTCTATTATCTGTATCCATGGGCTATATAAATTCCCTGAACAATCTCTCCTCAGCTACCTGCCTCCCCCAACTTCCTTCTGAAATTCATTAGTCTGTTCCATGCTTCCTTGTCTCTGGGTCTATTTTGTTAATCCATTCATTTTGTTCATTAGATTCCACATATAAGTGGGATCATGTGATACTTGCTTTCTCTAACTGGTTTATTCTATTTAGCATAATACTCTGCAGGTCCATCCATGCTGTCTCAAAGGGTAAGAGATCTTTCTTTTTTATAACTGCATAGTATTCAACTGTGTAAATGTACCTTAGCTTTGTTACCAACTGATGGGCACTTGGGCTGTTATCAGATCTTAGCTATCGTAAATTGCAGTGCTATGAACAAAGGGGTGCATATATTCTTTCTGATTATGTTTTGGGTTTATTAGGACATTGGATCATATCTCAGTTTCATACTTAATTTTTTTAGGAAACTCCACACTGTTCTCCCCAGTGGCTGCATCAGTCTGCATTCCCGCCATCAGTGCACGAGGGCTCCCTTTTCTCCACATCCTCGTCAGCACTTGTCATTTGTTGATAGAAGCCATTCTGACAGGTGAATGGTGATACTCACTGTGGTTTTAATTTGCATCTCTCCGATGATAAGTAATTTTAAACATGTTTTCATATGTTTCTTGGACATCTGTATGTACACTTTGAAGTATCTATTTAGGTCCTTTGCTGATTTTTAATTGTATTGTTGGTAATTCTTTTGTTAAGTTGTAGAGATTCTTATATATTTTGGATGTATCATTGGAAAATGTGTTCTCCCATGCAGTGGGCTCCCTTTTCTTTCTTTTCATTTTGCTGATGATTTCTTTTGCTGTGTGGAAGCTTTTTATTTTGATGAAGTCCCATTTGCTCATTTTCTTCTTAATTTTACTTGCCCTCAGAGATGTGCAATATTGGTGAGTATATTGCTATGAGAGATGTCTGAGGTTTTGATGCCTCTGGTTTCTTCTAGGATTTTTATGGTTTCATGACTTACAATTAAGACTTTTATCCATTTTTATTTTATTTAAAGAGAGAAGATCCAAATAAAAAAATCAGAAATGAAAGAGATGAAGTAACAATTGACTTCACAGAAACACAGATGATAAAAAATACTATGAAAAACTATATTTCAACAAGCTGGACAACCTAGATGAAATGGACATATTTCTAGAAAAATAAAATCTTCCAAAACTTAATCAGGAGGAGTCAGAAAACTTGACTAGACTGATAACTATTGATAAAATTGAAGCAATAAAAACAAAACAAAACAAAAAAAACCTCCCAGCAAACAAACCCTATTTCAAATGGCTTCACAAGGGAATTTTACCAAACATTGAAAGGAGAACTAGTAAGTATTTTCCTCAAACTATTACAAAAAAATCCAAGAAGAAGAAACACTTCCAAGTTCTTTTTATGAGGCCAGCATTATTCTAATTCCAAAAGCATATACAGACACTACAAAGAAAGAGAATTACAGGCCAATATCCCTGGTAAAAATAGATGCTAAAATCCTCAAAAAATATTAGCAAATCAGATCTAGCAGTACATTAAAAAGATCATACACCATGACCAATTGATATTTATTTCAGGAACGCAAGGGTGGTACAATATTTTCAAATCAATAAATGCACTACATCACATAAACAAATCGTAAGAAAAAAATCACATGATTATATGGATGAGTAAAATATACTCAACAAAATCCAACAGTCTTTTTTGATAAAAACTCTCAGGAAAGTGGGCACAGAGGAATCAACATAATAAAGACCACATATAACAAATCTAGAGCCAAAGTCATACTCAATGGGCAAAATTAAAACCACTTCCCCTAAGAACAGGAACAAGACAGAGATGTCTGCTTTTATCACTCTTATTCAACCTAGTACAGGAAGTCCTAGCCACAGTGATCAGAAAAGAAAAATAAGAGGCATGAAAATTGGAAGGAATGTTTTAAAACTATCATTATTTGTAGATGAAATTATATTATACATAAAAACTTCACTGAAAACCTACTATAGTTAATAAAATAATTTGGCAACATAGCTGGAAACAACATTAACATTCAGAAATGGATGACATTTTTATGCAGCAATAATGAGAATTTAGAAAGAGAAATTTTAAAAAATCCCATTTACCATTACAAAAAGTAAGATACTTAGAAATAAAGTTAAGCAAGGAGATAAAAGACCTGTATTTGGGAAACTAGAGGACATTGAAAAAGAGATAGAAGAAGATATAAACAAGTGGAGAATATGCCAGGTTTATGGATGGGTAACATTAACATCATAAAAATGCCCACTCTACCAAAAGCAATCTATAGATTCAATGCAATATCAATTAAAATACCAACAACATATTTCTCAGATTTGGAACAATCCCCCCAAAAATGTATATGGAACTGAAAAGACCCTGAAAAGCTTCAGCAATCTTGAGAAAGAAGAAAAAGTTTGAGGGATCACAATACCAGATATGTACTACAAAGCCACTGTTCTCCAAACAGTCTGGTGCTGGCACAAGAGGAGGCATATAGACCAATGAAATAGAAATCGACCCATGCCATTATGCTGCACTAATATTTCACAAAGGAGGCAAGAGCATACCACAGAGTAAAGACAATTTGGGAAATAATCTATTTTTTGAGTGGCTCCCAAGCTATTGCCAGTACTTCATTGTTCAACTTTTCCTAGATTCTGTAACTCCTGACCCTGGTGTGTATGACACATACACACACATGCACACACACACACACACACATACCACATACATACAAACAAACACATTGACTAACCAGAATCATTATCTGTTTCTTGTATCCAAATATATTAGTATCCTGACCTTACAAAAAACTTTTTACCTACAGGAAAGCATCAATGAGTCAAATAGATCAACTTATACTTGGAAACAATAAACAATCTTAAAATTGTACCAATTGCTTTATGTAACTTAATTTGTTGAATATTAAGTAGAAGCACATCTTTGATTTGGCAACAAAATTGATTTTGCCTTTTTTTTTTTTTTTTTTTTGTTTCATAGCAGGATTGTTCTATCGATAGCTACTGAACTGACAGAAGACAAAATTGAAAAGTAAGCTTTTGTACTGTGTGCCTTTGGTACCATGAAGGCCTGTTTCTTCCTGACCCTGGCCTGGCTGGACTGAGTCAGAGCACGTTTCCTTGCTGAGCTGCTGGGGAACAGAGCGGGGAGACAGCTGGAAGTGCTGTTCTCTCTCCTGCAGAGACTTCCTGATAGCACCAGCCAACACTCTCTGACAGAGTTGAAGAACATTTCCATCATTAAGGACTCCCTGCCTAGTGGGTTTCTCTCATTACTCTGCCCCTTGGACTCAGAAAATGGGGAAAAAAACCTTACTCTGTGCAGCCAATATAATGAAATGAGGGTGATGTGGAGTTGTTTAATTGTGAGTGTTGAAACACAACAGGAAACCTGTAGAAACCATTTTATCCCTGTGAGGTACAACAACACCAACTGATTCCAGGTGAATCCAGCCCTGTAAGGCTTACTGAAAACTTGGAGCAGAAACCAGCCATTTTATGGTCTGGCCTACACAAGTTTCAGTCCACACAGCCAGGGAATTTAATTTACACGCACAATGATAATGTGAAAGGGAGAAAACAAATGTGGGCTGTTTCATTTATAGGCCAAAAGGAAAAACAAGGTTAAATGAAACTTAAGATGAATCTAATTTTTAAAAAATATATATTTTATTGATTTTTTACAGAGAGGAAGAGAAAGGGATAGAGTTAGAAACACTGATGAGAGAGAAACATCGATCAGCTGCCTCCTGCACACCTCCCACAGGGGATGTGCCTGCAACCAAGGTACCCTTCGGTCCACAGGCCGACACTCTATCCACTTAGCCAAACCGACTTCGACAAGATGAATCTAATTTTAAAGTCATTTTTCAGGATACTATCCTAAATATTTCAATATAGATTTACATTCATGTAGATTTATAATCTCAGGAGAAGAGTGAAACAGATACCCTATATACTAAATAGTAGTATTGCTGAAAATTACCTTTTAAGAATGTACAGGTGTACTCATCTAGAAATAAAATTTGGAAATGTTGGAGATTTTATTTTTGTCATTTTAATATGTAGAAAATTTTCATTTAGGAGTGATATATTTGAAGAGGAAACAGGAAAAATGTTCTTTTACTCTGGCATTAGGTACACACTTTCTCCATCTGGGCGGTTAGTACATCGATGAGTGACTACTAATTCTGTAGTCTTATTTACTTGATGTTTCATAATTAAAATATGTTGTTTATGTCATAACGTGTAAATACATACAACTTTTACTCATTTTCTATTTTTAGTATAGTTATTGCTCTTTGGTTTATATTAATGAATATAAACATGAATACATATTTTAGAAAATGCAAAATATGGTAGTAGTACCATTTGTGAACTGGGTTCATAAGCAAAAAGTATTAAAATACTATTAATAATATAAAATGCAGAGAAAAAAATTAATTGAAATATAATTGATCTATAACACTATATTTGTTTCAGGTGTAAACCATAATGATTTAATATTTGAATATATTGCAAAAAGATTACCACAATAAATTTACGTAGTTAATATCCATCCCCATACATGGTTACTATTTCTGTTGTGATGAGAATTTTTAAGAGCTCATGTTTAACATGCATTTTTCTTGTTGAGTGGTATATTGAAGCTGGGGAAAGGATCTTTCATTCATCCAGAATGAACAGCAAGAGATATTGGTTTCAATAATTTTCTAAGAATTTGATACATGTGCACATGGATGAGTTGTCGAGTACTAAGCAGTGTGGCCATGAACTGTCACAGAACAGGGCACACTGACATTACAAACAGGCCTGAGCATTTCTTCACAAACAGGATCCTGTGGCGGGTCATGCAGCAGTAATGTGATATCACCCCCCATCATCAGGCCATAGAAAGCCACCACTTACTAATTAATCCATACAGGGAGTAATTGGGTCAGGCAGGGGGCGATTAATCCCCCATTTTACAGATGAGGGAGCAAAGGTAAGAGAGGTGAGATATATGCCACAGGCCCAATTAATGAGGCACATTTGACCTAGTAGTGCCGTGCCCTGAGGACCTCAGAGCACTGGCCCGAATCGTTAATCCTCTTAATTTCACTGTGCGGTTGGTAGGAGACAGGTACAATTATCCTGGTTTTACCTTTAGGAGAATGAAATGAAATCAATGGTTTGCCCCAGGTATTTGGCAGAGTTTAGAATTAGCCTCAACTTTCTAATTTATAGCAGTTGTTCTTTGTCCTGGGTCAGCATTATACACTTTCACTTCCTCAAGTCTCAGACGTTAGATTCTTCTAACCCTTAGAAGAAAACCAGAGTGTTTTTGATATCCTGTCTTGCTCTTTGGCAATTACATAACAGTTTCTTCCAATATTTCCAAAGAATGAATTGATTTTTAAAATAGTGTCACAGCAATCTAATGATACCTGCGAGAAAGTTATAACGGGGTGTTTTAGTCTTTTTCAGCTGATTTAACATCATGCGGCAGTCTGGGCATCTTAGCAACAATAGAAAGTTCTGGAGGCTGGGAAGTGGAAGGCCAGGCTCTAACAGGGTCAGTGTTTGGAAAGGGCACCCTTTCTGGTCCGTAGAGAACTGTCTCCTGTGTCCTCACGTGGTGGACAGAGCGGCGCTCTCTGGGGCCTCTTTTATAAACGAGGATGTAATCTCATTCAGGAGGGCTCCACTCTCATGACCTAGCATCGCCCAATGGCCCTGCCTACTCATTTCCACCACCTCAGTTGAACACACAAATTTTGGAGAGACACAAATATTGAGTCTATTATACCAAAATATATGAGGAATGCCAAACACAGCCCCTATAAAGCCATTAAATATAACACCAATCTTGATTATACATCTTGACTCTACCACTGATTGCCTGTGATGAAAGTTTACTATATATTAATCAAAATAGTCTTAAAATATTCAAAATATCTATGAATGGCCACATGGCTATCTCTTTTCTGGTCATTAACACTAATTTTTAGTTTTGCGTCTTTGGCCATTGTTGAAAGGACTTAATTACTAATGATATAGAATAAGCATATGCTTTAGAAAAGGCAATTAATTTATACTTAAATGAAGAACATTAAAGAAAAAACATTTTTGTAGGTTAACTAAGATATCAAAACAATAATAAAATTATAAATTTTGAGAGAGCTGGAATAAGCAAGACTTCTTATTCATTTCTCCCTTTATAATCAGAAAATTGAATATCTGAAAAACAAGTTGCTCAGGATTGCACAATTAGAGTCTGATACACTGCAAGGATGTAGGGTTTCCAAACTGCCAAATCAGTACACCTCCAGGTCCAATAAAGTAAAGCCTAACACATATGGTGGCTGAGTGAACATAATCAGAACAAAATGTGTAAATGCCTCTCCAATTGCTACTTTTTTTTTCAAATATCTCTACTTGTGCAGTTAAGGGGCATCACAGGTACCTACAATTTTGAATCCAGTTTTGCCCTTCCTCTCCACCTGGGTAGCTCACTTTACTCGGTTGTCAGGGCCTGTGGGTTCCATGTCCAAAACTTCCCTCAAAGTGCTTGTCAATATTTTTGCTAGCCCTAGGGCCATTCGCTTGAGGAAGGACTTTATTGCCTATTACTTTAGCCACTATCAATAAACTTCAGATCAACTTGTATAGTATCCTCCTTACTCTCTATGATTTAAAAAAAATGTATTTTATTGAGAGGAAGGTAGAGAGATAGAGAGTTAGAAACATCTATGAGAGAGAAACACATGCCTCCTGCATGCCCCCCACTGGAGATGTGCCCCCAACCAAAGTACATGCCCTTGATCGGAATTGAACCTGGAACCTTTCAGTCTGCAGGCCAACGCTCTAGCCACTGAGCCAAACCAGTTTCAGCCTCTCTCTACAATTTTTATATTGCATCTGATTATAATAACATCAATCCTCATTAATGTATTTCATGGCGTCTCATTACCAGTTGCATCAGTACCTTCTTTTCCAGAAACATGCCAAGCAGGTGTCTGCTTCAGGACCTCTGAATTTTCCGTTCCCCTCCTGGGAATATTCTTGCCCTCACATCTTTTATGGGTTGTTTCTTTTAATTTTAAGGTCTCTGTGAACAATGATGTCCTCAGAACCCTATGGCCGTCCCAGTCTTTCTTTATAGCTCTCAGTGTCCAAGATAATCTTGCTTATTTTTATTTGCTTATTGTTTATCTTAACTATCATAGAAGGCAGACTCCACAGAATAAATATCTACTTTGATTGTCACTGGGTTCATAAAGCCTTGAACATCACTTGGGCTCCCCAACGTTTTAAATACCAGAAGCATTAACCTTATTCAGGAACCTCATTCTCTATGTTACTTATATTTTCAGATACATAACTCATTTCCCCTTTATATGTATCTATGAGACTGCTGTTCCAACTGATTATGATCCCAGATCATGTCAATCCATCTCATGTGATTTCCTAACCCAGAGGTTTATAAGCATCACTGACCTGTTTGCTTCATTGAGATAATTTGTTAACACTGAAAGTATTTGATCTCTCATGTTCCTCACTACTGAATCACCCTGAGATTCTGATACAAAGATATCCCAATGTTTAGGAGAAATTTCTCAGCAATAACTATGTGCCCTCCAGTTTGAGCACCAATTCCTTACCTACGTACCGCGGCTCTCACCATAAACTTATGCATTTAAAAAAATGTTTTTAATTGGTTTCAGAGAGGAAGGCAGAGGAAGAGAAAGATAGAAATATCAATGATGACAGAGAATCATTGATCAGCTGCCTCCTGCACACCCCCTGCTGGGGATTAAACCTACAACCTGAGCATGTGCCTTGAATGTGACAGCAGCAATATGTGTCCTAGACAGCCACCTCCTGGTTCAACCACTGAGCCACACCAGAGTGGGCCATATTTTTTTAAAGCCTAACCCCAAGGTATGTTTATTCATTTTAGAGAGAGAGGGAGAGAGATAGAAATTCCTATGTAAGAGAGAAACATTGATTGATTGCCTCCCATGCATGTCCTGAGAGTGGGTATAACTTTCAGGAAATAACTTAGGTATATGCCCTGAGATCAACATCTCAACCTTTTGGTATATCGGATGATGCTCCAACCAACTGAGCCACCCAGCCAGGACAAACTTACTCCTGTTTTCTTTGTAAAATATATATTTTTTTATTGATTTCAGAAATGAAAGGAGAGAGAGAAAGAGATAGAATCATCAATAAGGAAAGAATCATCAATCAGCTGCCTCCTGCTCACCCCCTAATGGGTACTGAGCCCCAAACCAGGGATGCCCTGACTGGGAATTGAACTGTGACCTCCTGATTCATAGATTGATGCTCAACCGCTAAGCCATGCTGGTCTGACAAATTTAGCCATCTTTTAATCCCAGATTCAAATCTGATATCTTTGTTGAAACATTTCACAATATTGTCCCTAAATAAATATAATTCCTCCCTATCTAAGGCCATGGGACTTCAATTTTGTCTCTTTTCTGATCCTAATAAAATCCTTTTGCAGTGATGGATAAATAGATGATAGACGTACAGTGCTTAGAACATTTTTAAAGCACATTTCTGTTCATCATCCCTGTGAAGATCTCCTCACAAATATATTTTTGTTTGTTTCCCTTTTCTTCCCCAAAACCACCTGTGCCCCACCAGCATGCAGATGCCTGTGTACCTGGCAGCTGGTCCTGAAGGCTTGAGCTTTTCTGCTTGTTGGTTAATTTTGTTTAAATCAGTATTTCTTAAAGGTAGACATAGTGTGATATTTTCCACAAAATTGTGTTATTAAATACCTGAAATATAAGGGTGAAAATAAAAATTTAAAAGAGGACAAAAGAATAGAAGGAAGGAAGAAATAGAATGGAAGGAGAAAGAAAGGAAAAAAGGAAAACAGAAGGGCTTGGACTATTTTGAGGAATAACGACTTTTCTTACTGTGCTGGATATGGAATATACCTTATGTTCATATACATTTGAATTGTATTCTGTTCCATTCTAGTCTCTACAAAAACAAGGTCCACTCAGTCCACGCTCCTCTTGGTGCACCATATCTGTTCATATGTGCCGCTCTCAGTCTGGGTCCCCGCTCACCAGCCGAGAGTGGCTGGCGTAGATAATCCAGGGTACATTAGCTTCCATACCTGGTACAAATGGAAATAATGTTGTTTGTTGTGTTGTAGTTCACGTCTATGAGTGACAGGAGCAATATGTGTCCTAGACAGCCACCAAGGATGGGGTGAGTACTCAGAACATGTGCAATATATGGAAAGACATAGATAATGAGCCAGACACCACTGAAGACTTTGAAAGGCTCAGTGTAGGAACAGAGGCAGAGATATGAATGAACTAACTCCATCCTCAGCACTCAGAATGCCCGAGAGACGATGCCCAGAAGCTGAGAGTGATGAGGCCAAAAACAGTCATCAAGTCAGTCAAGCTGAATCAGCGTATCAGATTCAAACGGGGAAGGACACAGTTGGCGAGTGTATAGTTCAGCGATGTGCAGGCACAGTGGACAGGCGAAGTTACACAGAGGCAGTGGAGGAGTCCCAGGTAAATTAGGAATCCAGGAGCTGGCTTGGATTTCTCTAGGGCAGTGCACAGATAGTCTTTTCTCCTCTCTCTTTCTTGCAACAATGCGTTTGAAGTTCATATCCAGTGAGTTCAATTAGCAGCACACAATATATTATTGGGATTAGCTACATTATATTTTTCTGTACATGAAAATGAAAAATACCAATCTTTAATGCTGTGTTTCCTCTGTGTTAGCCTTAGGCTTGTTGATGAATGTATAAATAAAGAAATAGATAGATAGATAGATGATAGATGGATAGATAGATAGATAAATGAATATACCTGAGCTCATAGACCTAGAACAGTCAGAGAGATGATCAAGAATCAGGCAAAGTTTCAGAAGAATAACAGTAAACTCACTGCCTGCACAGAGAAGATGCTGGGGTCTGTGGCCAGCATTTGGTCCTTGGTTCTGTTTTCTGCAGAAGATGTCACCTGTCTTTCACTGCCATGCACTGTGCACCACAGACAATGAATCTATATATTAATATGCACATTGGCGGGGACATTGTCATGTAAGACCACATTGAGCAGAGTGGTGGGGCTGCGGGGCAGCAGGGCAGGATTCTGGTATTGCACCATTTTGTCCCTCCCAGGCAGACTCCTCTGTGGCCCTGCTGCCGAATCCCGATGTGGACATGAGGTTTACTAAACTTTACTGGAGCTGCTCCCCATACTTGCACCCCTGTCTCCAGAACCTTGCTGCCCACAGCAGGGCACCCCAGCAGCTTCCTGACAGGCAGGCAGCTGGGGAGCACCAAGTGGGGCAGGGGCAGTAGGGAGCCACAGAGGGGCAGAGTGGCTGGAGCCAAGTTCCCAGGGGTCTGAGGAGAGCGCCTGGCAGAAGCCCGGACTGCAACAAAGGAAGAAGCAGCAGCCATTGGGAGCTCTTCCAATTCCCCTGCACAAACACCCTACCCGCACCCTGCACTCCTGGGGAACAGGGAGGCTGACCAGTTGGGGAAAAGACCCAACCTCGGTGGTAGCCACAGCCTGCACCTCTGACTCCTGATTTCTTTCCCTGCCACCCCACCAGGGGTGCCCACAACAATAACACTGCAGCTATGACCCGTCAGTGCCCGTGAGGCACCCGGGGCTCATGGTCTGCAGCTGCTGGGCCCCGTCCACTGAAGTCAGGCATGCCTCTCCTCCCTACAACTCCAGACCCAGGTAAAAGCAGACCTGAGCGGCCCCCAGTGTCAGACGCATGCCCCCAACAGCAGCAGCACCATCTTCACAGCAGAAGCATGCTGAACCTCGCTGGGAGAAGTGCTTATACCTGCCCTCCCAGCCTCCCCCCCCCCCCCCCCCCCCGGGCCTGGCCCCACTCACCTCTCTACCTCTCCAACCCCTGCTCTGCTCCAGAAAATTGGAGCCCCACTCTGAGCAAGTACAGTTGTGAAACAACCACATACAATTTAAAGAATCATGCCAAGCAGGGAGGTTTAACAGTTACTCCTCCTTTGGGCTCACTGCCCCTCTAGTGACCCCTAGTATTCCTCCTCCCCCCAGCCAGGGCCTCCAGGGATGACCACTGCTACAGGGCTGCTGGCCAGCAGAATCCCTCCAAGGCCTGCAGTACCCTCTGCAAAGATTCTATACCTACAGTCCCAGGAAACAATCATGCCTTCCTCCCCTAATCAGTAGCTGCTACCTGCAAGGGTACCTGTGGACTTAAAAATAACAATCCCTTCCCATTTAGACATCACTTATGTGATGAAACATTTCTAGGTTTATTAGCTCAGAAACTCTTCATGAAAACCCAGTGAGGGAGGCGAAGAGATTACAGTTCTCATGTTATGCATATGTATTCAGAAATGAAGCTCAGAGAGGAAATGTGTCAAGCCCCGGCATTCCGAAGGTGCAGCACATGCCTCACAGGGGGGCAATTTGATTTTAAGTGGAGGTAATTCTGGGAGCGCCACTCAGCCAGCAGCTGGGCTCATGGCTGGCAGGCACAGTGGCAGTGGTGGGAGCATCTCCAGCCTCTGTGGCAATGTTAAGGATGCCTGACTGATGGCTTAGTGGGCCTAAGCCATCAGTTGGACATCCCCACATGGGCTCCTGGACTGAGAGAGAGCACAGGCCAGGCTGAGGGATCCCTCAGTCCCAAGTGAACGAATTTTATGCACTGGGCCTCTAATTGTTATATAATTCGATAAACATCACACCAGCCACCTGGACAGTACTCCCTAGAGCCCCAGAAAATAATGCCCGCCTCAGAGTTTAAGGAAGGTAATGTTTTATCTAAGTGTGAAGAAGGAATCAGGGATTACGGTGTGGAAAACCCACAGCCAGGAAGTAGTGAGGCCAGAGCCCTTATCCATGGCTTATTTACAGGATGTGATTTCAGTTACATGTGGAAACTAATGAACAAAATAAAATAGAAACTGACTCAAGGGAAGAGGGTTGGGATGCTGGGTGGAAAAGGTGAAGGGGTTAAAACAAACAAACAAATAAAAAAACAAAAACAACAATTCATAAACACAGAGAACAGTATGGTGACTACCCGAGGAGAAGGTGGGTGGGGGGACTTAGAGGAGGACAAAGGGGGATAAAGGTGAGGGAAGAAGAGCTGGCTCTGGGTGTGAACCCACAATACTCATGCAGATGATTTATGATAGAACTGCACCTAAACCCAAGCCCCCGAACTCAGAGAACTTGAAAATGATATAATTTAATTAACCTGGTCACCCCCAACTCCCCCCCCCCCCACCCCCCTGCAGGCCTGGTCACCCCCAACTGCCGGCCTCTACAGCCTAGTTTCCCCCTAACTGTCCTCCCCTGAGGCCTGATTGCCCCTAACTGTCCTGCCTTGCAGGCCTGGTCCCTCCCAACTGACCTCTCCTGCTGGTCTGATTGCCCACAACAGGTCATATGTGATAAACATAGGATTCAACTGGCAGTGCTTTTTGACAGCTATTTTTCCTGCTCACAAGGGACAAGCCTGGATGAAAATATGCAAAGAAGAGAGAAATATGGGTAAGTGTACTAAACATAGTCTTTAGGGTTGGGTGCGTACATTCATTTCTCAAACCACAAGGGCACCATTCAGTGTGATGCAGTAAATTAGAAAAACCCAGCTTAATACCTGGGAATGTCACAGATATTGGGAATTATGAATCTCCAAAGGATCATAAAACCCTGAGCTAGAAGAAATGTTAAAATGTAAGGTAGTCTATTCTCAGCTTCTACTAAGATTGACGGAACATAAAGCTCCTTAAAAGATGGGTCTAACCCACACGTGTCCTAAACCTAAGCCTCTGAACTCAGAGATCCCTCAAGCATGGAAAGTACTCAATGAAGGGGACTCAGATACTTGTCCCGAGAGTATCATCAGGAATCAGGGGCTCTCAGCCAGACTTATACTTTGTAGTTGTCAAATGAGATCAAGTGCTCAAAATTTGGTGTCATATTCCTTCTTCATTGCCTTTTATTCTTCCAATGCTCTGATTATTTTATTTTCCCTTAGGAATAACACATTCCTTCACTTTTTTCATCTACCAATAACAATGCTTGTAAGAAGGAAGAAAATAAAGAAAACCGTAACTGATGCCAAGACCGGTTAGGCTTACTGGCTAGAGCGTCGGTTTGGGGACTGAAAGGTCCCGGGTTCAATTCCAGTCAAGGGCATGTACCTTGGTTGCGGGCATATCCCCAGTAGGGGGTGTGCAAGAGGCAGCTGATCGATGACTCTCTCTCATCGATGTTTCTAACTCTCTAACTCTCTCCCTTCCTCTCTGTACAAAATCAATAAAATATATTTTAAAAAAAGAAGAAAAAAAAAGAGAAAACCGTAACTGAGCCATGTGCCACAGGATATTACCTGCAAGGCTTATGGTGTAATAAATCATTCCTCAATAGGATGCTCATATTCATTACAAACAAGAGGGAAGAGTGTAGCTTCACAGATAGATAAAACTCCTTTTAAGGGCCAAGGCTATCACTTCCTTGAATTTACCACTCATAATCCTCAATATAATGCAGAAATGCCCCTCCTACTTCATGGGGCTGTATTGTGTCAAATGAAACAACCACACAGGGGAGCCTCAGGGACTGCCATCAGGATGGCTCCTGCACTCTGTTCAAGCAACGGCCACGGTTATGTGATGACCACTGCTGGCCAGTCTATCCGCATGGATGTAGCATGGTCTTGCCTGCAGTCGTCACCTGGACCCACCAAGTATATATCAATGATGCACAGATAAATGTTGTTCATATTGTTTAAAATTCTAGCAGAAAGGATTGTTTATTGGAAAATAACCGAATCAATGCCATTAATACAACACATACACTGAAAAAAGCACAATAAAGCTAAGTGAAAATGTGTCTTAACTTAAAATCTTTACTTAGCCATACATTCGTACAATTTATGAGGTTCAATGACAGGCAAAGTAAGCTCTGATGAAAGAAATGGGGATGGTGATTATTTTTGGAATAGAATGGAAACATGAGCAGTTGAACTTGTGGGGTCAAGGAAGTATTTTTTATCTAGAACTGGGTAGTGGTTTGACACCCATAAAGAGTCCCTGAGCAGTTCCTCAGATATGTGAATTTCACTGCATGCAATGGCACCTTGATGACTCCTGTGTCCTGGTTATGTTCTACCACCTACTTCTTGACAGCACAGACCTCTGAGATCTTTGATCTCCTGATGGTCACTACCTTTGCTTAAAGGACATGTGGCCACGTTTGATTTGCAAATTGTCTCTGTCTCTGCTGTGAGTTGTGAGAGTAAGTGTAGTTGTATAAACTATATTATCTGTCTAGGGGCAAAGAGAAACTTACACACTGAATTCTAACTGGAGAGTCTCCTCGATGTGGTGGAACATTGAATTATGTTACTTTCTTAGTCATACCACCAGATTCTGTGCCCAAACTGCAACAACCTGGGCTCTATGGTCTCAGCCGTGGGCTCCATATTACTGTGTAATGTTAACTACTAGTATCAAATTTCAAAGATACTCAATGTTTAGGGTTATATAAATGCACTTTAGCGATACAGTTCCTGCTTTTATTGGTAGGATGTCAGTTGATATTGCCAATCAGTGACGTGCAGGAGGGTCAAGTTTATTAATGTAGCTGCTCTAATTACCTGTGCCCAGATTCTGTATTCATCAAGTTACCTGTTGACTTCCCTTCTTACTTTGCTTGCCTGTGGTAAGACAGGAGGACAATAGGACCAGTGCACTTATGTTCTTTGAATAAGAATATTAATAGGAGCAATAGTAGAAAACATGTTATATTTCTTGAGTATCTTCTGTATTCCAAAACTCTTCCAGGAGATGTATAGCGAACCATATCTCATTGACTAAAACAAACAAACAAACAAACAAACAAGAATACAACAAAAACACCATGAGGTAAGTAGCATTATTAAACTTGTGTGGTAAATGAAAAAATTGAGATTTGAAGTTATTAAATTTTTCTAAGGACATACACAAAATGCTGGATCTAAAATTCTAGCTCATTCTGTTACTTAAGCTTCAAAAAAGAATAGCATAGTATATTCCTTCTTTCTATATTTCTGACCAATATGTGTATAAAATTCAGGAAAATTTAACATTAACTGATGTTTTTGACTACCTAGCTGTTCTTCATAGGAAGATTGAATCTCATATACATGGAAAGTGATGGACTTGTAGTTCAAAATTTACTTTACATAAGTAAAATAATTTGTTTTGGTGGGACTGAATTTTAAATTTGTGATCTGCAATCTATACCTAATTCCTACTCTATAGTAATAATTAAACCTTTGAGATAGAAAGTTTTCACTTATTTTATTTCAAATGATATTACCAGTATCCCAATGAGGAAGATAATGTTTTTGTCTACAATTTGCTGGTAAAACATTTCGAAGAGGTAGGATGACTTGCCATACACCAGAAGACCTGCCAGTAGATTTGGGCTTCTATCCAGCACTCTGGTGCTCAAAATGCAAACCCTTTCTACACACAATGTCAGCTTTTCACCAGAGGAAGACCAGTGTGGAAGTAGGTTCTTCCCCAGTGTTGCAGGAAAGGAAATTCAGGGACACACTTGTAGGAGGATCTTGAGTGATAGCGGCAAGATTTATTAGAGCTCTCTGGAAAGGCTGTCAGACCTGAGGAGGCACTTCCCCTGCACGCAGCTGATAGGAGCATTCTCTGCCCCCACGTGTACCACACCTTGTGTCTCATCCTCAATCGTGGGGTTCAGCTCCATCTCACTGAAGAAGCCCAGCTTCTGGGGCAGTGGGCCCACACTTGAGCCCCTAGGAACAGGAGGGTCAACACAGTCCAGAGCTTTGGTGCTGACAGCCTGGCCCCAAGGTCCAGTAGACCTGGTCGGTCTCTGATCCTACGCAGCCTGCAGGGAGCCCTGCACTTCAGCCCACGCGGCTGCTAGAGAGACCAGGCCTGTGTGAAGCGTCCCTGTATTTCCCTGGGCTTGGGAGAGAGCAGGTTTTCTTTCAAACTACTCAGCTTCTTTTCTGACTTTTCCTGGGCTTGTGTCCTTAGCCTATCCGTTCTTTTCCTCAGATCTGCCTCTCCCCTTCATGGTCACTATTTTGGCTCCTACAGCACATGTACTTAGTAAAGCAAGTTCTCCCTTAACCATTTCTCCCTTCTCACTAAGCCAGGAGCTGGCATTGCTCCCTGGGTGGTTGGAAAGCCAGTCTTTCCTGCTAGCTATTGCCAGGAACGTCTGTGAAACTAGTTTCCTGACTTAATCAGGCTTAGCCAGTTCTCTGCTTTCTCTTTGGTTAATTTCTAACTAGCTGAGTTTGCTCACCCTACCTCCTAACTTCATTAAATTCTCAGCATCTGTGAGATGCTCTCACAATACTTGTGCTCACCTTTGAGCTCTCCTGTCTAGCACAGTGTTTGGTACAAAATACATTTAATGAGTATTTGATAAATGAGACACCAGAAAGATGATTTACTTGCTGTGTCTCCATACAATTTTTATTTTATTAGTATTCACATCTACCAGCAAAGGTCTCTGTGAAAATTTAGTGACCACCTACTTTTGTTAGAGTTACAATTTTCAATAAAATAAGATATACCTTGCCACTCAAAACTGCTGTAACACTATTTTGAGTGATAGAAACTCTTCCCAGGATTAATTCTTCCAGCACTGGCCAAAATCAAAGGGAAATAATAAGTGATTATAGTGTTACTAACTTTATTCATTCAATAAGAATTTTCCTACCAAGTTCTGGAATAAATCACTACTTAATCTAAAATTAAATTAGACAATGACTTCATTAACATCACATCTAATAATAGACAAACATGTAAATTGACCATGCCTCTCTGATGCCCACAGACAATCAGGAGTGAGTATGCAAATTAACCTAATAAAGATGATGAGCCTGTGGGCAGTTTGCACTCACACAGGCACTCAGCAGCTGGGGGCGGGGCAGGATGCTGGCTTTGTCTCTTGGGCAATAAGGTCTGATGGTTTGCTCCCTGTATCTGCCTCGCAGGGGCACACCTGAACTGGTGGCTCCTATAAGAAATTCCAACCACTGAGGAGCAGTCAGACTCCAGTGCCACCATCTCTGCCAAGAATCAGGAGGCTGCTGCCCCCAGGCCCAGGTGAGAGCATGGCTCTGCCTCCTGCTTTTCAGACCCACCAGGACACAGCAGAGCTTGGCCTTCACAGTCTCTCTGGAAGCAGCCCCCCTGGGCAGGTGAGCGGGCTGGAGATCACCCTCAGGCTCTGTGCTTTCCAGAGGGCGGGGAAGAGGCAGCTTAGCTCCTCCTCCTCTCCCATCCCCTCCCTTTCTAACCAGGGCCTCACTGGAACCTAACTTTCCTCGTTAAACAAGGGAATTCTGGACAATGATTGTCCGACCTCTGCAAACCCAGCAGAACATGTCCGTGGCCTGGGTGCCCCGCTGGCCCAGGACACCTTTCTTCCCGGGAAGATGGAAGAGCTCAGAGAGCTCTGGAACAGCAGTGCCCGGCTTCAGGGGACCAGCCCGCCTGGGAAGAGGTCAGGGGAGAAGGGGCTCCCAATCAACCCCTCTGACACCCCCAAAAGTGAACTTTCCCAGGGAAACCACAACGCAGGACGAGACCTGCGTGTCCTCACCATGGAGCTCCCTGAGAAGCTGAGAGAGAGGCTTCCAAAGCTGTGACTGAGCGCTTCCCGCAAACCCACACGCCCGCCTCCCAGCCAGCACCGGCACCTGCCTCACCCCGGGGTCTCCCATGTTCCGTTCACCCAAACCTGTGTCAGCACCCCTCCATCGCGGGCGCTTAGGGGGCTGTGACGGAAGAAGGCACATGACTGCTCAGGACGCAACAGTGAGGCGACTGGGGATGCAGAGAACTGGCCGCATCCCCAATGCCGGGATCTGGTTACAGCGGGATCAAGGCTCCAGCTACCCGGCCGGGCCTTCCCTGTAAGCTACACACAGCCCGCGGGCACCCACTGCTGGGCACACGGAGCAGATGCATGAGACCCCCAGCCGGGAACAAGCCAGTCTCAGCAGCTGGTCATGGACTGGCCACTGCAGGGATGGCCCTGCTGGCCTCCACGTACCCAATGCCTGCCGAGGTCCTGACCCTACGGCTTGGTTCACTCCTCTTCCTCCCAGCCCCCTTTCTTCTTCTCTGAAGAAAGAATGATTCAAAGAATTCCAAATTTAGCAAAATAGAATAAAAAATATAAACCCACAGATCAAAGAAGCTCAGTGAATATCAAGCACAGGACATAAAGAAAGCTACATCAAGACACATAAAATTCACATTGCTCAACACCAATGATGAAAAGAAAAATTTTCAGTAGTCAGAAGAAAAGAGAGACAGTATACACAGGAATAAACATAGGATTATAAAGATTTCTCATCAGAAACAGTGTGAGGGAGAAGATAGAAGAGCAGCATCATTAGAGTACTCACAACGGGGAAATCCTCTCAATTTATAACTCTAGACTGAGTGAAAATATTTTTAAAAATAGTTAAAATGCATTTTTCATATATAAAAGATTGAATTTTTAAATTACCAGCAGATATGGAGTGTAAGAAATGTGAAAAGAAGTTCTGCAAGCAGAAATAAAATTTTGCCAGATACAAATAACCATCTATGCCAAGAAATGGAAAACACTAAAGACAGTAAATGCATAGGAAGAAATATAGTAGAAGTTTCTTATTACTTAAATATATTTAGAGATGATTAACTATTTAAACAAATAATAATGCATTGTCAATTTTATAACATCTGTGAAAGTAAAATTCATGATAACAATAGCACAAAGATTGCCCGGGAAAATGAAATTTTGTTACAGTGAAGTTTCTATACAAGATATGAAGTGGTATAATATCCATTTGAAGATAGACCATGACAAGTTAAAATCCTATATAATAAAGAGCTAATATGCAAATAGTCATCACACCCTCATGCCATCTCACCATAACGACTCAGACACTCAACAATGGGGAGAGAGGAATGGGGACCAGCCAGTCTGCAGCCCATGAAAGGGACAAGCCACCAGCAGCTGGGGCTGCAGCCTGGGAGAGGGACAAGCTTCCTGACCTGCAGTCCTGGGTGCCTGTGGCTACAGCCTAGCTGAAGCTGCCTGCCCACGGTCCCCTGTTGCTGAGGCTGACCTGGGTGAAGCCAGCCCTGATCCTGGGTGCCTTTACCTGGCCAGAGGGAGGGAAGCCTGGGTCCCAGGTGTGGGGCAAGGCAGAGGTAGTTAGGGGCAATTAGGTCAGCAGGGGAGCAGTTAGGGGTGATAAGGCAGGCAGGCCGGTGAGTGGTTAGGAGCCAGTTATCCCAGATTGCTAGAGGGATGTCTGACTGCCAGTTTAGGCCCGATTCCTATGGGTCCCAAAAAGGGTCCCCAATTGGAGAGAGTGCAGGCTGGGCTGAAGGAAACCCCCCTCTGTGCACAAATTTTATGCACTGGGCCACTACTTTAACAATAATACCTTAACCATATATTCTAACCCTTATGCTATTTCAACAAACTTATTGTAGTTACTTATTTTTTAAAGTTTATCTTTACTGTTGAAAGTGTTACAGATGTCCCCTTTATTTATTTGTATGTTTTTTCCATTGAACCCCTCCAACCTGTACCCACTCCTCCCAGAATAATTATCAGTGCCAAGGGGTCCCAGATTGAAGAGGGGTGGCAGGGGAGGGCAGTGGGGGCAATCAGGCTGGCAGGGAAGCAGTTAGGTGTCAATCAGGCTGGCAAGGGAGTGGCTAGGGGATGATCAGGCTGGCAGGCAGAAGCAGTTAGGGGCAATCAGGAAGGCAGGGAGCGGTTGAGAGCTAGCAGTCCCAGATTGTGAGAGGGATCCCAGATTGGAGAGAATGAAGGCTGGGCTGAGAGAACCCCCACCCCCCTTAGTGAACAAATTTTATGCACCAAGCCTCTACTGCTAAATATAAAATTATAATTTTAATTTAAAAGTTTAATAAGGTAAACAACAACAAAATGGTAAAGTTTAGAATATTGCATTCCATTACTAAGTACTTAAAACATAGTCTCTAATTGTCTACTTAGAAAAGTTTTTATAATCATATGCTTTTTCTTTAAATATTTGCCATTTTATATTTAATAAAATAACAAAAGAAAATGGAGTTGTATTTATATGAATTATTTCTAAATTTATGCAAGAAGTAACAAGATGTTAAAAAGCCAGCAAGTGGTACAAATCTTTTTAATTTTTCATTGTATAATATTCTTATTGGCTCTGGACCTTATAATTTTCATTTTCATTCATTCTTCTGTCCTTCAAGGAGAAAAGGCTTTAGAGGAGAGAGACGGATGGGCTAGAAGGCAATCACCAGGCCTTGTGATAAGTGCTTTCCTGGAGAGAAGCAATTTGAAGTGCTATCTGGTTACATATTACACCATCTGATGCTCAAGGTAACACTAAGTAAGAAGGGTACATATTTCCCATAGTATCTTCATTTTACAGTTGAAAGAAGCTACAATTCAATGACTTTAAATAATTTTTTTAAATGAAATTATATAACACAACATTGTTGCAATTGGGATTTAAATCAGATCTTTAGACTCTGACACTGTGGTCAATTTAGTGGATGTATCTGTACTGATTAGTAATTTTTAATAATTGTGGGCTTCCAATTTCTATCCAACTAGCCATAATATCTGGAAACAAACTATACTTTCTTTCTTTTTTAAAAATATATATTTTATTGATTTTTTATAGAGAGGAAAGGAGAGGAATAGAAAGTTAGAAACATTTATGAGAGAGGGACATTGATCAGCTGCCTTCTGCCCATCCCCCACCAGGGATGTGCCTGCAATCAAGGTACGTGCCCTTGACCTGAAACAAACCCAGGACCCTTCAGTACACAGGCCAACACTCTATCGACTGAGCCAAACCAGTTTCGGCACAAACTATATTTTCTACAGCAGGTTCTAGTAATGTAAGTGAAAAATCTATGCTTAAGAAAAGAAGTTGAAATAAAAATAATATTGGTCAATGGGTTGAAAAGCTGGGACAAATAATATTTTAAGATCTATTTAATACTATAAATATATGAGTTCAATATCATTTTCAAACAAAGTGTATAACACATAGCTATGTGCTTACAGTTGTTAAATAATAGAGGAAAAACAGCGGAGATATTTAACTCATATAAGACAAGAATACAATGGTCTTAGAGCCAAACTAAATTGGAAAAAGTTTCTGTAGAAAAAAAACCCCCATCAGAATGCTACTTAATACACTAGCTGGTTTGGCTCAGTATATAGATCCTCAGCTTATGGACTGAAGATTCCCAGGTTCAATTCCAGTCAAGTGCCCAGGTTGCAGGCTCAATCCCCAGTAGGGGTATGTAGGAGACAGCTGATCAATGATTCTCTCATCATTGATGTTTCTATCTCTCTCTCCCTCTCCCTTCCTCTCTGAAATAAATAAATAAATAAATAAATAAATAAACAAACAAATAAATAAATAAATAAAACTACTGAATAAGAAAAATCCAAAAAGCTTTTGTTTTGTTCAAAACAAAGGTGACATTACATTCTATTGGCATAAAATAGAACATAAATGTATAAAGTATTATTTAAATTGATAGAGTTCTTAGAAATATGATAGAGCTATTTCAGTCCCATATTGCTTGCATAACTCTCTTTTTCCCCCTCCTTAATGGGGCCATAATACCTTTAGACAGAAACCTAAAGTTTAGGAATAATTAATAGATCAATTGACCAGAGGAGAAAATCCTGACAGACATAAAACATATATGTGCAATGAATTTTCATCCAATGTTGCAAAGCAGTTCTGTTACAGAATTGAAGAGGTCTCTGTGTCTGTACACATCATAGCCTGATAAGACAGGAGTGAGAGCTTTTAGCAAAGACAGTAAGGGTTTATTTTTAGGAAAGGACCCACACTTGGAGACTAGGTGAACTAACATCTCTAAGACTTGGTTCCTGGATGGCTTCCAGGGGATAGGTTATATGGAGTGAAATTATTAGTCATGATGACTAAGTGGTCTCTATTGATTGGCCAGTGCTAGAGTAGGGATCATTAGTCATTGCATCTGGTCCTGATGTTAGCCATGGTGTCACTTGATTTGGTTTCACTGCTTTTCTGGGTCTGGAAATGAAACACAACTGAGGCCCAGATGTTACTTTTAGTTTGATTGAACCTCTAATTCTGTGGTCAATAGACTCCAGGCTTTGTTCCTAAGGTTATTGTTGATGGTCAGAATCTCATTGTTCCAAGTGATTCATGATAAAGGAAGTGAATGTGCAAAGGGAGAGGGAGGCAAGTTGTCCTGAACTTCACAGTGGGGTTCAGGATCTGAGGGAGGGGCTGATAGACAAAAGAAAAGACTATACAAGAAATGTGAATTTAAAAGGCATTTGGGGCCAGGTGGAAACCTCTTTCTTGAAGAGGCTCACCAACTTCTGGCCTGGTCTGCAATTTGTTTACTTGAATACACATTTTCCCTTTAGCAATGCATACAAGCATATCAATGGTAAAGTTTGGTAAACAGTAAAAGGATTATCAGGTTAGCACACTGCCTTGAGCCACTACTATCTCAACAGATGTGGTGCTTAGCCTTGCTAAAGCCAAGGTCCATAAGCCTTCCATGTTCCTTGGTTCAATGATAAAACTGGCAAGCGGTGGCTTCCCGCAGCAGGTGAGTCGGGATTCTGGATGAGGCCAGTGTGAATCAAAAGAAAAGAAAAGAGAAGTGGTTAAGTCAAAGAAGTGAAGTTTGTACATCATTACAGTTCAATGGAGAAAGAAGCTTTCTGAATAAAAGGAGCTGGATATAAAAAACATGAACATAAACACCTGCCTAACACCATTTTCAAATATTAATTTGGTATTGATCATAAACCTAAATGTAAAATAAGTTGTATTCCAAAGAAAATATGGGAAATGAAAGACAGTAGCTTTGTGAACTTGGTATAGGAAAATAATTTTCATAGAGAACCCTGGAAGCACTAACCACAAAATAAACAATGATACATTAGATTTCTCTTCAAACACTTCTGCTCTTCAAAAGGTACCATTTATAAAATGAATATATAAGCCAAAGGAAATATTTATAACATACAGACCCATAAAATAATATATATCCAGAGTTTATAAGATATAAACACAATAAATCTCCTCCAAAACAAAATACATGGGCAAAATGCACTAAACAAGGGAAGATATATGAATGATAAATGATTACATAAAAAAGCAGTGGATCTTCCAAAATATTGATGGTTTAAGTGGAGGCTACACTGACTCTGTCCCAGGATTAAACTGGAAATACAACTAAAATACAGAAGAACCACCCTGAATAATCAACTGAGGACTAGCTGGAGGAGCCCCAATATGCTAGGATGGAAAGTGGAAATCTCATAGAAGCTGGTAGGAAGTGCAGAGGTGCAAAAGGACTGGCAGGGATACCACAGATATGGGAGGTTTCCACTGAGCAATATGAGGTATAAACCCCTAGCTGGGCTCCCTAGCTCAGAGCACCAGAAGTGAGAAAGGTGCTCATATAACATCTGGCTATGAAAATATTAGGGTTGCTGTCTGCCAGCAAGAGGCAGCTGAAAATGCAGGCAACCTCTTAAAGGATCATTACAGATAATTTGGCATGCATTTACTCACCTTAGGCTCAGATAAAGGGAGCTGTGTGAGGAGATTCCAGGCTTGGGGGCTCTGAGGCTGGAGTTCAGAAGGCAGCCAACCCAGATTCCTGTGCTGAGTCATGGCCTCCCATAGCACAGGACATCTTTCCCCTGTGAGCATTTGCTATCCAGGTGGTTTTTGCCTGAAGAGAAGGCAATTGAAACGCCCTGTTGGAAGATGTCACTCCCCACCCTGTGGTTGATAGTCTGAGACTAGTCAAAGCTAGTAATAATAAGCCTGAAGGCAAAGGAGATCTCTAGAAACCAAAAATCTTTGTCTGATCTAATTCAGGGCACAAGGCTAGGAAAAAGCATACCTTGGTGCATATCTTGGTCCTTTCCAAAGGCATCCAGCCCAAGCATACAGAGTTATGAGCTGTGGAATGTTAATAGATTAAAATGGCACTGAGAGGATACATCTCATAGGACAAAGGAAACTAAGGAGAAAATACAAAGCATGGGACTAGATCAAAATAAAGCTTCTGCACAGCAAATGAAACCATCAATAATATGAAAATGAAGCCCACTATATAGGGGAACACAAATCTGATAAAGGATTAGTAACCAAAATATATAAGGAACTCATACAACTTAACCAAAGGAAGACAACCCAATTAAAAATGGGCTGATGACCTAAATAGATACTTCTTTAAATTGGACATACAAGATGGCCAAGAAACATATGAAAATATGCTCAAAGTTACTGATCATCTGAGAGATGCCAATGAAAACCACAGTGAGGTATCCCCTCGCACCTGTCAGTATGGCTACCATCAACAAACCAACAAATGACGAGTGCTGGCCAGGATGTCAGAAAAAGGAACCCAAGTACACTGCTGGTGGGAATGCAGACTGCTGCAGCCACTTAGAAAACAGTATGGAGTTTCCTCAAAAAATTAAATATAGAAATGTCATTTGACTCAGTCATCCTACTTCTAGGAATATATCCTAAGAAACTAGAAACACCAATCAGAAAGAACATATGAACCCTTTGTAGCAGCACAATGTCTAATAGCTTAGATCTGGAAATAGCCCAAATGCCCATCAGTAGATGAGTGAATAAAAATGCCGTGGTACAGTTATACCAAGGAATACCATACCGCAATAAAAACAAGGATCTCTTACCTTTTGAGACAGCATGGAGCAATCTGGAGAATATTATTTGAAGTGAAATAGGCCAGGCATAGAAAAAGTATCATATCATCTCACTCATATGTGGAAACTAACGTACAAAATAAACTGTTGTATAAAACATATCCAGAGACATAGAAGCATGGAACAGACTGATGAATCTGGGAGGGAAGGTGAGGGTGGAAAGAAATTAGCCAAAGAATGTGTATGCATATATGGAGACAGGCAATAGGATGGTGAAGGCCTGGGTGGAGGATGGGGGCATGCTAAAAGGGGTCAATTGGAAAAAATTGGAAAACCTATGTAATACTTTCAACAATAAAGATTTATTTTTCAAAGTGCTCAACATTATTTTACATTAATAAAATACAAATTAAACCACAATTATATACCTCCACTTATTTACTAACTTGGAAAAATCATAGGAAGCTTAACATCACTAGGTGTTGGTGAGGATGTTTTGCAGCAGAACTCATACGTCACTGGTGAGATGGAATAGGTGCAACTAGAAATTTGACAGATTTTACCTAAAACTAAATATACACCTACCCTGTAACCCAGACATTTTACTCATGAGTGTAGTTCTAACATGTTGGCTCACTGATATGGATCGCTGGTTGAATCTCGAACAGAAGGCCATGGTTGGATTCCCAGTTGGGGCACATGCTTGTGTGAACTGTGTCCATCCAATGTGGGGTGTGCAAGAGGCAGCCAATCAATTATTCTCTCTCATCACTGATGTTTCTATCTCTCTATCCCTTTCTCTTCCTCTCTGAATTCAATCTATAATAATAAAAGTATAATATGCTAATTAGACTGGACATCCTTCCGGATGACCTTCCAGACAAAGCCAGGGCTGAGAGGGAAGCACTGGTCCCAAGTGCCAGAGGGAAGTGAGTGCCGGCAGCCTGAGGAAAGAAGGCCTGCTCTTGCATGAATTTTGTGCATCAGGCCTCTAGTAAAAATATATTTTGAAAAATAAAAATAATAATAGAATGCGAGCACCTGTCCACAGGAAAAAAATCTAAAAGACTATATTAGCAGCTTTATTCATAATATATTCAAACTACAAATAACCCCAACTTTTATGCCCCAGAGAATGCTCATATTTCAGTATAATGATGCAATGAAACATCACTCTGAAGAAAAAGTGAGGCCTGCTGATGTACAAGAGATTAAGGACAGATAACAGTCCCAACAACACAAAACTGAGTGATTCCACAGCTGAAATCTAGAGCTGGCATATCAAAGTTAGGAAAGAAATCAGACAATCGGAGGAGTTGGACAGGAGCCCATAGACAGAGAGATTGTGAGCAGGGAGCTGGGGGGATGTCAGGATGGTTGATATCTAGAAATGAAGCCAAAGGTAAGGGGAAAGCTTAGTTAAAAGAATAGAAGTTAACATTGGCCTGGAGTTGCATTTAATGTGGTCCAAATCCTAAACTGTCCCTTTGTGTTAGGACAGCAGTCAGCAAACTCATTAGTCAACAGAGCCAAATATCAACAGTACAACGACTGAAATTTCTTTTGAGAGCCAATTTTTTAAACTTAAACTTCTAATGCGACTTCTTCAAAATAGACCCGCCCAGGCAGTAGTAATTTGTGGAGGAGCCACACTCAAGGGGCCAAAGAACCGCATGTGGTTCACAAGCCGCAGTTTGCCTACCACATGTTAGGAGACCACCATACAAATAACATGCAATTTACATTTAAATATGCGAATAGGCCTAAAATGGCTGAATTGGAGGATTAAAAAGGGAAGCTACTTAAATGTGCTGACTTCTTTTTGTTGGTTTGAAAGGAAACATGACCTCTTAGAATGTACAATGAAACCAGCTTCGCAGAACTGTCTGCCCTCTTGTTCCTATAGTGACAAAGCTCCTTCTGAAGCTGATACCTGCTTTTGTGAAGCAACTCAAATGTGAAATGCAGCAATTCCATTTTCACTTTTTCATTTTCTAATAAATGTATGTAACTTTAACTTTAATAACCAAAATAGAAATACAAAATAAAAGCATGTGAATATAAAACAAATATATATTTTATATTATAACATACATAATTATTAAAATAAATATGTAAAAATAAATCATATATGCACATTTTGTGTCTATACTATTTTTGGTAAATATGGATAACCAAGGGCTCATATTCCATCTGTGTTGCACCAATCACCAGTGATAGGATGTCTTAGTTGGAGGAAATGTACCTGGGTTTAGTTTAGACACAGCCGAGAAGTATGATGGGGGACAACTGCTTCCCACAATGCTCTGAAACGACAGTAACGATTCTATCCAGGGTTCCTAGAGAAATGTTCAGAACCACAGGTGTCAGGAAACAATTGGAAAATAGAAGGTGTCTTTCAGAAATCAAGGAGACTCAGCTTCCCTCAGTGTTCCGGCATTACACTCTCCCGGCAATATACTGTATGAAAGAAAAGAATGCCAATGGAAGGCAATGCAACCTGCTGATACTTGTATTACTGATTGTGGAAACCAGCTGCTTAAAAATTCAACCTGTTAAATGTCCCCTTCCTCGTGGGTGAGTAGAGGGTTATGTGGCTGGTGGAGAGGAGCTGGTGTTCTGGGAATCCCTGGGTAAGATCATCGCATAGATTCATGCAACATGGTTTGGTTTTTCTTCTCTTTTTTATTAGCAGAAAAATCTTGAGTTTCAGTGCCTCGGCTGCAGCCTGGGGAAATTTAAAGCAATGCATACAGCTGTGGTAGTCAAATGAGACATCTCCTCTAGAGTCCTAGTGCATCCCTCTCCTATGTGAGTTGAGATAGCAGCTCTTTTACCGATGTTTGGCTTTCTTTCTTGGCCTTGGTCATCAGTTGAAGCATTAACTGTTAAAGTTGCAGAGTCAGTACATGAGTCTGGCTACTTCTCTTCCTCACCAAAGGGAGAGAGTGTATTTTAAAGAGGTTATGAATTAGAAGAGTGGGGAAGAGGAAGTGGCTGCCATGTGCTGTTCTATTGGGTGGAAGAGGCAGGAATAAGGGCAGCCCACCAGAGAGCCAGCAAACAGAACCAGAATCAGTGCAGGACATTAGCTTCTCAGGATCATAGACTTTGGCCAAAGAGCACATTATAAGAAGAAAATGAGATTGGAGTGAATGTTCAGAGTACTTTTGGCCTCTTTGAACAATTATCAATTAACCATTTATGTCTGAAAAAAAAAGTATTTGATAAGATCTTTCCTGTAGCTCCATGAACTTTTCTTTTTCTTCAGTATCATAGCTTCACACCAGACTTAGCTCAATGTCTGGTGCCCATACTTTTTACTATTTTGCTCACGAATTAAAGTTGGAGGCAGAATGATTGAAGTTGGATGAAGACAACGTTCTGCATACTAAGGTCTTCAGGGTCTCCTCATGCTAATTAAAATCTGCTCCTGTAGCTCCTGTTACTGTTCAGTAAAGATAAAGCTCAGCAGTCAGAAAGAATAATAAATACAGAAGCACTTCTACATGAAGTAGAAACGACCTCCTAAAATCCTATCTCCTATAAAATAAGAAAGATACTGAAAAGCCCTCGCTGGTGTTGCTCAGTGGTAAGAGCGTCAGACTGCCCACCTAAAGATGGTGGTTCAATTCCCAGTCAGGGGCATGTACGTGGGTTGCAGGTTCATCCCCAGCTCAGTTGGGGCTGTGAGTGGGTAGCAACCAAACAAAGTCAAAATGTCTTTCCCACATCAATATTTCCTTCACTCCCTCCCTCTCTCCCATCCACTCTCTCTCTCAAAACACACACACACACACACACACACACTGAGTGGCCAGATTATTATGAGCTCTGAATGCATAATAATCTGGCCACTCAGTGGATATCCTGTATAATAAAGGCCAATAAGCAAATTGTCTCCTCTACCAGGAGTTCGACCAGCAAGCAGGCTGGCCAACTGCCCATGTCCTCTCCCCTTGGCCAGGCTGGTTGGACTCCACCCATGCGCAAATGTATGCACTGGGCCTCAAACATACATATCCATATATGTATATATTCTCCTTTTGTGAAAATTAACGACAAACAAAAACCAGCCAATCAACAAAACAAACACAAAAGACAAGAGAAAGCTTTTAAAAATCAACATTTTCAGAACTCTGTATATTAACCAAGGGCTTGCAGAAAGTGGAAGAGAGTTCATTCAAAATTCATTCAGTAGAACAGTGAGCTTGAGATGTTTAATGCCTTACCCTTAATCAGCTCCAAAGTCCCAGGGAACAACGGCAGCCAGCTATCTCAGGAGCGGCCAGGTAGATTTGGAACAACACAAAATGTTCCATTCCTGGAAATTTGTCACAATTTGATCTGTCTGATGACTCCCATGAAAATCTCTACTCACAAGGCTGGTCTTGATTCTTGCCTGATCAAATCTTTTCACCAAGGAAAGACCTTCCTAGGGCTTTGTAGTGACAGCGCTGGAGCAAACACAAGGACGGCCAATACCTGAAAAGGAAAATATGAGGAGAAAAATGTCCATATGGAGCTTGACAGGCTCCAGCATGTTCTTGAAGATCTAGCCAGCTGTGCTCATGGGCAGGGCTGTGTGCATGACCAGAAAGATCCTGAAAGGCTGATACTCAGGCTCTGTGCCCAATGGAAATGAAGGCTGAGCCATTGGAGTTGCATCCACCAAGGCCTCCTGGCAAAAGGTGAAGACATTGTATGGGGGCATTTAAGGCAATATCTACCCAGTTATCGATCCATTAAATATCTACCCAATTAAAATTGGATGCAGAATGATTGAAGTTGTATGAAGACTGTGTTCGCATACTCACTTTTACAGCATCTCCTGATGCTAATTAAAATCACTGAGCTAACTGAGCAGAGACTTTGGAGGCTACTCACCATAAAATGTACAGAATTAGTTCAATGGAGTCACTGAACCAATAATAAGCAACACTAACAGAAAAAGCAAATTCCAGGGGTTGGGTATTATTTCCAGACAAAACCTTCAAATTATGTTATGATATAATAATAATAATAATAATATATGTATTATTTTTATTTTGCCCTTTCCAGGTGGCTCAGTTGGTTGGAACATCTTCCTGGTATTTCAAGGTTTCTGGTTTGATTTCCTGCCATGGGATCAGGGCACATACAAGGAATGCATAAAGAAATGAAACAAAATCAGGGCTTCTCTCTCTCCCTTCTTCTCTCTTTCTCTTCAATCAATCGATAAATAAAACATTTAAATATCCCATTTTACCCCAAAACTTTAAGAGGTTTAGAAACAAGATAATGTGGCCAAAGAAAAAAATAGACAATGGAAACAACCTCTGAAGTTGGGTAATACTCTGAAGCAAGCTAACTCTAGAGAAATCTCTAGAAGAGTCTATCTAAAGTGCATGTTTTAGGGTGAACACTTGCTTTTTGGTATGTGTAGAATGCTCAATTAATATTTTAAGTATATTGAGAGTAAGAATGCTTATCAGGTTGTTGAACAGTGTTGGTTAGAATAAGCAGTTTTTCTAAATTAAGACAGACAAAGTTCTCTTTAATGACTTCCTTAAGCAACAAATACTAAGTATTGGCTTTTCTAAAAATGTAGCTATTGGGATATGAGGAATGTAAAATATAAGATCTAATGATTCATAGTGAAAAATAGAACAAATTTTAGCTGCTATCAATAACTCTACCAAGTTTTAATTATATTTTATGTAGCTGCATGTTCCTTAATCTTGGTGAAGTAATCAATGCATTGTGTTGTTTTTTTTTTAATATTTGATTCTGGTTAATAACTGTGTCAATGTTTAATAAGATGCTCTATCTCCTTAAATTATTATAAACTACCACAATTAAAGTACCTTTAAAATATACCTATTAACCCTGAGTAATGCTATAAAGTAATGTTAGAAAGAAGAGCTATTTTACCACAGAATGTGCTCAAAGAATTCCTCAAAGTTTTTAGTTGTATATTTCTTTTGAAATTTTCTAGAAACATGATTAATACAAAGCAAAAAAAAAATTATATTTTTGTTGACACTAAAGTAATCAAGTTCAAACGCATAGAGTTTTAAAAGTCTTAATATCACCAATTTTTAAAAATTTTACTTTTGCATTTGTTTAGTGACATGTTCAACAATTATGTTTTCTTAGAATATAAGTAAATGATCATGCAGTTTCATTAACAGAACACGAGATGAACACCACAGCATGATATAATGTGATTCTGGGTTGACTAGACTAGAGAAAGGTAAGTTTTTAATGACATGTTATAAGTCAATTAATAAGTCCAGTTATGCTAAGTTGTTATTGCTTTTTTAATTTAGATTTGTTTTGTATAAACCGTGGAATACCCACACCAAAATCATCTTGGAAGAACTCAGGACTGCATTTTTGACAACTTTCTGGGGGGAATTTAATTAAAGATCTGAAGCCAGAGATGTCTGTATGTGGACTACAAATGGCGGTGGAGGAGGGGTTGGGGAGGTGGAGGAATTTGAAAAAGGTGGAGAGAGTAGGTGAGAAGATGTCATCTCTACGCAACTCAGCTGCAAGGACACATCCATGATTCCAACAAGTGACTGCAGTTCCGGGACATGGAACACATATGGTGGTCATTAAGAACAACCAAGCAACTTAGATGAGAGGAAAAGGACCAAGAAGTGGCTTGTTGTGAATAATCATGAGTATAAATTGGATAATTTGGGCACTCATTGGTAGAAAACAGTCTAATAATTTTGCTAGAAAGATTACAGTCAATTTTGAAGATAACATATAAGACAATGGTTAAGATAATATATAGATAAGATAATTAAGTCATAGATAATTCTGTATGTACTAGTGGCCCAGTGCATGAAAGGGAGAGGGGTGTCCCTCAGCCCTGCCTGCACTCTCTCCAATTTGGGATCCCTTGGGGGATGTCCACCTGCTGGCTTAGGCCTGTTCCCCCCAGAGGTCCTTAGGAGGTGGGAGAAGCTCTCACCACCTCAGCTGGGTTCACCAGCCATGAGCCCGGCTTCTGGCTGAGCAGCACTCTTCCTGTGGGAGCGCACTGACCACCAGAGGGCAGCTCCTGCATTGAGAGTCTGCCCCCTGGTGGTCAGTGCATGTCATAGTGACCAGTCATTGCACCATTCAGTCTATTTGCATATTAGGGTTTCATTACATAGGGTATTTTTAAACCCCCTCCCTCTGAAATCATTATGGCCCAGAGAAATGTGTTCTCTTTTTCTTCACTCTGAGAAATAAAGTTAATCCAGATTATCTCAGGAAATTTTCAAATAGCTTAGTTTTGAATGTTATAAACAAATGAATTATAACATTACCCATTTTACTATTTTTGGCAAGATAATAATGGAACAGCAATTCTTCAATAAGTGATAAGTACATTAATAAGTCTTGTGGGGTCCATAAAACATCTAACAAACAGTGGCTCCTGTTTAAGAAGCTACAGTTAAGGTATAGTGACAGCCATCTGGAAAATTAATATATAATAGAATTAGATAATTATCTAATGGTAGTAGAAATGAAAAATGTTATAAAAATGCAATAGGGTGCTCAGAAGAGGTGTTATTAGGGAGAGGACATGATGAATACCCTGACTTATGAAAATAACCCAATGGTGACAAGCCAGCTGAAGTAGAGATGGCAAGAGAAACTCAATAACATTGGGAAGTATATGCAGCCCTCTGAAGGAAGGCATTTTCAAGGTGTAAAATTTGACAAGTCTGTGAATGAGTCAAGAAGGGCCAAGAGGTTGAGGAATGAAAGTGAGTGGAGGATATAAGTCAAGTGATGATAGAAGTCTATTGTATTGTTCCATAACATATTCTGTTTTTTTTCTTCACATTACATTTTTTGATTTTCCAGTGACTTACAAATAAAGTGCTCCATTTCATAGCACAGAGTGAGTGCATTTATTCTCTACATTATAAAACTCCACATAGAGCAGATATTTTGTAAAAAATATCTAATGCATTCTCTTCTATTTGTACCAGAAGGTTGCTCAGAGACAACTTTCCCGGCCTGTAGGTGATCTAGAGTCTTCATTGTGCTGACAGCTCTCAAAACTAATTCAGTGTATATCTACTGAGTTCCTGAAATGCCACATTTGGTGCTGGCACTGGGAATGCAGTGGTAAACAAAACTGATTACCATTCCTGTTCTCATGGAGACTCCTTGTCAGGAAAAATCCATAGCCAAATTCATTTTCAATTCGTATTAAATTCAAACATACTCCCTGCCTACTTTAATTTCTCAAGTGGCCTATTGATTTCTGTTCAGGTTCTAATTCTCTGTATACACAAGCATATTCAAGGTTATTGCAAATGAACTAACAAGTTCAAAGGAGCCACAATGTGAAAGGTAAATAGTTAATCTTATTCAAATATGTCCAAAAGTAAGCCAGGAACCACCTAAAATATGGTGTGAACTTCTTACTTTATTTTACTTGGACAAAAATGCAAAGAAAAAAACTATTCACTACCATGCTTATTTATAGGTCTAAGATAAGATGAGGTGAGAACAAGGTAATCTATCACCGTGTTTTTAATTGCTTGTGTTCACTGCATTTTTTATGGTTCTCCTTTTTCATATGCATTGATTTCTCTCATGTTGCAGCTCAGAAAGCTGTAAATGATGAATGATAGTATTCACAATTAAGCCATTAAGGCAACATAGTTTTGCAATAATATGAAGATATATTATAAAGCCAGTTCCAACTAAAGAAGTTGTGGAAGTTTATTTTTCAATTTTCTTTGGCAACAATTATACAAAAGATCCAGTACTGACCTAATTCTGTGCTTATATCACTATTGTGGCCATGTCCTTCCCAAATGTGATTAAGTTTCCTTTCACTCCTGGTATCTGCTCCTAAAATATTTTTAATTATTTTAAAAGATCTTCTTAATGCAAACCAGGTTTGTGTTTACTTTTTAAAAATTAAAGATAGCATTTCCTAATAATTTATAAGTACTTTAAAATACTTTGAGATCCTCACCATATAATTAGTTGGGGAATAAAAAAGGAAACGTTTTTGTTCACTGTATTCCTAATGTATTTTTGTCATGAATTTTCCATGCTTGTATTATCTGGTTTTACCCTCATGAGAGAAATCATTGATTAAGTAATCCACAGATATTTATGAGCCTCTATTAAGAGCTACCAATGTTCTGATTTCTGAGGATTGACATGAGAATTTAATAAGGTCTTGATTTCACGTGTGACGGATGTAAAATGGAGAAAGAATACAATATGACAGGAAATGCCGAAAGCAGTGAGAGCAAGTTGAGAGGCATTCAACCCACACACATTTCTCTTTATTCCATTCCTCCATATTCTAGGCACCAACCCATACCGAGTCCGAGTCCTGCAAAGATTTATCCGTCATTGGCAGAGCTTGTCCTTGGATGAAGTGTATTCTTTCCACTTGTAGTCATAGTAATCAATATCATCCAAAATATATACATTCGTACATATGTGTACGTATAATATAAATGTAAGAGGCATACCAGTGTTTATTTGAGATCCAAAAGAACAGCTCTTGCGGAAGCACTGATTCAGGAGAAACCCAAGTGGGAGGAGAGGACAAGGCATACGAGGAAGGGAAAAGGACTTGTTACACGACTAAGACGGAGGCGATATTTATGTGTTCAGTTAAGCTAATACAGCGATTCTGATTCTAAACAACGGCTTTATTTGCAGTCTAGTAGTCAAAACAAACAAGTGTTTGGATTATTTTGAGCTCATGTATTTCAGAATTCATATAAAAGCTAAAAAGTGTGATTTTATTTGTTGCAGTGATATTTCAGAGGATATATCATCTCTCACATCACATAGGGTTTAAAATAAGAACTATAGGGATGGTAACGAGGAAATTATTATCAGGAACCAAGGCGATGCTTGCAGTCTCTGAAACGCAGTGGTTCTTGGGATTCTCATATTGTGATCATTGCTTCAGCTACCAGGAGGTTTAGAGTACAACTGTTACTTCACTTTTCCATGAGCTTTTGTTTCCCCCAAATGGTCAATTTTTTATGTATTTTAAACAAAATACAAATGCATATTTCATATGTAGTTTTCTCTATTGAGGACTTATGAACAAATTGGGATATTAGCCACAAAATGAAAACGATATACTGTTTCATTTTTTTTTTTTATAATTTCTAATTTTTCCTACTTTTGTTATGGTATGATCTGATAATCCATGCTTGTGGTATTTTTCAATAGGATATCTTTCGTTTTTAAGCTGTTGCTAATTTATTTCTGATAAATATATTTGGGGGCCTCCTGCCACATGATGTTATTCTGCTGATGTGCAGGTAAATGTTCATGACAGAGCCATAGCTTAATTCACCAGCATACAAAGAGACTACGGTTTAAGGGTCTGAGGAAACTGTGGGTGATGTCACTGCGGAATAAAACAGAGAAAGAAATTAGAGAAGCTAAGGGTCCTTATTGATGGATTTTGCTTTCACCTCCTTGAATTCTCTCACTATTGATCACTCATGCTCTTGGCAGGGTGAGAGCCTGTTGGCTTCCTTTCATTGATTTTTTACCTGCTCAGCATTTTTGGTGGCTGTGCAATGCTTTAAACTAACCAAGGCATCCTGTATTGGGTAGATCAGTAATGCTTTGGTAAGAGTAAGGATTAAAGTGACAGCTCAGAAAAGAGTAGACAAGGTATGCATCACAAAAATATTTCAATGAAAAGCTATGACTTCCTTTCATTTGTGTATGTGTCACTCAACTTTTAGCTTATGAAAACAGTACATTCAGAGAGCTTGGGATAGTTGAGAAATCAGCAAAAAATGTGAAGATATAGAAACATCCCTGTGTGTTGGGAACATTTTCCCCACTCAGTTCAATATTGAAAGCATTAAGGGCATTTGGAAGTTACTTTATTGATTATCGGTCAGATTAAAGTTCACAAACTCAAATATTTAAATTATTTCATTATATATTAAATTTTGGTGTGCTCAATTTCAATATAAGCAAGTTTTACTATATCTTCTCTTTTCAAATTATAAAACCAGGCGTAGTGTTGTTTGTGCTCAGAAGGATTTATACAGTGTTTCTTATAATTAAACTAGAGGCCCAGTGCATGAATCTGTGCACAGTGGGGTTCCTCGGCCTGGCCTGTGGAGGCTCAGGTTGAAACACCTCTCTGACATCCCCCAGGGGTCCTGGATTGTGAGAGGGTGCAGGCCAAGCCAAGGGACCCCGCTGGTGCATGATCTGGACTGGGGAGGGACATAGGAAGTTGGCCATCTGGAGAGGGATCGCAGAAGGGCTCCAGGGCATGGCCAGCCATTCTAGCTCAGTCCTGATCAGCAGGACCCCAGCACCAAGCTAACCTATTGGTTGAAGTATCTGCCTCTGGTGGTCAGTGCACATAATAGCGAGCAGTTGAGTGGCCTTAGCATATCATTAGCATATTACACTTTGATTGATTGAACAGATGACCAGATGACCAGAAACATAGCATATTAGGCTTTTATTATACAGAATGAACTTTACTATTTAGGTTCCTGTAACATGAATAAAGACTTGCAGACCAGTTTGTGCTGCATATTTGAAATGTCAGGTGAAGCTATAAGAATAAAATATCAAGTTTCAGTGACATTGTTGGCATTTTGCAGGGCATGTATATTTGATAATGCATATTGAGTGATATACTTTTAAAATTGGAAATGTTGATGAAACAGGTATTGTTGTCCTCTGTACTTATATTAAGCTGAAAGCACATCACTGCCTCATTGTTATTAGAGACAGGCAGTGGTTCTCTTAACAGTGGCTTATAAAGATATGGTCCTTTTAATTACAACTTAATACCTCATAATCTGGAAAACTACAAAGTTACTTTTAACCAGAAAATGTAGAATAAATACACACAGCAGGACTTTAGAAGGTTTGTTTAATTCCTGATATTGGATTAAAATTAAAATTACTTGGGAAAAGCACACAACTGCATAAACCTTTATTTATGTGATATGAAAAAAAAATTGTTATTAATGGCTTAGAAGTGTTTACTTGTGGAATGCAACTAAAGTTCATTGAATACAAAGATTTTGCTTTATACTTTTTTCTTCCAAAGACATATATATTGCTTAATGTTAAGAATTTTGACTACATGCACATAATACACATACCTGATAAATTATAGAAATAAAAGAAAATGTACTTAATAAGAAAAAGATAAAGCATTCCATAAATAATCAATTTCAAATTTTTATTTTCCATTTTATCCTGTAGCTCTCAAGTCACCTTCCAGACACCATTGGAAAGTTAGAAGATCCTCCATATTTTTCAGATTCTTCAAGGTAAGTTTCTTGAAAGTTTTTGAAACCTAAGATTCTGACTTCTGAAATCACAGAAATCCATTTAAATTATAAATTTCTAATGTCAAGGACAATGACATGAACTATACATGAGGCTGTGAAAATTCAGGGAAAACAAAAACAAAGGCTTCATAAGTAAATGCTTTGGTTGACAAAAAAAGAAACTTTGCTAGAATAAAAAAGTGGTTATAATAAATGATTGGTCATTAAAATGGCATAATAGGTAGTTTTTAAATATTTGTTTTTTATTATTTAAGTTGAGATATATGTTTAATTATTACTTAAATAAATATAATGTGAAAGTTATAAATAATATTTTATGATATTTTGTTTTTGTTTTTTACCTTACAGATACAATTGTTTGACATCTAATTCTGGAAATGATTAATATGTTAGCCAATGTTGTACTGATTTTTATCTAAAGGTGTATTGATTTTCATCTAATGTTGATTTTATCAAATAAGCATTCTGTGTTTGAATCCTTCCACATATTGCAGAAATCTTCTCTCCTTGGATATTTTTGTTTGTTTGTTTTGTTACAGAGAGTGAAGAGAAGAGAGAAAAACAGAGAAATACACCCACATGAGAGAAACAGACCCATCAGCTGCATCCTGCACATGCTCTGACTGGGATCTAACTTGCAGCCTGGGTATGTGCTCTGACCCAGAATGGAACTTGAGACCTTCTGGTGCATGGGACAACATTCCAACGAACTGAGCCACCCCAGCCATGGTTCTCCTTGAATTTTTAAGCACATCCTTTTCTTTCTTCCTCCTCTTCCTCCCCTTCTTCTTCTTCTTCTTCTTCTTCTTCTTCTTCTTCTTCTTCTTCTTCTTCTTCTTCTTCTTCTTCCATTTTCTTTCTTTTCATTTCTTTCTTTTCTTTTCATTTCTTTCCTTTTCTTTTCTTTTCTCTTCTTTTCTTTTCTTTTTTTTATTTTCTGTAACTCCCATAAAGTCATAACAAGCATTAAGGAAAAATTATTAATCAAGATAACTATAAAATATTTACATTTATTTGATTTAGGGATACTTTTTAAAAAACAAGTGATTGTCTCAAAACAAGGAAGCTTTTACAGAAGAAATTCTATAGGTACAATTTTCTGCATATTTTAAAAAATCACTTACATGCCGAAACTGGTTTGGCTCAGTGGATAGAGTGTCGGCCTATGGACTGAAAGGTCCCAGGTTTGATTCTGGTCAAGAGCATGTACCTTGGTTGTGGGCCCATACCCAGTAGGGGATGTGCAAGAGGCAGCTGATCGATGATTCTCCCTCATTGATATTTCTGACTCTCTGTCCCTCTCTCTTTCTCTCTGAAAAAAATCAATAATAATAATAAAAAGACTAGTTCTTAAAAAAAATCACTTACATTTTGCTTATTTTCTGAGAGAAAACTATTGTCAGTTACTGCTTGTTGGCTAATGATATTTCAAATACTTTTAAAGATACTTGGGAAAACTAATGTATACTAGCTATTTAACATAGAAACTCCTCATTTGAAATTATTCATCTTACTTACATAACAGTTATTTCATATAGGTTTATAGATAGTGACAAAAATAACATTACTCATTATTTTTATTGCTGGGTTAAAGTTCAAAATAAAGTATCTTCTCTCTGTTTTTTTTTTTTTTTTTTTAATTAACAAAGTGAATAACAATCTTGATTCTGAAAACTATTCAGAGAAAATTTCAAGTTGCTTCTGTTATATAATTCAAGTCTGGCTTCCCAAATTTAGCTCACATTTGGGTTTCCAAAATTTAATTGAATGTATTGCCCTCTATTGTTGGTTTATGTCTATATCAATAGTTTCTATAATACCATTTTTAGCTGAGATTAAATAGGAGAATCTTGGAACTTCAATGTGTAACTTAAAAGTTTGAATTGAGTTTTGTTAATCTCCACTGGAGGATATTTGTTTTCATTGATTTTTAGAGAGAGTGGAAAGGAGTGGGGAGAGACAAAGAAAAACATCCATGTGAGAGACACATGGAGTGGTTGCCTCCCACAGGCACCCAACCTGGGGCATGGGATGAAACCTGCAAGTGAAGTATTATGTTCCCTTGACCCTGGAGCCTATGATCCCCCAATCTGAAGGCTGACACTCTAACTATTGAGCAAAATGGCTAGGGTGGAAGTTTGAACTTTTTCACAACAGTTTTTAATCCAAAGGGCTTTGAATAAATTCTAATTCACTTTGGGATTCTTTTCAAACTTCCTTTCTGTGAAAAAGTGTGTCCTTACTTATTTAATCCAAACTTATAAAGCCATCTTGACTTTTAATGAGGATAAAAGTGAAAGCTAAAAATTTAGAGATGATATTTTTTAATATAGGATTAACAAACCATAAATAACTAGGACACTGTTAGGGAGCTAAGATGGGGCTTTGTTATTCTTCTTACATAAGACAGTGTTTCCTCCCTTGTCATGAATCAGAGAGACCAGGCATTCCAATTAATTTTAAAAAGGGGTCCAGGCTGTTGCACTGAAGTTGATAATTTATTACTTAAGGAGCAGACATTCTCATTGATGGGGCCTTGCTTGGTCTATTTAAGGAATACCTCATAATCCCCAGGTAACTGGACAAAATCATTAGAGTTTAAGATGATCCAACTCTCAGTAACAATAAGTCTGTAGAAATTACTCCATATGCAACCCTAATTGTCCACCATTTAAGATGAAGAGCCACATGGCTATGAAATACAACAGAAACAATGACACTTTGAACACAGGGCTCTGCTAGAATTCCTATCGCTATCCAGATTCTTCCTCTGGTGCCCTTTGGCGCATGTGTGGACACTGGGAGACCGCCTTACAGAGGCAGTCAGGGGTGTTGTACATTATATTTTTTATTCTTTATCACTGAATGTTAGACTAACATCAGGATTAAAAACTGGACTCTCGTATAATTGTCACATTTGCTATCTAAATCCTCACTATCTGAGGGTGGAAATGCTTGGGCCTAGAATATTTTGTACAGTAACCTACTTGAAATGAGGGAATCACTGAATGTGAGCATCCCTCCTTGTGTGGTGAGGAGAAGCAGGGGTCCGTGTAAGCTTCGGAGGAGAAGTGGCTCTCCATTCCTGCTGTGGGAAATAGATTTTTCTCAACAGATATGGAGGATTATATTAAACTGCAGATATGCAGCCGCTAACGTATTTAACCAGATTAGAAGTTGTTTGGCTCTAAACCTAATAAACTGTGACTATATAATTATAATAATGACAGGTATATCTATTAGTTCTATAAAATGTTTGCAAATTTAGAGCTGGACACATGGTTTAAACAATTAGGTGACAGGAATGTAATATTATTATTATTATTTTTTAAAATATATATTTTATTGATTTTTGTACAGAGAGGAAGGGAGAAGGATAGAGAGTTAGAAACATCGATGAGAGAGAGTCATCGATCAGCTGCCTCTTGCACACCCCCTACTGGGGATATGCCCTCAACCAAGGTACATGCCCTTGACCGGAATCGAACCTGGGACCCTTCAGTCCCCAAGCTGATGCTCTATCCATTGAGCCAAACCGGTTTTGGCAGGAATGTAATAGATATTTTTTTTAATTTTTATTAAAATATATTTCTGTTTCACATCATTTTTAAAATTAAAGAACTCTCGTGTTAATTATAAAAATCTTATGAACATGAGTGAGCTGTTTTTCATGTAGTAACTACTAATGACATTTTAGATGCATTTGAAATGTGAATCCATATGTTTCATAAGCCTCTCAGGTCAGATGCAGAATGTTAGAGATAGTGGCTCTTTAGCATTATCAGAATACCTTGATTTTTCTAAATTCCAATAATAGTTAGATACTAAAAAATACCTGGTAATTTCAGCAGAAATAAATAAATTGTGCCATTCACACATCTAGACAGTGTAAAAGTGGGAATTCAAACCTAGATCCGCCTGGCCTGGCCTCTGAGCAGTCAGCATAATCTGGGTGCACAGTAGGCCTTCAAGAACTGACTCGTCTTTGTGATTTTCCTTCCAGGTGTGCGTTTTGTCCACTCAGAAACAGAATAGAGATCCGTTAAAAAGTGCTTGATCCTGGTTTAGCCTCCTAAGTGGAAGTGCACAATGTAATGTAGTTGTTACATGAATTCATTATTAATGGCCCTGGTTTTGTTTAGTTATTCATTTGTTTTATTGAACAAATGGTTAGTTTTGTACCTGTAATGTCCCAGGTTCAACAAATGCTTATTATTGACTTTTAAAATGTGAGGTAAAACACACATATGAGCACACACACACACACACACACACACTCACACACATACATACTGCATGCATGTGCTTATAGCTATCCTTTCTACTCTTCCAAATGTAGTTTTGATAGTCCATTATTAATATTGCTTTTCTTCAGCAAATATCCTCCAAAGGCATCATTTTTTTGGACTGAATATTATCCTCTGTTTCTCCCTAAAACTCCCCCACCTTGTATCCTACCCTCTTTAATAACAGTCTTCTGACATATCGACCAAAAAGCAACCATTTGCTAACAGGCTTAGGGAAGGTGAAAAATCACCCTCTCTGCCCTCTTTGAACTAAGAATCCATTTGTCCCCTTGGAAAAACCTCACGGAAAACCCTGTCATGCAGGAAACTGACGTGGGAAGATGAAACATTATGGGGGAGGTTAGTCCCTAAGTTTCCATCCTGGGTGAACTGTAAACATTTTGTTGTTTATACCGGTGGGAAGAATGCTTAGGAAGAGGTGACATTAGTCTCAGTGACGGGGATGAGGGACTGCAGTGCCGCAATAGAAATAATTCAGAGTCCTGCTAACTCATAAAAATATCTAAAACACAAAACAAAAACTGCCTCTCACTCCCTCTTTAGAAGCCCTCCTGCTTTCAGCCGGCAGAATTGAGTCCGGGTCAGCTCTGCCTCTCTCCCTGTTGCCACAGTCTTGAGGAAGGTCTGCCTGGCCTGCGGGAGTGGGTCAGTGCAGCTCAGCTTTGACTGGCCTGTGCAGGTTCTCCCTGTGCAGCCGGGCCTATGTTTCTGGGAGTTCTCATGTGAGCTTTGGAGCTGTGCATCTTCATGGGTGATGTGGTTAGAGGAGCTTCCCAGGGGCAGAAACTACAGCTCTGGGGAAACAGTTTTGTGAGGTAACATGAGACACCCACCAAAACAGAACTGGGCATCTGTTATCCGAGTTCTCTGGACATTTCTGTGGCCAGCATTCTTTGAGGACTGGGCCTGTTATAATCCAGTTGCAAAGTTACAGAACCAAGGATATATCTTGATATAACAATAGCCCCCTCTATAATTTTATCCTAGTTTTGTTTTATTTGTTTGCTCTTCTGTATGCACAACTTGGTTGATCTTAGATACAGCATGAGGCATGAGCTCTTTTGACTACTGCTTTGTCTCCATTACAGTCACTCTCCTGGGCAATGCTAGCACTTACCAACACAGGCCTATGGAGCAGTACCTTCCATCATTATGATGGCATAATGGGGCTGTAGAGATAAAGGTGAACTTTCCTGCTGAAACCGGTTTGGCTCAGTGGATAGAGCATCAGCCTGAGGACTGAAAGGTCCCAGATTTGATTCCAGTCAAGAGCATGTACTTTGGTTGGGGGCACATTCCTAGTAGGGGTTGTGCAAGAGGCAGCTGATCGATGACTGTCTCTCATCGATGTTTCTAACTCTCTATTTCTCTCTCTTCCTCTCTGTAAAAAGATCAATTATATATATATACATACATATATATATATATATATATCGCCATATATATATATATATATATATATATATATATATATATATATATATATTTTTTTTTAAAGGTGAGCTTTCCTGTGTAAGATCCTATATTTGTAATTTGTTGTTGAGTAACAAATTTACCACAAAAGTACAGCTTAAATAACATGTGTATATCTCTTAGCTACTGCAGTTAGGAACCCAGAAGTGGCTGAGCTGGTTCTGCATCCTCAGCATCTTTACACAGATGAAGTGAGGGTTGACCAGGGATGGGTCTCACCTGAAGGCTGGACTGAAGAAGGACAGTGTGAACAGGGTTGTTGTTCCTACAGGCCCATTGGAAGGAGGTCCTTGTAGGCTACTTTCTAGTGGGTTGTTGGCTGGCAGACACACTCAGTTCCTTGCCAGAAGGGCCTTCCAACATAACGACTTGCTTCATCAATGACAATAAGCAAAAGAGTGCTGTCAAATTTAAAAGTCTCAAAGGAATGATAATGTCTCTTAAAATATTTTAAATCTGGGATACTGTAATAACTTTCTTTATCACTCTGATTATTATACTACTAGAGACCTGGTGCATGAATATGTGCATGGGTGGGGTCAGTCTGGTCAGCCTGCCCTGATGGGGGGCCCATTGTGCCAGGCTGGTGGGGGGAGGGGCTATGGGTGGTTGGCCAGCTGGCCCCCCCTGATTGAGGTGTTGGGGGGTGGTTGAAGGTGGAGCCAGCCTGGGGGGTCACTACAATTGGGGCCTGGATCATGCCAGTTGGCTGCTGCAGTGCATGTCATAGCCACCAGTTGTTCCAGTCGTTCTGGTCATTCTACCATTCTGGTCACTGGGTTTTTATATATGTAGATTACGTAAATGATAGGATTGTTGTAAGAAAGAAGTGAGGTAATTTAAAGTATTAACATTCTGGCTGAGTGTTCTGCTCTTGTTAGTGTCATAACCATCATTTTGGGTGAGAAGGGAGACAAGGACAGGAGACTGTGTGGGGCAAATTGATTTTAAAAAGTCTAAATTTTATCTTCACATCATCTATCTGTATGTTTTGAAATGTATCAGGGACAGTGAAGCAATTAGATCAGGAGACAACTGCCCTTAAAAAAAAAAAAAAAAAAAAAAGGAGGATGGGTGCCTCACACCACACAGGGCCCCTGGAGAGGCCCCAGGGAAGGGCAGGAGGTGACAGGAATGAAGGACAACATGAATGTGGGGTGACTTGTGTGTTGTGAAATGCATGAGGTGAGCACGCTGATTTCAATGACTGCAGCCTCCTATGCTCTACAGAGTTTCCCTCGGTGTTCAGAGTGGGCCTTGGCAGCTCAGGTCAATGCTCTCACCTGCAGGTGGGGGAGTGGACTAGGGATAGCTGCTTACCAAAGCCTCACTCACAATCAAACTCTTTTCTATCCTCAAATTTGAATTCACGAAGTCTGAGAAGGTAAGTCTCTCCCTGGATGTAGGGAGTCCTAAGATGCCAAGACATCATAAAATAGAGGAAATAAACAGCACAACTGCAGAACTGTGGCCTCATTTCAGTACAATAATGTAAAGGAACCACATTCATTTGTTCAGACTAACAAAGTGGTTTAAACCATGAAAGTCCAACTGCCAGGGACTGAGTGCCAGTTTCAGGACTTTTCCTCTTTGATCTTCAGGAGCCCTGCTTGCAGGATAATAGTTCTTACTTGATATGTACATTTTAACACTAAATACAATAAAGCGAATAAACTAATTAGCCCAGTGCCTTGTGCATAGTGCATCTTCAGTAGCTGTGACTATCATTACTGATGATAGATAGTGTGCTTTCCAAGTCCTGTGACTGCTGTTCAAACCCTTCCACACCCACACCTTCCTATCTTGGCACAGAAGTTGGGTGGGATGAGTGGGAGTGGCCTCCTTGCCTGGGACCTTCCCACCCACCTTCCCTAGAACCCCCCACCTTCCCTAGAACCCCCCCACCTTCCCTAGAACCCCCCCACCTTCCCTAGAACCCCCCCCCACCTTCCCTAGAACCCCACCACCTTCCCTAGAACCCCCCCACCTTCCCTAGAACCCCCCCCCACCTTCCCTAGAACCCCCCCACCACCTTCCCTAGAACCCCCCCACCTTCCCTAGAACCCCACCACCACCTTCCCTAGAACCCCCCCACCTTCCCTAGAACCCCACCACCACCTTCCCTAGAACCCCACCACCACCTTGCTCACCCATTTTTTCCTCCAGAGTTTGGAATGCTGCTGGCCCCAGCCTTAATCATATCTGAGTATCTCCGTCCACAGTACAGGAATCCACTGATACCCAGGCTCGGGGCAGATGGGAAAGTCAGTATGCCTGTACTCTGCATCTCTCATTAGCAAGTGAATGTAGCATCAGTAACAGTGTGGAAGGCCAGAGATGTCGCAGTGCCTGAAGGCTGTGTCCTGGTGGTGGAGAATACCCTGTTTTTCTATAAGACACCGCGTTTGGTATCTCCCCTCCCCGCCCCTGGGTTTAGTAAACACAGTGAAGACATTTTATTTCCTTCCTCTGCTGTGGTTCCCACTTTCTCGGATGAGCAGGGTGCCAGAAGCCTTAAACTTCCACAGCCAGAGTTATAATCAGCTTGCCATTTGGTTTCTCATGGAACCATTAGGAGTTAGAGGGCAGTAGTCCTCAGTTCTCACCACACCTGCGGACACTCTTTTATGTGCCTGGACATGAGGACCTTTTGCCCTTCAGCCTCTCCTTCCTTCCCTTTCCTATCAGTTCAATCCATTTAAACACATCCCCACTTAAGCACATAGTCCCATCACAGAGACTCGCCCTGTCTCGCCTTTATTCCTTTCAATACCGCTTTTTCATTTCTCCTCCCTGCTCCAGTGCTCATCGTGGCCAGGTGGCCTTTTGAAAGAGGATGTTTGCAGGAATAGGCAGGGGACCTGTGACTACCTACTGGCTGGATGGCTTGCCTGCTGCTCTTCTGATTACCTGTGCCAGGATGAGGCAGCTCTTCAAAGATGTAAGATGAAGGCTGCTCAGAGGGGGACTGAACCAGGGATCAAGAGAACTCGGGAGAGAATCGGTGAATTACCAACTGCACTTACCTCCCCTCGGCAGCAAATTTAGAAACTGTAGTCTTTCCAAATGTATTGTATCTGAATGTCTCCCTGGGCATCTATCATAGAAGAGGAGCAGACCAATGGCTATTTGCTGCATGTCTTCCTGCCGTTCAATTTCCTCTCACTCCAAATGTTTTCTCTTTTCAAATCAGACCCTAGGTTGTAGATGTAAGGTTCTATTTAGGAAGATATATATTTTTCTTTTTTAGGAAAATGGAAAATTCCTTCCCCATCCCAGCTTCATGCCTGGTATTCAGAGGGAATAAGGCACGGTGAGTGGGCCAATGAGGGAAGGCAGGGAGATGGGCAGGTGGGCGGGGGTCAGGGGGCACAGAGAGCACTGGAGAGAGAGCCCATGGCAGTTCTATCCTGTGGCCTCCAGGATACACATCCTAGATCAAAACAGCCCCACCCGCCCTCACACACACAGGGCACACAGATCCTACCTGTGTTTAATGACCAGTGACCTCCTCATTCCTGCCCATGTTCATTCTTACACAGCATCTGCCTTAAACTTTCTAAATGCACTCTGGTCACAACCTTCACTCTAGGACACACAGCATTGTAGCGGTGTACTGTGTCTAACACACAAAATAGACTCCTTAGGTTAGCACCCATAATCCAAACTGAATCTACATTAACAATCCTTCCTTGCTTCCCTGATGCTTCTCTCTTTTTTGTCTGTGTTCTCTCTCATTCTCTCTTTCTTTTTTTTTTCTTTCTCTTTCCTTTTTGGTTGGTTTGTTTGTTGTCATTGTTATTCTCTCTTCAAGGATTAAAATATATATTTTAACTTTTTTTCATATATGAATCTATTTAAGCCATATAATATTAAGAGAGAAATGCTATTTTTTAATGCTTTACAGATGAGAAAACTGATATTTAGCAAGTCTAACTACATTATTCAACACAATTTCTAAGCACACAGAGTGAAGCTTCAATTTGTATTCCCACTATTATTTATAAATCTACCCTTAAAACCCACCAAACTCAATGTTACTGGATACCATATACATCCAAGTACTGACACTCAGTAGGACGTTGGGTATATGTTTCTTGATTTCAAGGGAAATGTTTGAGCTACAAATGAAACTCTGAATCTAGTCATGGGACAGAATGGGGTTACCCAAGGTTGATATAGATAGAAAGTAGAGAAGATACTAAATTCAGAGGCAAAAGTACCCAGGTATCAGAATATTGCTTTTGAATTCTTGATCTATGTCTTAGCCATTAGTGTAATATTGGGTGTGGTCCTTCCCTAAAGGTTAAATTGTGAGAGGCAGAGCATTCGAAGTGCTAAGAACAGAGATGGCCAGCTCAGCCATGGAAGACAAACCAGTTATGTAAGTGTTCTGAATATCATTTTCTCATCCCCAGCATAAAGAAAGTAATTGTAGCTACTTCAGAATGTTATTTTGAATTTTTATATGAATTAATATTTGAAACATTTAGTGAGCTTTTAAGTCTCTTATAAGTTTTAATATTTTTCTCCTTTCTAAAATGGTGTTGCTATCCCATACTAACTGAATTAACTGAGATAAAGCAAATATAAGTACAAAATATGAAAATACATGTGATCAGGACATTCATAGCAGATGCATTCTTTATTTATTACATTTCTTTGCATAAATGCTCATGGTTATATTTTTTGTAAATGAATATTTCCTTTTTTTGTTGCTTTAAGATTTGTCCTTTTCATAATTCCTAAGAGGCTTATATAAGAGGCTCAGAGACAAAGCTGACATTTTTCATCTCCTTTGCCCTTGCCATAAACTTTAGTAAATGTTTATCTTTTGATTCTTTCAATGGATTCACTTCAGATATTGGAATGAAGTTTGTCCTAGTTGATACAGAATTTTTGATAATGGCCAATATATGATGACATATGGAATTTAAAATATTTTAGACCTTTAAAAATATATACCTAATATTTTAAATAAATATTTTAACTTCTCCCATAATAAATGATGTCCATTGCAAGTTTAAATATTTGCTTAGATTACATGCCATCACAGACTTCAATTTGGTAGTTTTAAAAATATTTTTTTTCCAAATTGGGTAAATGTTTAACTTCTAAACATTTTTAGAACCTTCTGAGCCTTCAATGTGCAATACCAATGTGTTTACGATGTGTGCATTTTTTTAATTTGAAAGCATTTTTACTGCAAGGAATTTTTATCTCAACTGTGATGAAAATCATTAGTCTTAATGGTTTTTACTGGCCTTCCTACCTTAGAACAATATCTCTTTACAGCTGACAGGGGAAACCAGATTGGTTGTCTGAGACAGCTATGAGTTTTCAGAGCTCACCTAAATGCATATTCTCTAAGTAAAACTCCAGGAACGTGATTATATTCCTAAGTAGATAACAGTGTAATCAAAGGCTGCCAGGAAACTCCTAGGAGGTTTTCCAAAGAAACACCTTGAAGTAAACAGTATTATTAAACAGCTCAACTCCATGGATTTAGCCCCCAGAGAACATCTCTGCAGCTGGAAGAGTGGGGACACCTCTCTTCCCAGGCAAGGAGGACACAGAAAGCCAGAGGGAAATTGAGAATAAGAATCAAATATTCCATACATAGCATTTTCCCTCAAAGTAGCTTTTGAATATGCAAAGATTAATTGAACTATGAACATTAAAGATAACCATTAGAAATAGTAGAAAAACAGGAGGAGTTTAGAATAATGGTAAGTAAACTTAGATGGGCACACACTCTTTCTGTGTGTTTGTGTGTGTGTGTGTGTGTGTGTGTGTGTGTGTGTGTGTGTGTGTAGGGTTATTTTTTTACATTTTTTAATTTAAAATGGTTTTGAATTACAGTTTAAATCAGGATTATTTTGTATTAGATGTACAGCATAGTGATTAGATAATCATACACTTTCCAAAGTGTTTCCCCTAATATTTCTAGTACCCTTCTGAGAGAGATAGGGTGTGTCATTAACCTGGCTATGGGACCCATTTAAGCTTATGTTCCATAGCAACTCATCTAAAATTCTAAATGTTTGTGTAATGTGATTCCAGTGGCACTCTTTAGCTTTTTGGGTGAGAGGATATGATTGTGGGCAGATTGGAGTATATAACATACCCCACGCTGGAAATAGAGGTCACATTTTATTTTTCTATTGGTAATATCTGCTTTTGTAACTCTGCTGATAAAATGAGTACCAGTTTAGCAAAGAATTTCACTTCTCATATTATAATGCTCTTGAAAATATCACCTTCTTACTATCATGCCAATCACTAAGTATTCCTAACACTAAACTAATTGTTCAAAACACTAGCTCACTCTTTTCTCAAAATGATCTGAAAAGTTTATTTATACGTCAGGAGACAGGCTTAGGGAAGTAAAGCTGCTTCTGCAGCACACACAGTAGGAAGTGATGATTCCAACATGTAAACCAGGATGTACTTCCCCGCCTGTGACCTTCCTCAAAGCCAACTCATCCAGTCTAGTGCCCTGATTTCAATCAGGGATCTTAGCGAACAGGGAACTATGTGTGCTGCATTACACGTGCATCTCTAATTTAGGATTAGCACACAATCAGTTACTACTTCTAATTAGGACAGATTAACAAACCAAAAGGTAACCAAAGCCAGGCCAATCAATCTGGTGAAACTTGCAGCTTTATTTTTAGTGGGTGATTCTTCCCAATGACCTAACATTGATTTTTCTCTCCTTCTGAGGTGAAGTTGATGACTGAATTTTGAAAGTTTTCTTTAGGTCTCTTGTAGGTGTCGGCATTCTAAACACCATTGCATAGAACTATTACGTTATTTTAAACACTTATTATATGCTAAGTACTGTACATTTATTATCTCATTTATCCAATGACAACGTTAGGTGCTAACTATTGCTGTTCTTCTCAAGATGGCCATAGTGAGTTTCAAAGATGAAAACTAAATTATGCATTTGCCCATTAATAGAAAACAGGGATTTCAGATTCAAACTTAGTAATTTCTAATAAAAAGCATATTTCATTTTTATATACAAAATATCTTTAAAGATCTCCTACATATAAGTAGTTGTATTAATAGGGTGTAAGGGAAGAGGTATGGAGACTATAATGTTTCTCATGGGGCTACTGCATGTTCTGGATTATGTTTTTACTTATATTTTCACAGGCAGAACAGCTATTTTGTGATATATTTATATTATTGACAACTTGAGGACAGAAAACAGGTGCAAAAAATGGCATAATTTCTGTAAGATCTTACACATCTGGAAAACCTGAAAAGCTGGAATATGAAACTAAATTTGATTGACCTAGAAGCTTGAAGCAGCTTTACTATTGTACCTACAAGGTACTTAATAATTTGAGTTATTATGACTGTGTTAAAATTATTGACTTATTAATCTAAATTTGAGGCCATTTATGTTTTTTACTATTTCAGTGAGTATGAAAATATATTTTCTAGCAATTTATCTAGATATAGATTATTTAAAAATTATTGCCAGAAAACTTTTCAATCTATATTGTCATAGTTTTATCATCTCTAGATATTTCTGTATTTTCATCTATAATTTCACTTATTTGAGCTTTCTCTCTGTTCTTCTTAGTCATACTGTCATCAAAAACTTGTTTTGATTTTTCAAGGAACTACCTTTATATTTTTACCCATTTTTTCAATTTTATATTTTGTTTTATCCCATTATATTTTGATAGGAAATATGAGTAGTATTATTTTATTTTAAATAGTTTTGTATTTCTATTATGATTGCTTGTTTCATCTGTGGGTTAATAGTATATTTACTAATTTATAAAACATAAGAATTTTTTCAGGTTTCAGGGTGAGTGCTACTTTCTAACTTAGTTGTATTGTGGTGAGAAAACAGAAGACATCAGTTCTCAGAGTGCCTTCTCACCCTCACAGCATGGCCCCCAGCTTTGGCTCCCACCTTAAGGGGAGAAACCAAAATTGCCTCCTATCCTCTAGTTAGGAAGTTAATCCCTCGGACTTGCCAAAGGAGGAAAAGAACAGCAAGAAGCAATTGAACATATTGATGAAGAACAAAATGTAATAAACAGACTTAATGAACAAACCAGTGAGGAGATTTTGAAAGTAGAACAGAAAAATAACTAACTCCACCAGTCATTTTTTCAGAAGAGGTCAGAGTTGACGGCCAAAATCCCACATTTTTGGGTAACGACATTTGTCAATCATCCACAAGTGTTTGCATTGCTTAGGGCAGAGGACAAAGAGGCACTGCATTATTTGACAAGAGTTGAAAGAACAGAATTTTAAGAAATTAAGTCAAGTAACAGAATACATTTTTATTTTGATGAAAACCCTTACTTGGAAACTAAAATTCTCTCTAAAGAATTTCATAGGAATGAAAATGGTGCTCTATTGTCAAAGTCTATTAAAATCAGATAGAAATCTGGGAAGGATTTGAGGAAACGTTCAAGAAAAACAAACAAATCAACAAACAAAAACAAAACAGAACAAAAGCAGCAGGAAGAGAGTACGAGGAGTCAGAGAGTTTCTTTTCCTGGCTTACTGACTATTCTGATGCAGGTGCAGATGATTTAAGAGGTCATTAAGGATGAGATTTGGCCAAATCCATTATATATTACTTGGTTCCTGACATGGATGATGAAGGGGAAGAGAAGAAAAAGAAGAAGCAAAAGCAGAAATAGAAGAAGAAGGAGAAGGAGAAGGAGAAGGAGAAGGAGAAGGAGAAGGAGAAGGAGAAGGAGGAGAAGGAGAAGGAGAAGGAGAAGGAGAAGGAGGAAAAGTTGGAAGATATTGATGAAGAAAGGGATGAGGAGAGAGGTGAAGAAGATGAGCATGATGATGGGGGGAAGAAGGAGAGGAAGATGAAGGAGATGACTAATGAACACTGATAGACTCCAATCTTTTTAAATGTTCCCCAGTCTTTGGAAGCAAGTTGTAGTCTTTTCCCCCCACTTGTACTCAGTCACCCTGTTTTTGAGGTCTCTCCTTTACATCATTATTCTAACCTTATTGGGAGGGGGGGTGTACCTTGAGGGAATCTTTCTGTTTCAAATTCATTTTTATCCCTTCCTTTCTCAAGAAAAACTTTATGGAGTCAATGCCACCGTGTTCTGTGGGGAAAAGAAAAGCCTGTCCCCTTAGCTGGGAGTTGGGGGTTGCTAGGCCTCTGTGTAGGAGTGCATAGAAGTCTAGCTTTTTTCTCCTTTCTCTGTATATTGGGCTCAGTGATTATACTGTCTCTATGCGAATATGGACAGTTAGAATTTACCAACATGTATTGTTTCAAAAAGAAAAAGAAAAGAAAACTAAAAAGGGGGGGTATAGAAGATCAGCAAAGGCTAGATTTGAGATGTTTGTGGGGTTAAGTGGGCATTTTGACAACATGGCTCCTCCTTTGGCAAGTTTAATTGTGTGTTTAACGGACATCCTTGCAGTTTAAGATGAAACTTTTAAAATAAGAGTCTCTCCTCATGATGAGTGAGCCCTGCCATTGGATGGAAGAATCAGCAGAACCTGTAGGATCTTATTCAGAATTGACATTTCACTATCGTAATTTTTGTTCTTGTTTATTAAAAAAAAAAAAATTTGTTTCACTGGAAAGGAAAGATGATGCTCAGTTGTGAATGTTAAAAGTGTACAAGTTGCTTTGTTACAATAAAACTAAATGTGAATACACACTCACAAAAAATATAAAATAAAATAGAAGCTGTATTTTATGGCTATAGTTTAGGATCAACTTTCATAGACTGTTTGGTTGAATATCTGTCATATTGCTGCTCATGATAATTTGTTCAGGTTGTTCATATATTATTATTATCACCATTATGTTTGCTTGAAGTATTAAACACCAATAAGATTGTTGATTAACAAAAGCAGTACTCAGCCAAACTACAGAAATCACTGTTATTATCGATATAAACTGTGCCAGCTTGTATATACTATTTTCTCTGAAGGTTTATTACCAGGAATTATTCTGTTTGTTTTTATCTGTCTCATCCCAATAGAGTATAAGTTCTATCCAAACAGGGACTTGTCCCACGTCTGTTCACCGGGTGCCCCAGAATCTAGAAGAATGAACACCAGAGTGTTTAGTAAATTGTTGAGTGAGTAATACTGAATGATATTTATGTAGCTCTTTGAATCCACATCTTCAAATAATCATTAATTTGAAGATGAGAATGTGCTTATATATTTAATGATCTAATTTTAATTATCACAAGACTAACCCTGATTCATCATAGCCTTCTTTTTTCTTTGCATTTCTACTTCTTCCTTTGAATTTATGCTCTGTTTCTTTGCCCTCTTCCTCTCCTTATTTATTTTTCTTCCCTTTCTGTATGGATAGTGGATTTTTTTCAGAGTATATGTCTGACTGATTAAAGTCATTGTCGTTTCTGATGCCTAACAATCAGTAGAGTTTCCAAAGGAGGAAATTAAAATGGCAAACTCTATACTTCAAGGTCAGATATTAATGCTCATCCTTGTTAGTAGACAGTAGAGACACAAATGATAGTGTTAGATTTCTCTGAGAGTGTCATGCGGTGCTTTTATTGTTTTCTGTTATGAAGATAAATCCTCATGGGATTGGTAGACACATTGCATTCCCTGCTTATATATATTTCCTTATTGTTGCTTGGAACTGTGAAGCCGCACAGATGGGGAGCCCCTGCTTCCTTAGCCTCCCATGCAGGAAATGAGTGTGCCTCAAGGAACTTTAATGCCCTTTCCTTTCAACTTTTAAGATGTGACCTATTTATATCAATTGTTTATTTCTGATTTCTGGCTGTTGTGGCTCAGTGGTTGAGCATGACCTATGAACCAGGATGCCATTGTTTGATTCTCTCTCAGGGCATGAGGGCTCGATCCCCAGAGTGGGGCATGCAGGAGACAGCAGATCAATGATGCTCTCTCACTACTGACGTTTCTATCTCTTTCTACCTTTCCCTTCCTCTCTGAAATCAATAAAAATATATTTTAAAAAACAAGAAGTCTGTTTGTTAAAATTAAAAAAATAAAGAGGTAGAGGCTATGGTTATTAGTAACATGTCATCATTGGTTTTGACATAGTTTTAACTTGTGAAGAAGACATAAAATAGGATAATAAAAGCACAATAAATTACAAGACAAAAACAATGTGTTCTAAGACTAAAGTCAAGTTAAGGCAATTCTACATATACTGATTATCCATTTAGTCTGTCTCCTGAATACTGAGCTCACCCTTGTGAGTAGACAGTAGAGATCTGCCTGGATTGGCACAAAATCTGCCTATTTGTTTGAATCAATTTTCACAAGAATAATAATGTCAACTTATGTGTTTACTAATCATACAGAAGTTCATTAGCATTTAAGATACTTTCATTAGCAAATTCATTCATTCAATAGACAGCTGTTAAATGTTGACAACTCGCAGGTTGTTTTACACTTGAGAAATACAGTGATAAACTATGCAAGTCCCCCTGGAGGAGAAAAGACATAGTAAAAATAAAAACAAAAATATCATCCTTTCAGATAGCAAGAGTAGCTTTCATATGAATCCCTATGAAGGGTCACGTGACTGCTCCTTTAGTTATGGCAATCAGCTGAAACTCTGGTGAAGACATGGCCTTTGAGAGCAGATGCCCATAATCCTGGAACCATGCAGAACCCCAGGGACCAGCCCTGCTGAAGGGATGAAGGCTGCAGAGTGGCTGTCATTCTGGAACAAGGAAAGCACAAGCTTGTGGGAATATCTTGGTTGAAATGGGGAGAATAATGAGAAATGAGGCTGGAGAGACAAGCAGGCAATAGATTATGTTGAGTCATGTAGGGTCATTATAAAAATATGAATTTTATTATAACATTGGAAACCATTTATTGAAATATTTTAACATAGGAGAGAAATGATCTTATGTGCTTTTAAGGTTTTATTTTGAAGAACATGCTGCCTATTCTGGTATGTGGAGAGTGGATTGTAATGTGATTGTAGAAGAGGGGAGATCAATTAGCAGTATTTTTTATTAGAGAAATGAAAATTCATGTTGGTGTTGAATCGTGGGGAAAAGTGTATATGTTGAGAAGTGCTTAGGGGTGTATTTTGAAAACAAAGGCAACTGTGATTATTGGTGCATCGCATATGTGGATGAAGAATGAAAGAAATCCAGAGTGACTGGAGTTCTTTTCTGAGCAATTGGATGCATGGCAGTTTCATTATAGAATTTGGAGACTGATAGACTTAAAATATACAGATTAAATCCAATAAAAATAATTTTGATGTGTACCTTTTTGTACATGTTATATATTTTCTGTAGATGTTATTATCTTGATAATTATTGAAACTTTTACTTTGGGACCCAGAGGCAGATATTGAGGATCACAGGATACATCTATTTTTGAAGGGAATTTGAAAATATATTGATGCCCACATTTCCGTATCTTGGCTGATATATATATATATACATATATTGAATTTAGGTCTTGAGTAGCTTTATATATATATATATATATATATATATATATATATATATATAATTTAGGTTATATATATATATATATATATATAATTTAGGTCATATATATATATATATATATATATATATATATATTGAATTTAGGTCTTGAGTAGCTTTTCAAAGCATACCATAACCCTTTCTATTGAGAACCCTTTCTAATGATAAATTTAAAATATTGAAGGATTATCAATATTGGTAATTTTGTAATTTTATGTGACATTATAGTGAAAAGAGAAACGAACTTACTGTGCACTGAAAAAACTCAATAATGAGCATTGATTGAAAGACAATGTAAAAAGTAGGATAAAAGTTCATTTGCCAGAGGAGAAAAAAGGAGAAGGTTTTATTTTATGTCATAATTAATAGGACTAAATCACATGTGAAAACTATTGTTCTGCATGGTCCATATCCACGGCAGGCCCTAACAGTTAATATTTGCATCACACGTTTCTTTTAGGGATCCAAATGCCTGTATGCCTCCAGATATTCTTGGAATTCACCCGAGTAATTTTTCCTATGCTTGTGCAACTGGTATTGCCTGGTTTTCATTTCCTTTGAATTGTGATCACAATAATTCACTTCTCTGGCAGGAGTTAATATTTTATTTCCCCATTGGTGTTAATAAGAGCAAACCTTTGCAAGAAGCATATTTTGATTAAAGATTCAGCACTTTGCAGCCCTTCTGCATTTTAAAATTCAATGTGGTTAATCTATAGTTCTTCCCAGAGGTATGTTTTATTACCCCTGCAAACTGGTATTCAAACCTTTTTTTCCTTACATGATGAAGGCATATGGTGGCTTTAATAAATATTTTTTAAAGTGTTGAGAATACACTGGAAAACAAGATGAGAATGCATCTAGCCCTTATGGATTTTAATCTCCATGGACAAGGAATCAATTAAAAATACAAATTATAAAGCTTTTTAAATGGGAATGAGAGATGTTAATATAGGCTAGACCTACTTTTTTTTTTTTTTTTAAATCAATCTTTATTGTTCATATTATTACACAGGTTCCTCGTTTCTTCCCCCCTCCACCAGGTTCCCACCCCACCCTCTGCCCCCTCATCCTCATCCATTGGTGCACAGTTTATGTTCAGTCTCTTCCTCCCTCCCTTTCCCCGATAGTAAATCCCTTTTCAGATAACAAATCTGTTACTTAGCATTTTCTCATATCAATAATACCTCCACATGCCCAATGATACACTTCACACAAAAGACATTTCCTAATAGGACAACCAGCCTCATCCAGGCCCCACCAAGGCACTCACAGATCAACACCCCAGGACTATACTAACTCAACACATCCAGATATAAGCCTTCATCACTTGATTCAGCAGACCCTCAAGTTCCCGCAAAAGTTTCCAGCCATGTCTGAGAGGCAGCTGTGGGGCAGGGGCAGGTGAGGAGCGAGCTGTTTTGGGCCAGGCTGCTCCGGGCCTGGCCTCTGTTGCTCTGGTTCGTTCCACAACCAGCTGCTCCGTTAATATAGGCTAGACCTACTTTGGATCAGTGGTTATTGTGAGTTACTCCTATATACTTTCAAGCAGTTTTCTATTGAAGTTTTTTTTTTTTTTTTTTTTTAATCAACATAGGTGGGATTCTATACAGTAATAAAGAAATCCCAATATCTTAGTAGCTTACAACAACAACAAAGAATGTATCTGTCATGCATGCCACCAACAGAGAAATACAAAACACCAACCTTGGCTCTTCTAGAAATCTAACAATAATGCCTCTTTCCATAAAGTAGTGATGCAATAAGGAAGCCATAATTGTGAGGTCACTGGGAAGGAGGGAGAAGGCTAGCAGTAGTGAGTGCAAGGCTGCTTTCAGGGTTACATTATAAAGTAGCTTATGTTTCAGGTTTCGTTGGCAGAAATAAGTCACATGATCTTTCCCAACTTAATTATAAGGGAAACTGAGAAAGGCCTACCTGGCAATGTTACTGTGGTGAAGTATTGGGCACTATGCTTGTGGAGTTCCTTCACACATAAAGATTAAAGAACTAATTATGCTGTTAATGATACTGATTATCATTAATAGTGATCTATCATTAATAAATATCATTAATAATTATAATCACTATTATAATAAGCATCTTTTTATTATTATAAAAAGTTTTATTGTTCCTACAAAACAAACAATTTCAGGATGTTCATCATTAAATTAAGTAAAAACCAGTTCTCCACAACCACCAGTTTTCTCCATCTTGATGTAGTTATTCTGATACATTTCATCGTAGAAACTATATAAAATATAAATATATCAATGACTCATATAAATTGGTGTAAAAATATACATGGCATTGAAAGTACAAATACACCAAACCACTATTCTGACACCAATGTGATGAAGTAAGAATTTGTCATCTATAATAGTAAAAGAGTAATATGCTCATTAGACTGGACTGCCAAAAGACCTTCCAGATATCATTCTGGACATTCTTCTGGACTAGGCTGTGATGGTGGGGGCTAAGGTAGAGGTGGTTAGGGGCAATCGGGCAGGAAGGCAGAGAGGATAGGGATAATCTGGCAGGCAAGCAAGTGGTTACAGGTGATCAGGCAGGCAGGCAGAGTGTTAAGATGCAATCAGTCAGTCAGGCAGAAGTGTTTAGGGGCCATCAGGCAGGCAGGAAGGAGAGCAGTTAGGATCCAGCAGTCCTGGATTGCTAGAGGGATGTCCGACTGCCCCAAGGGGTCCTGAATTGAGAAAGGATGCAGGCCGAGCTGAAGGACCCTCACCCCCGTGCACACATTTTGTTCACCAGGCCTCTAGTGTGTTACTATTTTTCAGTGACAATGTGAGAGTTTGTAATGGCCCCTTCCATCTGTGCCCATAATACCCAGTGAGTGCATCACAGCCTGAAAGATGGCACCCAGATAGATACCTCCACTTTCTAACTCCTAGAATCTATGTGTGGAACCATATCTGGAAAAGGTCTTTGAAGATGTAACTAAGGGAAGTATCTCCAGGTAAAGTCATCCATGATTGGCAGAGCAGAGTAACTGTATTAGGGAAAGACAAGGGGAGAGTTGCACAGAAAGAAGAGAGAAGACAGACAGAGGGGTGATGAGGCAATATGGAGAAAGAAGTAGAAACTGGAATCATACACCCATACCAAGGTCCATCCTGTCAGCAAGAGCTGGAAAAGCCAAGGAAGGACTCTCTCCTGGGGGAAAAGGGCCCTGCTGACACCTTGATTTTCTACTTCTGGCCTCAAGAATTACTGGAGAATAATATGCTCTTGTTTTAAGCCTCTAAGTCTGTGTCCATTCATTTTAGTCCCATAAAGCTAATACATAGGCATAATTCCTGTTTTCCTAAAGCTCAGTGTAGTGAAGAATAATACATGGCTAGCCAAAAATTTAAACAGAAAATATCACTTTTGAAAGGCATGTCTTTGAACGAGAGAGAGTTGAGTTCAATTTCCTGTTCTAATTAACAGCTTCAATTTTCTCATCTGTGTAATGAAAAGCTCAGTTCTTCATATTGTCAGCAGTGGGGAATGAGATGATTTTTGCATTGCTTTTATGCTGGTATCTCAGGAGAGAGAAGCCCTGTCTATTATTTAACAATTTTGCTAGCAAGCAAATATGTGGAGTAAGATAGAATGAATGCAGTTTATACTAGTATTAGGTTTCAATAGTTTCTTCCAAACTGTACTGAGTCAATCAGAGGATCAATGCACGAATTTTTTATTGGCATTAAGAGACCTTCTATTGGCTTTGTCTTCTCAATTTTAGCTCTGGGTCTCAGAGGATGTAGATCTTTCATGGTAGCCTATTTGGAATCTGTCTTTCCTCTATTACCTCCTTGAGAGTCCTTGTTAGTTACTTGTTCTCTTGTCTTTTGGTCCCCACCCACTTTTCCATGTTTCTCTTTTCTATATTGAGTAGAAGGAAGTTTCCCTATTATCCCATTATGATCACCTTTTTCATCACATCTCCTGTATTTTCCATGATGAAAGTGTCTCCATGGTTCCCTCTGTCATGAATTGCTAAATCGTATTCCATGTAGTAATACTACAGGATTGAGCCTTTGTTGATAAATTTCACATGTGTGTACATGAACACACACACACACACACATACACACACAATACCTTGCCAAATAAATAAAGCAATTAGTGCAATGACTTGCATGTAATATAATTTCAAAGCTAAGATTTTGATGAAAAAACTAGAGGCCTGGTGCATGAAATTCATTCACGGGGTGTGTGTCCCTCAGGCCAGACTGCACCCTCTCCAATCTGGGACCCCTCAAAGGATGTCTGACTGCCCATTTAAACATGTAGTTGGACATTCCTCTCATAATCCAGGATTGTTGGCTTCCAACTGTTTGCCTGCCTGCCTTCCTGATTGTCCCTAACTGCATATGCCTGCCAGCCTGATCACCCCCTAACCACTCACCTGCCAGCCTGACTAATGCCTAACTGCTCCCCTGCCAGCTTTATTGCCCCTAACTGCCCTGCCCTGAAGGTCTGATAACACCTAACTGCCTTCCCCTGCATGCCTGGTCACTCCAACTGCTCTTCCCTTTAGGTCTGGGTCCCTCCCAACTGCCCTGCAGACCCAGTCCCTCCCAAATTCCCTCCTCTTCCAGCCTGGTCACTCCTAACTGCCCTCCACTGAAGGCTTGATCACCTCCAACTATCCTCCTTTGCAGGCCTGGTCCCTCCCAGCTGCCCTTCCCTGATGGGCATCTTGTGGTGGCCATCTTGTGTCCACATGGGGGCAACCATGTTTGACCACAGGGGTGCAGCCATCTTGTCTGTTGGAGTGATGGCCAATTTGCATATTACTCTTTTATTACATAGGATAGAGGCCTGGTGCATGGCGGGGGGCCAATTGGTTTTCCCTGAAGGGTGTCCCAGATCAGAGTGTGGGTTTCCTTGGGGCATGGAACAGCCTGGACAAGAGGCCTATAGTGGTTTACAGGTTGGCCATACCTCTCCAGCAACCCAAGTGGAGGCCCTGGTATCTGGGATTTATTTATATTCTCTAATTAAAACTTTGTAACCTTGAGCAGTGGACAGGGAAGCCCAGGGCAGAAGGGAAGCTTGGCTTCCTCCATCACCACTAGCAACCCAAGCCTCTGACTGGCTCCAACTCTATGGCTGCTGCCATTTTTGTTATTTATTTATCTTCTATAATTAAAACTTTTTAGCCTTGAGTGGAGGCCAGGGCTGGTCAGGGTGGGCTGGAAGCTTGGCTTCCTCCATCACTGAGGCAACCCAAGCTTCCTACTTGCTCCAGCTTCCTGGCTGCCACCATATTTGTTTGGTTAATTTGCATACTTACTCCTGATTGCATAGTGGGTGTGGCTTTGGGCAAAGTGAAGGCATGGTCACTTTGCATGTTTCTCTTTTATTAGATAGGATAGACTAACTATTATATATAAAATACAAAATAGTTAAAGTATGTGACGATTTTAAAGTGATATAAATTGTTTTAGATATGAATTTAAGTACATGCTCAGCCCTCAGAAATTATCCCCAACCAGTAATTTCTTTCTTTTTTTTTTTTGTTTGTTTTGTTTTGTTAATTCTCACCCAAGGATATATTTCCATTTATTTTTAAGGAGAGTGGAAGAGAAAGGGAAAGACAGAGAGAAACATCAATGTGAGACAAACACAGATTGGTTGTCTCCTGCACTTGTCCTGACTAGGGCCCCAGGCTTGGTCCGAGCCTGCAACCTAGTTATGTGCCCTTGAGCAGAATAGAACCCTGGACTTTTTCCAGGGTTCCATGCTTTATCCACTGAGCCAAATCAGCTAGGGCTGGGTAATTTCTTGAATGTTCATGGCCTGATTTGTTTTCCAAATATGATCAATGAGTGAGTTAGTTCCCCAAATGATAAAACTTCTTTAGCAGAGTTTGAAACACTGCAGAAAATTTCCAGGAGCTTAATGCTGATGCACAAAACTGATGGAAAACTACTCTGCAGGAAACTCAATTTCAAGATGTAAAAGTGTTGCTGAGCTCATTGATCTGAACTGTATTTTCTCCCTGGGATGCCACTCTCTTAACAAACTCTCTACTTGTTTCTCTGTATATGAAAGAAACAGAAAATATGATAAAATTGTTTTCTAGGATTTAAAATATAATATTATTTAAGTTATAGAAAGTGGCTAACTAATGAAACCCTTAAGGGAAAGAGGTAGTAAGAATTAATGTGAGATAAACAGAGTAGAAATATTTATCTGAGTACAAAAAGAGAAGAGGTAAGACATGCTCAATTAGAAGAAACCCTAATTCAAGCCAAGAGTAAAAATAAGATTATTTTAATATGTCATTTGCATAATATAGTCTTAGTGTGCCTTTGCATGGAGAACTTGTCTGACAGCTGTTTGACAAATTGCAGGAGTGGGGTTGGGCCTGCCTGGATGCTGAGTCACTGCCCATGAAACACTCAGACTTGGGGAAGGTGCTCTATCAGAACAGTCCAGGATCCTCCCAAACCCTTCAAAACCTACTCTGTCATTTAGGAGTGGAGTGAATAGAACTTTCCTTTAAATGCATAGATTTGGGATTAGTGCAGGGCACTAAGTAGGCTGAAAATAAGTGGATTCTCCTTTGTAGTAGGCAACCAGGGGAGGGGATTCAGGACATTCATTTTACTAAGATATAAGTGATGAAGAGTAAAACTTCAGAATTTCTCTTGCCTGGTGCCACTTTACAAGAAGAATGAAGGCAGCTTAAGGGTCCAGTTAGATTGAGTTACAAAAGGAAAGCAGCAGTGAAACCAAAGTCACAGTACACTCATGTCACTAGTATAATAGTTGTGGTTTAATGTCCCCTGTGCTTAGCATCAATGGCTGCGCTTTTCTAGGTCATAGTTTTTATACAAAATGCTAATTCTCAGTATCATAATCATTCATTCATCCACTAAAAATCATTCTTGTAACGTAGTTTTTGAGTGCTCACAATGTGACTACAAGATATTTGACTAAATGTTACTGACACAAAGATATGTAAAATAGTCTTCACTCCAAAGGGACTTGTATTCAAAAGCAGGAGACAATAAATGCAAGTAAATAGAAGCTTTTAACATAATGGAGCCAGTACCTATATTAAAATACAAGTCTGCTTAGAGAGCTAGGGTAGCAGAACTGGGATGGGCATTCATGCAAATAAATAAAATTCAGTGTCAAAGAAGTTTATCAATATCCAGTGATTTTTATGCAAGACTCAAATCCTTATATGTACATGGTTTTAATTTTTTGGAAACATATATGAAGGGATATTTCCATTTTAAAGGTTCATGGCTATATGTCACTGTAGCAGAGCTAAAATATTAATATTTAATTACTGGGAAACAAGCAACCTGTAGGGACCCCATCAAGCTCAGTGCTGTACAAACTTTAAGGAAATTATCACTGAGTAGCAATAGGGGTTCCTCAGCCATAGTGAAGCATTTGAAAACTTAATACTCAGAATACATTTTTCACTTTATACTTCTTATTCCATTGGCAAAATACACAAAATAAAATTTCTGTTTGTGGTAACAGTCAAATGTAAGGAGAAAAAAAGTAAATCAAAAATAAATATAATCCAAGTCAGTGGTATCTACACAATTATTAGAGAAAAATCTAAAGTCTGTGGTAACATAAAATGAGAATTTACTAATGACTTATTTAGGGAGTAGAATAATAAGTCCTCTTCTTTTTTGGGGGAAGAAGTACATGATAATAGTGTTTATTCCAAATTAAGTCAGCGATTCCCCATTTTCTTTTGACAATGGAGCCAAGGTAAGATGCTGATAATTAAGCTAAAGCTTTCACTCTTCTTGAGATGAAAACTACCTAAGCTGTAAATTGATATTTTAACAAGAAATACTGTTGTGTGGCTGAAGGTTGAAGAGCTCAAATACACTTGAAAATGTATTTGCCCAGATTCTCATTTATCTAATTTATAAAATGACATGATATTTCTTGTTTCTATGATTTGTGTTGAGGGTTTTATGAGAAGATGTTTGCAATGTGTCCTAGCAAATGCTATTCTCCGTGAATGCAGGAGGCTTCTCTTTTCTCAACTCCTATTAATTTCCTGACACCCACATATGCTATCCCTATGTATTAGGGGTCCCAACAAACAATGACTTTGTCCAATTTTTATAAAGATTATAGTAACTAATTATATATTATTAATATATATTTATACATTTTTACCTATAATTAAAGTGATTGTTTAATGGTAGTTATTTGCAGAGGGAAGTTGGTAGGATGTCTTCTGTTAGGACACACTGTCCAGATTTGACAGCTTGTTATCAGCATCCAGGCCAGTGAAAACGGGGCAAGATAACTGTTAAAGGTTTTCTAGACATGATCCCTTTTTTCTAGTAGAGTCTGTTGGTCTTAGATTTCAGCCAATCTATTTTTCTCTCAGGCAAATGAGTTACATTTCTAGTAGGTATTAACTTAATGGGTAAGTTAATGAGTCCTGCTTTGGAAGTCTGAGAACCTTACATTCTAGGATAGTCCATTCCTGATTGTAAGGGATTTAGTCTAATATCCCTAGGCCTGGACTCAATATTTTTATCTAAAGAAAAATGAACAGGCAAAACATAAGCATTATTTGTAACTTCAGGTGTCAGCATATTAGCTCTACACACTGAAGAACAATCATGTTCTTCTTTGGCATAAAACATGTAAAAATGATAAACTCTCTTAGATTAAATGAAAATTTATATCTGCAAAGAGAATGGGGCTGTGAATTTCTAATGAACTACTTTAGATTTTTATGATAACATAGTCAGTTGTATAAATCTTTGAATACAAATACTCTGTAGTCATCATTTTTTTGTTTACTAACATAATACAGCCAAAAGCCACTAATTCCATAATTCTTCATTGTAAAATTTAAAGACATTCTTCATGAGACATATTTTTGCCTTTTGCTTGAAATAACTATGTTATATATAACAATGTAAAATATTTTAAACAAGTATATCAGAGTTTTAAAGTCCAAGTAGTATTTTCTCTTGAGTGATAACCATGAAACATAATATATTCATTACAATAGTGTTATCATCCTTGAAGATAGTATTGAAATGATCATTTAGGAATATTTTGAGAACTTTCTTTTGCCTTCTGCTGTGAAACCTAATGGCATTTTAAGCATGACGATACTCATCCATAGTTAAATTCATTATGTGCTGAATGAGGTCATGACTGCCACACTCCGATTGCACTCATCTATGTCCCTGTCATGGTTGGTCACATACCATAAGCCTTTCTAATAGACAGTATGCTTCCTGGTAGACAATAGAATACAAGTTTTAGATATTTAAACAAAAAGGACTTGCTAAGAGAAATTTATAGCTCACATACACATTGTATGCACTGAATATGTGGTGTTTGTGCTGAGAAGAATATACAAATCAAGAAAGAAGGATGGAATATGCTCTTGCAGTATTCATTAAAATATTGTCAGAAGTAAATGCTTCAATGGACAATAGCATTTGATTCAGAACATGGAGAAAACGAGAGAGCCAGCTATGCAGATATAGATGTCCCAGAAGAGAGTACAGGGAGTGGAGCTGCCTGAGGTATTCAAGCATTTACAAAGCTACCAGTAAGCTACAGTGCTGTGAACAACATGGAGAATTAGACACGAGGTCAAAATCCAATGGAGTTACATGGTGTAGATTATTTTATTGACTCTATATGAAAATGCAAACTAGGGTATAAATTGAAAAGAGGAAAAAGAGTTAATAAAAAGACCAAACAGCAGGCTATTAACAAGTGAGGAAAGCAGCTGCTTTTATATAAGTTCTGAGTATTTATCTATTTATTTATTTATTTATTTATTTATTTATTTATTTATTGTTAATAATGAATGATACAGGAACATATGATACATATGGTCTGAACAAAGGAGAGTTATGTACTGTTACTGATGGGGTATATTCTTGGTTTAACAAGATTTTCTGGACAGATAGAATAGACTATCAAAACTCTAAATGTTGTCTTTATTTTTTTAATTAATTAATTAATTAATTAATTTTTATATATTTTATTGATTTTGTACAGAGAGGAAGGGAGAGAGATAAAGAGTCAGAAACATCGATGAGAGAGAGTCATCGATCAGCTGCCTCTTGCACACCCCCTACTGGGGATATGCCCGCAACCAAGGTACATGCCCTTGACTGGAATCGAACCTGGGACCTTTCAGTCCCCAAGCTGATGCTCTATCCTAAATGTTGTCTTTAACATGGAAATGTATAAAGTAAATTTTATGTTTATTCATATAGATATATTGGTAGACTGTTGAATATATAACCCTAGAATCAAAGGGAGTGGTTAGGAATATAAATGTAACATTGAAATTTACCAGCAATTTACTTCTGTCCATGAAATAAATTGAATGAATTTATTCATGTAAAAAATACATGAACAAGAAAAACCAACAAATTCTGATTTTAGCATTATGGACAACCAGGGCTTCCAAGGGACTCTTGCACTACAGAAATTTAGACCCTACACACACACACACACACACACACACACACACACACACACACACACAGAAAGAGAGAGAGAGAGAGAGAGAGAGAGAGAGAGAGAGAGAGAGAGAGAGAGAGAGAGACACGCAGCAGAGATTAGAGTGATCCTGTACAAGCCAAGAGGTGATGCCTAGGACTTCCAGAAACTGGAAGAGGTGAGAGATGATATTCTCTTCAAGGCTTCAGGGGAACATGACCCATCATATTGACTGAGGACTTTTGGGCTCCGTATCTGTAGATGAACTCATTTCTGTTGTTCTCAGATACCCAAAGTGTGGCATTTAGTTATGAGAATGCTTAGAAACTAATGCACACGGTTAAGGGAGTGTTCTGGGTGTCTGCTGAAGGTAGAGATAAGAGTTGAATGAGTAGTTTACATGTAATAAATCTATTCCAACATTTCTGTAATCAAATAATTTGGATTCAATTTTATTTGAAATTAGTGCCCCTTGATTTTAGATTTCAACTGAGCAAACAAATTCAGGTGCTTGAGAGTTTATTAAAGCAAATCCACTGAAAGTGAGACCCATGGTATTAATTTAGCTTGACATAAATTATTCTTCTTCCCGCTAAGACTCTTCTCCATGCACATTCTTCCAATATGTTTTATGTATAAGCCTCTCCTCATTAGTTACACTTAATGTTTTTTCTCTTTGCATGCTGAAGTCTGGTTATGGGTGTGGATGACTATGAGAATTATCACTGTCTTTTAAGATGACTGTAGTTCGTCAGATACGTTATTTACAAGGTTCTCAAAGACGCCAGGGCCTTCCTCAAAAACTGAATCACCACTGTGAGGTAAGGGTTTGAAATTCTCCAAATCACTTTATTTCTAATTTTAAGAATAAGACACTTCACCAATCATGTCTTTTCTTTCTTATAAGTGATTTATAAGATTTTGACCCCAAGTTATAATAGCAGGTGGGATGCAATTTTTCAAGGCTTAGTCAGCTTCACAGCTAAAAGAGACAAGAAATCTTTGGAAATAATCATTGATGCTTGATTTTTTTACAGTGTTGTCATCTAAGAATTAAAACCTTTGTATCTTCAATATTTTTTATTTAAGCTCTCTGGTTCTTTGAGAAGAGTTAAACTGACTATGATGATGTTGTTCTTCAAGTCCTTCATAAGACTCTATATTAGCAATCTATTCTTCTTCAACATATCATCATCCATTGGCATTTCAACCCAGGTGAATAGGGGTGGTAACTGTTTCACAATTATGTTACATGAGCCTCTAACTATCTACCCTTTAAGTGTAGCCAGGCCCCACTGCCTCTGCACCCTCTATATCAGTGATTCAATCCCAGGTTATAATTTCTAGGAGAATTTTTTGATGACAATACTTCTGCTGTCAATTATTACAGTGATCACATTTCTTGGCTGCAGGAGAGAACACGCAGTCTGGAGAAAGCAGAAATGGATGTGAGCTATGCAGAGAACAGTGGGTGTGCCTGAAGAAAAGGACTCCAGGAGGAGCTTCTAGGACTGCTGCTCGATTCACAACACGGAGTTGCTCACCGAAGGGAACAATGCTCTTCCATGACCAAGAATCAGCCAGCTCAGAACTGTGTTCCCTCTGTCACAATCTGTACCAGGAGGAAAACTCATGTCTCATAGTCTTCTGTCTCCTGTAGTTCACTCAATTCTGAAAAAGGTCCAGGCAAGCGCATTGGGCCATCAGAAGCTGGTCCATATGCCTGCTTTTCAGGAGCAAGGAATCTGGAACACAGAAAGTATTTCCATGTTAACTTTTATGTTAGGGTTTATAGTCTGGGAGGCTCAATATGAACCCAGAAAGCACATTACCAGAAAGGGTGGGGTGTCCTTTCCATGACACTTTCTCTAGCCATTCTGTTTGAGACTTGCTGGCTAAACGTTCAGTGGGATTGACCTTCCACAAAGGAAGAAGATCACATGTGTTCGGGTCCCCTCAAACTCCTGCTAACTATCAATTACTCAGAATTTTCCAGAACAAGGTACAGAGCAATAGCACTGATTGTTTCTGTAGCTTACACATTGGCTTTGAAGGATATTATAATAAAAGAGCTCACAATTTAAAAAAGAATAATTAGACAATATATATCATAATCAGAGCATAGTGAAAGCTCTCACTTAGATCTATAATTCAGGGACATATTTTAGACTCGACCCGGATAGAGAAAGACCCATGTTTATTTAACTATTCTTTTCTTCATAACTCTACTTCAGAAGGGATTGAAACATTTTCATCTTCTAGAACCTAGACACCAAGTAAAATCAAGAGGTAGCTATAATAAAAATAGCTGTTGTTAGTAATATGTTTTATTTCATTGCATTTATTGAAATCAGACTATTTTTCTGGCCTTTTACTAGAGGCTGGGGATAGCTACTATGTCTATGATGGAAGGTGCATTCCAGGATAAAGATGTAAAATTGAAAAAAAAAATGTGATGCCAAACTATGAGCCATGTACTTGCAATAATGACAACAGATGCAAGTCAGCACCTTCACAGGTAAGAGTACCTGAATGTCTGGACAGTGGGGTCAGCCATTTTGCAGACTGGAAGGCCAGGTTGCAGCTTTGTGAACAGAAGATAGCATGGCTATGCTCCTTTAAAAAAGATTGCATCAAGATTCTTTATCTAATAATACCTGAGAGGTACACAGATGTTCATTTCTAAAGTGCCATCATAGGCATATTCTTGTGTTATGCTCATAAACTCCTAATGCCAAGCAGGTGAGAGATATTTTTGCCATTTTCCTGTTAGGAGGACACCGGTTTTCTAAGTTCAGACAGTTTACTTGGCACAAATCTGTATTTTAAGGTGAGACTTTTTCAAACCTTTAAGAGGCCAAGCCACATTTCCCTTTGAATAGCTGAACTCTGCAGGTCATGTTGATTGAAGCATGCATTGACAACTTGCTGCAGGAGAGCTTCTAACTATGAAAGCAGAGGCTTCTGGGTCATACAGTCCACACGTGAAACAGACCCACTCTTTTGGAAGGTTCCAAACATGCGAAGGGCCCATCTTCCTCATCACAGTTACAGAGCAAAATGTGCAGTGTTTACAAATACTGGCTTTTAAATTGGTTTTGCACATCCATTCTGACTATATGAGGTTTAAACTAGTGTGAAATTGTGAAATTAACTTTACTAATCATATTTGTAGAAAAGATTTTAATGCCAAAAAGCAAGGTCAAAAGTTTAATGTACTGGCTTAGAGTCCAGTAGTTATTAGTGAAGCATAACTGGGGTTCTGTTTACTTGAATCACATTTCCATGAAAAGAAATTGCTCCTTAACAGACTCATTCATGGAATTAGCAGAAATCAGTAGAAGAGTAGACAATTGGACCTTGAGCAAGAACATTATTTTTTGAGCTCTGCTATCAGGGGAAAAGGTAAAAAGTGAATTGCCCTTTAGTTATGCTATTATGTGTGTGTGAATGCATGTATGTTTTAAACATCTCTGTGCCATTAAAGAGGTATGTGACCTTCTTGACATTTCCTTCTCTCTCACTCTAAATACAAAGTAGCTTCAATTATTAAAATCAGACACAGTGGAGAAAGACTAGCACAGCTTTGTCAGCAATTTTTAGACCCACTCCCATGCCTCTTTTTTAAAAGAGCACTTATACATTCTGCCTGGAACTAATAACCTGTGGATCATAGAACCAGTCATTTGATGGATGGTGATGGGGAGAAAAATATCCAATTGACTAAGCCCTTAGTTAAGAATGCCTTTCATGCTGTTACTTATTAGAACAGAGCGTTGCTTTTTGCCATTTTCCTGTTAGAAGGACACCGGTTTTCTAAGTTCAGGTCTTAGAAAACCGGTGTCCTTCTAACAGGAAAATGGCAAAAAGCAACGCTCTGTTCTAATAAGTAATAGGTAGAGCGTTGCTTCTTTCATCCTCTTTATCACTTCTCTTATGGTTGATGTGGGATAAAGTTTCTTCATTGCATAAGAAAAGAATGAGCATGTTTGATATACAATATTTTTACATTTTTATTACAGCAATATAATATTCGGAATCAAAACACAACCTATTTTTACTTCATAGCAAATGCGTTCTTTCTGTAGTCCTTATGCCATTAATAATTAACCTTGGTGCAGTCTTATTGCCCCAGGGAGCAGATAATTCCAAAGGAATCCAATTAGAAAACCATGTAAATCTACTAGCTCTGAGTTCTAAATTCAGTTTGGATTTTGGTAGCAAGAACTATACATTTGCAATATAAAAACACACTCACACACATATTTATTTCCAATACGTTTGGCCTGGACTTCCAAATTAAAGTTTAATAAACTTTGTTTCCTAAAACAGAGTCTAGAGAAATACAGAATAGTAACAGAAAGGTTTCCTTTCCTGCAGAAAAAAAATATATGTGAAATTTCTGAATGAGGAATAAAAACTTGAAGGAGTATTAAAAAGGAAGAACCTGAGCCCTAGCTGGTTAGGCTCAGTGGATAGAGAGTCAGCCTGCAGACTGAAGAGTCCCAGGTTTGATTCTAGTCAAGGGCACATGCCTGGGTGGCAGGCCCAATCCCCAGTGGGGTGAGAGGGGTATGTGTGCAGCAGTCAGCCTATCAATGATTCTCTCTCATCATTGAGGTTTCTATCTCTCTTTCCCTTCCTCTCTGAAATCAATAAAAATATATTTTTTAAAAGAAAGGGAAGAACCTGAGAGTTGAGCTGTGAGTTTGGGGGAGCACTTCCTGTTGCTTTTATCTTCACTGTGGAAGTCTGAGGGACAATGGGGGTGGGTAGTGGCAGAAATTCCAACATGCTTTAGGAGATGACAAGGAATTGGTGGATTCATGCCTCACTTCTTAGTGTAAGTGAAGGTGTTTAAGCAAGACCAATTACTTAAGCATAGCACAGTGCCAGAGTAGCCCTCAGGTAATTCTTTATGTTGCTCAAAAGGAGGAACTTGAGTGATTTTGTTCCCGGGTTTACTTAAAGGCCACCATCAGACTGAACTTCCTGACTTATCACTGGATTTAGTCATTCTTTTTATAAATGCTCCAGGTACCCTGTGGAGTGTAATCTCAGGCCAGAAATCTGGAACTCCTATCTGCAAGGCTTTTTATTTCATCACATTGTCTGAGAAGCACAAAACTAAATACCCTCAGGGGGTGAGGCTCTGTCCTCACAGGCTGTATGTACCATGGCTGCCATCAGGCTCAGGCTTTTGCACACTTAGTGGCAAACGCTTTGCACATTTCACAGCTGTGTTACATGTGGGTTCCATCTTTTTAAGGGAAGACAAGAGCACAACATGAGATGTGTTATGTGGGAATTCACTGGTAGCTCACAGGGGAACCCACTCAGAGGCAAAGCTTCCAAACAAGCCAAGCCTTCATTCAGACAACTGCCATTTGGTTGCCTCTTAGGAATTATCATGAGATACCCCAAGCCAGAATCACGGGCTGCTGTGGCCTCGGCTAAGTCTTCCTCAATCTGCTCAACCTAAACAAAAAGAAGGCCACTAAACTCTCTCAAAAGACAGCCTGGGACCCCATCCTCACTCTGAATCCAAAACTATACCAGACAGCCCTAACTAGTTTGGCTCAGTGGACAGAGCATTGGCTGCAGACTGAAAGGTCCCAGGTTTGATTCAGGTCAAGGGCATGTACCTTGGTTGTGGGCACATCCCCAGTAGGAGGTGTGCAGGAGGTGGCTGATCAATGTTACTCTCTTACCAATGTTTCTGACTCTCTGTCTCTCTCTCTTCTTCTCTGTAAAAATCAATAAAATGTATTTTAAAAAAATCATTCTGACATTAAACACACACACACACACACACACACACACACACACACGGGCGCGTGTGCACACACACACACACACACACACACACACACACTGTACCAGACAGATCAGTTCCCTACTGCAAGTCAGCTTCCTGTAAAACTGGAGAACATAGTCTTTCCCCGCGCCCAACCGCCCAGTGGATCTGGAATAGTTTGTTCCTCCTTGTAGTGCATATACTGTATACAAGTTATCTATCAACATGTCAACTCATTTACAGCTCAACCAGGCCCCAAGGAACTGGGTAATCAGTATCCTACTCCCACCAGGCTCAGCACAACATGCAACCAATACTTTATCAAATTAACTAATTGTATTAATGGGGTATTAATTTTAAATATCTCTGTTGAGCTAAGGTAACAGGAGAGTATAGCTGCAATAACTCATTAAATAGTGTCATGTAGCTGGGAAATTACCCAGAACCCTGAGCACCAATTTCACACCATTGGGGTGGAGCCAAGGAAAACACAAAGGCAACCTGTTTAGGGTTCCTGGTTAAGACACCCACACCTCCCTGCAGAGGGCCGGGCCCTAGCCTGCTACAAGGAGACAGTGTGCAGTTAAGCTGTTGTAGCTGCCACCCCACTGAGATGATTCCTATGGCACTTGTTATTCTGTCACTAGTCTCCAATCTAATATCTGGGGAAAGTGTGCTGCATGGAGTTCAAGGCCCACCAAGGGAGGCCAGGAAAGCCATTAGCTGAGCTTTTCATCGATCTGGCAGGAAGTAAATGTACTTTCCTATAAACCTCACAAAGTGGTAAATGTCCTTGACTTGAACAGGAATCCACATTCAAAGCAGTAGGAATGGATACAAAGAGTATGCTCTTTGGGCAATCACTTGTTGACATTGTTTTTAAGAGGACTGAGGGAATTAACATATGGAAAACACAAAATAGATTTTTGGCAAGTTGTGTTATGAACATTAGCGATGGCTATTTTTATTGCTATAAGAGATGTTATTACTTCAACAGACCTTTACTGCATGGCTAACATGTCTCATGGCAATGAAACCAGGTGGCTTTGGTGGACCTAGTGGAGACAGACATGCATCAGAGTGAAGGCAGGCAGTTAGAAAACCCGCCCATCACAATTCCCTTTAAGAGGTTTCTCATGTTACCTGGGCAGAAATAAAACACTCATCGAGTTCATAGACAGTTTACTGGCACCAAGATTTATACTTACATACTCTGACTTACTTGTCTAGAAAAGAAATATCAGGAAGTTGCATTGGTAAGTCAAGTTCAAGCATATTCAGAATTTCCAGTGGCCGAGGCAGATGGTGACTAACTTGAAAATAAGGTTGTTATCACGAATCCGCAATGAGGGGCTGCTGAGGTCTAGTCTAGATGATCATGACAGTTATAAGAGTGTTAGTATTGTAGCTCATTTTTATATTATCGAAATAGTGACAAGCTTTTCTACAGGGGATGTTTGGATTCAGGCTGTATCTCTAATTTAATTCTTTCATAAACATGACCAAAGAGACATGTTCTAACACCTTGCACTGACCAAGGAAGAAATACAACAAACAGGGAAAAGGTGATTTTGAAGACAGCTCTTAAAATTTTTGATTGAGGGCTGGTAAATAGCTAGTCTTGACCAGAATGGAAATCACGTTATGTTATTCATGTGTGGATCCATGAATAACTGTCTGTTTAACAAATATTTATTGAGCAATTTTCCAAGCCAGAGACTATTACAGTTAGTGGGGATCCTAAAAAATAAACACAAGAATGAACTCCTTGCTTTGATATGTCTTACATTCTACAAGGGAGACTGTGGCACAATAAATTATCAGCCTGAACTAAATTGACTCTCTCTTTCTATTTAGTTTCCACTCCCACAGCCTAAGAAAAACAAACAACTAGGATGGCCAGTTGACTCTAAATTCCTGAATAGGTGAGATCCCTGCTTTTAGTGTGAAGTGTGGGCTCCCAGAGGAGCAGGCCTGAGTAATGAGGTGCCCAGTAGGTATGGTGTCCACACTAGTCATTGTTCACCATGGACCCGCCGCTGGACTAATGGCTGTGGGGCTAATAAGGTTTTAACTTATCTGTGTGATAATCACCATGACAACACAAGCCCACTTTGTCCTCTAGGGGAATCAGCCCAGCCCTAGTTGATACAAAGGGGGTCACCTGACAATTTAATTATTCTTTAGCCTTTAAAAAGGGAAACCAGTGGCACTTTTTTATTTACTAGAAGCTCAGTGCATAAAATGTGTGCACAGGGGGTGGTGGTGGTGTGTATGCCTCAGCTCAACCTGCACCCTCTCCAATCTGGGACATCCCTCTCACAATCCAGGACTGCTGGCTCCCAAAAGCTTGCCTTCCTGCCTGACTGCCTTATTGCCCCTAACTGCTTCTGCCTGCCAGCCTGGTCAACCCCTAATCACTCCCCTATCAGACTGATGGATGCCTAACTGCTCCCCTACAGGCCTGTTTGCCCCCAATTTCCCTCCCCTGCTGGCCTGGTCACCCTAACTGCCCTCCCTTGCCAACCTGTTTGCCCCCAACTGCCCTTTCCTGCAGGCCTGGTCCCCATCAACTGCCCTCCCCTGTAGGCCTGGTCACCCCTAACTGCCCTCCCTTGCCAGCTTGGTTGCCCCTTACTGTCTTCCCCTGCTAGCCTAGTTGCTGCTAACTGCCCTCCCCTGCAGTCCTGATCCCCCACAACTGTACACTCCTGTGGCCTGGGTCCCCACCTACTATGCTCCCTTTCAAGCCTGGTCATCCCCAAATGCCCTCCTCTGCCAGCTCAATCATCCCTAACTGTCCTCCCTTGCAGGCCTGGTCCCTCCCAACTGTCCTCCCCTGGTGGCCATCTTGTGTTCACATGGGGCCAGCCATCTTTCACCACATGGAGGCAGCCATCTTGAGTATTGGAGTGATGGCCAATTTGCATATCACCTTTTTATTATATAGGATTACTTTAATAGACCATTTAGCATCCTGCCACTACAGTATTGGCTCTGGTTCATATATGTTTTCTAGATTCATGATACCGTATTTTTTGGACCATAAGACGCTCCGGACCATAAGACGCACCAGTTTTTAGAGAAGGGAAATGAAGAAAAAAAGATTCTGAAACAAATAGTGTCCTAAAATATTTTATGTGCATTAAAACCCAACATCACAGTCATAAACACATGTAATCAACCCTGTAAAGTAAACAGCAGCATTTAGAACCATTTTAGAGCCGGGCAAGCACACAGAGACCACACAGAGCCAGGCAAGTAAAAAAACTTTTTTTTAAAAGTATATGTGTAGGCTATATTTGGACCATAAGACGCAGGGACTTTTTCCCCCCACTTCTGGGGGGAAAAAAGTGCGTCTTATGGTCCGAAAAATACGGTAATTTTATTCATAGAGACTTGGATCCCTTTGACCTCCCACAGGGCATCCTGTGAGTTTCCTGTATGGGTGATTTAAAATGACTTATCCATGTGGACAGGACATCATAGGTACTTTAGATCCTTGGGAGGTTGTGTTTGTGCTTGGAAAGGGGGGGATAAGCAATGTGGAAATTCAGGGTCTGCTGCCTCAGTCACACTCAGAGATCCCTCCCTAGAACACTCTGTATCTGATACCTTTAGTCAATTTGAAGGAAGCTACATTTAAGTGATAACATATACTGAATTTGGTCAAAGTTTCCTCTGTGAACAGTAGGTTTTAAGCTGTAGTAATGTCAAGGAAAAGAAGTGGAAGTAGTAATAGGACTTTATGTGACACATATAATGTGGCCTAAAAAGAATATAATGTCTATATTTTTAATGAAAGCACAACATTAAACATAACATAGTGAAAACTCAAACTTTTATTAGAAATGCATTTGCATACATCTCTCTATTGTTTAAAAGTATGTGTTTTTTTTTATCCCCACACATTATTGTCACATGTAAGGTTTCTTACTGTGATTGCAACACTAGGTTCAAAAGACAGATGAGAAGTCACCATTCAGCGTTCTTGCTGTTCATGATGCTTTGTCCTAGATTATAAATTGTAATACAGATTTTTAGTTCCAGTAATTTGTCCTTGTTTCTTTTCTAGTTGCATAAATTGGTAATGGGATGTGAGAAATACATCCCATTAAAAAATAGTGTTTCTATCCAACAATCCCTGACTTTAAAAACCACATGTGTAGGGCTAAGATTTGTTACATTTAATCTCTCATAGACTGGCCCATGAGTTCCAAATATGAAAGCTTCAAGACATCTTGTGGTGGCCATCTTGTGTCCACATGGGGGTAGGATCTTTGTCCACATGGGGGCAGCTATTGTGTGTTGGAGTGATGGTCAATGTATATATTACTCTTTTATTACATAGGATAGAGGCCTGGTGCATGGGTGGGGGCCAGCTGGTTAGCCTGAATTAGGGTGGGGCTCCCTTGGGGCATGGAGTGGCCTGGGTGGTTTGCAGGCTGGCTACACCCACTGGCAACCCAAGAGGAGGCACTGGTATCTGGAATTTATTTACCTTCTACAATTGAAACTTTGTAGCCTGGAGCAGAGCCAAGCCTGCTGCTCTCTCAGTGGCTGTTGCCATTTCTGTTTGGATTAGTTTAGCTTCTATAATTGAAACTTTATAGCCTCGAGTGGAGGCCTGAGCCTGCCAGGGTGGGTGGAAAGCTTGGCTTCCTTTGTTACCAGGGAAACCCAAGCCTCCCTCCTGATAGCCATCTTGGTTGGGTTTATTTGCATACTCACTTTGATTGGCTGGTGGGCATGGATTGTGGGTGCAGTGAAGTGGTGGTTAATTTGCATGTTACTCTTTTATTAGGTAGGATTTAAGGTGAGCTTTCTCCATTTCCCAATTTTCATCTAGCTATGAAGTTGAATAGTCTTGGGATTCTTTGTGAGTTTGAGCCATTTTAACTCAATTTGTAATTAGATTTAATTTTTTTTTACTAAAGAAAATAAAACATTTTAAAATATTTTTTAATCATGTAGATTTGCTTCTAAGCACTGGGAACCATCCTCAGGTGTCTACCTTCTGACTGTCAGTCTCTAAATCCATCTATTCTAGGAAAGAGTGGTCACAGAGTCAGGGTAGGAAAGGAAGAAACTCAGAATAGGTGAGGCGAGGTTTTCATTGTGTGGGTGTTAAACTTGGTGTATGCACAAGCCTGTTGAAGGCCCTCGTGGAGCAATAGTGAGGTGTTTGACTTTTGGGGCACCATAGTGGTTCAGGTATATACTATTTATCTTTGTAGCATTAATTAGACTTTATCCTTTACTATAAAACAATCTGCATATATTGTCAGATTCTAGAACAAGTAGACCCCCAGGAAGGTCATCAGGCAATATGCCTGACTAGAGGCTGGTATTTCCGGTTGCACAAGCTGTTACCTGGTTCCTGCACTTTCCCCACCTCTCAGGAGCATCAATTGTCATTGACACTGGCAGGCTGTGAGGACTGTCCAGTGACAGTGAATGAACATTACATCTGGAGCTCCCTTTCCAAATTAGAGAGCCTTCTAGGAGGAAGGGGTTTGGCAAAAGATTGGAGTTACAGTAAAAAAAAAAAAAGTGTCCAATGACTTCTGTATATAGAGAACTTCCTTCTCCATATCCTCATGATCAGACTTAGGCTTTAATAAATAAAATCAAATCTGCATTCTAATTCACTGTAACAACTAACACATTTCATTCTAGGCTCAAAAGGACACTTGAATAGTGGGTTCAAGTAACCACACTGCACTCAGAGGCCCATAGTAAGTATCTCTGCTAATTAGAAGGTAAGGCCTATCTTTATCCTTGGTTCCATTTTTGTTACACAGTCTATATCCATTCATGCCAGTTGCAAATTAGGACCAACAATGTATAACATGCAAAACTACCAAGGAGTTTTCAATGTAATTTGTTATTGAGAATATCAATGTTTTCCAATTTAAAAAGATATAACAGAAAACTTTCCAGTGTTTACAACTTACACCATTTTCATCTTGACTGTTCATGTCCTGACATCTGGTGCCTATGACTTTTTTTGAGAGGCAGCAATCATTTCCTGAGATCAATAAGAATCACTGTTCTGGAAGCACTGGTTCAGGCTGAAGCACAGACAATGTACCAACCAGGAGACAAAGGCCACGGGGAGGGGAAGGGAGCAGCCACATCAGCAAAAGGAAGGCATTTCTATTGGTGCAAATAACATGACATGGTGATGCCAATTCTAAACAATGCTTTTAATTTTCAGTCCCATAGTTAGAATAACTGATTTATTTTTTAAATATATTTTATTGATTTTTTACAGAGAGGAAGGCAGAGGGATAAAGTGTCAGAAACATCGATGAAAGAGAAACATCGACCAGCTGCCTCCTGCACACCCCCTACTGGGGATGTGCCTACAACCAAGGTACATGCCCTTGACCAAAATCGAACCTGGGACCTTTCAGTCCGTAGACCTTTCTATCCACTGAGCCAAACCAGTTTCGGCAAGAATAGCTGATTTCTTGCTTTTGAAAGAAAAGGTCACAGAAATAAACTACATCCTTTTCCCCCCTTTCTTTTCTGAGCTCACATCACCCTATTTGCAAACCCCCAAATACCAAGTAGAACAATAAAAGGAAATGAAAATTAAATGCCTGCCTGACAGAAGAACCTACTCACTTGAACTATTAACAAATTAAACATAACATCAATCTGAATGCTGGTAACCTGCCTCTAACACTAAAATACTTATAGGAAACAAATCTGAATTTCTTAAAGCCTTATCTGTCCCCTCCATCACTAAACTGTGCCTATAACTTTTTGATAAAAATAAGCATTCAAGTTCAGTCTTTTACTTTAAAAAATATATTTTCTTTATTGATTTCAGAGATAGGAAGGGAGAGGAATAGAGAGAGAAACATCAATTATGAGAGAGAATCACCGATCAGCTGTCTCTTGCATGCCCCACACTGGGGACCAAGCCCACAACCCAGGCTTGTGTCCTGATCAGAACTGAACCATGCCATACCAGCCTGACCAATCTTTTACTTTTTTTTTTAACTTGAAAATATCTTTCTTTAAAGACATATTTATTATTTTGTGACTCACTGCAACCCAAAAAGCTATGACAGAAAATGACCAGAAATATAATACCTAACATAAGAGCAAATATTGAAAACAGCACTAGTAAACTACCATATTTTTTTATTCTTATATTTTAAGAGTGGATGCCTGTCAGCTCTGTGTCAGCTGTCTTCCTATTTGCCTTCTCATCACCTCCAGTTGGAAATAGAGAATCGATCTAATTGTCTCCTGGTCATGTGCAGGTTGATACTTTTCACCACACATAATCCTCCCAATTAAATGTTGTTATACTTATCAAACATGGCTTGGGAGGGGCCTGCCTCATTCAAGTAGATTTTGGTAAAATTAAAAAAAAATACATATTTTGTGGAGACCTTAGAAGAACTTACAGAATTGGGAGCATAAGAATGAGAAAGGGTTGAGTATCTTGCAGTAGATCTAGGCACATTTCTTCCCTCTATTTCTATGTCTTCCCTCTACAGCTCTACAAAGGCTAACTTCCTCTTTTTTAAGACCCTTATCCTACACAAAAGTAACTTGAAATGAATAACTTAAATATAAGACCTGAAACCATAAAATTCCTGGAAGGAAACATAAGGAAAAAGCTCCTTGACCTTGGTCTTGGCAATGATATTTTGGAAATGACACGGAAAGCCCAAGGAAACAACAGTATTTTATTTTGAAGGTGAGAGTACAGTAAACCTCCTATTTGATGTGAGAAAACATCACAAAAATGTATTAAATGATGTTAGACTTTACACTGTGACAATTTTAGTTCCCGTTTCTAGATTAGAGATGATTAACATCTCTATGACTGTACTTTCCATAAATAATTTTATTTAGATGTCATCATGGAAACTTATTAGTATATAAGACATGTTTTAAGGTAACATGAAATTTAAAAAGCTTTTTTCCCCCCCATGTAACATAGGTCCACATGAGGCATAAACCTTAACTGATTGGAAGGTATTGCTTAATGAATTATCAAAATTTATGAAGAACATCTTGTTGTAACCACTATTCACATTATAACAGAATATTGTCAGCATCCCAAACCTGTAAGAAAACCAATGTAATCATCATTTTTTTCCTTTTTTCTCACACTCTTCTCTCCTTTTCTAAATTTTGGCATAAATACTTTTATACAAGAATGTTATATAACCATGGTTAGGTGGCTCAGTTTGGTTGAAACATTGTCTTATGCACCAAAAGGTAGAGGGTTTGATTCCTGGTCATGCTGGATATGGGAGTCAACCAACAGATGTTTATCTTTCATCTCTCTCTCTCTCTCTCTCTCTCTCTCTCTCTCTCTCTCTCAAATAAGTAAAATATATACTTCAGTGAAAATTTAAAAAAGAAGAAAATTAAACAAAGGGAAAAAATACACACATAGGGTAAAGTTCAATGAATTATCACAACATAAATCATACTTGTAACTAAAGGTAGGACAGTATGAGCATTTAAACAGTCCCATCTTTGTGGCCAATCCTAATGGTTAGCCCTTCCTTTTCCCTTCTACTGATTTCTAATGCCATATACCAATTTTCCTTATTTGGGGACTTTATGTTAATATTAGTGTCCTGGTGCATGAAATTCATGCACTGGAGTCCCTCTCCAACCAGGGACCCCTTGGGTGATGTCCGGCTGCTGATTTAGGCCCAATCCTACCAGCAGTGGGACATCCTTCTTGTAATCTGAGACCACTGGCTTCTAACCACTTACCTGCCTGCCTGCCTGATTGTCCCTCACTGCCCTCCCCTGCTGGCCTGATCTCACCTCCAATGGCCCTCCCTTGCCAGCCTGGTTTCCCCCAATGGGCCTCCCCTGCTGTCCTGATCTCACCCTCAATTGCCTTCCCCTGCCAGTCTGATCATCCCTAATTGCTTCTGCATTGGCCCCACTACCATGGCTTTGTGTGGAAGTAAGTCAGATGTCCGGAAGATGGCCAGTTGACTTGGTCTAATTAGCATATTGCCCTTTTATTGGTATAGATAGATTATATAGTATAAGATTGCTTAAATGGTCAGAGGAGCCTTTTTCAGCAGGAGAAGATGCTCTTGGCAGACAAAAATACATAATACCTATAACTGGACTGATAGCCAGCCATATGCACTATACTGCCAAACCAGTCATTAAAAAATTGAACTGCTTTCTTACAACTCACACGAAACAGCTATTGCCCTTAAAACCCCTCCTCAGCCCCCACCTTAGTTCTGCCTTTGCAGTTCCCCCAGATTATGTTCTGATTGGTCAGTTTCTATACCAGTCAGTGTCAGAAACTCCACCTCCTAGGCAGCCATTGACTCCTCACAGTTCACAGAGATTTGGTTCTGATTGGTTGGTTTCTATGCTGGTAAGCATCTCCAGGCCTATCTCTGGGCCTGATCAGAGAGGCAGGGCTGATCAGCAGCCAGCCCCATGCTGTTGGTGAGGCCTGGAGAGAAAGAGAAGCAAGGGCTGATCAACAGCTGCCACAGAGGCAGCAGATTAGACCCTGCTTCTCTCTATGGGTCTGATCTGCAACCCTCATGGCAGTTAGTGCTTTGTCATCTCTGTGGTACCTACAGCAGGGTAGTCATTGACTACAGGACTGTCTTCTGGTGTTCAGTCATCCATTAGGTCATTTTGGATGTTACGGACCCTGGTTCTTTATAAATATAGATATCATATATCATATGTTCTTTGGCGTTTGGATTATTCTTCTCAGAATTGTTTGTGAGGTTTATCCTGTTATGTATGATATGTAGTGGTGGCTTGAATAGTTCTTTTGCTCTGTGGTATTGCAATGTATGAAAGTGTATAAATTGTTGATTTTACTGTAAATGGACAATTGGCTTCTTCAAGACTCTTGCACACAAAGCTGCTGCAGTGATTCTTGTGTGTGTGTCTTTCGTGCACACATGTACTCAGTTCTGTTGGGTATGTGCTTAGCAGTGAAATCACGTGGCCATTAAATATTCAATGCATTTTCTGATGTCTCACAGCTCTGTGGAATGCTTGTTTTCCCACCCAACCCCAGTATGCAATGGTTTCCGTTCTCCCGTCTCCCCAGGCTCCGGTTCCTGTCTTTAATGTCAGCTGCTTGGTGGATGATGATTGCTCTAACACTGCAATTTCAATGTCTTAAAAAACTAATGATATGCTTCACATTGGGTCTTTTGAATGCTCTTTTTGTCGAGTGTTTATTCAAAAAGTCTTACCCATTTTTAAAAAGTTGGTTGTCTGCATTTTTTAATCAATTGGTCATTTTGTAACTATCATTATTTGAGTGTCTATTTTTGCCAGAAATTTGTTTAAACAATTTTTATCTGGTTTCACTGAACTTATATGTCCTAGTGTTTTCATTTCCTCAGTAGCCAGCCCAGGCCTATCCCTGAAGTCCAGAGTTATATATCTGATTTCATAATAACATCCCCACTTGAGTCTATCAGTCACCTGTGCAAAGACAGCAAGGCTCAGCCTCAGAAACATGCACTCCTATTGGGACTACTGTTGGAGGTGGCTATACTTGTTTACTTACTTCCTTTCTCTCTGTGCTTCTGTTGTCTATGAGTTGACCATTAATGATATTAAAATCTGGCCCCTTCCATATAAGTTAGTTGAAATTCATTTAAAAGATCTACAAATGTTGGACTCTTAACTTCCAGGGCAGTTATTACTGCATCTCCTCTGTTTCTCTGATTTCATTTGTATTTTAACAAGAAGAAATAGGAGAGCAAATATGATAGTTTGTAGGCTGTGATTATAGGATGTTTTTGTTATTAATTGAAATTTATAAGAATTATTTTTGATATTTGGTCAATATTTTGGTATTAATTTGTTATTTTTACTTAATTACTTATATTCACAGTGGAGAACAACCTAGTTTAAAGATTTTACTATATCCAGTGTGATTTTCTTGGTGTTTATGATATTATTATTAGCATTTTGCTACCTCCTGATTCAGCGTTTTATCAATTATCTCAGCACTCTGCAACCACTGTGACACTCAGCCCATACTCCCAAAATAGCTAGATTGCAAATTTGAATAAATACATATTCAGTGTTTTGATTTTTCTGACTTTAAAAATATTATAAACTGCTGTTCTTAGTGCCGTATCATGGGTCCAGCCTCTTTTTTTGTATATATTTTGCAGTTTTCTATAGTTAATAATAGACCCTTTTTTTAAATTAGCTTATTTTTCTTACAATCTTTTGGTTAATGATTCCACAGTATATCAACTCTGCAAATATTTTTGGGTAACAATGTTCCCCAAGATGCAGTTGATCAAATAACCCCTCTGCTCCCTTATCAATGTCCTCAAGAATCCCCAGCACCTTCCATTTTCTTTGGCTGTCCCTCAGGTGTCATCCTGGAGTTCCCTCACCTTTCCCAGGTCACCCAGCTGTCACCTTGGGGTTCCCTCACCTTTTCCATGTCACCCAGCTGTCACCCTGGGGCTCCCTCACCTTATCCATGTCACACAGGGGCTCCCCTCACCTTTTCCATACACCGCAGCTGTCATCCTGGAGTTCCCTTCTCCTTTTTCATGTCCCCCAGCTGTCACCCAAGAGTTTCCCTCACCTTTTCCATGTCGCCCTGGGGCTCCCCTCACCTTCTCCATGTGTAGAATGTCTTCTTTCCTACATATCTGATTTACCCCCACCCCCCACCCCGGTTTACTTGTTTTTTGGTTTTTAGAACTCCTCAGCTGCTTTCTGAGAAAGGGGTAATGAGAACTCCATTTATTTTCCAAACGTTGTCTCTCTAACAATGTCTATTCCACCCTCATACTTAAGTGCCAGATTACTGGATTAGAATTCTAGGTCCAATTTTTTTTAACTTAGTTTGAAGATGTTATCCTATTTCTCCTGCCTTTTACTATTGCTACTGTGGACTTAGGAATCCTTTTTATTATTTAGCTTTTGTTCATTTTTTTTTTAATCTCTAGAGACTATAAAACTGTATTTGATCTTCAATGTTCTCAAATTCAACAGAATAAAAATAATTTGCTACCACTGTGCCCTCTAACCCCAAGACTTACATGTCTTTTTATTTTAAGGAAAAAATATTTTTAAAAAATTTCTTCCCATCAAAACATGTTGTTCTCTTTCTGAAACCTCTGTAGTCAAACATGTTGTTCTCTTTCTGAAACCTCTGTAGTCAGATTGTAGGTCTCTAGTTCACCATTCCATTTTACATATTCATTTTCGTTAACTTCTGTATCTTACTCTGGAAGCTTCCTTGTGATGCTGGACTGTTTCTCATTCTTCAGAGGGAGGCTCTGAAGGGGAAGACTCTGGGAGGGTGTCGGCTTGCTGCCACTCAGCTACTCTGGCATCAGAGTCTTGCCACCTGACTTCAGGGCAGTGTTCAGGCTTTCCCAAGACGTTCTTTAATGCTTGATGTTACAAGGATTATATTCCTCATCCCACTCCTGCCTCCTGGGGCATCTGGTGCTCCAACCAGCTCCTTCATATCCATAGTTCCATCTTCAGTTTCCTAAGAGCTCACGGATTTATTGGAGAAATAGCATAAAGTGGATTTTTCAACATACAGTACAAACTACAACAAAAGCAGGAACATTTGAACAGGTAATAAATGTTATCCCCATAATCAGCAAATAGAAATCTGCAAAGACAATGTTGAGATTAGAGATAGAAGACCAGGGTCAGGTAGTTGTATTGTATAGAAGGATATTTATGAATTTTGAAGGTGAAATCTGCCTAGTTTTGAAGAGAAAAAGTTAATTTTATGGCAAAATAATGGTTTTGTATTTTCCCCCAAAGCTCTCATTTAAGTGAATATGAATCATATCCATCAAACCAAGCATAGATCCTCAGGTGCAGCCCATTTCTCTTAGAGACCAGCATGCTACTTTGTCAGTGTAAGACATACAAACAAAGCTCCAGGTAGCTTTGGGCAGTGAGTGAAAAATGAATGGAATGCCAGTTTTAAATACAAGTCAAATAGCAACACTAATATTCTGTGTTTTTTTTAGAAATAAGCTTTCACATTTGCAAACCCTGTATAACATGGAAATATTATTCATAGGTCTGGCTATTCACAACTTCTGATTTTTCTGGAAGATAGAGGATAGCTATGTTTGTTTTTTGTTTTTTTTTTTAAATGAATGTAAACTTATTTTCATAATTTATAAAAAAAATTCATTTCATCTTTAACATATTTATAAAAATCCAAGTGTTTTACCTTTATGTGGATAAGCTGAACACACATAATGAAACACCAGGGACAGCAAACAAACAACTAATACAGATGATCCCTGGCAGATTTCACGGGGCCACTTCCGGTTCTCGGAGAACAGCCATTAGAACTCGATTTGTCAGCATCATTTCCTCATCACTGCACTGCAAAGTGCTCACACGCATCTGACATGATGAATCGGAGGCTCATTTTTGTAAGTTATTTGTCAAATGCTTTCCTGGTATGCAAATATACGTTCCGAACCTGATGAAAGTTTTAAAACTTCTCAGAAGTTGTGAGACATTGATGGGAATTCCCTCCATACACTACAGCAACCCACGGTGAGGCCTAGGTTCATGGTATTTGAGGTACATCTCGCCTGTCACCCCAAACCCAGAGCACCTCAGTTTTAGGAGGGGACCCCAGTCTCCATGAAATGTCTCCTCATGACTCCATCTCCTCTGGCTTAACTTGCAGAATTATAGAGGTGATTTATTGCCGACTCAGAGCATGCCAGGCTCTCTGCTCAAAGGCTCTCCTTCACGAGCTGATTTTGCCTTATTAAATAAAAACATGACACATATTCTAGAAAAGCCCTTTCTTAGTTAAGAAAACTGCTCAGTAAAACTGCTACATACTGTATATGGGGTCCACGATCCTTCATAGGACTCAGTGGCCAGAAATATAGTGAAGGTGTAAGCCATGTAGTCTCAGTGAACAGATGTGGGAATCACACTCAGTCAGCGATGGAGATCTGCTTACCCTCAGAAGGACCCGGACATTTGGTTGTCATTGCTCATGGGCAGCAGACTAGGGAAGCTGTAAGGCTGTTGTTTCTGCAGTGAGCTTGGGTTTGAGATGCAAAGGGAAAGCATGAGCTTCTTCAGTAGCACACAGGGTTAGGGAAAGGCAGCGCATTTTGGAGCCTCAGCATTTGTCCGACACTGTGCTGGCTTTCAGCATGGTTCCTGTGACTTAATCTTCAAGAAAACCAGGCTGGGTGGATAGTGCCATTTCTCTTTTAACTTAAAGAATCTAAAGCTCAGACAGCTAATGCAGACATCCAAAGTCAGGCAACCAGTCTAAGCATTAGGCATTAGGAGTCACTGTTGGGAGATCATTATCATAACCCATTGCTAACCCTTCTCATCACCCCATGGCTTTAGTGACTCAGTGGTCCTCTAGCTCCTCTGCCTCTGTGGGTGCTGTTCTTTCTTTCACCCTATATTATTTAATCCTCACCGGAGGATGGATTTATTGGTTTTATTTTGAGAGAGAGAAACATCAACTGCCCCCCCCCCCAAAAAAAAAAAACCCTCACCCCCTGGTCTTGCACAGGGAACCGAATCGAACTCACAACCCTTTGGTGTAGGGAGGATGCTTCCTGCTCCCACTAAGGGAACCACGAGGAAGCTAGGCTCACGTTTTCCTTGCAGTTTGTGTGTCCTCAGGGGATGATTGTGCCGTGAGAAAGGATTGGGGAACAAGCATCTTGAGAGAGGGAAGCGAAGGACTCTCCCTGTCCATCTCCCGAGGACGCGGGGAGCACCTGGAGCCCGCACCCCCTGCGTGTGCTGCGCAGAGCAGAGTGGGAGCAGCCCGAGAACCTGCTTTGAAAGTCATCAGTAAACACAGGAGGCAGCGTAAAGACAAACGCAACTGCGGTTTCACAGCGATGATTTTCATTGCTAAACATATGATCTTTTCAGAAGTCCTGGTGAGTAACTAATTAGATTTTGAAAGAAAGTTGAGCACTTAGAGAGATGACTCAGTGTTTAGATATTATTATTGTTCTAATTCGTTCTGATAAAGGATTAATTTCATGGTACCGGAATAATGTAATTGTTTATGATCAGATAAATATTCTAAGCATATGTTTGTTCATCTTTTCACTGAATCCTGCTATTATTTTGAGTTTAATTAGCCAAGAAGAAACAGTAATTTTTCTTCCATAAATTCTACCTACATTTTCTCATCAAAGGTAAATACTTTTCTCTAGTAGTTCCAAGTATAAAAGAAAAAGTCTTAAGCAACTTAAAAATTGTTTATTCTTCCTTGAATTACTCATTCGTTTTTTAAATTTTATTACTTCCCTGACCTCATTTCAAATTTTCTCACTCTTTTCACTCTAACATAAATTTCTTATTATAGACTAGTTCACTACTATCCATTAGAATAGAAATTTCAAAACTAAATATGCACCAGTATTTGTGAAACACTACATTAGAAAGTTTTGGACATTATCAAATTATATTACCAATTTATAAATAATGTTTTATAATACACTAATTTTTAAGATAAATATACCCTGGCATATCAGGCCATTTTTTTCCTCAGGTTATCAATTTAATAGTGAATTAGCATCCTGTGTTTTGATCTTAGTTTCTTAAAATTATTAACACAGCTTTTAACAGTGTATCATCTTCTCAATACAATTTCCACATATGAGCCATGTTTTAATATTTTATTGTATCTAAGAAGACCCTCAAACTGAAAGGGATTATTTAACTGCTAGAGGCCCAGTGCACAAAATTCATGCACAGGGGTAGGGAGAGGGCAGTTGTCCCTCAGCCCAGTCTGCACCCTCTCCAATCTGGGATATCCCTCTCACAGTCCAGGACTGCTGACTCCCAACTGCTCGGCTGCCTGCCTTCCTGATTGCCCCTAACTGCTTCTGCCTGCCAACATGACCACCCCCAAACTACTCCCCTGCCAGCCTGATTGATATATAACTGCTCCCCTGCCAGCCTGCTTGCCCCCAACTTCCCTCCTCTGCTGTTCTGGTCACCCCTAACTGCCCTACCCTGCAGGATTGATCACCTCCAATTGCCCTCCCTTGCAGGCCTGGTCCCTCTCAACTGCCCTCCCTTACAGGCTACCTTCCAACTGCCCTCCCCTGCTGGCCATTTTGTGTCCACATAGGGGCAGGATCTTTGATGTCATGGGGCAGTCATCTTGTGTGTTGGAGTGATAGTCAATCTGCATATTACTCATTAGCTAGGATAGAGGCCTGGTGCACGGGTGGGGGCCAGCTGGTTTGCCCTGAAGGGTGTCCCAGATCACCCTTCCCATGGGGAGGCCTGGGAAAGGGCCTGTGGTGGTTTGTAGGCCAGTCACACCTCCCAGTGATCCAAGCGGAGGCCCTGGTATCTGGAATTTATTTACCTTCTATAATTGAAACTTTGTAGCCCGGAATAGAGCCAAGCCTCCTGCTCGTTCAGTGGCAGCAGCCATTTCTTTTGGAATTTGTGTATCTTCTATAATTGAAACTTTATAGTTTTAAGGGGAGACCCAGGCCTGCAAAGCCAGGGGAAAGCTTGGCTTCCTCCATTGCCTGGGAAACCCAAGCCTCCCTCCTGCTCTTTGTGGCTGTAGCCATCTTGGTTGGGCTTATTTGCATACACTCTCTGATTGGCTGGTGGGCATGGCTGGTGGGTATAGTGGCTAATTTGCATATTACTCTTTTATTAGGTAGGATTTTAGTGTGAAGACATTAAATCAGTTTGAAATTTAACACATAACCAGTCAAAATTCTCACAATAGAATTATTGTCACTGTAGAAATATATTATGTTAAAACCAACATGATCTTATTAATTGCTATAGAAATATGTTAATGTTAAAACCAACATGATCTTATTAATTGCTGTCACCCCAATAAAATAATAAAAAGAAAAAGAAATAATGTAACTGGAACTATATATTTTGCTGATATATTACCTTCAAACAATTTAATTAAGTCTCAAGTGTTCTTAACTTTTTGTTATATATATTAAATATGTATATTTTACTTAAGATATATATATATATATATATATATATATATATATATACACACATATGAATTATTTATGGCTTGGCTTATGCAGGGAACCTCTTGATATTAAGTTATTTTACTCATGACAGTCACTTGCTAACAATGCTTTATATATATATATATATACACATACACACACATATACATATCCCAGGTTCAATTCCAGTCAAGAGCATATATATATATAATATAGCTATAGATATATAGATATATGTATTTGTTTACCAGAATTTTAAATGGTACATTTTCAGTTATATACCTTTGAACTTCTACTTGTATACTGATTAAAGTAATCTCCTGAAGTTTTTAATTTTAGGTGTTAGAACAAATATTTTGTGACATGACTAACCACTCATAAATAGCTAAATTTCCTCATCCTACTTCTTCACATTAAGTGAATCTACGTAAAGGTAGGTGATTTCAAGTTCTAAAGTTCTGAGCAGGACAGGGTCTTCAAATCCAGTAAAGAAGAAGCTTTGTGACTTATTTTTCTAGTGAAAGTAATCTAAACAACTTCTGAATTCTAACACCGGCTCCCAGGGAAATGAAGGAGGCGCAGTTATGGACATGCCTCAACGATTATTGAAGGCCATTATTTTCTGTCCAGATGTCTGTTCAGAGTCATTTTTCTGTGGTATACTTAAATTGGTTAAACACATTTCTTGAAGTGAAGCAATTCAGAAGACATTTTGAGACACTTAAATATAACTTCTGTCAATGAAATTTTATAGTGGAGACAAATCTGAAATCTATTCTTTAAAGTATATCAGTGAGTTATTCTTCCTATAATCCCATCTGAAAACTTATTTTAAAATATTAAAATTATGTTTGACCTGTTAGGTTTAGTAAAAACTATACAAAAAGCATACATCGTCCTCTGTTCTACATCTACATTTAACTTTTCAGTGTTCAGCAAACCCAATGTATTTGAACCAAACTATTTTGAGTGCTGGAGAGCATGAGAAATATGAAGTGTCTGATGACCTCCACTTCAGGTTATGGCTGACCAGCTGATGTACTAGTCTTCTTTTGGTGCTCTGGCAAATTCCCAGAAACTCAGTAGCTTCCAACAGTCCATGTATTATCTTATGAAAATCAGAGGTCTAAAATGGGTTAGCAGAACTGTGTGCCTCCTGGTTACTCCATGGAGAGAATCTGTTTTCTTGTTTTTTCCAACTTCTAGATCTGCCTACATTCCTCGGCTAATGTCCTCATCTCTCCAGCTTCTACATCTGTTATTCCATTATCTTCTCTCATCTTTGGTACTAAATATTCTCAAAAATCATACAAATTATTTGCTAGTTATATTATATTTGACTCAACTGACCTCCAGCAGCCAGCATTGTTACTGTTATTTTACTTGGCTGATTGCCAGTGTCAATAAAGGTTACCATATTTTTGTTGTGAGGTGGTTTCAGATGAGACTGGATATTATATAATCAGTAATTCTATTCTTAATTCAATAGAACTTACCAAAGGAGTAATTGTAAAATAGCTTCTCTGGCCCTAACCAGTTTGGCTCAGTGGATAGAGTGTTGGCCTTTGGACCGAAAGGTCCCAGGTTCAATTCCGGTCAAGGGCATGCACCTTGATTACACGCACATCCCCAGTAGGAGGTGTGTAGGAGGCAGTTGATTGATGTTTCTCTCTCATTGATGCTTCTAACTCTATCCGCTCCCTTCCTCTATGTAAAATAATAATAATAATAATAATAATAATAATAATAATAATAATAATACATTTAAAAAACAAACCAACAAATAAAACCCAACATTTTCTCTGAATTTATTTTTTGTCATCTTCTGATTCTGTCTGTTAAGAATATTTGGATAAAGGAGAACATATCTATGAAAATAAGTTGCTCTTCCGGAGGATGGGGAGTTTTAAAAAATATTCTATTAAGATAGATTATCAGTCATGTGTGTCTGTAGTGGTCTCTAGATGAGAAGACTTGTAAACATCTAGGGCACAGTAAAGAAAATTTAGTAGGCTGATTTCAGATCACCACAGAACTTTCACGACACAATTACAATTTCAAATAAAATTCTGCATAAAATATTTAAAATGTTCATGGCAGTTCTGAAATAGTATAAAACCGTGAAATAAAACCTATTTCCTGAAAACAGCAAAAATCCTTGAAAATTTTGTCAATGCACTAAAATAATAAAGGTAACTAAGTTAATGAACAAGAGTATATTCTACTCCATTTTGGTTTTATGTTATTTCATCCCCATGTCTATTTAAACAGGTGTTTTCCTTACATTATTCTACATGGGAACACTAGAGCTATATTTACAATACCTATAATATTTTTCTAAATTCATTTATGGCAGTGTTAAACCAATATACAATATAAGATAATCTTTCGTACCTTTTACCATTTTACATTTTACTGTTGACTGCATTTTCATGCAACTCCAGCAACAATAACAAGATAATTCTTAATGTTTTCCACCCTCTCCTCTCATCAAGGAGGTGCACTGGGTTTATCACTGCCTGAGAGCCATGTATAAATGTGGTCCTTCAGAATCAAGCTCTCAAGCTTGGTTCTCCTCCACTGTACTTTATCTCTGTTTCAGGCTACCTGGGGTAGTAAGTTGTTTTAGTTTGCCAAGATACTGAATTATGGCATGAAAAGACAAGTATATTGTGTAATGAATGTGAGGAGAGAAAACGCCATCACCCACACTGCAGAAGAACCAAGTCAAAAGGAAAGAAATTTTGATGAGAGCAGAAAGAGTGTGATATAAACAATAAATTTGTTTAGATTTTATTTTTTAAATATAGTTTATTGATTTTTAAAGAGAGAAAGGGAGAGAGAGAGTTAGAAACATCAATGAGAGAGAAATATTGATCAGCCACCTCCTGCACACCCCATACTGGGGATGTGCCCTCAACCAAGGTACATGCCCTTGACCAGAATGGAACCTGGAACCCTTCAGTCCATAGGCTTATGCTTTCTCTACTGAGCCAAACCGGTTAGGGCAATTTGTTTAGATTTTAAAAAGTATAACATAGAGGAAAAATGAAAGAATATGAAAATAGTGATTTTAAGATGTAGAGTTAGCAATGAACTCAGAAGTAATGAGTTTTAAATCATTTAAAGTAGAATAATTTTAGATAATGATTTCAATTCTCTGACCCTCCACATCCTCATTCACTAATAATTTTATAATTTTACTTATAATCCTTTCTGCAATTAGGTTAAAATGAAATAATAGAAGTAATAGAACATCATCAAATATTATATTAGCTATCATCTGAAAATTATTTAACTTATTAATAATATGTCATATGTTTGAGAAATCAAGCCCAAATCTCATAATAAACATGTTAGCTACTTCCAAGAAAATGATACTGCTATTTTTAGAAACTATAATTTATTGATAAGCTATAGATGTTTCTCTGCCTCTGCTCCCTGAGGCTCTTTATTCTAGATGCCACTGCTCACCACAAATGCTCAACATCCAAGGAATGGTAATCCAGTTGGCTCCCACTAATAAGCTATCTGTCCTTTGTGCAATTAACCATGTTCTAGCTCTAGTTTATGTTTGTTTGTTAAATGTTTGTATTGATTTTTAGCAAGAGGGAAATGGAGAGGGAGAAAGAGAATCATCCATGTAAAAGTGGAACATCTATGGAATGCCTCTTGTTCATCCCCTACTGAGCCATGTGCCCTGAGCAGGAATCAAATCAGCAACCTTTGGATGCCAGGGACAACACCCAACCACTGAACCACCTGGCCAGGGCTAGGTCTACTTCATGTTTTCTGTGATCAGCAGGGGCCACTACTGCTGGCAAGGAGGGAGGGGTACTAGATCTTGAGGGGTCTTATGAAGTGGCTGAGAATTGGGTCTTTAAAGTCATATCAGCCCTGCAGGTGTGGCACAGCGGTTGAGTGTTGACCTATGAACCAAGAGGTGACAGTTCCATTCCAGGTCAAAGCATGTGCTTAAGTTTTGGGCTCGATCCCCAGAAGAGAGCAGTAGGAGTGACTCTCATCATTGATGTATCTATCACTCTCTCCTCTCTTCCTCTCTGAAAGCAATAAAAAATGAATATTTCAAAAAATAAAGTCAGGTCATCTGGGTGTTTTCCCTGACTCTGCTGTTTCCAAGCTACAGGACTTTACCCCAATAATGTAACCCTTTGTTCCTCAGTTTCCTAATTTAGATATGAAAAGTGATAATAATCCCCCAGACTTCATGAGGATATTGTGAAGATTAATTAAATTAATCATGGCCAATTGTTTGTAGCAGTTCTGGCATAGAGCAAGCACTCCAGAGTAGGGCTTGATCTTGTCATCACCACAAACCAGGAAATATTATTTAGATATTAATTTCTTTTTTTTTTTAGTATTTCTCATTCTATTTATTTAGGAGAAAAATACATGGTAGAATTTTTATTTATTTTTTAAATTTGCTGAAATGCAAATTTATTTATTCCTTTTTTGTTATTAGATATATAACTTCTCTTGCCCCATTCTTATTCCTGATTGATAAAAGTTGTAAAAATATTTTAATATGCTTATTTTAAAATTTATTTTATTTTGTTTTCTTCTATCACCATTATTCCCTGTGCCATTTTCCATCTCTACCCACATCCTCCCCTTGCAATCACCACACTGTTGTCCATGACCATGAATTTTCTCTCTTTTTTTTTTTTTCATATTTGCCCAGTCCCTTCACCTGCCTCATCCAGACCCTTGCCAGCGCTGTCTGCCTGCTCTCTGCCAGTGAGTTTGTCTTTATTTTGCTTATTTACCACTCTATTGTCCTTACTCTGGCTATATGTCTATATTCCCTTTGTAGCAACAGGACTAAATGCAGCAGATTTTTCACATGACCTACATTTTTGCTATGGCTGGGATTCGTAGACCTGAAGAGACAAGTATTTTCATAGACAAGGTGGAGAAAAGCATTCCTTGAGGTCAGAGAACTTTAAAGAAAGGGAAGACTGCATTTCTCTTAGAGATATTTCTGGGAGTTGAGTAGGGGCTATGGAATACAGTGGGATTCAACTTTTAAAGAAAATTACAAATGGTTTCCCAAAGTCATTCAAGGGATCTGAACTCACATAAGCTGCCTGCCTATAAAAGAACCCTTTGGCTGGTTTTCTCTTCACCATTGGGATTGTCAAAACTCATCTTTTTCTAGTTCACTGGTTGAAATGGCCTCAAGAATTCCATGACTTAAGTTTCCCTTCTTACTGATTTTCTCACATGTTTATTGGCCATATATGTTTTCTATTGGTGAAATGCCTATTTATGGAGTGACAGCCTAAACATTTAGCAACTGGTAGAGAAAACATAATGACCAATGTAAACAGGCACCAGGTGACCAGAAAAAAAGAGGGATACAGGCCTGTAAGATGAATGTCACCCCGTATTTTTGTACACTGGCTGAACACCAACCCAAGATTTTCATGCCTTTACCCATCTTCTACTGCATTTTAAACTTTTCTTGACACACCAACCTTTTATCAGATATCCATCACAAGTATTATCTCCCAGGTGTAGTTTATTATTTTTCAACATAAGATCCTAACTTTAATGTAGTTAAATTTAGCAGTGGGTCTTTTATTAAAACCTTTATTTTGTTATTATTATCATTGTTTTTGCACCTTAGTTTAAGAAATGATATACAAAAATCTGAAAGATATTTTTTTTTACCAAGTAAATCTTTAATCTGAGCTTGAATTCTGTGAATATGGGAGACAGATATCAATTTTCTTGCTTTTCTTTTCTGTATGGAAAATAAGCTTTCCTATTTTCTATTTAGTTTCTCCTTTCCTTCTACATCTCTTGTGCCACTGTTTTCACATGTCTTTTTACTCCTTTCTTTTGTTTTTTTATTAATTTTCTTGTCTATGCATATGCATATGCCAAAATTACTGTCTTAGTTACTTTAGTTTTAGATTAAAACTTGATATGTGAAAGGACAAGTCTCCTATAAGAAGAGTCTTTCCTATGCTTCATTATATGTATTATATTTATTACTTTTTATGGAAAAAGGATTTTCCCTTTTCTATATTGATGATGATTTATGAGAAATAACTATTGAATTTTACAAAAAAGTTTTTGTAAATACAACCTGTCTCTAACATTAGTTTTCCATCACAGTAATAAAATCTTTAATTCTTTGACATATCTTTTCAGAAGAAAAGTGTGTGTGATCATGTGACTCAGAGTAGTCAAGTCATTGACATAAGAGATGAGAGGTAGGCACAGTGTCCAGCAGTCTCCCTTCCTGAGATGGACATGCTGCCTCCTTCCCCATCCTCCTTCTAAGGGTATAAATCCCTCTCTTGACCCAGAGTCCCATCAGAAAATGACACAGCTCTGAAGCCCTATGGACCAGAGCTACCACTGAGGCCCTGAGATGAAATACCTGCATCTTGAGAGTCACATGACAGAGAAAGTTATGTTTTTGAGTAATAGGAGAATATCTTTTACCATAAAATAAATGAATCCTATATAATAAAGAGGTGATTGGAAATTAACCCTCACACCCTCACAAGATGGCTGCCTATGACCAGGCTGGCAGGGGAGTTAGTGAGGGACATCCAAACAACTGAACAGTAGGCTGTATGGGGTGACCAGGCTGGCAGGGAGGTTAGTGACAGATGACCAAACAACTGAACAAAAGGCTGCATGGGGAGACCAGGCTGGCGGGGGTGGGGGAGCTGAGGGGTGACCAAGTCAGAAACGAGGGGCAGTAAGGGGTGACAATACCGGCAGACAGGGAGCAGTTAGGAGCTACCAGGACAGCAGGGAGTGGCAGTTGGGGGTGACCTGGTTGGCAGCAGGGGCAGTTAGAAGGCTACCAGGCTGGCGGGGGGTGGGAGGGAAGAAGGGGCAGTTAAGGGTGGGGAGGCAGATGATTGATTAGGAGTCAGTGGTCCAGGATTGTGAGAGGGGTGTCTGACTGCCTGTTTAGGCCCGATCTCTAGGATCAGGACTAAACCAGCAGTCAGACATTCCCTGAGGGGTCCCAGATTGGAGAGGGTGCAGGCTGGGCTGAGGGACACCACCCCGCCCCGTTTTTGAATTTTATGCAATGGGCCACTATTATCCTAATAAAAGCCTATAGGAGTTTCTTAATTTTATTTTTTCACTTATGATATATCCTAATGGATTCCCTCATATTGATTTATAATTAGATTAGAGACCTTGTGCATGAAATTTGTGCATGGGGGAGGGGTCTCTCAGTCTGGCCTGCACCCTCTCCAATCCAGGACCTTTTGGGAGATGTCCAACTGCTCTGTGGGATCAGGCCTAAACCAGCAGTTGGACATCCCTCTCATAATTCAGGACTACTGACTCCTAATCACTCACATGCCTACCTGCCTAATCACTCCTAACCACTCTGCCTGCCTGCTTGATGCCCTCAACTACTCCCCTGCTGGCCTGATTGCCCCTAACCACTCTCCCTCACCAGCCTGATTTTCTCTGCTCTTCCCTGCCAGACAGATCCCCCTAATTGTGCTCCTCTGCAGCCTGATTCCCTTAACTACTCTCCCCTTCTGGCCTAATTCCCCTAACTGCCTAACAGCTCTCCCCTGCCAGCCTGATCCCCCTATCTGCTCACCCCTGCTGGCCTGATCTCCCTAACTGCTCTCCCCTGACAGCCTGATCACCCTAAATGCTCTGTCCTGCTGACTTGATCCCCCTAACTGCTCTCCACTGACTGCCTGATTGCCTTGGCCCTGCCACCATGGCTTTGTCTAGAAGGACGTCTGGAAGATGCCCAGTCTAATTAGCATATTACCCTTTTGTTAGTATAGAATAAAAATTTACAGGTGATAGTCTATATTCCTTCACAAAATATAGTGTCTTCATATCTTCTGATAACTTTTCAAGAATCTCTATAATTGAAATTATCTGCAGGTTTACTTAGGTGAATATGGAAAGTGAGGCATATTGTCAGACTTTAACACTCAAATATGGTTAGCACCAAAAGTGTGACATCCTTTCTGCAGTTTGAAAAATGTGTGAATACTATGGTGATGATGTTCAATTAATTTTACAGGGACTTGCCTCTTAAATGTCTAGATATATCATTCATTTGCTTTTTGAGTGAATTTTGTTAAAACTAAAGATTTTTTGGAATAAACAATTTATCAAAAATCCATTTTGAGGTCAACCATATCTTTTAATAAAAGGATGTTAGCTAACATTCAAAATGAATGTTTTATAAGACAAATTCTATTCTTTTGTAAAATAATATAAAACTACTTAAAGACAAATATTATTATAAAATAAGTTTTCTATTAAATACAAGAAAGCAGAAAATATAAGATAGATTAAAGATAATTGGTTAACCTTGTAGAGACTGTGTTATGATGATTCATTTAAAATCCATTCTCCTTTATATCTCCATATATATAAGTATAGATAGATATACAATAATTACTTTAATTATTATTTTAATTTTATTATTATTAGGAAAAAAGTTAATGGCAAATTAAAGATCAAATAGAACTTGAGGTTGGAAGTCCACTCATAAGATCAATAACATGTTGTGCTGATCTTAGCCTTCCTGATTAAGCACGTGGTCTTCTAAGAGCTCTGCCTCATAAATCACGATTTGCAGCTTTAAAAACCTTGAACAGTAAGTTATACAATGCACATTTTCTTACTTCTTAGGTATCTTAAGTCTTTTCTTTAAAATATATTTTTATTGATTTTTTATAGAGGGGAAGAGAGAGGGATAGAGAGTTAGAAAAATCGATGAGAGAGAGTCATCAATCAGCTGCCTCTTGCACACCCCCTACTGGGGATGTGCCTGCAACCAAGGTACATGCCCTTGACCTGAATCGAACCCAGGACCTTTTAGTCTGCAGGCCGACGCTCTATCCACTGAGCCAGACCGGTTTTAGTGGTATCTTAAGTCTTTAAAAATATTGTGCACAGACTAGCTTCACACTTAGTGGGAATAAGAAAAAGCGTGTGTTTGTTTGTTGTGGGTCTTTCCTGCGGGTGGACCTTAGCTCCACGAGGCTACTAGGGCATTAGCTAGGCTTGGCTTCCGCTCAGCCTGGGTCCTGCTTCACAAGGCCTCTCTTGTTTTGTTTGTTTATATTTCCACTATTTATTTATGAAAAAATTCAATCTGTGACGCTCTTCAGTCAGAAGTTCTTTGAGAAGATGCCATCGGCCTTGGCCAGTCGGAGAATGGAGTCACCTGACTCACCATCCTGCGGATAGCCCCGCAGATAGCATAGGTTTGAAACTGGCCTTGAGCCTGCTGTCACCTTGTCAGCCTCGGCCACATTCATCTGGGTGGACACGGTCCTAGGTGCCGATGATGCGGGTGCTGGTGGAGCATTCCGCAGCAGGTCCAGGTCCAAGAGCTTGCCGCATCGTTCTGCATGTCGAGGTTGCACCTGCTGCCACCACCAGGAGGTGTCCTCGGAAAGCCATTTTTTTTTTTTTTAAACCAGTGACAATTTGAGGCCTGTTCTTCAGGTGAGAGGCAAAAGTGTAAGAGACCTAGCCACGTCATCCAGGAACATATATTGCACCCTAGCCGGTTTGGCTCAAGGGATAGAGATTCGGCCTATGGACCTAATGGTCCCAGGTTTGATTCTCGGTTGGAGGCTCCTCCCTGGCCCGGGCGCATGCAGAAGGTCACTAATTCCATGTGTTTCCCTCAGATATATGCTCCTTTCTGTCTTTCCCTCTCTCTTCCATTTCTCTAAAATCAATGAAAAAATATCCTTGGATGAGGATTAAAAATAATATATCTTTTTAAAAAATAATACATATTGCCTCTTTATAATATCAGGTAACGGCCCTCCATTGACAAAAGCCAGTGATTTGCCTAAGCTCCATATCATTGGGATAGAGAAATACACCCCAAATCCCAGAGTGGTAAGCACTGCTGACCAATATGGCCGATGGACTGGCTGTGTGATTTTATCATGAGGGGGAAGTGAGGAGTGGGAAGCAATAATCCAAGCTGCCATTTTAGCTGGACTTATGCATTCTCTCTCCCTTTAAGTTGCCTTTATTTCTTTGATTTTTTTGAATTCTTCATTCTCATCTCAAGTCATTTACTTTTATTTTACCTCTTTTCTTGATTAGCTCTCTAAGAATTTAAATTAATAGTATTAAAAAAGTATAACTATATATTAGGCAAGTTTTAATTTCATTAATGTTCTGTATTTTTATGTTTCTTAGAATTACCATGTAATAATATTACCTAAATTTTTGTATTCAATACTTTTTATTATTATTTGTCAAGTAAAAAAAAACATTGAAGCTTTCCTATTTATTCATTTTTTAAAAATATGTTTTATTGATTTTTTACAGAGAAGAATGGAGAGGGATAGAGAGCTAGAAACATCGATGAGAGAGAAACACTGACCAGCTGCCTCCTTCACACCCCCTACCGGGAATGTGCTCACAACCACTGTACATGCCCTTGATCAAAATCGAACCTGGGACCTTTCAGTCTGCAGATCGATGCTCTATCCATTGAACCACACTGGTTTTGGCTTCCTATTTATTTTTAATTCTGTCTTTTAAACATGGCATCCTATATGTTTAGTTATTTTTGTTGATAATTTTCTACTGTCTACACTTTAAGTATGAATTTCTTCCTTGGGGCAAGATTTATTACTTTAAGTTATAATTTTATTTTATTTTAGTCTCAAAAGTTCTTTTTTGTGGCTGAATTGTACTACAGCCAATTTGGGCAAACATCTCAGTTTGGAATCTCCCTCACTTCATCATTTTTCTCTGGCTTGTTTTAATTTCCAGGCTTACATTGCCACAGTCAGAGGGGGCTGATGATGTTCCTGGATGGAGTCAGTGTCATGTATCCACATCAAAGTAACGGCATCTATCTGGTCTAGAGATTTTCCAGTCTATTGTTTCAAATGCTCTAAGCACAGAAAATGTCTTTAAGACATCGCAAATTCTTTGGTTAGACATGGCATACAGCCATTTATAATCTAAGTTGGGAAGGCTGCTTTTATGTCCTGAAATGATATTTTATTTAGTACTCATTTTAGGTAAATGTCTTTGTTTATTTGTTTAAAAATTTATTATCTATAATTATAGCCTGGTGAAACTTGAGGACCTATATATTCTTCTCCCTAAGGAATTCAAAGGAAAATTTCTTTATTATGAAATGATATATTGGTTGTTAAATATTTTATTGCATTTTCTAATTAAAGTTGTAATAAAATAATTATAATAATCATAGATCAAATTATATTTAATAATCATATTCACTTGATTGACATATTAGCCTTGTTTGTTTTTTCTATCAAGTACAGGGAAATATCTTGATATTCTACCTGCTGTTTTGTTATGGTTATATTTTCTTAGGTATTCAGGTTTTCCTTATATATTAGGATGAATGTTAATAAGTACTCAAAATTTTTTATCTTCCTTGCATATTTTCAAAATAGTCCTGAGGTTGAAGCCAGGGTAAGTCTTTCTTGGTCTAGCTTTCTATATTTTAGTGTTAACTGAACAGTTTCACTCTAGTGCTTATTTTAGGTTGTCTATCAGCCTTAGCTATTGGTTGTGATGAAGATTTTGCCATGGTCTCTGTCTCTACATGGAACTGAGTGGAACATTAATACATGACACTGTGAGGTGCTGTCACTATTTCAACACTAATGTTGAAGAAGTCCCTTCATGTTTTTATTTTAAAAAAATCCTATATAATTAAAGCCTAATAATCTAAGTGTCCCACATTTGACCAATCACTATGACACACACTGACCAACAGGGGGCAGATATTTAATGCAGGAGCTGCTCCCTGTGGTCATTTTGCTTCCATAAGGGGAGCACAGGTCAGCCAGAAGCCAGCTCATGGCTGGTCAGTGCAGTGACTTTGGCATGAGCCTCTCCTGCCTCTGTGGCAGCACTAAGGATGCCTGACTGAGGACCTAAGCCAGCAGGTGGACATCCCCCAAGGGTTCCTGGGACTGCAAGAGGGCACAGCCTGGGCTGAGGGACTCCCCTGCCCCGAGTGCACCAGGCTTCTAGTATATATATATATATATATATATATATATATATATATATATATATGTGTGTGTGTGTGTGTGTGTGTGTGTGTGTGTGTGTGTGTGTGTATATATATATATATATATATATATATATATATATTAGGTCTAGTAATAATTAATGTCGTTTTCTAATACTTTAAATCGAATTTATTTAAACAATACAACAAAATTTAATCAACAATATAGTTGCCATTGTTTTCTACTACTTGTGCCCAACGCTCAGGAAGCATTTTAATCCCTCTGTTGTAAAATTCTTATGATTTTGATGCGAAAAATTCGGTCAATGCATTTTTGAGGCATTCTTCATTATTAAATGTTTTTCCAAGAAGAAAGTTTTGCAAAGAACAAAACAAATGGTAATCGGAAGGGGCAATATCAGGAGAATATGCAGGTTGAGGGAGAACTTCCCATTCCAACTGGCGCAGTTTTTCAGCAGTGATTCTTGCAGTATGCGGTCGTGCGTTATCGTGGTGAAGAATTACGCCCTTCCGATTAATCAGCGCGGGTTCTTTTTCTCTTAAAGCTTGGGCTAACCTTTCCAATTGGGCACTATACACTGCACTTGTAATGGTTTGGGTAGATGGTAAAAGTTCATAATGAAGAATTCCTTTAAAATTCCACCAAACACACAACATCACTTTGTTCTCATGCAAGTCAGGTTTTGGCATGGGCTGCGGAGCCTCATTTTTGTCCAACCATTGAGGTCGCCTTTTCAAATTAACATACAGCACCCATTCTTCATCTCCGGTAACAATTTGCTCTAAAAACGGCAAACGGTTGTGATGAGAGAGGAGCGAACTGCACATTGTGACTCTTTGATTACGGTTGTTGTTGGTCAACTCATGAGGAACCCATTTTCCAAACTTTTGGACTTTGCCAAGTGCACGCAATTGATTGGAAATTGTTTTTTGTGAACAATTTAAAGTTGTCGCAAGCTCTTGTTGGGCAATTTGAGGATTTTGCACCAAAAGAGCTTGAAGAGCTTCTTGATCAAAATTGGACACACGGCCTCGACCACTCTTGCCATCTAACGAAAAATTTCCCTCGCGAAATTTCTCAAACCAACGCTGGCATTTTCTGGCGCTAACTGCATCTTGACCAAGAGCACTGCAGATGTTTTTGCAGCCTCACTTGCTTTTCTTCCTAATTGGAACTAGTAAAGCATGCAGTGCCGAATATGCTCTTCATCTGCCATCTTCTTAGCCCTAGTTTTGCAACACAAACCAAACCAAACACAAACTTTTTCAAGCAAAACTTGTTAATTGCACTTCACACGTTCTGTAGATACCACGTGTTTGAAGGTTATGTCAATACAAGTCAACGCCAAGCAAGATTTTAAACGAATGTTTAAAAACGACATTACTTATTACTAGACCCAATATATTTAATATATATAACTGAAGTGATATGATAAATTATGGCCTTTATTTTATAGCTTGAATGATTTGCTCACATCCACCCTTACCAGTTAACTTATTCTTCTTTAAGTCAAATTAATTATTCATTCATTTTTATCTTCATCCCTACCAATGCTCAAATAGCATTACACAGTTCCATGAGTTTATTTCTTAAAGTCTATGGCAGAGACTATGGTGATATTTGTATTGAATTATAAATATATTTAGATTCTTACATTTTTCTCTTTATTGTTCCTAATATGTTTTCTGCTTCAGAAAACTCTAATGTTTCATAGTTTAATAGATCTAATTTGTTTCAGAGAAACTGTCATCTTTCCTTCAATACGACATATTTATTAGAGATTATTTTAACAGACCCTTTTGAAGGATGGTGGCAGCTCATTCTTCTGCATTAAAGTATAAACAGGTTTCATAAATTGTGCTCTGGGATTAGCATATGGGCCCCCCTATTCCATCTATATTTTATCTATTCCAAATTTAAGGTGATAAACATTATTTTATGATTATAATACCTTGTTTTTCACTTAAGTCTTTATAATTATTTACTACAAGAACATAGTAAAATTAAAATATTTAATAAAGCTATTTAACAAAACTTTCTCAATTTTCAAAATATTCTTAACAAACTCCAAAATTAATAAAGAACTAGTTTTTACTACAGCACTTTTTCTCCGTGTTGTCCATTGTTAATGAAGCTTTTGGTATTTAAAAAAATATATTTTTTATTGATTTTTTACAGAGAGGAAGAGAGAGGAACAGAGAGTCAGAAACATCAATGAGATGTTTCAGTCCACAGGCTAACTATCAACTGAGCCAAACTGGTTTTGACAGCTTTTGGTATTTGAAGTCAGGTTGCCTCATAATTGCTCATTGATAATTAAAACAAATATATGCATACAAAAAGCAATGCCAATGTTAAGTTGGTGGTCTATGTTTCACTGAACACAAAACTGCTATGTAAGTCTGCTTGCAATGCCAGCAAATAGATGTGTTCCTAATATGCTATGTAGGAGTGTTAACTTACAGAACAAAAAAGTTATAGAAGGGCCATATTATTCCTATAAATGTGGCCTAAAAGAATAAAAACTGATTCTAACTGCTTACTCTACAGAATATATAATATGAAAACCTTATTTTAGAAAATAAATTTATAAGGTTGTATGAGATAAAGAAATAAAATATTTTTCTGATGTGATGGGCCTGGTTATACTTCTCATATTATTTTCTAGTAATATGAAGTGAGCTGATTTGTGGTTTAAAAAAAAAAAAGCCTCATAAGAACAGTGTAATAACATTAAAAAGATGGCTTTGGCCACTCCCAGGGTAAGGCTGGGTGAAGGAGATCGACCTCGGAGGGGGTGGTTGGACTGTGGCACTTTGAAATCAGACTTGCAACATCTGAATTCCATCTTTCTGTCTCCACTAGTGACACAGAGGAAACGGAAGCCACAGGACAGCAAACCAGGGGATCTGGGCAAGAAGACTCCCGATGACTGTGTTACTTCAGACATTACACACATTCCTTCATTTTCCAAGCAGAGGTGTCAGCTCTGGATCTCTGCAGGTCCCTAGAGAGTGCCAACCAGCTCTCATACTGTCAAGCTGGGTGCTCATGTCAGCCCAGCTCACTGTGGCCTGTGGATACAAGTTATTAAGAAATGCAATATTTATTGTACCACCGAGTCTGTGAACAGAATGATGCCTGCTATATTTATTTGGAATGTACTGAATTTTAGACTTTTCAATTACCATTAAGAATAACATGAATGATTCTGATTAAAATCCATGGGTGCAGTAATGAGGGGATCACTCATAAGGAAAGAAAAGACAGAGGACAGTCTATAAAAATTGGCATCAGCAGAGTCATTCTCCTGGGCAATTTCCTGGGCATATCCCTCTCCAGGTAGGCTACATGCTACCTCCCTTCCAGAATGATTGTCTCAGAGCTGTCTCCAACCGTTTGCCACTTCATTTTCTTTTGCAGCTCACCCTAGATAGATTGCAGATAGTCCATGAATTTCCTGAACTAATGGGATGTTTCCAGGTATCAACGAAAAGCTCTGAAGATGACATAGGCAATCTGAAAGGTCTCTGCATGCCACAGAAATGAGACCATCGTTTTGCTGAGAGTCAGCATAGTCAATCATTCAATGTATCTATGCTTATAATAGGGTAATATGCAAATTAGTTGGGACAATGTCACGAAATGGCTAATCAGCAGGAAAGCAGGGCAGAGAGCTATGAGTGACAGAGGACTGGGGGGACTGGGCAGCAAGTGGTTAGCTATCGGAGGTTGCGGAGAGCTACAAGCAGCGGTGGGCAGGGTGAGGCAGCCAGCTGAGGCAAGTGAGCTACTGGCACATGGATTCATGTGCAGGGTCACTAGTTTAGCATAAAATTAAAGGGCCTTTCAGGGCCACTTTCAACTACAGTTAGAAAGAAATGGTCTAAGAGGGAAGAGGGAAGAAAAGTGCTAGATGTCCACTTTCTAGTTGGCTTGCTTGAGGGGATGAAACTGGTGAGGATGATAGATTTAGATTATTCTAGGGGTAGGTGTTTTCCTCTGTCTTTAAGACTGCGAATTTTGAGGACTGTCACATTATACTCATAAATACCCACAATACAAATCACAATTGTTTCCAAGGTTACAGGATTTACAAGAAGTAGTGCTATTTCTCCAAAGGACTCAGTACCCACTATAAGTCATCAGCTCAATTGATTTAGTATTCAGTGTGATTTAAAATTAGATGGGGGAAAAAGCAGTGGAAGATAGTTTGCCTGTTGGTGATTATATTGAATTTTGTGCATAAATCTACACATCATTATAATGCTCCCATTTGGATAAATGCTTTTACTTAAAGAGGTTGTTCTTGATCTTATATAGGATATATTGCACTTTAGGCTTAATTTTAACAAAGAGATGTGGTGTTATTTTTAAAATGTGCCTCATGATTGATATGGAGGCTTTGTCTTTTTCAGAATAAGGTCTCTAAAATCAGATTTCCCTGATTAAATTTTATACGTTATGAATTATTCATCATTTATTCTTCATAAACCAAATAGGCTGATATTACAGAACTCATAAAGCAAGGGAGCGGCGTGTCACTAAATCAAGCTGCCAGTCCAGAGCAGAGCTGTTTTGCTTTCATGTGTTTTTTATTCTGCAGATGATGTCAACTGGTGCTACGACATTTGTATCAAATAAAAAAGCAGAGAGACGTTTGCTACGTTCTTTTCTTACTCCGGGTTGTCGTATGCTGCCAATGTCACGCTCCAGAATCCTCTGAGCCCTCAGCGGTGCAGGAGCGGTAAGATGGCGCCCTGAACCTGGATGCCCTTTAATAATGCCACCCACTTTGTGATTAGCTAAATTTCTTGTTCCTTTTGCTCTTCAAGTGATAAAATTGTACGTCACATGTTCCTCTACCTCTTGTTCCTGTTATACAACAGTAATTGATTTCAGTAAAGTATGGAAGTATTGGCAGGGGCATGGAAACATGTCCTGTCTCCCAGGTTAAAGGTAGTGTGTTTTTCCACAGACTCAACCTGGGGAGGAGTTCCCCACAAGCTGAAGCTGGGGTTTGAGAGACTCAGTCCTTGTGAAGAAGATGAATTTTAGGCCTATGGACTTCCAGGATGTGGGGTGGGGGCGGGGTGGATGTGGCAGGGAGGTTCCTGTAGAACTTCAGGTGTGTGGTAACTCACCATAGAAAAATATTTAATCTACATGTGTGCACATGTAGGCAGGGTTATTATAATATATTTGTCCTCTCTGTCATTCTGAAGTAATTTAAGGTCACTTTAAAAATTGTACATTTTATGAATTATCCCCAAATTGAATAATAGCTAAAAATAATTACTGAGTACTTACCAATTATTAGACATTATTATTTATGCAAATTAATTTATTTAGTTATCTCCAAATTCTATGAATTCAGTTGATTTCATTACAGACATTTTACAGATCTAGAAACGAAGGCTTAGAATATGTATGAAATGAGCCCCATGCTACCCAGATAAGCTGTCAGATGGAATATAAAGTCAGACATCTGGTTCCGAAGATTGCTAAAGGGAAAATAAGACACACCATTCCTTTTCTTACAACTAGAATTTTGATAATAGTGCAGATGCAAAAACTCTTGATAATTATTACCTTAAAATTTAGATTTGGGTTATATATTGTCATATATATTATATATGCTAATATATATATATATATATACATATACATATACATATATATATATATATATATATATATATATATATTTGCTAATATATTGTCAGATCTTCAATGGCTTTAACTTGATAATTTTTAAAAATTTTTATTTAAATTTATAAATTACTTTCAATATGAGTGTTGGTCCCACTAACACTGTCCACGTTTACTAAAAAGGAGGTCTCAATTGGTTCTTTCTGTGTATTTCACTAATGGCCTATCCCCTTTTCTTTGATATTTATCATATAGAAGAAATAATTATTTGCTCCTTCTTATGAAAAAAACAAAAAAACAAAATAACAACACACACACACAACAAAAACAAAACTAATTCTATGATAGATGGCATTCCTGTCTGCACAGGGAGAGGTGGAAGAAATACCTGCTGGATACAAAGACTTCAAAGGAAAATTATGAATCTCTTTTAGTGGGTGTCAAAAAAGCAAGAGATCAATCTTTTTAAAAGTCATATTCATGGCGGGGGGGGGGGAGGAGGGGGCAAGATAAGGGTTTAGGGCAGCAAGATGAATCAGGGAGTTAGGACAAAGTACAAAGTGAGTGGGGTGAATTATAAGTCAGCTTTGGTGTAGAATTCCATTTTTAAGATCACCTTGAAGAAAGAAATCTATTAGATAAATTAATTAAATAGCTTGAAATTACTTTCTAAATTCTTGGACAATTATGATTGGGATGAATCCTGGCTTAATTTTCTCTCAAGCCCAACTCCAGTCCTCTCCTTAGCAAAGCAGCTGCTGTGAGGCAGTTGAGACTTGTAGTGTGGAAATGGAGTCCTGGGTTTATTAAGTCCCTTCAATTAGAGCAGCGTTTTTCAACCGCTGTTCCGCGGCACACTAGATGTGCCTGGTGTGCCGTAGGTGCAGACAAGACAAGAATTTTATAATTTTTCACTATTTTGTTTACTTAATATTTCATAATAAAGTAATTATAAAATACTTTCTTTGTGTTTATTTGATTCCTATTCAAGAGAATTTCTTTATATATAGTCAATATAGGCACAGAATTAAATTTTTTAATATTTTCTAATGGTGGTGTGCCTCGTGATTTTTTTCATGAAACAAGTGTGCCTTTGCCCAAAAAAGGTTGAAAAACACTGAGTTAGAGCTTCTGCAACTTGTCTCATCCCTGGATTGCATGGGACCTTGGGAACCGTAGTCAGACCAGGGTGAATGAGCATCTGAGTGCAGGGACCCAGGGAGCAGCTTGGCCCAGACGTCCCTGGACTTCCCAGGAGAAGAGCGGCATTTTCTCTGTGAGAGTCTGGTCTGCTGGGCTCACACAAAGCCGGCAAGAAGCAGAGAGCCCTAACATGGCCCTGCCATTGAGGATTGGAGCCTGGGGGTCAAGAAGTCTTTTTCCTGGTAGCTAGGATTCACTAATGCAAGGATTAAGCCTTCATGGAGAGATCACTGTAGCTCAAACTATCATATTTGCAGAATGTTTGAAACTTGTACTAGAGATACTCTACCCACCCCAAATCCCCACAATTGTCAGGAAGGGACACACTGAATGCTTGGAAAGTGCACTAATGCCCAGAGCAGAACAAGAGCAGGGGGAAGGGGGAGAAGAAATAGAGCCTCTACAAGGCTCAAGGCAGTTTAAAAATATTTCATGAAACCAAAAGATGTATTTTATCTTTAAACATCAGAAGGTTAATTTAAGAAGATGGTCACAATGTCAATGCCTACTTTCACACACTTGGAACATCAAATGGAACTCATGTCTAAAAGCTCTAAAAGAGAGGAAATATATGGATTAGCACAAATTGCTGGTCACCACCAAATCCCCACTATTTTCTTTCTTATTCGCTATTAAACATTGTTTTATTTCCAGTAAAAACATATCCAGTTTATTTTTATAAATATATTTTTTATTGATTTCACACAGAGAGGAATTGAGAGGGATAGAGAGTTATTGTAGAAACGTCGATGACAGAGAAACATTGATCAGCTGCCTCTTGCACACCCCCTACTGGGGATGTGCCCGCAACCAATGTACATGCCCTTGACTGGAATCGAACTTGGGACCCTTCAGTCTGCAGGCTGATGCTCTATCCACTGAGCCAAACCAGTTTCGGCAACGTATCCAGTTTAAATGCTATTGCTCTTAGCCCCACATGTGACTCAAAGCAGACCACGGAACTGCTGACAGAATTCTTTGAGTGTGCTTTGTGAACTGGAATCATGCTATCCAGAGCCTCAGAAGACACTCATGAAAACGGAAATGCCATGAGCACAATAAAAAGGAGTCCAGGTCCTCAAAGACATCAGAGCCTCCATACCTCACCTGAACTAACTCGCTGAACCCTGCTTTTATGTGAGAGAGAAAAGTATTCTATTTTATACAAGGAACTGTTATACAGAAGAAACCACCTGGAACACCTTATTGTTAATACATTTATAGCCTCATATAGCTTTGTATACATTGAAAATATCCTATTTTTCATTTATATGTGGAATCTAATGAACAACATAAACTGATGAATAAGAAAGATCCAGAGACATTGAAGCATGCAACAGACTGATGTATTTTAGAGGGAATGGGGTGAGGGCAGGAAGAGATTAACGAGGGAACTTATATCCATATATGCATAGCCCAGGGACAGACAATGGTGCTGGGAAGGCTTGGGGAAGGAACAGAAGCAGTGGGAAGAGTCAGTGGGTGGGAGGGGACAGATGTAATACTTTAAACCACATGTGTCAAACACAAGGCCCGCGGGCCAAATCCGTCCCGCCAGGCCTTGCAATGTGGCCCACACCACGCTGTCATCACTGCACTCCACTGCGTTTCCATCACAATGACAGTTTATGACTGTTCAGTAAACCATTCGGCCCGCAATTTAGGCTGGATTTTAGATTTTGGCCCCTTCTCTGATTGAGTTCGACACCCCTACTTTAAACAGTAAAGCTACATTTAAATAAAATGTTTTCACCAAAGTAAAAAGAGAAAATATCCTGTTTTTGATTAATGAACTATACTAATGATAAGGAAATAATACAAAGATTGCAATTTGGAGCCATGGATCTATGAGATGTGTGTGAAGAGACTGTTTTCTTCGTCATTGAACTAATGGCACTCATTTGCTGGAGGGACAGTTGTTTCCCTGACCCTACTCAGGTTGTTAATCAACAGATACATGTTCTTGTCAGAAATGTGTAGTTGGTAATGGTGATAAATGGTCCCAATGACAATTGGGTTTTCCCCTTGGGTCTCTAAAAGCATCAAAGTCAAGGAGGATTCTCGGTGGACCCACCAAGTGCAGTAACGGCCATTTTGCATTTTATTCAGCTAACATTCAACTTTTCATTCATCTTAATGAAGGCATCAATAACTGCCTAGATCAATGAGCAACGTTTTGAGAGTTTTGATAAACCAAAACAGTTGTCTCTGCGAGGGAATCATAAACTAGAATGATAGAGTTTACATCAAAATAAGTATGGAAATGTTTAATTCCATCTGATAATGTTGAGGCAAATTAAAATTGATTAGAAAATAAACAGTATTTTATGGACACACTTTGTCTTCCTGTTTGTCTCATACTTAAATTTTCTTCATTACAATATAGAACTTAATATCTACACACTTACTGCTATAATAAATGGTCTTTGCATTTCAACACTACAAACTCTAGATGCAGTGTTTGATATATTTTTCTATTTATGTTTTTTCTTGAAGGTTAGGAACATATACATTCAATTACCTTGGTGAAATACAATCCAAATCCATTAGCTGAGGGTTCCTTTACCAAGGGAAGATGAAAAGAAAATAATATAATGGAGATGGCCCTTCCTCTTCTGGTAAATGGTAAAATAACTTTGAAAACTCAAACGGTAAATTCCCAAAATGTGTATCATTTCAGTAACAAATCATAATAATAAGTAATTTTTCAAACTAACCTTTCACCCAGTATACACTCACTCCCACTTCAAGCACAAGAATGATTTATTTCTGCTACCCTCTATACTTCCTGGATACACCACAAAGCGTTATGTCCTAATGTATTGACTGGATGGAATTGGAAGAGGGCTCAATTCTAAAACAGCTTTAAAGAATGCTGGTGTTCAGTTCTGTAGAAGTTCTCAGAGGGCTTCATATGCTAATTTACATTGCAAATATTAATAAGTTAAAAAGGTATTCAATGGACATATAATTTTTTTTGGCAAAAGACAGTTCCCTAGCTATTGTGTGAATGTCTTCAACGGATGGTAGAATTTGAATCAGTATAATTAATATAAGACTGTTATTTTTAATTTTAAATGCTTCCTAGTTTTATTCATATTGAGCAAGAAAAGCCAGATATAAAAAGAGTAGATACTATAGAATTCTATTTTTATGAATTTTATAGAAGTTCCATGTGTCCATATATCAGAATGATGTTTGTCTCTGGAGAGTAGAGATTAGAAGGAAGAATTAGCAAATGTTCTGGATTGATATGTTCACAGTTTGATAAACTATTTTTATCCAATATTTTCAAAACTCATTTAATTGAACCCTAGACTATAATCTCACTATGCAAATTTACCTAATTTTATTATTTTTCTAAATTCTTTTGTAAGTTAACTTTTTAATTTTCTTTTGAAAATTTCTGCAAAATATCATTAACAACCTAATTTAAAAAGAGGGGTTTTTTTTCATACAAAAAATATCAGTCAATTCCATATGTATTGTAGACCTAATTGTAAAAGGTGGAACAATAATCCTAATAAAAAATAAATAAATAAATAAATAAATAAATAAATAAATAAATAAAAACAGAGGCTGTAATGACTGAAACGCCTGGATGAGCAAACAGCAGGTTAAGGAACTGAGGGAGCAGATCAAAGGGACACCCACCAGGATCGGGGTCATGGCAGGCCTTCAAACTGCAGGCAGCCCTAGCCCAAGCTGGCTAGTGCCCCAGAGGGGACCACCACCAGGATCAGGGTCATGGCAGGCCTTCAAACTGCACGCAGACCCTAGCCCAGGGAGGACTCCTAGCCAAGGATGCCTGAGTCTGTTCTGGAACTAGAGTTGTGCTCTGTCTGTGAGCAACTTGGAAGCAGCCAGTGTCTAATTGCCAGTCTCTGGGAGGTGGGGGTGCGTCTACTGTCCACTAAAAAGTAGGACCATGTTCACAGACTCAATGCAGGCACAGGTCTGTGGCTGATGGGGTGGAGGCCAGACCAAAACAGAACAGCAGAAACACCCATCCCACCCGGGCGGTGCAGCTGTAGGAAGCGCTACCTTTTCCCAGGTTCTGTGCTGGCACCGCTGCCTCGCTCACCCTCAAGCCCCCCTGAGTCCTGACAGGGAAGTGTGCAGGGCATCCTGCAGGAGTTGTGCTGTTCTGGGTGCTTTTGCTTCAAAGTCACCCTTTGGGGTCAATTCAGAGCCACATCTCACTTCCCATGAAGCTAGAAAAACCATGTAAAAGGAATTCAACAAAAGCTTTCTGCATCTCTGTTTATTCTATTGAATTCATGAAATGACCTTTAAAAATGCATTCAGGCCACCTAAGAGAGAATGCACTTTCTGGACAGAGCACGCAGGATTCTTTTGCCCAACAGGTTAGAAGAAGCGGAGAGCTGGCACAGTGGAAATGGCCCTGGTGCCCTATGAGAAGACCAGGGGAATGGGGTTGCAGAAATTCCACAAGCCTCTTGCCACCTTTTTTTGCAAACCACACCATCCAGATACACCAGAACTGGAGGCAACTGGGAGTCATAGCTGTGGTTTGGAATGTGGTAAGCAAATCCTGGGGGGGGAAGGGGGAGCCGAAAACATCTGAAATTGATTATAAGACTGGTCTTTATTTAAAAAGAAATAAAAGAATAGCTTTATTGAGATATAATTCATATACTATACATGTCACCTAAAGTGGTTTTTTTTAAAAATAAATTCAGAGTGGTACAACCATCACCATACTCAATTTTTAAATATTTTCACAACCCCATCCCCATCGCCTCCAAAAACAATTTTTACCCATTAGAATCACTTTCCTGATTATCTTTACCAAAGATGGCATTTTAAGGGTGGGTAAAGAAAAGTTGAGGGAAGTTAAAATACTGCACAAAGGATATTGTAAAATGACAAAGCACAAAGTGAAGAAAATGTGTTTTCTTTTTAAAAATATTTGAAGGGGAGGAGAGAAAGATAGAGACACCTCCCACAGGCCCCCTACTGGGGATTGAGCCTGAAACCCAGGCATGTGCCCCTGACAGAGTCAAACCTGGGACCCTTCAGTCCACAGGCCGATGCTCTCTCCATTAAGCCAAACCGGCCAGGGCCATGTGTTTTCTCTAAGTTTTGCATGGCTGTAATGATCTCCAAATCTATACTAATAAAAAGTTAATATGCTAATTAGAGTGGATGTCTTCCACACATCCTTCCAGACAAAGGTAGGGGCAATCAGGCAGGCAGGCAGAGGGGTTAGGGGCAATCAGGCAGGCAGAGGAGTTAGGGGTATCATGTAGGCAAGTGGCTGAGTGGTTAGGAGTCAGCAATTCTGAATTGCAAGAGGGATGTCTGACTGCTGGTTTAGACATTCAAACTGGCAACTGGACATCCCTCGAGGGATCCCAGATTGGAGAGGGTGCAGGCCAGGCTGAGGAATAGTCCCTCTGTGCATGAATTTCATGCACCAGGCCTCTAATCATCTATAAAGACTATAAAGTTTGAAATTGAATATTTGTCATAATAAAACTACAAAAAGTGCTAACTTCAAAGAAAAGTTAAAAATAATTAGATACCATTAGGGTTAAGAATTTCACTCCATAAGGATACATACCATCAAGAGATAAAATATCAACTTATGTAGTATAATACATAATGTGTATTTCTGAGAAATGAGTTATATTTTCAATGTATAAAAATGCATTAGATGAATCTGAGTGTATAAAGGTGTGTTTTATTAAACTTTAAAATAGGATATCCCCATTTCCATTAAACCATGGCATGCTGTCAGCACTTTAGTCCTTTTGGAAAACACATTAGTGTAATACCACCACCCAGCCACAAAAAAAAAAAGCTAAACATTAAGAGAAAATTGACAAGGATATTGAGCTATTGTAACTACTGCCTTGAATTTAAATTTGCAGTAACAAGTAACACACATATATCGTATGATATATTAAATCTGTTCTTTAATATATAAAACATAGATATATAAATAGATAGATACATCATAGTTAGATTACAGATAGATAGGTAAAAACATCATAGATGTTTGATAGGGTGGGAGAGAAATATCTAGCTATTAAGTCTAGGTCTTGGTGTTATTACTTATTTATTGATAAATTATTGACTTTTCTGTATGTTATGATTCTACTTCAAAAAATTGTCATACTAGAGAGAAAAGTATAATTTGGGATTTTTTTTACTTACACGTTACAGCTGAGATTTGCTGCTCCCTATCATTCATTAAACATTGTTTATGTTTTTAAAATATTTTACATTCTTTTTAATTGAAGTATGTTTCACATATACCATTATTCAAACTTAGAGTGTAGAACATGTAGTACATTTATACATTGTAATATTATTTTCATTGTATATTTTCATTGTAGTGATATCCAGCATCTCTATCCCATCACACAGTGACTCTTCATGGTTGGAATATTAGGTCTAGTAATAATTAATGTCGTTTTCTAAAACTTTTTTAAAGCGAATTTATTTAAACAATACAACAAAATTTAATCAACAATATAGTTGCCGTTGTTTTCTACTACTTGTGCCCAACGCTCAGGAAGCATTTTAATCCCTCTGTTGTAAAATCCTTGTGATTTTGATGCAAAAAATTTGGTCAATGCATTTTTGAGGCATTCTTCATTATTAAATGTTTTTCCAAGAAGAAAGTTTTGCAAAGAACAAAACAAATGGTAATCGGAAGGGGCAATATCAGGAGAATATGCAGGTTGAGGGAGAACTTCCCATTCCAACTGGCGCAGTTTTTCAGCAGTGATTCTTGCAGTATGCGGTCGTGCGTTATCGTGGTGAAGAATTACGCCCTTCCGGTTAATCAGCGCGGGTTCTTTTTCTCTTAAAGCTTGGGCTAACCTTTCCAATTGGGCACTATACACTGCACTTGTAATGGTTTGGGTAGATGGTAAAAGTTCATAATGAAGAATTCCTTTAAAATTCCACCAAACACACAACATCACTTTTTTCTCATGCAAGTCAGGTTTTGGCGTGGGCTGCGGAGCCTCATTTTTGTCCAACCATTGAGGCCGCCTTTTCAAATTAACATACGGCACCCATTCTTCATCTCAGGTAACAATTTACTCTAAAAACGGCAAACGGTTTTGACGAGAGAGGAGTGAACTGCAAATTGTGACTCTTTGATTACGGTTGTTGTTGGTCAACTCATGAGGAACCCATTTTCCAAACTTTTGGACTTTGCCAAGTGCACGCAATTGATTGGAAATTGTTTTTTGTGAACAATTTAAAGTTGTCGCAAGCTCTTGTTGGGCAATTTGAGGATTTTGCACCAAAAGAGCTTGAAGAGCTTCTTGATCAAAATTGGACACACGGCCTCGACCACTCTTGTCATCTAACAAAAAATTTCCCTTGCGAAATTTCTCAAACCAACACTGGCATTTTCTGGCGCTAACTGCATCTTGACGAAGAGCACTACAGATGTTTTTTGCAGCCTCACTTGCTTTTCTTCCTAATTGGAACTAGTAAAGCATGCAGTGCCGAATATGCTCTTCATCCGCCATCTTCTTAGCCCTAGTTTTGCAACACAAACCAAACCAAACACAAACTTTTTCAAGCAAAACTTGTTAATTGCACTTCACACGTTCTGTAGATACCACGTGTTTGAAGGTTATGTCAATACAAGTCAACGCCAAGCAAGATTTTAAACGAATGTTTAAAAACGACATTACTTATTACTAGACCCTAATTAAGTTCTGGTTTCTTACCAAGTTTTATGACTATAATACTAAATTGTTGTCTATATTCACTATACTGTGCAGTAGGTCTCTAGGGCTTATTTATTACTTGTATGTTTGTAACCTTAAATAGCATCTGTCTTAACTCCGCAAGTCCCAGTCCCTGAAACCATAATTTTACTTTCTGTTTTTATGAGTTTGGCACTTTGAGATTCTACATGTTTGCTATCATATAATACTTGTCTTTATCCTCATCACTTATCTCACTTAGTATAATGTGGTCAAGATCTGTCCATATTTTGCAAATGGCAGCATTATTTACAATAGCCAAAATATGGAAACATTAATGGATGAATGGATAAGGTAGCTGTTACTATATCATGAGTATGTATATGCATAATGGAATATTACTCAGCCATGAGAAAGAACATATCCTGCCATTTGTGACAACATAGATAAAACTTGAACCTATTATGCTAAGAGAGATTTGTCAACAAATCCATGTGGTCCACTTGTGATGGATTAGCTCTGCTCTCGGTCCTGATTAACTCACACCAGAGCCTAACTTCTGCTAAAACAGTAACATAATACACACACCGAGTCTTCAGGGGAGAATAATACCTTTCAAAGGTTAAAATCACCCTTATAAGCATAATTTTAGTTTTGTTGTGAATAAACTGGGTCAATTGATACAGCGGACAGTTATCATGTCTTTTCTTAAAATACCTTGTTCACATTGATTAATATCAATATTTTTTCTATGATTAAAGTAAGGTTAAAGTACAGAAGATGCCTTAAACTTTATAAGACACATATCTCAGAGTTCTGGTCTGTATTATCAGCCCCACATTAGACATGTCTGAAATGTGTGTTTTAACTACCGAGGACATGGATCTCCAATACACAACACTGTCACTCAGAGTACAATGGTGTGATGTTCAGGGACACCAACTGGGTCACCAGGAGCAGAGACATTTGTTGCCCCCAATCCTCACTCCAATATGAGTTCCCTTCAAAGCTTTTATTTGTACTACAAGAGGCCCTTTGCAAGAAGATATTCGTGCAATAGGCCTTCCTTCCCTTGGCTTCCAGCACTGGTTTTCCTCTGGCACCTGGGACCCAGGCCTTCACTCTGGCTGGAGTCTGCCATCTTTGTCTTCACTGGAGATCCAGAGTCTGCAGTCTTCATCTTTGCTGAGGCCAGAGTGCCGCTCCCATAGATCCTTTCATCCCTGGCCATCCCTCTCATAGTAAGCATCCTGCCCCTCCCGGCCACTCCACACCTGGAGCAGCTGGACACGGCCATCTTGTCCTTCTAATTTGCATACCCCCTCCTGATTGGCTGGTGGGCATAGCAGAGAGATGGTCAATTTGCATGTTTATATTTTATTAGTATAGATTTTAACTATTAAATTTTGATGTGCTTGGAGAAAACAAGGCATTCTTTCTAATGTTTCACTGTGGTGAGACCATAGCATGAGCTCTGCCTTCTCCACAATTTCTAAGTCAGCAACACAGTAGAGTCTGGACTGAGCATCTTCGTTACTGGGCAGGAGGTGTGATGCCCCAAGATACATATCTAAGGCCTTTATTAATCATAATATTTGACTAGTTAATGCCTTTGAAATCAACCTTGCATATCTGTGACTAATATTCCTACTGTTACATCACTACTATCCCTGGAACAAATGAATTAACATTCCAACTGATTTTGCAGATACATTAGCTCCATAATTCTCATGGTTTATTCAACAACACGTGTTGGTTGAATATTGCTTGTGTCTGGCATCATGTCCAGGCATGTGACATAGGGTGAAAAAGAATTGTAGTCTGCCCTCATAGAGATCACATTCTCTCCTGCTTTTCCCCATCATCTCCCATTCTTTAAGGAGAGAGATGGCTGAGAAATTCACCAGTGCATCTAAACCATGGTTAGATGGCAGCTTTAAATGAGCTTGATGAATCACTTTTGCTCTGGGCTATGTGCTGTGCTCAGTCATTTCCGTGATGATTGTGGAGAGATGAAGTTGCTGTGATCATTTCAACAACCTGCAGCATAAAAATGAGGTGGTTGGAATGAGATTCTGAGAATATCTTTCTTATATTCACTTACCACTGGAAAGGAGTATCAGAATATTTTGATACTTCTTCCCTCAAATTTTCTAAACAGATAAAGTTTGGCAGGTATGTGCCTGATTATTCATTTTAAAATAATTTTACAGTAATTTCAGGTGCTAAACGCTTCAAATTCTTCTTTTGCATTTTTAGAACTTATTTTTTCCTTGGAATTTTGTTGGGGATTTATCTGGATTGGCTAATAAACATGAACTCTAATGTTGACTGAACATCAAAAACAGGTAAAATACAAAAAAAAGACTTAAATGGGTTTCTTTGTAATGGCTCTTTATCCATTTTCATTCAATATGAGAAAAAGGGATATCCCCTCCTCTTACCACAACTTACATGAGCTATGCTGACTTTTATTTATTTATTTATTTATTTTTTGAGATTTCTCCATCACAATAAGTGAGATTTGTGATGATGCCAGTGATCAAAATCCCATAACATTTTCATTACCAAGAACTGGCCTGGATGGTCCTGGCCTGCTTGGCTCAGTTGGTTGGAGCATCTGAGGTGGTGGATTTGATTCCTGCTCAGGGCTCAACCCTGGTTGGGGTTTGATTCCTAGTGGGAGGCAAGCAATAGATCTCTCCCCTTCACTCCCTCCCTCTCCACAAAATCAATTAAAATAAAATAATCTGTATAGAATATCAAGAACCTGAGACTCCCCTAGGCTTCGGAACCTGGCTCTCCTTTGCAGTGCTCCCAGAAAGCCAAACCTTCAGAATTCTTAACTTAAAGGAAAAATGCAAACCAGAAGCTGGCTGTTGGACTTAAGCAATATACCCGGAACTCTTACACTGTTATTTGTTACTTCCCAAAGTTCAAGCTAAAGCACAATCTGAAAGCTGCTTTCTCTGTAACTAGCTTGGGAAATAGGCTGCATGGTTATGCACACACATATGTTATTTTCCTAATTGCCTGAGTCAACACAAATACATTGCTGTGACTAAACTAAAAATAACAACTACAAAGAATGAAATACAGGGGCCTTCTTTGACTCTTTCTTTGAGTGTCACTGTCATTTGTCATCTGTCTGGAGTGTGTCTTTTTCCCCACACATTTTAAATGCACTTATGTGTTTTCTTTGCATAATATATATTCCCTTTATTAAAGAAAATACATAGATTTATGTGTTCTTCTATAACTCATGTTTTTTTTTTAAATAATCTCTGAAACCTTCCTTTCAACAGTTTTCCTTTCAGTGCACACTTAATATATTCAATAAATGTTAATACTCATATATTTATATGCATAAATGGTACTACTGTTAAAATCTGTGTAGAGTGTATAAAAAAGATTTATATAATGCATCAATACTTTCTGATGATACTTCTTCCCAAGCAGGCCAGGGCCATCCAGGCCAGTTCTTAAGATGCAAGCTAAAGTGAAAACCTCAAAGCAAAATTAAGGGATTAAAACAGTTCAAAAATTTTAATTCCCTAAATTGTCTCTAAATTTATCCTGTACCACTTACATGTGTGTACACACAATTAAATTAACCTGGCAGTGAATGTGAGATGATGGGATGATTCAGAGTTTAAACCTAACATCGCTTAAGGAGGAAAATTGCTACACAAACTAATTGTTTAAGTTGTTGATTTTAATGTTTGAATGTATTTTGCCTTGCTTTGCTTTCAGTTAGCTATTATTCTAGTTAGCTCTTTTCAAATATCAACCTCTAAGAAAGATTTTATTGTTCTCCAGTAAAATGATGGGAGAAGTTAATGTTTTCAAATTACCTAAGAACAGCCTGGCTGGAATGACTAAGTTGGTTGACTATCATCTTGTGCACTAAAAGGCTGTGGGTTCGATCCCCAGTTGGGGATGCACAGAAGGCAACAGATCCATGTTTCTCTCTCAGATCCATCGCTATCTCCCCCACTTCCCTCCCCTTCTTTCTCTTCTTTCCTTTCTATTATCATGTCCTGGGGTGAGTATTAAAAAATAAATAAGTTTCAAATTACCTAAGAACAGAAAAGTGTGTGTATGTGTGTGTGAGTGTGATTGTGTATTAGTATATGAGTGTGTGTGTGAGTGTGATAGTGTGTGTGTGAGTATGTGAGTGTGTGTTGACTATGTGTGTATATGAGTATGTGTGAGTGACTATGTGTGTGTGAGTGTGAGTGTGTGTGGGTGTGTGAGAGTATAAGTAAGTAAATGAATAGTGCAGCTCAGGTTCTGTAAAAAGATGCCCCCTTGCATTGAGTCCACTTCTGGTCCAGTGTACTAGTAACTGAATGAGGACAGAGGAGAACAAAGCAGTCTAGTGTTATTGATACTGTTGTGGAGAACAGCCACCATTAGTACAGAACTCAGCCCTTGTCCCTGGTTATTGCAGAAATCCCCTGGAGTGGGAACTTCTCTCTAAAGGACTGAACTCATGGGGACCTCAAACCCGGCTCCAGGGCAGGTCAGTGCCACCCAGTCTGCGGTCTCCCATATGGCTTCCTGGGAGCAGTGCTTCTGCAGAGCTGGACGAAACCACCTGTCAACTGTCCCCTACTTTCTGACCTGCCGACTCCCTCCTACTGGATCATCAGGACCTCGAGGTTTCACATAAAACTGGGATACTGCGGGCAGCGGATTAAACCCATTAGACATTCAAAATTCACTAATAGAATAAGTGGATTTTCTCTTCAACGGAACCTTAAAGGCTCAGGATAAATTTAGAGACAATTTAGAGAATTAAAATTTTGGAACTGTTTTAATCCCTTAATTTTGCTTTGAGGTTTTCACTTTAGCTTGCATCTTAAAATGTATAGGGAGAAAATGATGGTATCTCAAGGCCTAGCTTCTCAAAAGAATGCAAATTTATAGCTGTGTCTTCTTATTAAATCAAGATCACAAAAATGTCATTCATTCATTTCCAAAAAGTCTTACAATCCTTGTAAGCTACTTCAGTTTACACTGGGATATATTCAAGACACAGGAAATAACAATTGCAAAACCCAAGACTCCTCCCACCCAGCAACTTATTGACTTTAGAGGTAGGGGACAGAGAGACTCTTGTATGTGCCCTGATCAGGAATCAAACCCACAACCTTGGCTTTTAGGGATGACACTCTAAGCAACTGAGCTACCTAGCTAGGACTAAGCCCAATACTTTTGAGTTCCTGTGGTGTGTAACGGATATCAAACGGGTTTTGTGTTGCTGGAATGAAGTCTGGGATGGTGAAATTCAAGATGTAGTGGAGACCTTAGAAGTCTAGTAATTCATTAGAGAGTTTGGACTTCATTCCAAACAACAATAAAATGACTGCCATTTTATGCAGGAGAAAAATATGCTCAGGTTCATTGTGATCAGAGAAGGAATGGATTTGAAGCAGGAAGTGAGGCCAAGTTCAGGGTTACTACAGAAATCCATAAAAGCTGGATAGTAGCATTAATGAATGCATTTTCAGAAAAGAGTTGAGTTTGAGAGACCTTAATAAGAAGAGATTAACTTAGCTTCTTTTTGACAGGTAGACAGGTATTACATTGGTAAGTGGTTCCCTTTATGGTACCTGCTCTCTTTTCAAACCCTAAGAGTGTTTTTGAATTATTAGACGGACCTACTAGGCATCTTAGGCAAGGAAGTTTAATTTTTCTCTTGATCTATCCAGTAAATCGATAAAAATAATTTCCTTCTCTAGGAAAAGCCTTAAGTTCCTTAACTATACACCACTGCATCTTCTCCACTTGATAATCCCTATGTTACTGTACCAGCTTCAAGACAAATGCTCCGTGCCTGGCGCCCTGACTACCAGCTCTCACATGAATATTTTCCGCTGAGAATGCAGGGCCTCCCATCTGAGCAGAAACTAAGAGCTGCCTCATTTGAGGGCGGCCCTCAGAGTCACAAAGGTCACCTCTCAATGGCAGCCAGGATGTCCTTCTGCCATGGTCAGGGCTCCATACTAGCTTTTCCTTTCTCCAAAGAAATAATTTTATTTTTTAATTTTTTACAATTATTCAATTGTCAGTTTATTAACAACAGTTACATTCTAGTTAATGAACTAGCAGCCTGAATTTTTTTTAGCACTGAGAAATAAATGTCTTTAGAAAATCCAGTAGCACTAAAAACACCTGGAAATACAGTCCGTTATGTTCTTGAAATATGTAAATCAATGCATGTGAACCAATGTTATAGTTGTAACATAAATCTGGATTTATTTTTAATACCAGTCCTTGAACCAGCTAATACTCAAATCACATTAGCGGGGTTAAAGCCTCATGAAAATGTTGAGAAGTTTAGAGCTTGAATTAGGAAGATTATAACTCAGGTATATTAAAAAATATCCAGATACCAACTTTCTTCTTAATTTGTGTTTCATCGTTTCAATAACAGTAATTTAAAACATTGGAGTCATGGTCTGTTGCCTGGCTGGCCTTTAATAAAGTTACCCTGTGATGTGGCCTTATTCAAAGGGTACCCAACCATCTAAGAACATGTATTTTTTTCCATTGTCAATATCACTATTCTTTAGCTTAACGTTAATTAAAACACTATTTTTCAACATCATACATATAGTGGAATTTTTGTTACCTTCTTATTTTGTGCATTGAATGATTTCACTGTTGAGTTCAGATGCCTGAGGAGTTAAGCGTTTACCCAAAAGTATTCAGAAATTACATTGGCCAGTGTGGCTCATTGGTTGGAGCATTGTCTAAGCACCAGAAAGTTGTGGCAGGTTCAATTTCAGGTCAGGGCACATGCCTGGTTTCGGGTTCAATCCCTAGTCAGGGCCTGTATGGGAAACAACTGTCCACTGTGTCTCTTTTGCATTGATTTTATCTGTCTCCCTTCCTTCCTCTCTAAAACCAGTTAACAATATATTTTTAAAAATTCAACAACTATCCCTTTCAAATAGTTAAACTTAAAGGTAGTTTTCAGAAATAAAATTGCCCACTTTATCCGCAGCTCTTTCTGTCAGGTTGGGGTCAGTAAGGTTTTTGGTATTGGAAAGTGTTTCTGGTGTGATACAAAGCAACAGTGGAACCACTGTTCTGACATCTTGTTATCTTCACCTCCAAGTGCAGAGTAGCCTCTGTCTACCAACACCCACTGACCCTTTCTTCTTTAGTAAAAGAACAACGTAATTTAGTTGAGAACAATGTGGGATAATGATCACGCCAATCCTCCTTTACAAATACTTATCACAAGGTTATCAGTGACTGGCCAAGGAAGACTGTGCTTTAGTAAAGCTCAAGAAGGTCTGTCTAGAGAACAAATTCAAGTCTGAGTGGTGCTCTGGTTCCTAATTTGTCCCTATCCGGAGGCCAGGACCACACATGTGAGGTTGCTAAAACTCACACACAAGTCACACACAGGAGAGGGAGCAGCCACAAGACAGAAGCAGCCCACTAACGATATCACAGGGCTGCCCTCCACTACCTGGGCAGAGATTTCTGTAATGAGGAGAAGATATACTGTCTATTTAATTGAAGACAAGAAGGATTAGTTCTCTCTGTCAAGTGATAGCATTCATTGAGGCCTGTCTCCAGGATAATGCTTGAAATCATGGCACTAAATTCCTTACATGAGAAAGAAACCAATCATTTTACCAAATCAGAAGTCCAAAGGTCAAACTGGGTGTTGGTACTGTGTGACCAGGGACATGCTGATGTCCGCAGGGATCCCATGTTCTCAGTGCCTGGGTCCACAGGACTGAAGTCAGATCAGTAGCTAGGCCTGCTGGGCCTTCGTGAGATCATAAGATGGTTACCAGTGGCAGATGGGGCTGAAGTCTTCCTTTCCTTGTCAAACAGGGGAAGATGGGAGGGAAAGAGAGAGAAAGATATTTTGCCCAAATTATAAATGTTCCCCTGAATCTGAACCTATTTATATCACAGTTCCCCATTTTGAGCTTCAGCTGTCCCCTAGGGAATGCCATAGAGTAGACTAATTGGCTAAAACAAATCAGCATCTATTTCTGAAGCTGTGGATGAGCTCTCCTCTCAGTTTCTGGGGGAGACACAGACATCTGAGCCAAATTAGGTTCCCCTGGGAAAAAGGAACTATGTCCTCACCTGGCTCACGTCAGTGGCAGCATGTTACAGATGGGTGGCCGTTATCTGCAAGGTTCAAAGTCAGATATTCTTCATGGCTTTGAAACCTTGCAATTGCAAGAAATAAAGAATGAAGGCAAGCAGACTTACTATAGTTTTGAGTGTTTTGGCTTTGGAAAACATATGCTTAATGTAAATGATTGACCCCTTCAATAAGCAGACTATAGAACAAATCTAAATAGTATGGATCTCAATTATATTCCTAATAGTCTATGTTGTGTTGTGTCAGTATTATAACACCCCAATGACCTAAGTGTGGGCTCAATGTTAGTTTCCAATGAGAATGTTTATAATCTTACAAGTGAGCCAGACATGTATGCAAGGAACTACCAATAGTGGGGGGCAGAAGTTTAGAAAAAAGGAATATGTGGAGTGAACTGGGAAATATTTTAGAGAGAAGGTGGGGCTATGCTGAAGAGCAGCTCCATTTCATGACAGAAATATTAGAGGGATTTGAGAAGAGCTTTTACATATTTTAAAACATTAGATATGACTGAAGATATTCTTATTGACAGTTTCATGTTTACATACTTAGGCAAAGCCATACAGTTGCTGTTTCATCATTATTGTTATTACTTTATATCACAGCTGTACTGCTTCCCAGGCATGCCATGCCCGAAATTGTTCCAAGTGATTCACATCTGCTTGCTTCAGTGTGGACCGGAAAACTGCCTTAAGAATGATGCTCATTCTCATTTTACAAATGAGTGCCCTACAATTTGAGTTAAGTCACCTGTCTAAATAGTCAAATGAAAAAGCTATCATTTCTAACCAGATGTCTTAAAATGAAACAAGAGCCCTATTGTCTTCCAGTATAATTATTCACACCGATTTTTCATAACTTATTTAACTTTAATATTCTTGCTGATTTATTTTACAAAAAAATTGTAGTTCTATAAAAATAGGGAACACATTTGCAATGTTTGATAAATAAAATATGAAGTGAAATATAGTTTATGCCATGATGTTTGATGACTTATTAAAGAAAATGCTATTTTTAAGTAAAACAAATTAATTTGAAAACAGCTGGTTTTCTTTACCTTCAAAGTAAACTTTTAAATCAGAAACTTAAATTGTTTCCTGAATCTTGGAAGCACCAATTTTTTCCACTTACAGAGTTAATTGTAACAATTCTTTGCTAACAGTTTGGAAATATGACTATTAATTTTTCTATTTGAGAAGTAAAATCTTGATAGCTGCAAGTAAAATACATAAATGAGTGCAGAGCCAATGCATGGAAATTGATATTAACCTCAAACATAGCGCACTGGAATTTTAAAATATTGACATAACAAGACATAGATAATTAAGAAAATAATTGAAATTTCTTTTTTAAAAATATATTTTATTGATTTTTTACCGAGAGGAAGAGAGAGGGATAGAGAGCTAGAAACACTGATGAGAGAGAAACATCAATCTGCTGCCTTTTGCACACCCCCCTTATTGGGGGTGTGCCTGCAACCAAGGTGCATGCCCTTGACTGGAATCGAACCTGAGACCCTTCAGTCAGCAGGCTGATGCTCTATCCACTGAGCCAAACCAGTTTGGGCTGAAATTTTTAATGTTTAGATTCATTCTATAGAATCTGCTTATTCAAGAGTTAGTCATTTATAGTGAAGGAGATATTTTCAAAGCCAATCACTCAAAACTGTAACTAAATCTGTTTGCCTTCATTTTCTTAAAGACAATGAATTACAATGAATCAAAGCTCTCAAAAATATTTGACTTTTGAACCTTTAAGATCATGGTCACTGATCTCTAATATACTGTCACTGACATATGAGGTAGGGACAAAATTGTTTTCTAGTTTAAAACCAAATGCTGAACCAATCGCCCAAACTTTGGTCTTAAGTAAGTTCCCTATTTTAGCCATAAAGGCAATAGTTCTTCCAAGTCCAATTTTCTAGGTTAAATGTATACAAAACAGAGATGATATGTGGGAAATGCTTTCTAGTGCATCCAAGTTACAGAATCAAACACTTGAGAGATGGAGAAAGGGAGAGAGTTCATTTTTTCCTAATTGAATTTATTGGGGTGACATTGGGAGAGCTCATTTTTCTAATGTAAATAAATCCTCTCTGGGAAGAGGAGCAGAGGTCTCCAAGTCCTTTACTCTCCGGGATTTTAATAAATGGCTCCAGGGAACATGAGCCTGTAAATCTCTCAGAAATCTTCATCATTAACTTCCAAGGCTATTGCTTTTTTCTCATCTTCCAATCCAGGTTGCCAGCACATTGCTCAGCAAGTTTTTTGACCATGGGGGGTGGGGGGAGAGGGGAGGAGAAAAAGAAAAAAAGAAACTATCCAGTGAACATTTCCTCCAGAGGTGAATGTGGTACATTACATCTGATAATGTTTTAATTTTAATTCACAAAAAACTATAAAGAAAAGTTATTGTATGTTATGATTTAAAGATCTTTAAAAAAGAAATACTTTTTTGTAAGCATGACTGTAAATATCAATTAGTTGAAATTTATTTGAAGAGAAAACCTATTATGTATATTGATTTTAGATAAAAATTTCCACCTAAGAACATATATTTACTTTATAGATTTTCCAATTAAATATAATTATAAATATATTTCAATTTGAATAGTCCCTTTAATTTTTTTTTTTTTATATATATTTGTTGGGTCATGAAGAAAACTGAGTAACTGGTTTTTGTTTTATTATAAATTCCATTAATGAGGCTGATCTTTTCTATTATGATTCAAGCTGGTACTTTTCATATCATCATAATTACTAGCAAATAGCAAATAATTCCTTAATTATTTTTTAAAATTTCTCCTCACTTCTTATCATAATTATATGA